>NC_063227.1:3952500-4552500 GCF_020740725.1 Corvus hawaiiensis | reverse complement strand
ACCATGCTCATAGGGAAGAATTTTGTCCTAATATCTAATCTAAACCCACCCACTTTCTCATTGAAGCCATTCCCCCTTGTCCTGTCACTATGGGTTGCTCATAGGTTGGTGCAGTGGATTCTTGAGAGTGGGGCCAGTGAAGATGAGATTTGGATGAGAGGTTCAGGAAGAAAAAAAAGGAAGGAATCTCAGCTGCTCTCTTGTTGCCCTTTTATGCATTCATGAGGTGAGCTCTAATGCTTGGGGTGGGAATTCTTGCCCATGCCAGTTTGCCCTCAGAGCAGAGCATTCAACATGGACCATTGGTTCCTTTTCTTCCTGAGTCTTGAATCATATCAGGTAATCTACAGTGCCCAGCCTTTATTTGGAAAGGTGTGCTGAGCAGAAATGTCAGCACATATGGGAATACAGGAGTGCTGGGGTTCTGCCTAGATCAGAGTCAAGTGGCCAGCGAGCAGCCACTGTGCTCACACTGCACCAGGGTTCTTATTTTCACTAACACTTGGTGGAGTGGTGCAGGGACAGGCTGATTCTTCATGCTCCTTGGGGACATTAATGGCTTTGCTAAGCACTGATTACTTTTTTGAGTGCTTTAAAACTGCCCTAGAAATGAACTTACAACTTTTAAAATTTTTAAACCATCACCAGACTGGCACAGTGGTCGTTGAACAGATTTGAAACATTTTTTTGGGAGGTTCCCATGCCAGGTTAATATTAGTCCCTAAAGTTCTCCAACATCTTGGCATGTTAATGGTGAAACCACCACGATTTAAACAAACAAGGAGGAAAAGCCAGGATAGAAGGAACTAATAAGTACACAACAAAACCGTTCTGCTCAGTAGTGTGTTTGAGGGGGAGAAAAAAATATATAAAAAATAAAAAACCCAGAAGAAACAGATGTATCTGCCAGAAGTTAAATACACATCTGTTAAGGATGCTCTTCTCATATTTGGGGTCAGAAAAATATGTACAAATGTAGCACCTTGCTGATTGACAGAAAATCCTCAGTTCTGGCACTGAGAATCTTGTTTTCTTGACAGCACTTTGTTTTAAGGCTAGAGGCAGAAAAATGTCTTATGCTTGTCCTTAAACTGGAAGGCCCTTTGTTCAGGATACTTATACCATTTGCAGATAATGATGTGCATTGCAGTTTCAGCTGTCTGCATATGCATTTTTATGTTTTTTTATGACAGCTCTGCGTACTGAACTAAAAGGCCATTTAGAGCTGTCAGGAAGTGACAAGCATTACCCTTTACATTTACAATTCTGTTAGCATGCGTTGTCAGGTGGGCTCACCATTCCACCGACATACGATTTTCTTTGAAACCTATGTATGACTTTAATTTAATACAGCAGTCTCCAAAAAAATAGGAAAAGAGAAAAAAAGGACCTTATTAAGATTTCCTTTTCCATTTATCTACTTTTTTTTCTTTCCTGCAGTTCTTTTTTCCCACTCTTCCTTTCTTTTTACTGTTTTCTTAAGCAAGAAACAGGGAAAGAGACAAAAGTAGCTGTCTAGAGTGGAACACTGCAGCAAGCTCCTCCATTCCAGCCTGTGATGTTACATAGAAAACAGTTGATTTAGTCCATTGACTTAGGAAAAAAATGCTACAAGCATATGCTAAATATTGAACCAAGTTGTGAAAGTAGGAAGATCAGAACACCTGTAACTTACAATCTTTACACGAACTACAGTAAAAGTATATTATTTATTTTTCCTTAGCCAGCAATTTAACAGTCTGCCTGAGACCACTTTCCATCCCTATGGATCCATTTTGAATGCACTTGGACTGAGTTGCCCATCAGCCTATTTTCTGTTGGCTCATGTTGCTTTTCAATAGCAACGCCTCCAAGGTCCTCTTCAGCTTCCAAAAAGTCACTGTCCCCCAACTGCACTTTGAGCAGCAATTGATTTATTAATGGTTTTAACAAGATTCCACCTGAGAAAGGCCCACTCTTGGAAGCCCCGAGCATCAGAGCCAGCTCTTCTCTGCTGAGTGAGGGGTCCAAGAAGGTGCACACTCAAAGGGAGGGGAAACAGAGGCACAGAGCTCTGAGGAAGGTTCAGCTTTATTCTCAGCTGGAGAGAAAGTGATTAGGAGCATCCAAGTGACAATTAAAGCAAAGTCTCCAGGTGAACAGATTTTTGGCTGTATTTTTTATATGGTGATGATACAGATATATTATTTAACTGCTGACAGTATGTTCAGTCTCTCATGAGCCCCAGCAGAAGATGCATCCACAAAGAGCTTGCAGTCCAGGCAGCAGAAATTGCCTAAACTGCACTCCCTGGATTGCACATGTTGGTGTGATGGTTATTGAGGGTTGTGTTTGACCCTCTCCCACTGCTTCAGATCAACACATCAGTATTGTGTGGCTGGAAGGACTGGACAATATTAAAAATAACGCAAGCATTTTTCACACTAGGATTTCAGTTTGTCTGTTGGATTTGTCCCGAGGGCTTTCAGGATGTTCTGTGCAGGGCAGCCCCAATGTCAGGGTCGTTAGCACAGCAAATCCATGTGTTATTGTGGGTAGTGTGGAGAGATGTGTATGGATGGGTTTGCAGTTCAAGAAGGCATCATAAGAATTAAGGATCAGAGCACAATATGCTTTGGAGTAAAGCAACACATGTGGCTACTTTGACATCGAATTCCTTTGCTGTCATTGCATACCGGCAAACCCCAAACATTATTTTTAAGCAGCTGTTTTTACACACTCTGGCTGACACATCTGAATCCATGTTTCTATACTTCCTAAGCTCTTCATCTGTCTTGAATATGTGCTACTGATGTGTTGCACACCTGGGAGGCACAGACTCACCAGGGTCATCCCTGAGTGTAAGCCATCGTCCCCTCCTCCTGTGGGCCTTTGTCTACAAAGTATTTTTTCCTCTTGTATTTTCTCACTTCTTGCATGTTGGTTTGGAAACTTTAGGCAGACAGTTTGATTCTGAGTCTCTCGAAGTCAATGACACTATCTTGAGTGAAATAAAGCCAGATTCTTCAGGCTTGAAGAAGGAAAATGGCAATAAATATCCAACAGCCTCATTGAGGTAAAGCTTGGTGATGTAAAATACTGACTGAAATGCTCTGAAGGGGCTGCCATAGTGAGGGTGAAGTGTTATTTTACAGTACACCCTCAAAGATACAGGGCCATAATATGAGCTCCTGCAACATCCCTGGGACCACTGTGAAATTCCCACTGATCTGCAATGAGATCCCCACCTGCTCTCCTCTGAATGCAGGAGGAAAGTTAAGTAGTCCTTTAAAATTTCTGGCTCTTAGTTTCTTCCCTGCTTGCAAGAAGAGGCAGGAACTCTTTGCACCAGCCTCCCCTGCTTCTGCCTGGACTGAAAGTTGCTGTACTTGAGAAAAAGGGGAATATTCCCATGTATTCATTCCTTTTCCTCCTTTGTCACTATCTAACATTTTGCCCTAACCTGTAATAATCTGCAGGGACCAATTACATTATTCCAACATAGACATTTTCCATTAAATGCCTTTACAAGCTTTTCTTATTCTCTTCATCGACATTCTGACTTTATATCAAATTTCAGCTCCTTGCAAGTAAAGAAATAGAGTCTGTATGTGCAAATAATCCTGTGTCTGCATAGAAATGTGCATATTGGAGGCAAATATTTGTCTTTACAAGGTATCCTTTTATATGGACCAGATTCCTTCTTTGCAGGTGTCCGTTCCTCAAGGCCATCAAACACTTAATGTTTTTCTTTCTATATTTTCCTGTGCATTTTCCTACAGTTAATTCTTATACTTCACTTATTGTTTCTCAAGAGGTATTTAGCCTGCTCCTTACCAAAGTACTGTCATTAAATTGTGACAATATTCACTTTTTGCTTTGGAGACTGGAAATTACATATTGGACATAGTTCTCCAAAACTAGCTCAGAATTGTGACCTTGAGACACGTTTTCAGAAGTCCTCCATTGCCACTGTTTCATTCTAGTAGACACTCCGAACTTTTTGAATTGTTTCAAGACTTAACTTCTTAGAAGAGAAATTTCTCTGTTTGGAGTTAAAACACTCCCCCCATTCTTTTTTCTGGATATTTTAATAAGATCTTGTTGATGTGAGCAACTATCACATAACAGGTCGCAGAGGAGGTCAAGAGGCATTGAGCAGCTCCCTCCCTCCATGAATATGTGGGGAAGCAAAGGGAAGAGGGGACTGTGAGTGTAGCTCTGACATGAGAAGCCTTATAATAAACCCATTATCAGGGTAGGCCAGGCGGTGCTCTGGAATACCGGACACTTGGGAGCCTCCATTGCTCAGTGTGGACTGGCCACTGGTCACCTGAGAGCTGGCCACCCCTTAGATCAGGCTCAGGGAGGCTCTCATAAGGATTTTCTCAGACCAAACTGAAGTCCCAGAAGGAAAGACCCCAAGTGAAGAGGTTTGCCCTGAGTCCTCCCCTTTTTGATTCTTCCCGCTGCCTCTGCAGCCTGGGCCTAGCCCTAAGTGTCTTTTGCAGGGATGAGGACATTCTCCAAGTGAACTGAGACTGAAATCATTAACACTTCATGCAAGTTCACTAAAAGTCAGGGTTCTCTTTTACCGCTGACCCACCAAAGATTCTGGTTAAGGCTTTTTGTGACCGGGCCCTTTGTGACATTCCAATCTCTTAAAGATGAGTTGTAATTTTAATTACATCTTGTTTTAACAGGGAGGCACCCATAAACTGTCAAATACACAAATAAATAGTGATGATGACTCAGTTATAAAGACAGTGTATGTTTTTTTCTCTTGGAGACACCAGTTAACTTTCATGAAGTGTGGGGGATTTTTTGCAGAAAATCTGAATTATTCATAGGTTCTCTATGGGATCATAGGAATTGCCATGGTGGATCAGATTGCTTGTCCGTCTAGTTCAGTAACCTGTCTCTCACAGTGAGGAGTACAAGACAAGACATTTCAGAGAAGGATCCAAGAAACCTCAGGGACAGCAGCCATGGGATGACCTGCCTATGGGGAAAATGTCTTCCTCTCTACCTTCCCCTCCGGCAGCTGGTGGGTTGTATTTGCCCTGCGGCAGGATGGCTTGTATCATGTATTCAGATTTAATCCCATTATTTTTATTTGTTATTTGGATTGCAGCAGTTTCTAGAGGAAGTCAGCTGGGTCAGGTCCCCTGGTTGTAGGCGCTGTACAAACACAGGGAAAATGACAGTCCTTGCATAATGCCATTGTAGCTGCTCCCGTTACCCATATTGTCATCTCTACATATTTATCGTTTAAGCTTCCTCTGGAGTTGCTTCAGCAGCTCAGAGAAATGAATCCTCCGGTTTCTCTAGGACTCCTTAAGCCCTGATGGGGTTTGTTTGTGAACCACTGGTTGCAGATTTCCTTACAGAAGGTGGAGCAGAAGAAGCAGAGCACCAGTGGTGGAAGCGTGTTGGCACTTCTGAAAGTTTATTAGTCTGAGTTAAAGAACAAGGAAAACGCCCGACCCCAAAAGCTGTGTTGACATTCACTCTCTCCAGGAGCCTCTTTTCTTCTCTGTAACATGTGCTGAATTCTAAAGCTGGAATGATATTTGCTACAATACCCCACACTTTCAGCTCTCCTCACTTGCATTAAGACATTAATCTTTCCACTCAGTCTTCTTTTCTTTCTGCAGCTCCTTTTGCACAAAACTCGTAACCTTATTCTAAAGCTACTGTTTGATAGCTTTATACCACCATATAGGAAAAGATACTTTAGCTTCTTTTATCTACAGGCATTGTCCAAATATTCTGCAAAAGAATCCTAATGGAGGACTCTGAAAATCCATTAGGAAATTGTCCACAGGCCTTTGCGAGAAGGCAGCAGCTCTACTGCACTGCCAGGTCCTTCAAAGAAAATCACCCTTTCTAAGGGTCTGTGCATCCATTTCCAGAATAGGGAGGGAAGTGGACTTTGGTTGAGTTTTGGGTTGATTCTGTTTTGTTGTGGTTTTGTTAAATAATATTAGTGCAGAGAGATGGTGAAGTAGTCTTCTGCCTTCTCACTGTCATTACCTCTTTTGTAAATGGGGAGTATTTGCAAACCTTTATTTCCTATCTGAATTTCATTTCAGTTATCAAAAGAAAGAATTTAAGCTCAAAACTTCAAATCATAACAAGTACAAACAAGGCACAATATTTTAGATACGATTTGTACTGGGAGGAAGAGGGATAGAAATGAAGTCTAAGAGAAAAGGATTCCTACAGTGGCTGTAAAATTCCCTTTCAGAGCAAAAGGGGGAAGTGAAGAAGTCATTCTTCAAGCCTAGTGGAGCTTTTCCCCCCACATGAAATTTCAGCAGATTCTGAGCATCAAGCACACAGACAGCAAATGATTATTTTATAGGTTTACTCATTAAATGACATGTACATCCACAGCTTGTCAGAGCAATTAGAGTAACAGATAAGACGGCTGAAGACCCCTTGGTGTTAAAACAAAAGGTTGGCATGATGCTCAGAGAGCAGCTCTGGAGTGTGTCCCCTGGGACTCCCCAGGAGTGTGTGTGGATGCTCAGGATGCGGCGGTGGGCACGGCTTCCCCGCGATAACGTGGTCATGGGAACTTGCACTTCTGCTCAATTATTACTCTTCATGGCAACCTGAACCTAGGCAGAAAAATGGGCTCAGCCTTTCTGTACAAAGTGACTGGGTCCAGCCTCACTCACCTGTCATGAGAGCAGGGGCAGCAGGGTAGAGAAAGAATTGGCATTGCTGATGGGTCTGGGACACTCTGTGTGGGGACAAAGTAAAACCTTTATTTGTTCTAAAAGACTTGTTCTCTGTTTGCATTTGTATTTAATTTCTGCCTGCTCATTTTCAGGCACTGTTCTATTTATATCCACATCTTTTGGGAAGCAGAAAATTGCTTTACTTGGACCTTTCAATCATGATCTTTTCCATATGGGTTGATCTTTGCAATTTTCCAAGCACAGGTAACTCCTCCTGCAACAGCCAGAACTTCTGTGTGATGGCATTTTGTTGTGAGGAGAGACCCAAAGGTCTGCTGCAAACAGTGGCCAAGCACAGCCTTCAGTAGTCTCTCCTTTTGTCCTCTGGAACAACTGACTGGCACACTAAGTTTACTGTATGGGGTGTTCCTAATGGGTCCCATGCTTGCAGATTGCCTGGTTGATGTAAAACAGAAATTTCTGTGCTGTGATCTAAGAATTAGCACTATTTATTTGTACGCTGTGGCAGCCTCAGCCCTGGGCAGAATTCAAGGTCCTGCTGTGATAAGGGCCAGGCAAACACAGTGTCAGCTTGAGTTGCCCCAAGGATCTGCAGCCGAAGGGAGAAGATGGAGCCAGGGCTGGAGCAAGGCTTGCTGGTGGTCTTGGGAGCACTTGCTGGAGTTCCTCAAAGCTGATTGATCACCCGGTGCTGGCAGGCCTCCTCCTTTCCAGCTGGTAAATGTCATTAAAAGACAGCTATAAATACATTAAATACTTTCCTAATATTACTTTTCCATGTGATCCGCTGCTGCTGTTGCTGCAGGGAAGCTGATCAAGAATGTGAGAGGAGGTGATCTCTGCAGCTCTGGGAAGGAGGGGGGATGCCCAGCCCAGCCCCACCATTCAGCCCTGATCCACACGGCGCAATAACCTCCGAAGGCAGGGAATTAGTGCAGGAACATTTGCCTGTTGGTTACTACTCATTGATTACTCAAGACAAAAAAGCTTGGCTCTGGGTTTTTGCTCAGCAAATTATGTCATTCTCCTTCACAAAAGGGAGAGCTTGCAGTACGGTTTCTAAATTAGAGCTGGTGTTTCAAAATTAAAAGCAGACGGGGCAGATGTGCCTAGGAGAAATTTATATCCATATCTTTGGGGAATCAGCTAATCGCTCTGCCAGGACTTCAAATCAGCCTTTCCTATGTAGGACTTGATTGCACCACACCTATACAAGCCACATTGAATAATGTGGAATTAAAATGTTACCAGATATTTCCTTAACTTTGCCACGTGAAAAATGAGGGCAAATGTTGATGAAACCCAGAAATTCCGGGGCTCCAACAACATGATTTAATATTACTGAAGATGATTTTACAAAGAAAGAGAGAGTTCAGAGTCCAAGTGATCATCTCGAGCTTAATAGGCAGACATGTAAGATACTAAAAGATTGATTAGAACCATCTGAAACTGGAACATATAGTATTACTGATAATTCCTGCAGAGATATTGCAAGGCAGACACACTTGTTTTGGATCCCAGGTACACTATAGTGACGTTATATCGTTCTACAGTAAAACTTGGCCAGAGAAGGTCAAAGAAAAGTCATTCTTCTCCTCCTTTGCCCCAAAACAGTCATTTTATGGAAGATGATAAAAATGAGAATCTGCTCTCAGTTTGCAGAGTTCAGAATGGACTCATTTGCTGTTTCTGCTTTATTTTCCCATGTTTTCCCTTTAAGAATTGCCTAATCTAAATTAGGGTTCATTAGTGAATTGGGATATAAGGATGATAAAAATATTAATAAAATCTGAAACATTCACTAAAATAGGATTTTTTAATAAGGTCAAATATATTTGGAAAATGTTTAACTTTCTATAAATATCATGTTATATTCTAAGAAAGAAATTACTTTTTCAAACCTTTGCCAAGACCCTTGCCTGGCTTATATATCACTGTGTAACTATATAAATAAAAATATAGTAAATAACATGTAGGTGTGCATTTGTTGGCTTCTGATGTTAAACTTCAGCTCCTCTTGCTGTAGGTTGGAAATGGTGGGAGTCTGAAGTATCTCACGATTAACCTTCAGTACAGAGCCAGGTCTGATCTGCAACCCCTGCAAAGGATGAGGCTTTGCCCTTTGTTTTGAGCATATACTGCCTATGCATCCCATGTTTTATTAAAAAAAAATTACTTTTTTCCTATATTTTAAAAATTATTCAGACTGTTCTTAAAGTCTCTCCTTAAAAGTTGTGCGGACTTAGCTCTCTGTCAGGGTTGACAGAGGGTGAAGGAAAGCACTAATGCATTTTAAACACGTCTAAAAGAGTTTCTTTATACAGTAAAGATATCACAGCTTTAAAGGCAGTTAGCTCAGACCATTTCTGGGAACCTCTTCTTTCCAATAATATAAAGTTTGGTGAAGTTTCTAACCCTGCTGTTTCATGAGAATTTGAATTGTAAATCTGTTCCTGCTTCAGGAGTCAGACTAAATAATCCAGCCATGGGCCTCTGGCCAGTGTGAGTACTGGGAGGGGAAATGTTACTGTTAAAAGATGAAAAAAACCAAAAGGAACTATTTCTCCAGTGGGTTTTTTATTATTTTTATTTTATTTTTAAACAGCAGCTGTGTGAATCTGCTGATGGCTTTGGAAAGCTGGAAGTGGGCCTTGGGGAATGGGTTTTGTGGGCAGCGTGCAGGTGGAGAGAGGGGGCTGTGGAGCCCTGTGTGCTCCCAGCACCCAAAATCACACTCTGCCATTGGGATGTTACACTGTTAGATGTGCCTCTCTGTCACCTCCATCCCCAGATCTGCAGCAGGACCTTTGGCACATGCCTAAAGATCCCCCGGCCCCTGGTATGCCACAGAGCAAGCAGCTGTAATTGAGCTGCCTGTTCCTGGTGACAGCTTCTGGCAGTGCCTGGTACCCCAGATGGGGCTTTTCTTGGCAGGCTGAGGGCTGGCCCTGCTCCTATTTTTTTCTGGAGAGTGCAGGTTCCTGTAAACAACCCAGGCTCTGTGGGAACCCCTGCCATCTTCTCCAGGGCTTTGGAAGCACAGGGTCCTGGACTGTGCTGGTGCTGGGGTGTGCTCAGAGCAGGAACAGCAACCCAGCATGGTTTGAGCTCTTTGGGATGCTGCCCACCAGCAGCTCCAGCATAAGGAGCACCTGAGCTCCCTTGCAGCAGATATCAGGGTGCTGCAGGCAGTGTCCTGTGCCAGTGGAAGGCCAGGGGATGAGCAGGGTCCCTGCCCTCTGTGGCTCCAGTGGAGACAGCACAGGGATGTGCACAATGCATGGATCATGGGCAGCCTGGTCCAGCCAGCGAGCCAACCAGCACTTCATTGGTAGCTTAGGAATGTCCATGGTGGTGAAGATGCCCAAAAGTCCTGGAGCCAAGGGGACCTTTAATCCCAGGCAGCAACTGCTCCTCCCTAGCATCAATCTGCTGATATTGCTGAAGTACATCCATAGAGCTGCAGCTGTTTTTTGTTTGGTTTTGGTCTGTTTTTTAAGGGCTTTTCATCACCAGGAGAACTGTCAGTAGGGCTGCTGTGAGTGCAGGAGAAGTGCAGTCACCCAGCTCTACAGCATGAGCACTGACTGCTCCTGCTGGCAGCGAGACAGGCTTCAGAAGCCACAGCATGCAAACCCCGGGGCACTGTGCCTCCTGTTTCATCCTTCAGTCTAGGAGAGGGGAAGCATGTGACTGAAGTCTGATGGGAAGAATGCACATGCCCTTTGAGCAGGCAACGAAACCCTGCCAAGCCTTGCAGACTCGAGAGGATGCGGGTACAACACAGACAGTGGAGGTGGGGGAAAACACCCTCCCTGAGCCCCAATGTGTCTGGAACACACAGAGCTGGGCACAAAATGGAGTTATCGTGCCAGACTCAAGGGGCACTTTATGTGCTGATGATTGTGATGTTGCAAGTCACCCCATGGTCCCTCTGCTCCTTCAGCTGCAGAGTTGGGCAGGGCAGGGCTGGCTGGGGGTACCCAGGGCAGAGCAAGCACCCCTGCCTGAGGATGCTGTGCCAGCCTGCTCTTGACCTCCACAAAGATCAGGTGTGACAAAGTGGTTGGTCACATCCTGCTCATTCGTTACCTGAGAGACCTGAAGCAAGACATAAATCTAAGCAGCCCTGAGGGAGCCCTAACCTACACTGGGACTGAGACTGTCCCTTGCATGGGACAAGATGTAGGCAGTTTATAGGCAGCTCTGAGCTTTGTGATCATGCATTCCATCTCTCAAGGCTGTCTCCAGAAAGGAGGGCTTGGACAGCAGAAGGGTGATTTTAGACTAGAAGGACTTCTCCAAACTCATAGCACCTTGCTGTTTTCCCAGTTGTCTTAGTTGGTTTTGGATACCAATATTATTTGCCATTGGTCTTCTGGGAATGCCACCAACATCATTAATCAAAACCCCGCGCTGCTTACTGGTACCGAAGTACCTGCACTGCATCATCAATCATAAATGCAGCGAAGGGTGGCTCTGGATACCTAAAGAGAGCGAGCGATAACATGGTGGGGTGAGGGGAAGGAAAAGGAAAGAGGCTTAATTATGCAGTGGTCTTCGGTCCATCGCTCACATTGGAAACACCTCTACAGCTCTATTTCGGTTGTATCTCCCTTTTAAATCTTTGTAAACAGCAGTTAAGATAGAAGTCTTCAATCCGCCGTACAGGGTACCCCACTGCTTCTCGAGCTATTATTTTAATAAGGCCTATTTTACAATTAAGGCACCATGGGCTTTAAATTACATATAAAATAAAATGTGGAAATTGAAGCATTAAGCGCGTGGCTGCTGTCGGAGGCTGAGCAGCCTCGCATTAAGCAGCAGCCTGTTCCTAAACGGGGAGAGAGAAGGGAGAGGAGCAACAGCCCCTGGCCTCTGGGGAAGGCACTGCCTTGGGTATCGATCGGGGCTGTGCTTCCCTTCGGGTTGGGCTGGGTGGGGACCCCATAGAGGTGTTTTTTCCCCTTGCCCTCCTCCTGCAGCTCTGGCAGTGCCTGGCACAGCCTCGTAGAGCCCGGTGCTTTCGGTTACGCTCGCTGCCGTTGCCACAGTCCGCTGTGATATGAGGAGCGACTCCTGCTCCAGATGGTTGTAAAGGTTAACGAGGAATTTATGCAGAGCTATACACAAATCAGACTGAATCTTCTGGCTGGGAACAACAAGCCGCCGACATAAATTCAGTTTTCTGAATATATGTAGCTTGGTCACTAAGGGAAACTGGAGAATGGCAAGCTGCTCTGCAGAACGTCACCTCTCGCTGCCGTGGCAGTGGGGAAGGAACAGCACTGCCCATGGCACAGGAGGGATCTTGGGGCTCTGGGACTGCTGCAAAACACCCCCTTCACCTGGAGCCTGGGACTCAGACTCAGGTGTGAGATGGGCAGGGGTCAGGGGACATGTGGCTTGTGTCGCCAGGACAGACGGACAGACAGAGGTCAGAGTCTCATGTGTGCCCCTCAGGTGGCGCTGCCCTAGAGTCAAAGCCATCCCAAGGACACTCTTTCCTCAGGGCAGGATGTACCCCTTGAATGAAGGCCAAGGAGCTGAGTCTGGCTCAGAGCAGGAGCTCCAGGCTGTCACTCCTCCCTGGTAAAAGGCTCTGGCATCTCCTGTGAGGGACCAGGAGCCACTTTCTCTTCCTGAGTGTGCACAGATCCGTGAGGAAGGTGACAGCTGGTTCAGCAAAGATAAAATTTTAAAACTTACAGAATTTAAATTTCCAGTGAGCACCTGGGAAATGCTTTGTTAATGGCAAGCAGGCACAGCCTTTCAGAGCCAAATCCCTTGCCAGCCCTTACAGACTCTATCTGCCTCTGTATCTGCCTGTCTGTACACACAGTGCACGGATATCCCTGTGCCAGAGGCTCAGAGAAACTCTCTGGCACCTCTGGAACGCGGCTCAGGTCCCACTCATCTCTCCTGGCTGTTTTATTTGCCTTCTCTTCACCAAGCACATTAGCTCAGGGCATTTGTCTGCCACCCCACTGAACCAAAACCTCCCTCCCTCCCCCCCCCAGAAAAAATGGTTGTGATGGCATGGGACTTATGTTTTCATTTATTTGTCTATTTTTTAATTTATAAACAGAACAAAACATGATGCAGCAGAGGCAGCTAAAGAGTTTCCCTGTTGTCTTGTTGTGTTCAGGAGCTGGTTACTTTGGGGATAGGGTAACCAGCTGGACTTTAACCTCAGGATTGTGTCATCTCTGCAAGAGCAGGGTGAGGAGAGAGCAGCCTTCTGCTTTGCCTCCTTTGGATTCCCCTAGATCATGAAAATGTTGGCAAAATATCTTCCCACTGAAAAAGAAATGCATACATCTTTGTG
The DNA here is from genome assembly GCF_020740725.1 of Corvus hawaiiensis. Classification (NCBI taxonomy): domain Eukaryota; kingdom Metazoa; phylum Chordata; class Aves; order Passeriformes; family Corvidae; genus Corvus; species Corvus hawaiiensis. The sequence continues at coordinate 4,539,483 of NC_063227.1, read as the reverse complement.
CCTTCTGCTATGTAATAGGACATAAATAGTGATACTTTTTTGTGTATCACAAATTTAGTAGTGTATAATTATTAATTTTTCTGGGAATTTTAACTTAATCCCTCAAGTGCTTTACTGAATTAATCTCTGCTTACTTAAATTTTAAGGATCTCCTGTTTACAGTTGTCCCTCTTACCTTGCATGCAGCAGAATGAGGCTGTCAGTACTTTCTTGTGGGGGTCTTTCTGGGGGTGCAGGGTATTGACTGGCTGAGCCAGTGGGATGATGCCTGGAGGCTTTACTATGACTGACAGGTGATGAAAATATACGGTCCAAGATTGCCTTCCCGATCTCTTTCACCTCATACAATAATCTGTACGTGCAGGAGCCTTCTGAGCCTGTTTTCAAGCCTGTGTTCCCAACACACTGACCTTCTTCCCTTTCTTTGGGCTTTTCCAGCCCCTCTGCAGCTCTCCCTGTTCAGTGTTCCTTCCTGCCCTGCAGTCCTGTCCACAGTCACCCTGGCATGGAGCATCACTGGGGTCTATGGATATACATGGGACTGACACGAGTACAGACCCAGAGCTGACCATCAGCACAGGAAACAACTTCAATCTCTGTGTCTGAGACTCAGAAAAGCCTCCCACGACCACACAAGCTGCTTATTATTGTACAGCGCTCTGGGCCACAAACCAGATTCATAAAGAGCCCAGCTCCACCCTGTCTGGGCTCACAAGGCTTTTCTGGCAGCATCTCTGTCATTTGAAGATGGGCTAGGGGCAGCCTGGAGAAGGTTCCCTGCTTGCAAAGAGGCACCTCCAGTGGGAGTCTCTTCCCCAGGAGTCGATGGCTGACCAAAGGTAGTTTTGCTTCTGCTTTCTCTGTCATTTTTCCTCTTTTGCTTCTACAGGAAACAACAGACTCCATTAAATACCCAACAGCCCTGGCTCCCTCCCCTGGAACAGTGAGCACAGGCAGATTTCCAGTGGCCAGAATTTCCAAGCATACTCCAATTTACCAGGCTTGAGGCTTGTCAACCCAAACAAGACTGAGGCTTTCCTTCTGCAATATTAAAATTAATAAAAAAAAATCATAAATCCTCCTGGCACTGCTGGCTCACACCACTAAGCTATTCCATGCCAGCTCTATTGTTAAACGGTAACCATCAGTTTCAATACTGTAATAAAATACTGCATTTGAAATTTTACTGTTCCCCATTAACCTCTTTTCTCCCTCTCTCCCCCACCTATTACATCATGCCTCTCTCTTCTCTAGCCTGACATTGCTGTGACATAAAACTTGAAACTTCCCCACCTTTCACTTTTCCATTCTTCCCCTCTCTTTCAGAGCCTTCAGCTGTCACTTGTGCAATAGAACAGCTGAGCCAAAGCAATAAAGTACTGCATACCATCCCCAAACAGCCTGAGCAAGTTTTTAAGACATCCATGCCAAATACCACTGCTTCCCACACTCACACACATACCCCATCTCGTCCCCAGCCTTGATTCTACCCAGTGCATTGACTTAAACCCCAGATTTTTCTCTCTGTGCGTGTGTTGTCAGCCAGTCTGAAAACAAGCCTCTTTCACAACTTCTCCTGCCAGGGGAGTGTTGTTCTTCTTCCTATTTAGTTGTTCTTTCTGCATGAACTGCCAGGTTTTAACTTAGGCATAGGCACCAGGCATGTTATTCCCAGGGACACCCTGTTTGATGATGTCTTGTGGTCCTCCAGGACCTCCTCAAATGGCAACTTCATCGAGCTCCATCCGAATCCATCAGCATGTCATGCATCAGTTCTCTCCATCTACCAGACTTCTTCCTCTTTGAAATCAGTGGAGCTTCCACAGGAGCTAGGCCAGTATCTGTTAGTTGGGATCTCCATGGATTATCTTGTTTCACTTGTTCCCTCCTTCTCCCCACTCCTCTAATTTGTCTAATAGGAACCACGTGTAAGGGTAGGCAGGGGGTAGCACTGCAGCACCGAGCCAACAGGAGGCTTTTCTAGTCCCAGCACAATGATCCAGTTGGCCAAATGTTGTGGAAACTTTGTCACTGACACAATTTCAGGATACATTGCCATCGACTTTGCTGGTTTTGTGTGGTGAGAGTCTCCCGTGCAGCTTCAGCAACTGAAATTTGGGGCAAATAACAGAAATTTTATATGAGAAACAGAAAGTGACTGTGATTGAATGATGGTGGAGTGACGTTTTTATGTTCAAAGAATCGAGTGGATGTTCACTTTTGGGACCTAACCATCCCCTGGGATTTGTTCCACGCTTTTCTTACAGACACATGAACTGGGACAGGATGGGGAGCAGTTTGCCTTGGGTGCCCGGGTATGTGACAGGGTGAGGGTGCCCACGCTGAGGGTGCTGCTGCCCCACGGGCTGTCCCCAGCCTCCTGCCCTTCTCACTCGGCCTGGCTGCCATGTCCATCTTACAAAAAAGTCACACCTCAGAATTTGCTCTGATACCAGCAGCAATGAAGAGCTTGTGAAAGTGCTGAACTGAGTATTTTCCTATTTTGTGGGGGAAAATTGAGATTTTTTTTTTTTTTTTTTTTTTTTTTTTTAACTTTACCTCCTCTGATTGGTTCTCTTCCACTTTTGGTGTCAAATATGAAGAAATTTTTAAATGGCTGCTCTTTGAGTTTTGTTTATCCTGCATAATAATGAGAATTTCTGGGTTTTTTTCCTTGTGTAAGAGCTGGGAGTATTGAAGACTGGCTGTATTGTGAGCTCTCCCCATTCCTGCTTTTTATACATACACACACACACACACAGACAGAGTCTCACTGATCCACCAGTGATCTCGAGCCTACCTAGACGGACCAGGCTCTCTAGGGATGTGTCTGCTGCATCCGCCTCAGGCTTTTCCTGAAGAGAGACAACTAATTGGCAAAAATTATGTTGCATTACGTGTGGTGGCTCTGTGATGTGGACTGCCATGTGAGGCCTCTCAAACTCGCTGCAAACGCTGTGAGGGCTTGCAAAGCGTGGAGCCAACGGGGCAGATGTTTGTGCTTTCCATCCTGAGGTGGAGGATTTTAAAGATTTGGGCTGGTGGTTCCAAGCCTGCTTCACAACTAATTCATTAATGAGCCCAGTATGTGAGCTACACTGTTAGTATTAGGGCTGACAACAGACATCCAGGCTTTTCTAATGCCTTAATTGATAAGTTTACTTTTAGAGGCTCAAGGGCCTTGTTTACCTTTCAGAGTTTCAGTCCACACACTGTTTTTATTTTGGGTGGAAAACAGTGCTTTGACATCCAGGGTGAACTTAGCTACCTGCATGTGTGTGTTTAGCTTGCTCTGCTTCGCTTCCAAAGCTCCCCAAGGGTGCAGAGGGGAGAGGGGGAGAAGATGAAGGAGGCGGTGACTGTCAGATTAATTACAGATGCTGGGTTAACTGCAAAAAGCAGCAGAGAAGGAGGAAGCAGGGGAACACAGTGTGACCGCATCCACTCTTTTTTCCAAAAGAAATTAGCAGGTAGGCTGTCACAGGGAGGCTGAGAGTAAGACCTTGGCACTGCTCTGCTGGTTTCAGCAGAGGAGGCCAATTCACACGAACTGAGCTTTAGCCCACAAAGGTTTCATAGCCTGTAAATATAATATAAGGCGATGGGGGAAGAACCATACATTTGAGAAAAGGGACAGCTTGGCCCCAAACAAACAAATACTGCAACTGATCTAAAACCAGCAAAAATGGGTTATGCGGCTCCTCAGTTGCTTTGTATGATGTGGCAGGAGGATATTTTGTCCTCATGTGAGGCTTGTCCCATGTCTCTGACCAGTCGTGGTTGAGCAAGGGGACATTTCAGAATTTATTTTCTTTCAGTTGATTCCGACCAGATTGCCCACGCTCTGCTTAGTGTAGTGCGTGCTGGAGAAGTGGGACAAATATTCAGTCACATTAAAAATAAACCCAGAAATAGCAGCTTATAAATTTGGATTTCTTCTCCTATTATTATTTATGGGTGAATCCTGTCAGAGGCATAAATGCAATATCTTTGTAGGCCTGTGCTGGGCTTTATATCAAAGGGGCTCCAACATATACTTCATGTACTCAGCTGCAACTATTATAAGCTATTTCATGTACAGCTAGAGACAAATGATCTCTCCCATGTTTGTCCTAACTTATAAAATGTAGTTCAGTTGCTTGAATTCACTCCCAAACCTCCTGCATGGGGGGGAGGGGGAGAAGATTTATACCCCTGTAATACAATCAATTCTAAGCATATCTTTAGACAAATAATTTAGAAACCAGTGCAACAAGAAACACCTCTATTAATTTCAGGATACACCATTTTGTGCATTTTTATGTGCACTGAAGAAAGGGATTAAATTTTATAAAATAAAAGCCCTTACTCTGTTAAGAAAGCAAATTCTAACAAGAACATTTTGAAATAAAATCCCAGAAGGCAACAATCCCTCCAACAATTAAACTGGGAGAAGGTCCCCTGAGGGCAGACCAACAAAATTTAGTAAAAATAATTGCCGTGCTGGGTCCTTGCTCTATTTTAGCTGAGTATAAGCAGACACACAAAAAATAACCTACTGAGAATAAGAACATTCCTACATGAAGCAGGCGAACAACAGAGCCATGTAACTACCTGGCCACACCACTCGGCTTTTGCTGGCACGCAACACAGATTTTTATACTTCAGCCAATATAAAATAACAATCAGGCTATTTACAAGGCTCTGCCAAATATTAACCTTATATCCAATTCTCTTCAAACCTTTCAAAGTCTCTAATGTGAACCATGCAAGTTCCTCATTACTTGATCATATTCTGTAACAGCAATGTTATGGGCTAGTTATATTTTTTAAAAGATGGTGTGTTTATGCAAAGATAATGATGCGGTGCATTTTATGCTGAAAAACTCAATAATTAATTAATTTATAATCCCCCTTATTCTACACCCCCCTCCCTCCAAAAAGAATAAAATAAAAGATTAATTTGCTGGAGAAAACAGGTTCATGTTTGCCCTTAAGACAGAGCACAAAATTACTTTAGCATGTGTACAGTGGTTAAAGCAAGTTAGATGTGTGCATGTCCACAGCCAGGTGAGAGCTATTGTAAAATAGTTGGGAGTTGGGAATGAAGAAAGCCCAGAGGTAGCTCTTGAAAACCGAAGATTGCCTCCAAAAAGCAACACTGGGCTTGCAAGGAGATATTCATGGTGATTAATTGTGAGAAAAGGGCTTTGTCTCTGGTGTAGGAAAGGGGCAGAAGGGTGGTGGGAGGAGGAGGCATGGAGCGATACTTTAGCTTCTCTTCTGTGTCAGACACACATGCCTGGATTTTAAAAAAAGTAATTTCTGCCTTGCTCAATTTTCTGTCATGGTCCCTTGGAGCTCTTAATTTATTTAAGGGGATTGTTTGTGGTAGTGAAGGGAGAGTGGGGCCACGGGAGGTTCTTGCCCGTCCATCGCAGGGCTGGGCACTCTGAGGTGACCAGAACAGTGCATGGCCTCAGCTGGTCCCACACTGCTCCAACAGCTCCAGTGCTGGTGCTGGAGCCATCCAGGTGCCCAGGAAGCCACCCTGACCCACCATGGCCACTCATGGGCTGGCTCTGTGCCCTCCTGGCACAGCCTGAAACCGGGATGCCTCACCCTGTGCAGGGAGGGCTTCTTCTCACAGCTCAATGAGATCTTTCTAATTTAGCTCCTCTTTTCCCTCCAAACATCTGCAAAGATCATTTTGGATATAGTCTGTATTGAATACTGGGTTTCTTATTTTAAAGGGAGCCTTTAAGTCTATTTTTTTTAGACACATTTTTACCAGCACTACTTTTAACAATAGGTTACCAGATCCATCACACAATCTGACTAAAAGCCCGTATTTATTTCCCTAATTTTATAAACATTTAATAGGTCCTTATTAAACACATCAGCCAGCATGATTTAATAACACAATCAGTCTAGAAGTTTAAGAAAATTGAAAACAGGATTTGAATGTAATACAGCCACAATTACCGGAGATTATAGGCAATCATTTCCATATGTCTGCAATGGGGAGCTGCTAATCTCTGTTTGCGTGGAGGTGATTTCCTCTGGAACACTTCCCAGCCTTCAACAGCGCTAGTGCTGAACAAATTAGATTTGAAAGTCCCCAATTTTATGACTAAGGTAATATACTCTGTGTATTTAGAGAAACACTGATTTCCTATTTTAACTGGCTTCCAAATGCTGGACAGAGACCTCAGCTTCATTTAGTTTGGCTCTGCTAGGTATAGGGTAAACGATTTTTTTGTTGTTTTTTTTTTTTTTTTTTATAAGGGTCAGCACATGTATTTTTGGGTGTCTCGAAGACACACCCCAAGTTCCCTCCATCCACAGGAGCAAAAGAGTTAGCATCCAGTGACATCATGGCTGAGGAATGTGCAGCAATTAGCCCTGCAGTACTGCAGGCAGCCTATGGCCAGGGGACAAGCAGCTCCCTCCTGCTAAACTTTAGGAGTCCTAACACCTTATTCCCTGACCTACCGCTTATGAGATCCTGAATAGCGTCACTTGTGTTTTGTGGGAATTCATCTGGTAAACTGGGCTTTTTGTGCTTGGCCTTGGCTCGGCTTTGGCAGTTACTGTTGAAAACAGGACTGCTGTTGGGAAAGATTTCCTGTGCGGAGCAGCCAGGAGCTGGGCTGCCCTCAATAGGAGCCAGTGACCGGTGGGGATGGGAGAGCTGCAGGGAATTCAGAGCCGGGCGCTTTGGGGATGCCAGGAGCCCGCCTGGCCTGGTGGTGTCCGAGGCATTTTTAGAATTTATTTTAGAATTTATATCATGTGATTCATGTTTGTGAAATGTTTGTGTCAGATTCATAGCAGAGAACTCTGAGTAAGACAGAAGGGAAATCTGTGGTACCCAGTAATGAGGGAAGAGCAATAGAAGCAGTGGATTCCCTGTGTGCAGCACACATTTGTCTGTGGCATCAGTTGTTTAACCTCCCTGGTGCACCTTAGTGCTGGGGAGGGCCTTGAACGAGGCTTGAGAGAGAGACAGAGATGTCTCTGCTGGGGAGAAGGGAAGGCTGCACAGGCAGCTGAGCGTCTGGTGCTCTTATCATGGGAGTGCTTATTTGTGAAGCTCACAGCATTCTTGTGCTGTTACAAGAGCTTTTCTTCATGGGATCTGGCCCTGCAGACTGAGAGTGTCCCTCCTCTATTTCACTAAATCAGAAAGATGATACTTGTGCACTGGTCTAGGAAATGATAAAGTGGATGTTCCTGCTGGAAAGGTTCATTTGTGCCTTGATTATCTTTCTCAGCTGAAGGAGGGAAAAGTGGCCTTTAACAGCCCTAAGCCAAGACTTCAGCATGGGCTTAACTGCATCATTGTTTAAGAAGGAGCTCAGGCATGTACCTGATATAAAACACATGCTTGATTCACCTTGCCTTCATTCAAGGGGCAGAACAACACATGATGTCTGGACACTGACTTGGCTAAAAATGGCACATCCTCTTTCAGTGAAGCACGAAAGGATTTTCCTGAAATGGAGCCCTAATCTTAAATTTAGGTTTTATTTTATTTTGTTCATTTTGGTCATACCAAGAGTTAGTAAACTCAGGCTGAAAATCTGAAAGAGTGAAAGAAAAAAGGTAGTTCTCACATTATTGTTGCTAAAAACCCCACAACAAAACAAAAGACCCCCCCTAAAAAATTACCCAGAGTAAAACAACACATAGTGTGGAAATGCACACAGATTAGGAGCTGGATTATGGCATTTGTGAGCAGACTTTTAAGGTGATCAGAGTTTAGCACTTTTCAGCTGCAGCAGGGCAGTCACCAAGGGGAATTTTGCTACCAGTTGTTCCAATATTACTGTAATGGAAGTGATGAATTCTGAGGTACCAGGGTGACATATGACATAAAACCTGCCATCGGCCAACCTTGGACATAACAGCTGACCCAGACTGAAATTTTATATAATGAATTAAACAGTGACAGGGTTAAGTAGATAAAGATATTAGGTGTGTCCTTCTCATTTCCAGAACAAACCTGAACACCTACCACCATATCCATTTGCAAAGTTTCCTTCTATGATCTGCCTCCGTCCTGGTTAGACCAAAAGGAAAGGAACACATTGGCTCTTGTAATAAAATAAATGTACAATCCCTGCACATGACTGCCTTTGTAGTTGCTTTTACCCTAAAAAAGCCCAGCTCTAGTGCACAGTATATTTTTCATCATAAACTTGCTCATGTATGCATTCCAGATGGTGTGAAGAAGGGGTTCAGGAATTCTAGTGGCAACCGCTAGTATTACCAAAATAAAGGTAGGGCCCAGTTTTATGATGAACCTTGATCTTAAGGAGTTTATAACTCAACTGGCTCCAAGTTATACTTGGAATACATGGATACATTTATTACATCAGTGGATTCCTTCACCCACTTAAAAAAAAATAAAATCTGCCTTGGTTTTTGGTTTTTGGTTTTGTTTGGGGTTTTTTTGAGTGAAGAGGTTGCTTGCAGTTTTCAGATGTTTCGTGGCCTTCATTCCATATAAAAAAATGAGTTGATTAAAAGGCAGTTGGCAAGACAACAACCCCCTGGATATTGTAATAATTTTCCACTTGGAAACAAAACATTCTCCCACATTCCAACTATCTAGGTTGATTAACTTTGTAAAGCATTATGCTGTACAACAGTGCTAACTCATTTTTTGGTGTATTTTTGATACAAAAAATAACCTTTTCCTTAAAATGGTCCATTAATAATTATTTGCATCAATACACAAAAAATATTGCAATTAAGGATGCTGGAGTGGTCTATTAAGTTCAACTTTTATGGGAAAGGTTTTTTCCTTCATTTTGTTTTTAAGTTCTTGCCAACAAGAAATATGAGCTCAACCGAAATAGGTTTTAGGAAGAGGGAGGTGATAGGCCCCTGTTCAGGAAAGGCTTTCAGCACATGCTTATGTTCCAGTGCTTTCACTGGGGTTTAAGCACATTCTTAATTTATTTGTGAACAGAGCTGGGTTTTTTATGAGGAAATCTTTACAGTGGACAATTTTTTATGATAACATGTTCGAGACTGTAGTCTTGTAAACTGGAATAAGGGTGGCACAGTGTGAGGCAGGAACCAAACCAGGAAACAGAAACCAGGGACACGAGTCTGGGCAGGCTGCAAAGCAAGGTGGGGATGGACAGTCCATCTGGAGTGAAATCATGGAACGAGGACCACTACGGGTGCAGGTCCTCTGTGTTACAGAGACACTGAAGGCAGCAGTAATTTCTTGTAGTTTTTGCCAAAAAATGTCTACTGCAGTTGTCTGGACTATGCATAATCCAGAGGGAGCTCACCCCTCCTGAAGGTGGTAATGTCACCTTTCTGAGGTGCATTTTGGTTACAACGTGGAGATGGTTTGGTTGTTCCAGGAGATGCTGTTCTCTTTTTCATTATGAAGGGGGAGCCCAGGTGATGGCTCCAGCTGCTTGAATCCCATCCCAGCTCTCTGACTTCATAGCTCTTTTCTGTTTTTTATGAAAAAAGGAACCCATCAAAAATGGCTTTTTACTTCTCCAGGGTAAGGAATGGTCTTATTTAGGAAATTATTTTTCATTAAATAGTTGAGTGCACTACCTTGAAACAATCTCCTGACACACCCGTGCTACTGAGCATGAAGGAACTAGAAGGAGCTTTGTCAGTCCATAATCTTTTGATTTCTGATTTGTCTTCTGGGCCATGGCTAAAGTATTCAAGCACATCTTGGCGTAAGACACAACTGAGTGAGTTAAACATGAGGCAGTAAATATCCTGGCTTGTGCTATTTTTCTGCTCTTTGAATTCTAAAAGCAGTTATTTGTCATTTATTTGATATCCCTTGACAATAAACATGATGTCTGTGTGGAACTAGTTCCTGATAAGCTCTCCAATAAGGTCAAGACATGCAAACAAATGAAAGCAGCAATAATATAGATGTTAACCACTGCACCCCCCTTTTTTCATAACTTTTTAGCTCGTGCACTACTGTATTTTTGTTGGCAGCATGTGGTACTATTGCTTCTGCAATAATTCGTCTCCATGCACAGCAAACAGAAAGGATTTCAGGCATTTTGTTTCCTTGTCAGCTTTGATAAATGCAAAACAATTTACCTAAAAGAGCAAAATATCAGGACCAAATTTTTCAAAGCTTTTTGGTTTTTTTTTTTCCTTTTTTTGTCATTCGGAAAGCAAACTGTACTTCTGTAAGCAGACAAACAAAACCAGGTTTTTTTCTGCATAACTTAGAGGCTCGTTCCCCTTGATTCCTGCAAGTGATGTCATGGAGCCCAGCTGCTGGGTTTCTCGATGATTTCCCCTACTCATGTTTCACCCAGTCATTTCAGGCCCTAATGGAATTACTTTGAGCGAAACCTGTTTTTTCATGGTTCGCCTCCCGCGTCAGCTGATGCCAGGAACTCTTCTCTGGGATGCATGGAGGGGAGGTGTAGGCAATTAAGGAGATTTTAAAGAAAGTTTTCCCGCTTTGTTTATAATCAACCCTGATGCAGATCAGCACGCATGAGGGGCTGTGAGGAATACAGGCATAAAGCTGATATTGCCTAGTTTTCATATGCTTGGCTGCTCAGTGGAATCCTTTGACTCCCCAGCTGAAGCTTGGGGAGAGTTAAGCCCATCCTGTTGGTATTTGGTGCAGTGGAGAGAATTTTGATAACTAGTTTTGAGCACGTTCCGTTGGTTATTCCTTGCTAACAAAAAGCACTGTGCACAGGGCTGGTTCTTGGCTCCTCTCTGCACCTCAGTGCAGCACCTTTGTCTACTCATGCAGAGATTTTTCATCTGCCAAATGTTTTCTTTTAAAAAAATGGATGATGTAGCTATTATCCCTCCATACCACCACCAAAATAGGACAGCATTCCCTGGATTAGAGGGGGTAAAAACAGTTCAGTGCCCTCTTTGAGTGGCTCAACTCCACGTGTCCTCTTCCAGAAGGCTGACCAAAGCACAAGTGCAGAGTGGTCTGACCCAGCACAGAACAGGTAGCAGATAACCAGGTTAGGCTCCTGCAGAGCAGTTTTAGATGCAGTGGTTCAGAGCTTGAGACATAATTCATGGAAAAATTAGTTTTTTCTGAAATACATAAGCTCTGGTTTCTCATGAAGTAAATGCATGGAAATACCTCCATTAAACGCTCCCTTGATGTCCCTCATGTCCAACACAAGCTGATCTGGAGATCTTAGAATTCTCTGGACTTCTAAGAGCTTGAACTTGTAACACCTGTAGTGTCTTCATGGAGCCATTTTAGATGGAATATCCAATTTTGTAGGGGGGTGGTGTCAGTATAAATACATAAGTGAAAGTGTCTTGTATTCTTCACTGTTGAGTTTTTTAGGCTTTTTAATATTGCTGTTATTCTTTACCTGCTGCTCAGATGTTTTTATTTTGTCATTCTTTGTATTCCCATATTGGTTGGAGGCGTCAGTGAAGACTGAACATGCCAAAGTGGGAGACAAAGTGTAGGAAGGGAAGCACTTGCGTGGGGAGGGTCAGTGAGAAGGCAGCAAGTATAGAAAACCATTCCTCTCACCTTTATTTTTTAACCTGAGGTACCTGTGTTGAAGACACGGGTATGTCGTGGTTCTTGCAGTCAGGAGGGAGATTGGCAGCTCCAGAGTGGCTCCATCCAAGAATTAGTGAAATTAGAGTGATCTGAAATAGAGATGCAACTCTTTCACCTGATTAGCAGCTATGTTGATTGACCTATGGAGCCCAGCCTGCTCTTCCACCAACCCTTACCCAGTGTGGACCCTGTCAGCCTGACTGCTTTCCCATTTATTGTGCAGCCTCTGCCCTGCTTTGCAAAAAAAAAGAGAAAAAGTAAAAAAATTACTATTAGAAAAAGATGGAGCATGAAGAATTCCAGCCTGAGAGCAGAATGTAAGAGAATTAATCTCTCCTGGTGAGGAGGAAATTATTTTTGTTACTAGCAAAGGTTGTTTTTTCATTGGTATTTTGCTCTCAAAGCTTTCAGGCATCCATCAAAACCCAATAGCTTAATTTCTGTAGATACAATGTTTCACTTTTTAGTTGCCAAATAACCTCATATATTTAATTTTCCGGATTTTTTAGATGCTTTCAGGAAGTTGTCACAAGAGACCCTCCCTAGATGAATTTCTTCTTCCAAGAAAGCCACTTAAAAAAGAAAAAAATCAGAACAAAGATGATTCGAGCAGTTTTGTCCTACCCAGAGACAATGCTGCAGCAAAGCCTCGACTGCCTTTTATTAAACTCAGCCAGAATCTTTCTGGCCCTTTTCATGTGTCAAGGGTGGGGGCATTGATCTGCTGCAGCCTGGCCCAAGCAGGGACCCAAACTTGGCGTTTTTCAGCTGTGCCTGTCCTCTGCTCCCCCTTCCTTTTTTGTTAAATGGAAGTTGGCGTAACAGAAGAGAGGAGCCTGCCAGGAGGGTGTCAGAGTCAGCAATGATCACAATCAGACACTGCAATCAGATTGCTCTACCAACTCCTAGGAAGAAATAACCATCTGTTTCAGTAGTTACAGAGGGGAGAAAAAGAAAAAAAAAAAAAGACAGAGCCATGTCCAGGGTTTTGCATTGCAAACAGTGCCTAGTGCATGTCAGGAAAAGGTGAAATGGGGTTTGGTAGTGGTGGTGCAAGTTCTGGGCCTTTTTCAGCCGAGGCAAATATCCAGAACTCACCTAATGTGCAGTAAAACCAGGTATGGTTCATATGATGCTTTCAATATTTCCATTTTCTTTCTGGGACCCGAGTTGGATGGTAGCCTGGGACATGAATGGAGCGGCTTTAGCCCATCTGTCCAATGGATTTCCATCCTTTTTTTTTGCTCCAAAACACACTGAGGAAGCCTGTTGCTGTAATTGGGAGCTGCTTGGTCTGTTGGGGTAGGTGGGGGTTGGCTGTCCCCTTCCCTTGTCTGTGCCCCATCCTGCACAGGTGGCTGCCCGGCAGTGGCTCCACGTTGGCCTCACTGTGTGATGTCCTCCAAGCCCAGCAAATATTCCAGGCCCCAGAGTGCTACTGTGCATGCAACAAAGGCAAAATTCATTTATTCACTCAGGCAGGTGATGGATAGTCTGTCAATGTTTATACAGTAGACACAAGCCTAATTTTCAGGTATTAGTTGATTAACATTTGAGTCATAGTGTGTGTCCTGTGTCCAGTAATGTGGAACATCAAATGTGTGAAAAAGATTAATAGTGTGCACAGATGTTACTCAGAGGATCAATTTGTCTGGGGTTTGAAGAGGTGGTACCCTGCAGATCAATAGGAAAGGAGAAAATTAGAGTAATATGTTGATAGAAATCCCAGCCGGGTCTATGCATGGCTGGGTTATCTGCTCCAAATACTTTGCTTCTCGTAAAGGCTTTCAAAGGCTGCAACAAAATGTTAAGCACATTCTCCTGTAAATTTTTGTTGTTTCTCACAGACCTACAGCTTCCCCAAATGGCAAGCCCTGAGCAAGGGACACAAAGCAGCCCTTGTGCAAGGGGCTGAGCAGCCCAGGAAAACTTTTCCCTGACATTTTGTATGAAGAACGCTTCCCTATATTATAAATAGTAACAGGGAGGAGGGCAATAGGAATAAATGTTGCTCTGTAAATAAGGGAGCCAAAGCTGGACAGTGGAAGGGCTCTCTCTAGATGAGCTCAGCCTCTCCTAAGTTTTAAAGGAGAAGTATTGTGGTGCCTCTTTTCCCTGCTGTCTCCAAGCACTGCCCATGGCAGCAGAGGATGGGGAAGGCTGGAGCAGGTTCAGGCACTCACACCCCCACAGAGGTTACTGTGCTGCAAGTGGGCTCCCCACCCCCTGACCTGCCCGAGCAGAGAGGGTATAAGCACTGAATGCCCTCAGACCAACCTACAGAGAGCTTCTTTCTGCAGTGGCAGAACAATGTGCCTTGAATATGATGCCTGCTTCCTGTAGCAAAGCTCTCCCACCCCTTCACTCTGTACAGCAGAGGCTCACGGAGCTGCCTGGTGTGTCCAGCCCCATTTCCCATCACTTGCACACCCTCTGGCAACAGAGCACTCCAGGAGTGTGTGGAAGTTCCCCCATGGAACTGTTATCTTGTCCCCCCACTGTTGTCTTAAAGACTTAAACCATGGCTGGGCAAAGCTCTGGAGGGGACGCTGCACCAGGCAGCCCCACACCTGCAGGCAGATGGACACAGCGGCCCCGCTTGTTCTGTCTGTGCCTTCCTGCCTGGGGCTGCAAGGGATGTGCAGCTGTAAAGTCTGAAAGGAGGGAGAAGTGGTCTGCAGTGGCTCAGAGGTGGGTGATCTTGTGGGCAAGGCAGCCCCATCCCACGGGAAGAGTGGGAGTTGGACCCCCTCCTGTGGGACAGCTGCGGAGCAGGAGCAGCCAGAGCGCGGCCAACGCTGCCAAGTGACACCCCAGAGGTTCTGCATATCTGTTTATCTGTGCTGTTCAGAAATGGTTCCTTGCCACTGAGATAGAAAGCAGCTTTGGACAGAAATTTCAGCGTATGATGGGAATGTCGGCAGTGTTATGCTCTTTCATATTTTTTTTAAAGCCTGGCTTTCTGCAAACTGACATATTTACATGCTTGCTTTATAACATTGGCATGGGATTTATGAAATCGCCTTAAAATTAATGTCCATTTCTAACAAATTTAAATTAAAAATGACCATACCCACATGAGGAATAGGATAGGAAATTTAATTTAAGGGAAAGCTGGGATTGTGTATATTTCTGTTGCATATATTTCAGACTCTTTCTGTTGCAACCTAATAACATGTGTGAATGAGTGCCTGGTCCTTCCAACACAACCTATGGAGGATTGTACTTATACAAGAAGTTGCTTTGTGAAATTAGCAGCAAAGCTTGGAAAATAAGAATTCCATTTAGCAGCAGATTTTTTGCAGGGATTCAAATTCATCTGTCCAGGGGCCTAGTGCCCCAAAACAGCAGTAAGGAGAGAGAAGAAGGGGCTGCAAACCCATGGAGAACAGGATTAACAGCAGGCTGGACATCCACGTCTGATTCCTTACCCTGCCAGGTCCAAGCCAGCCACTCTGTGTGATTAAGAGCCTTTCCTATGCTTTAAGGAACAACCACAGTTTCCTTGCTAAAGATCGGCATAAACTGCTCTGGACCATCATAAAAGTAGTATATTCTCATTTTGTCAGCACAGGCAGTAGCAGCTGAGCTTTAATGCCCCAGACCAAAGTCCAGAAGCCAGGTTTGGCGATTTGTTTCCTGCACAATATATTTATATAGACAGCTAACCCGTCGCTGGTCTGCTGGCAGTTTTGCATTTTCCTTGTAAACTGCTCTTATAAGCTACAACACATCTGGGCACTCTTAATTCTGCCTCTCACTTCATTACCTTTCATAGGAGACTCTGGATTTACAGCAAAAGAATCAATAGTTTGAAAGTTTTAAAAAGTGCAATATTAAAAATTTAAAAGAAAGCAGGAAATCATAGTCTCCATTCAGAGGAGTAAAAAAAAAAAAAAAACCAAACCCAAACCAAACAACCCAGCACAAAAACTTTTTCTTTGGGTAAGGATTGGGGCTCACAATTAGTTATCTTCATACAGAGCAGTTGGGTATTTCTTCTAAAATCTGTGTGTGAGCACACTTGGCTCCTGGAATCCACATTAAAAATATTCAGAGAGTTTAGACACAGCGTGGTTTGTTGGCAGCATTTATGCAAAGTGGACTCCAGCGAACAATCTGTTGCTGTTTACAGGACTGGAATGAGGGGTTTGGAAGGGGAATGGGGGTCTGTGGGCACATCCTGCTGCCTACTGCGGGCAGGAGCCCCGGCCCAAAGGGACTGACTCCAGCAGAGGATCCATCCCCTGCTGCAGGATTGCTCTCCCTTAGCAGATGTAATTGAAATCAGATCTCTGTGCTGCGTTAAGATTCCTCTGGCAGAGCCGGTCTTGGCATTGTTTTCTTTACCATTTTTCCTATTACTGTTAGTACCAATCACCAGAACAAGGCAGTGAGGAACAGGAGAGAAAAGCAACATGCTGTGAAATTGTTGAAATAATTCAAAGGTTTCCACAGGAAACATCATCTCCAAGTGCTTGAATGCAGCCTCCCAGATATAAATATAGTGCAGGGAAAGAGAGGGAGGGGGTGTAAAGGGAAGGGAGAAAGAGATTTATTGATATTAAGAGGCTAAGGCAATAGGAGTGATTTTTAAATTATACAGGTGGCCGTGCCTCAAGGAGCACCAGAGAGGGAAGCAGAGGGAAGATGTCTTGACAGGGCTGTAACCCGGGTCTGTGCTCTGCAGCACCCCTCTTGCTTTGTTTTAGAGGTATCCTTACACTCCTGGTTTTTTCTTGCAAAGATGAAAGTTTGAAAAATAAAAGTTGATTACAGAATAAACCTGTGCTCAGTTCAAAGAGGATCCCTCAGCACGTGCTGAGAGCAGCATCAATAACATCCATGTATTTATTGATCAATACCTTTCAATCATTCAAGGAAACATTTTGGTTTTAGCAGATGGCATTCTTTCAGTGCTGTCCATTCAAACAGATAGTAGCTGTACCATTTTACTATCTACAGCACTAAAATACGCTATGTTTTAATATTTTAAAATGAAAAAGTCAATACAAATATTTTAAGGAACAAAGCCAACTTATTTTCTAAGCCTGGTTAAGTAGGTCAAGTTTCCAAATTAATATTTTGGTTCCTAGATGCAATATATATTTGATTTGTAAAAGTGTACATTTTAGGAATGGTTAAATAATTCTGCATTAAAACTGGTTTTAATGAAAAAATAGCTATTCAGTTAATCAGAATTTCCCAGAAGCAATAGTTATACTTTTGGGAGGAAATTTTGGGTTGTTAGAAGAAATGGAACAGCTTTCTGGTTTTGAAACCATAATTTTGGATTTTTTGTAGTTTGGTTGAGCAAGAAAGAGAAATTCTACACAGAAACATTTTAATGAAGAGTCCTTTTTATTTCTTTACGGCTGCAATTCTGTAATGAGAGGGA
Source organism: Corvus hawaiiensis (assembly GCF_020740725.1). Lineage (NCBI taxonomy): Eukaryota > Metazoa > Chordata > Aves > Passeriformes > Corvidae > Corvus > Corvus hawaiiensis. The sequence goes on along the minus strand of NC_063227.1, from coordinate 4,522,534 downwards.
GGGGACCTTTCTGCACTCAGTGCTTCTGAGCAGCCAAAAAATCCCCATGCCATCCATGAGAGTAGCTTACACTTTGGATATTAGTGTTTGATGGTAAACAGCCAAGTTTGAAGCATTTTTCTGACAAAGTTGCCTTGCAAGAGCAGAAACCCCATCTCTCTCCCTGTCTTCAGGAGCCCAGAAATTCCTGGAAGCTGCCTGCACCCCCCCCGACTGACTCTTTGTCTATAAACAAACTTCAGCTTGCCTCCCCCCCTTCTGCATCTCTCTAATCCTTTGCATGAAATCAGTACCAGCTACTTGCAATGAACTTGCCATTCTTCAGCTCACAATTGTTGTTGTCAGCTTCACATAACAGTTCATCCCTTTTCTGCTTAATCAGAGGCATTAGATTTCAGGTATTCACTGAAATGGAGAAGGGTTTTGAGGTTTCCAAATATTTCCTTTAACGAATCTTGTGATATTTTTAACAAAGAGGTCAGAAATACATATTTTCTTCTTTTCTAAATGTTAATAAAATACAGAAAAAGAAAGAAAGGGGTGGGGGAAGCAACTTTCCAATGATTTTAGCCTGGTGACTGGTTGTCCTTTGTGCATCTGTTCAAGTATTTTGTGGTTTGCATTTACGTCTGTATTTGCCCAATTTACAGCTTAAAAAAAAAAATCAATAGTAACGCTATATTTTCATGAAACCAGCATTTTTTAACTGAGATCTCATGAGTAAATTAAATTACATCCAAGCTGGATTACATCCAAGTTGGATTGCAGTTGCAGGCCCTGATTCTGCAAATGCTTATGTACATGAATATTCCCACTTAGTTTATGCCTTGGGCTAGGACTTGAGAGACCTGGAACCTTGTTCTAGGTTTGCTATATCCTCCTTCTCCCCGGGTCCCTTCTTTGCTCTGAATCTCAGTTTCTACTATTCAAAAAAAAATCAAGAGAAAAGGTGGGCTAATATTGGCAGTTGATTTGATGTTGCGTATATTTTTCATATATATTTATGAGATATCACTTTTTCTGGTCATATATGAGCTATTAAATCATAATATATACCAAATATATGGTAAAACAGGCCTTGTTTTCTATGCTTGTCCCCAGCTGTCCTGAAAATTAGTTAGTCTGTGACAGCAAAGCTCCTATTGAGGATTCACTGCTTTTCCTCTTGTTTTTTGATATCCTGTTGTTTCTACATCCTCCTGCTCCTGGCACAGCCAGACAAATTAAAATAAGCAAGAGCATTACTAAGTTCTTCCATGCAGGGACCCTCTTTTTAGTCTGTTCTTCTTTAGGGCTGACAGAGCAGAGTTGCCACATTACAAACAAATACTGATAAAAGGAAATAAATTCCACTACAAAGCTTCAGAGAGGCAAATGTTCTGTCAACAAGGAGAACCACTGGAGCAGGCGGACAGAAAAGCTGTGGTGCAGCGTAGAGAACAGAACTGCCCATGTGGCTGAAAGCTGATCTTTGCTGTAGGCAGTTCTCTAGGCTACGACATAAGGTAGTACATGAATTAAAAGAGGAACCTAAGCCTTGGAGACATTAAACTGACTTAATGTATTGTTGCATGTCAGCTGAGCTGCTGTGACTGCCGGGGTGTCAGCTCAGCTCAACGCCTTCCACACCGGGCTCTTAGGGCAGCTGTAACACCTTGAGCTGCCCTAAGAGCTCACACAGTGATGGTTGCCACAGCTCAGCTGAGGCACCGCAGTTTGTTCTGACACAGTCATTCAGGTTTGTTCCTGAAATCCTTGTGATCTGGGAAGGTCTCAGAAGTAGCTTGAGGTAAAACGGGGAGGAAGGAGGATGTTAATCTGTGTTTGTTTGCAGCAAGATAAAATAACAGCTTGTCAAGCCATCCTTTAAAGAATATGTTGATGAGGGGATTGGCTAGTGAAAGATGGAAATTTCTTGAGAATGTTGGTTTTACTGCTCACCGTAGTGCAGGGGATAGCTTTTACAGAGAATGTGAGAAGAGTTCCCACTGCAATAGACCCTGTGAGGGCAGGGTAGTAAAAATCCAAATCCCTCAAGAGGTCATAGTCAGCAGTGATTACCCAGCCCAAGGGCCTGGAAAGTAGGAATGAAGCACATGGATTAACCCTCCACTGGTGTGGACACCAGCCTAGTGCGTGGCATGCACCAAATTCTTTTTGAATGTTCGTTAACACACTCCTTTGCAGTTTACAATTTTTATTGCAGGTGTTCTGTGACGCAGCAAACTCTGATCACTTTACCCCAAAGTGCAATTGAAGTTCATCCCATCAAGTGCTAGGGTATAGGAAATAAATAAATAAATAAACAAATAGAAAATAGAGACTATGAAATTAATTCCTCTATTCTCCCCAAATGTCTTATAGTATTGCTGTCTGAGCTCTGGGAGGTAATACATCTTATCAGATATTGAACATTAGGTATACAAAATTATATGCTTATAATCCTCAGCATACCATTAGACTTATATTTTATGTAGATAAAATAACTTCTTTTCTATATAAAGCCCATGTTTCTGATGGATCTTTTCCAGTGCATTACATTACTCCTCTTCCTCACCAAACATCAATGACTGCAGGACACAGACCTCCTTCCCAATCAATGTATGCATGTCCCCTCCTTCAAAGAAGACCATTATGCTGCGGTGTTTAGGTGAAAAAGCACACGAGAGGATCTTAGAGTGGCTGTGGCAAGAAAAGATCCACTGTGATTTATGCGAGGTGCATTGGGAGCTGTCTGATGTGAAGTCAGCAGATGAAGGGCAATGAATAATTCAGCACTAGGATCCGTCACATCATCTCTCTTCCCATGTTATTGCTGCTTTTACGTAATTGCAAAGTGAAAAATAAATTGATGTCATAAAGAAAGCTGCATCATTTGTCTGGGAATACACATAAGAATTAGAGGTGCAGCTCTGCTGCTTTGTGAGCCCTGCATGATGCTACGGTGTGCAAAATTAAAAATGTGTCTTTGTGAACACCTTCTCTAGGGTTAGGTGGGTGATCCATGACAGCTTTTACGCTGGTATTAGTGGCCTGCACTGATAGAGAATGATGTCTCTGAATTGCTCCCTTCAAGCACTCCAGTGCCATTGCCCTTGCACTGTGCTTCCCCAGCAAGGCTCTAATGTGGAGCTGGAACTGTATCACAGGGGAAATTCTGTTTGCCAAACTGCAGGCAGAAATAAAGCCAGGGGAAGGGGTCACCTGTCTCAGGGGAGATTTGGAAGGAGATGTTGTGCATGATGTTGTGTTGCTTTACTCTGTGCACCCAAAATAAAGAACCCAACAAAGAAGATAGGGTTTGGTCAGTGGGCTCAGTGATTCTGTGCAACACAGAAAGCTCAGCTGGCTGGATGTGGACACACACATACAGACATCTCGTGCTCTCAGTGTCTGGAACATTGACTGGAATTGAGCTGAAGAGCCAATTCAAGGGATGCTTTCCTTGCCTGTAGAGTGGGATGATGTTTTGTACTGACTCACAAGGTTTGAGTTGTATGAAAACCTCAAAACTCCCAAAATTCTTGCATTTAGGGATGGGAGTTTAGCAGTTGCCCCTTTCAGAGGTAATCTGAAAAGCAGAATATGGACCAGCAGCAAAGAGATTAGGACAAGAGCTGGGAAAATTTCTGACATATTTGTTCCCCTTTTCTGGTGGAGTACATTATCCATGCCCGTGTTTAAGCGTGGCTTATGCTCTGCACCCTTCTTGCTGCTTTTATTTCATGACTGGAAAGGAAAAAAAAACCAACTTTAGTATATCTCTGCTTTTTAACCTGAATTGTTCCAAAATACGCCCTAACGAGCTGCAGCCTCTGATTCCCCAGTCTCCCTTACAAAGCACAGTCCCTCCTCTGTTCTTGACTTTGTCCTTGCCTCACATCAGCAGGGCTGATGTGAGCAAATGCTATTTCTTAGGAAAGTTCTGACTCAACAATGTAAGCTTTTCAAAGGAGAATGAATTCAATCTGTGAACTGAATTGGCAATGCAGGCAGATTAAAAGAAATGCTATGCAATACCCAGATCGTGCCATTTTAATATCTAAAGATGATTGCTTTTAGGAAGGAGACAATAGGTTTAGCATAGAGGTGACAAAACATATTCTTTTTGCTTTTCCTCTTGGTAAACAAAGTTCTTTCAGAAATGAAATGAAGCTGTATTATGCAACAGTGATGGAAAGGGGAAGACGTGGCATGGGGACTGTCTCCCAGCTGGTAAGATAATAGGGATTTATCAATGGGAACCAGTGGCTGCAGAGACCTTCTCATACCTTTTGTCTTGCAAGGGTTTCATATTCTTTGAGTTAGGTTGTCAAAACCGAAGGGTTGTGGGTTTTTTTTTCATTTGTATTACGTGGTTTCCTTAAACTCCAGGTCAGCTGGAAATGCCTTCAGTTCTAGGGTCAAGCATCCCCTCACAAGCAGTGTTTAAAGGGTGGTTGGTGAGTGGGAAAAGGAGAGGGATGCTGAAAGGGAAAAGGAAACGTTTGCCAGGTTCTCAGTAACATGGTGAAGTTTGGCAGAGCTGCAGGAAGGTTGAGCTCTGCAATTTTCTCCCACTATGATATAACAAATTGCAGGTCCAAAGCAGAAATCACTGCAGAGGAAAGTAACAGGAATTGCTTCCCTAGCTTAAGCAAAACAGACTTTTTTGTCCAGGATTCCTGGAAATTTACTGCTAATTGAAACAAAACCTTGCCCATATAAGCAACCCTACAATAATTTTCTGTGGAAATAAAGAAGTGGCAAAGCTCTGAAGTAAAAAAAGTTTGTAGCTGGATTCCAAAGGCACTTTTTAAAAAAAGTAATGCTAAAAATAGAAAAAAAGGTAGTAAAAAACCCAAACCTACTGGAAAGTGTCCTTCATAATCTCTTTTTAGAAAAAGTGCTTTCCCTTCTTGAAAATAAAATCACAAGCAAATAACAACCTTCTCCTGCTCGTCCCCACACCAGCAATCTTGAATATTTCAGGGACTGTAAATAATGAGGACTCGGTTATCTTCATGGAGACAATGATGTTGTTCTTGAAAACACTTAACTGGGGTCTTGGTTTTAAGAAGAAATATTCCTCTGTGCATTATTGCTGTGAATTGTAAGTGCTGAGTTTCCAAGTATTTCCAAGCACATGCTTCAGGTTAAATTGTAGGGCTTTCTTCTAATTTCTCATCCATTAATGGATAAAATCTACTGGGGTTTTGAATGCAAAGACAGAAAAACACATGGATAATTTGTTTTATTTTATAAGCAAAGTTTTCCTGAAGTCACTTGTATGTATTGCCTTGCAGCTGGCCAGACAAAAAGTAAACCAGAGCTGCCACCTGAATTTTATTTTATTGTGTGTACATTTAACACCAAGGAACTATAAAACCCAACATAGGATGTAGGTGAAGAGACTCTAATCCAAACCATGGTAGATGTTGTATTCCTTTTTCTGATGCTTGATTTTAAGCAATTCCATGAAAGTTTTGTAGGCACTTTCCTGATGTGGATAATAAGATCATCTCAAGTACACGTTACCTGGATTGTGCTCTTGGATCTGAAGAGGACAGTGGAAAAAGCTTACCTCTGTCTGATGCTAGAACTGTTTTGCACAAGATATCGGGGGGAATGACACCCATAACAGCTCAGCAGTTGTATTCTTGCAAGTTTAATTTGGAAAGCAATCATAAGTTTCCTATAAAGTCTGTTATAGCTGTCTGGGAAGGGGGCTGAGGAAGGGGTCGTGTTTGTTTTTATGCCTGGATTAGTTTCTGAGAAACACTTTCCATTTGGACAAATAAGTGCAGCAAAGTGTTGGTGAAAACAGGGCACCAGTGAGCTTACCTGGCTACTGGTTCCAGCTTGGCAGGAGTCTCAGGGATAAACAAATGCAGTTGCAGATGTTCAGAAAAATCTACCAGGACCAGCCATCGGAGATGTAGGAGCATATTCTTTCTACTTTGATGACATCTGACCAAAACAGGAACAACAGGAGATCAGACCAGAGTCTTTAAACCATGACTTTACTGCTTCTGGTGCTGTTGTATTACAGCATCACCACAAATTCTGCAGCCCAGGTTGCAGCTTTGAGGCCCCAGACTCAGTCTCCATGTACAGCATTTTCATTGATCCTGATCTAGACAAGCAGCTTGTTTTGCTGCTGGGATTATAATCTCCTTTAAGAGGGTGATCATCACAACCCATGTTTCTTCCTCCAGCACAAAAATATACATTAATTAAAAAGGTTTCTAGGCAGCTGGCACTGGTGTGCGAGACTAAAGGGAGTTCAGCACTTCTGTGGAGAGGAAAGGGAATCCCAGAGACAGAAGAGTTTGTAGTTTAAGGTTAACATGAGTGCTGCAAGGTTTTTGGTCTTTTTATTCATGTTGCTAATAAGTACCATTTAGGATATGACTATTTCAAGCAAATTCTCTTCCAAAAAAACACACACCAAATGAAACTGGAGCATTTAGTTCAAACCTGCAATGTGGTGTACTGATTAGTCAGTAAAAATTAATTAGTCTAAGGAAAAGTAACATGATCTGGACCAAATTCTTTGGTGACTTCAATGGAAGGAGTGCCTGTATACCTGAGGGTAGTGTTTAGATTGCCCTTTGATCTTCGCTTCTGGAGCTCAAGTGCCAAACTGTATTAAAAATTCATTCTTTTTGCCCATTTTTAGAATACAGCCAGCCATTCCCAGAGGCAGCTGCATCCAGCCTGTGGCTGGGGGAAGGATGACACTACACACCTTGCAGAAAGCAGCTTCATAAGGCTGGGGACCTTGGCAGTGCTAGAATGCAGTGTCAGATCCTGCAACCCTACTTCTTCCAGCAAATAGGCACCTGGTTTCTGTTCTCATGAGATGAATAAATGGTGTTGCCTCTTTGTACAGTGAGAATAAAAGGCAAGTCCTGTAAAGAATTTCTCTGTCTTCTGTAAGCCTTCCATGGTCACTGATAGTTACAGAAAATAGAACATCCCACTGCGTACAGGCATCTCAGACTTGTCCTGTGGAGATCTGTTAATTGATTTGGTTTTTAATGCTACGTAATATTTGAACTTTTTTTCCTATTGTTCTAAGTTATTACTTTTTCGTCTCCTCCAGCCCCTAAATTTCACACCCATCCCCACCCCAGGGATGACACCCAAGTGTGACAAATGTAGAATCAGCAGTGCCCTCATGGGGCAGGAGCCTGTGGTATGGAAAAGTAGTGATGAGAATGTTTTAACCCAGTTTCCTTTCAGATTAATTCTCAGTCGGGTTTGCAGGTTTTAAATCTCTGATATTAGGCAACTCCCTCCCCTCCCTCAAATGCTGCAATAACCTGTTGTTATATCTTGCAGAATACCAGGAAGAATTACAAATTTGCATATTTGTGTAGTGATAAAGATATTTCACTCTATCATTGGTGTATTATTAAATACACCCTGTCAACATTTGATGTCATCACTTTTCTGGGTAATGCTGTTATTCCTGATTTTCAGACGATAGGAAACACACAGAGTTCTCACAGAAACTGAGGGTCAGCTACCCAAGTGTTTTTCTGTCTGTGTCACCTGTCCCCAGCCATGAGGGAAAAAGGAAACTGGTTGCAGGCTGGGAAGGTTTCTCAGTATTGTCCTGGTGTCACTCTTGCACTGGGAACTCTGTCCCAAGGAAAGCTTTGTCTCCTGATTTCACATTTGTGGTCAGGCAGTTCTGTACAGGTGGGGGACAAAGTTTCTGCTACAGCAGGTAGAAAATGATCCGTTACCGTTTTGTGTGCCTGGCATGGAAAAATCAGATATCTGAGGCACATGTGAAAATAAATATCTTTTCTCAAGGACTGTAACTGACTTAGTAATGACAGTGCTGCCTGTGAATGAACATTTCAGCAATATAAAGGAGTACCCTTTTTTGCCATACATTTTTCTGGTATATATATTTTATTTATTTGATAAAATGAGCCTTATTTGCTCACTTTCGGGATAATGTAATTTAAGCTCATAACTCTCCCCTCTCCAAAGAGTATCAGTTGGAGTGGTTTGGGTGATGCTCCCAGATTCCCTGCAGAATCGTGGTTCAAGGGCTTCCCTCTTCTCTTTTGGCAGATAAAGTATTGGATGCTGATCCAACATCTTAAGAGAATGATCCTTTTCTTCCTTCACATATCTCCTCAGCTGCTGAGCAGCTGAAGAGCTGACAGAATTAAATTACATTTCTGCTGCTGCTATTAACAATGAGTAAAGAGAAACTGTTACATCTGGCTCCACTTCTTTGCCAGAGTCTTCATTTAATTGTTTTCTAATTTGAAGAAAACCACAAATGACAAGATGAAACTACCAGAAATGTAAATACAAGAGTCAAATTGCTCTTGTCAGATTTCTAGTTCACAAACCATGGTAATGTGATTCTGCATATCTGACCAACAAATAAGGGTCACAGCCCATGGATGATGTTGATTTCTCTGTCGAAATCTGCAGTCCCCTCACTGACAGTCACAAAAATGTTTTAGTTTGAAAGAACATGGAACATGCTAGATTGGAGAAACCGGCCTGACAGCTGCAGATTTCTTCAGTGCATGCTCTAGGACAGCATTCCTTGGCAGTAAATGGAGAATCTAGATGGAGCTGGGCTGGAGAAGGTTTCATTATTTATTCTCTGCCACTTTTAACATGATTTTTTTCCCCTCCTCCTTTTAGTCAGGTAGTCGTGAAAAATATTTGAAGAATAAATAAAGTTTCACAGACTGTGATATGAAGGGTCATCCAATTTCTAAATGCAGGATCACGAGACAGTAGTTATACTGATTTTTTTTTTTTTAATAGTACTATTAGTCAAAGATTTTTCTCTAAAACATCTGTTAAAAGTTTGGTTCTCACATAAGAAATTTAGAGCAAAGTATTCCCAAACAGATTGTTGGTAAAGAATAAAGTTTATCTTTGGAAAGTCCTTATAAAGGGTGAAGTCCACATTAGTTTAAAAATGGTTTTTTACTCAAAAATAAGCAATTGTCAGTTAAAAACCAGAAATGCAAACAAAATCTGCAAGCTAATGTTTCTTTCCCAATTGATGTCCGACACTTAGAAACAGTCACGGTCCCGAGCTCCATTGGGCAGGTTTACACAGTCAAATGGCAAAATCAATCACCACTAAAGGGTTCCCCGGCTGAAAGAAATCCCCAGGTAACGTGAGGACCCTTTATTCCTTTACAAATCCGCTGCAGCCTATCAGTGCTGGCAGGGGCTGGCAGAGACTGACCCTTTGTGAGGCGTCCCCACCGCAGCTTTGAATGACACAGTTGGCCAAGTGGCTGAAACTCATCTATTTCCTTTGAAGCTGCCCCATTGTGGAGCAGAACAAGCTCCGTGGGCTGATCCCTATCTGCTGCACGGGTCAGCTACCAGGGCGCTCGGAAGGACAGCTCGGTGGGGCTGCAATGTCATGCACAGAGGGGTTATCAGAATGCTGCTTTTCCAATCTGTTGGAGTTGGAGTTGTTTGCCGTGGAGTTCTTGCGGCGAAGCTAAACATTGCTCGTGATGTGACTTAAACACGGGGCTGCGAGAGAGGAGCAGAGCCCTGGGGAGGCAGAGGGGAGCGCAGCCAACGAGCACCAGTAGAAAGTGCAGCTGTCACAGAAGAGAGAGAAGTTAAAAAGGGAAGGGGAAAAAAAAGCCTTGACTGTCCCTCAGGGGCAGGGGCTGCTGTCGTTCCAAATGCCGACAGCTTTCCAAACCTAAACCAAAGCTATAAAATATGAAATATAATGAACAAAAGTTGGCACCCACCCATGTGTAGCTGTCAACCTAATAAAAACAAAATTATCTGGCAGCTGGCACTTAGGTGCTGGGAGATGCCAGCTCTGGACTCCTGCAGAATAGGTCTTGCCTTTGCCTTCTACTTCTGGGTGTTTGCTAGATTTTAAAATAATGCACCAGAGGGTGAGAAAAGAGTCATCTCCATGCTAAGGCTGACCTTGGGCATCAAAATGAGCATCTCCAACTGTGTGTCCTTCACACTTTCCTGCTTAGAGAGGACAAACGGAAAGGGAGTGTTGGAGACTGGATGTTGCTGTGTTTTGGTTCCACTTCCCCCACTGGTTTTTTGTTAAGCACGAGACTAAGCTGCTGAACTGGCCACAGTGAGTGGAAATGACTTACTTTTGATGGGGACAATTGGCAGGTTTGCTGGCACAAAGCTGGCAAAGGACATAACCCAAAATCAGGGCTCTGGATGATTTTCTACAGCCAATCTCAAAAATTAAAACAAGATATTATGAGAACATTTAAAAGTCATTCAGAGTGGGACTCAAGGGGAAAGGGAGTGACCAGCTTCTCCCTATACCAGTGTCAGGGCATGCATAGATTCTTTCTATATTAATAATTAATTCTGTACAATTAGAGGGATGAGTAGTCAAAACAACTGTTGGTGACGCCCCTCCATCTCCAGTCTTTGAGAATCAGGGGTTTCACTCTGGGTTAGATTTGGCTGGATTAGGTGTCATCACATCACATCTGGTGTGAAGGGATCTGAAGGACCAGGCACTGATCCAGACTTAATGTTCCACAAGAAGTTGAGGGACATTTGGCATTCCCCTGGACTGGGGCATCTCCAAATCAGATCTCACCAGTGTGGAGGAGCCCCTCAGTGACTGAAAGCAGTGCAGGGTAGGTGGTGATGAGCAAAGGATTCACTTTGAGGCCTCCCTGCTGCACCAGGCTGAAACACGAGCACAGACACAATTGGGGGCTGCATGACGCTTTAAGCAAAGAAGATTTTTAAGAGCAGCCTGTGCCATTCGGGAAGCAATCAGGCTGAGACACTTGTTTTTAGCCTCGCTGGGGAGTCTGGCTCCCCATCTCTGGCTGAGGCAGACTGCTTTCCAAGTCGACACCAGCAGAGTGAGGTGCCATGTGTGGGAGGAATCGTGGCAAACCCAGACCTTTAGTTCCTTTAGTTCCAATGCAATCCTAAGATATTACACCTGCTTTGCGCCCCCACACTCCAGGAATAAATAGATACCTGCAATTGCATTGCAGGCATAGTTCTTTACATTTTCTCTGAAAACTGCTCCTCATTACAAAGAATCTACGTTGAGCGTGTCTCACTCTTCGCAAATTGCTCGGTGGAATCTCCTGTGAATCTGTAGATTAGAAAGTATTTGTTCATTTTTATGAAGGGCGGCCTCTTGGTATTTAGTGCAAACAGTCCATCCCTCAGGCACGTGACACTCATGGCAAACAGAGAAGTCTTCTGGTAAATGGCAGTGCCCTGCAGAGTGGAGCAAGCAGCTGGCTACAGACATGTGAGGGCAAAAAGTGAAGCTTTTCCATGGCAGGACAGCACCTTCATGGCTGGGTGCAGCCTCCTTTGCTTGTCTTCCAGCAGCCCTGGCCATGCTTTAAGGGTCTGGGACTTGCTTCTCTCTTTTCAAAATAGGTTTCTTCTCAGCTGCTGTGAATTTATCAACCATCCCCTCCCAGCTTTCACTGGCACTGAGTGAGTCTGTACCACTCATCCCAGCCTGGCTGATGGGCTCTGATGGTGATAGAGGCAGCAGGCCTCCCATCAGAAAGGCTTAATACTGTGCACATCAGTTGTATAGATCATCACAGTAAAAATAAAACCATTTCTCTGCTGAGAGAATTTGAGAGGATCTCCTGGTGTCATTGCATTAAATACAAGACATACAATACTTGCACTAAAGGCTTCCCAGTTAAGGGAATTCTATGAACAGGCATTTACACATGTAGTGCTCCTCTCTTAAATCTGAAGCAAATATGGCACTCAGAGAGTGGCCATGAATTACTGGTCCCCTCTCCTCTGAAACACATCCACACAAGCACATGTAACCCTATCTAGCTATTTAGGACCATTTGCATGACCTCAGAGGTCTTCATGGCTGAAAGGAAATTTTCATTACAAATGATCTATGTGAAGACACAGTTTGTCACAGCCAGCCTCCTTATGGTTAGCTGCAATACACGTAAATAGGTGTGCTATGCATTGTTTATCTGGCTGTTATGTGTAATTAAGGTTGTTGTAGAAAGATTTGCTTCCAATTCCCTCTGCCTGTGGGTCTGTGGAATGTCTGCTGAGATCCTGCTTCGTGTCACTCATTGCAGTGGGGAGGCTGCTGCTGGAGTTTGCTCTTGTGTATCAATTATATATCTTGTGTCAAGATAATAAAGGAGCAAAAATGGAAGCGTTTGTATAGCAAACATGAAGATCCAAGTGAAGCTACAGGGCCAGCTAATCTGGGCTTAAACCCTGGATCCTTTGCACTTACTGGAGTTTTAAACAGTAGCCGTGTAACTCCTTTCTTCTGACACCAGAGATAACCTAATTTTTTCACAAAAATATGATATAAACCCCAGTGAAGGGAATTTTGTTGTGGATATCAGATATGAAATATTGCCAGCAAGGGTGACCAACCACTAAAACCTGCTCCCACAAGATGTGGGAGACTCTGGTCTTGTTTTAGCCATTTAAAAAATTGCATTCATGCTAAAGTAGTCATCCAAAAAGTCAACCCAAAAAGGTTAATGGTGAGACAGACCACCAGAGTCAGTACAGCCAATCTGAGATGCACTGAAATCATTGCAGAAGCACCTGCTTTTCTCCACAGACTGCTGCAGGAAACTTAAGGAGTAATCTAGACCAGAGAGTTGACTTCTAGAGAGCTGAATTTATGTTGTGTTGGGTTCGTCTTGCCCATTGAGGCTTTCCAAGATATGCTGTCACTGCAGCCCTTGTTTCCTGGTTGAGATGCCTGGATCACTGGCTGCAGACTGTGGGATGTGCAATGCAGGACATGAGCCTGGATAGCAGTTTGGATAATCTCAATGGTGCCTTCTTCACTTAAAATCTCAGATTTGGAGACAGGGTCTGGACTGCAGTAGATTTTGCACATCCCATTGAAGAAGCCAGAAATGAGAGAGCAGACGTGATGCACAGAGGTGCTGTCTGAAGCTGCAGATGCTTTTCCAGACAGGAGATCTGCATTTGGGGAGAGCTCGAACAATAGACCATTCAGGAAGGTCTCTCTGGGACAGCTCATGGGTTGTTTTGCCTGCAGAATCTCCTTTGGAGAAGATATTCTTTCCTCACTCTCGAGAGATTGAGACAGAGTAATGTCACTAAAACAATGGCTCAGAAAGACCTTCTAGGGAGGCTCCTCTTTAGTCTTATTTGAAATGTTAGAAGACCGAATTTTTTGTGCGTGTTTTTGTTCTAATGATACATTCTTGCAAGGATTCAATCTGTCATCAGAGGGTGTATGAAATTCACTCTGACAATTATGGGGGTTCCACCCATAGATCAAAATAAAAAAAAGAAATAAAAGGCAGAAAGAAAGAACAGCTCCCTGTCTATCAGCAGCCCCAAGCCCCACATTTGCACTGTGCCAAGGGCTGCACAGCATGGAAGTTGTTGTGATCATTCCCATCAGAAATCAGGGTTGTTAGCTCAGAAGGACTCAGAAGATTTCCCACAGGCAGTGCTCGCACACACCCGAATCAGCAGCAGGCGTCGCAGCCCATCGTGTGTGGGGTTTGGGGTGGAACTCGTGCTGCCAGCTCACCCATGGCAGGGGCTCCTTCCTCCTCCTCCTCGTCCTCACCCCCTCCATCTCCAGCTCCCAATCCAACAGATCCCTGGCTCTGTTGCCATCGGCAGCACCAGGAATGGTTTCCTCGCTCCGGGTGCAGCCGGGCTGTGCTCAGTGCCAGAAAGCTTTGGAAGGAAATCATTCCGAGTCAGCCTAATGCCATAACAAGCTCTGCAACAGCTGCAGCAGTGATATGCTGGCAAGCTGTGTTGACCTTTTAAAATGAATAAAGAATGACTATTTCCACAGTACATATAACTCTTGTCCCAAACCCTATCTGTGTGCCCAGACAGCACAGGCACGCTGCTGAATTTGCAAGGAAGCATTTTTTTTTTATTTTTGCCTTTTTTTTTTAATGTCAAATTTTATCAAAGCCTGTAAAATTATTTTACAAAGGTTAATCCTCTGAAGTTTAAAGTCAAAATATCCCATTCTAGAAGATGGCAAACAGGCTCTGAGAGGTTAAGGAATTTTGTAATGATCATACAGTGCACTTGTAAAAGGCATGAGAATAAAACCTGGAATTTCAGGTCTCAGTTCCCTGTTAATCCCGGCTCCATCCTTTAAAGAAATGTGTAATTCAAGAAACAGGGTGTGTATACAGTGATCTTTTCCAGCAGTCTGCAGTCTAGAGATTTCCCAAGCCAGAGAATCTGAAACCCAAATCTTGTTTACTGGCCACTTAACAATCTCCTCCACATGTGTGCCTTTCATCCAACACCTATTGCTGTCTTATAAGTCAGGATGGAGGTCAAACGTTTGGAGATCTTCACTCCACAGCTGGTAATCTGGCACCATCCCTTGGAGAAGAAAGACTATACTGAAAAAAATGCAATTAAAATAGGATGTATCATAATTTAGTGGAGACTAAATTGTTTTGCCAGGCTCCTGGCTACCTGTCAGCTCACCTAGAGAGTTTTTGAACGTCCTCAGCCCTTCCACAAATTTTCAAATTAGAAATTTCGGAGAGCTTCATTTAAAAAAAAAAATAAAAAAAAACAAATACCAATCTAGACCTTTCATTAATGAGTTCTCATGGATGAGATCAAACTGGGCACGCTCCTTTCTACACCAGTGGCTCTGGTTCAGATATCTGGAAATCCAGCTGGTATTTTCTGCTGGGTCAGAAGCTTCCTGTATGACCCAAAGAAAAATACGTATTTGTGTGCCTCAGTTACCCTTGACAAAAAGGAGGTAACAGCCCTTACACTCCTCAGATCATGGCAAAGATAGTGAGACACTCAAATTCTAGAGCCACACAAATGGCCTTGGGTATGTATTGAATTGTAGCTGTTTCAGTGAGCCGGTAAGAAAAATTCATCTATTGATCCAAAGCTTAAGAGACACCAAGTTTATGGGAAATAAACATATTTCCATTAGTGTGCTTTCATATTACACCCACATTCAAAAACCTTCGGTGAAATTGTCACAGCTGCGTTGTCAGGAATGTGGATTTACTGAAACTGCTGTTTTCTTGTTGGAAAGAGGGTTAGCTTAGCAAAGTTTTCATCACTAGATAGTTTTTGAAATGTTCCAGATTTATCCAAATGCTTCCTTTTAATATTTTCCAAATTAATTTTTTTTTTCTAACTTTTTTTGGGAAAAAAGCCACTCAATGCCTACAAAAATAGTCATAATTGAATTAAACATTTTTAAAGTATTTGACAGAAAATGTTTCACTTGGCCTGTGCTGTGTCTCCCACTCACAGCAATTGTCATATTGGACTTTTGTCTCAGCTCAGGATACAACTATTTTTCTAAAACAGTGACTATCTTCACGGATGAAAAAAAAATAATTCCCACCCAATTTTAATGTCCACAAAAGGCTGCACAAGCTGTTTTTTAAAATGAAGATGCATTAAAATCAAGGCTGTTTTCAATGAATCATGAAAGTGAGCTTGCTTGTTGAAGTTTCCTTAATTTTCTAGGAAAACTCTGGTTTTCTACCTCACTCTGCACAGGCTAACAGTGTAGGCTGGAGACATTGTGGTCCATATGGAGAGGAATGTTGAACCCAAGCCAGATGTTTGTAAACGTTAACTTTGAAATGTGGCACAATACCACAAGCTGTCAAGTTGTGTAAAAGCTTAAGCAAAGACAAAAACAGAACGTAATATTTACCAGATGAGATTTCTCTGTAATCTTGTTGGAATTTTGGGAGTATCCAACTTTCATGGATTTTGAAATGAGCCCTGTATCATTTTTTCCCCCTTTTCTCTCTCTTTCTTTTATGAAGAGGGATAAGGGAAAACCCATGCTAATAAAAAGGAAACATTTTACATGGGCAAACAATGGACTTAGAATGTCCTTGGGCTATTTCAGATGGGTATATATTTTCTTGAAGACTATATCCCATGAAGGATGCACATTTTTGGCATCTTATTTAAAGACTTTCCAAAAAAAAAAAAAAAAATCTATTTCTGGAACAATTTACTAAATTGGTAGTAAGTAGGACAATACCATAGTATTAACAACACTTTTTATAATGCCTGAATTATTGCAATAACATATGTTAGAACAGTGCAAAGCTATCCAGCATATTTTATATCTTTTGCCAAAAATAATTTAATTCATCCATATAAAAAAAGATGAGTAAAATACTTCACTACATGAATTAAAGACATACAACTCAATCCTGAAATAAAGTACTAACACAAGCAGACTAAGGTGATATATTTTTCTCTCTGCTGAGAAAATTCTTATCCTCTTTTGCCTTCCTGCTTTTAAATTTTGTGAGCCCCCAATACTTCCAAACCACTTTTCTACAGCATGAGGATGGGTCCCTATTAGACCTCTTCTCTCAGTAATTAAAATTAAAAGCCTGTCTGTAGATGTGGTCCCAGGGCTTTTTACACTGCTCACCCAGCCCAAGAGGAGCAGACTCAGCCTGATGAAGAATTGCTGAGACCTCACCTGGGAGCAGGGATGGGTTATGAGGACACCATTCCCCACCCAACCGGGATATTGCTGCCTCTGAACCTGAAATTAAAAGTGTCGGGGGGGAGCAACCAGTTTCTGCCATGCCTCAGCTGGCAGAAGACCAAGGAGAGATTCTGTCCAGCTGGCAGAATTTGCTGCAGCCACTGGGCTGCTCAGTATCCCCCTGGATGAGATTGGCAGGGACCTCGCTGCAGAGTCTGGGATTTCTCCAGTGTTTTGACACACCTCCCTGGGACTTGGGTTTGCTGTGAGAGAGATGCACAGCATATATATTATGGTGGTGAAGAAAACATTTGTTGAAAGAGTGGCTGAATTGGCGCCAGCAGTTCTGACTTTTTCGAAATAGCCCCAAGATCCAAAAATAGCAAAGCACAAATCTGCAAAGAATGATGGGCTATTTTGAGGGTTATGTTGGATCTAGTTCCCAGCATCAAGGAAGAGGGAGCAGGGCATTCTGTTGAATTTCTGCTAAAACATGACTAGGAGCAGTGATTTGTATCACTTTATACTCACCAGAGTCATAGAGATTGTTGTTTGTGTTGCTTTGTTTTGCTGTTTATGCCAACAGCAATTGAATTTAAGGACTTCATTTTCCAGGAAGTCTCCATCCAGCTACTGAATCGGTGTGCTCATCATTTAGTGCTCAAACAATAGAATGTGACTGTACAAATAGTGTTTGTGTGCACAAATCAAGTAATTAGCATGTTAGTTAATTTGCATTGCAAATTGAGTGCCAAACTTTCAGTACTTGGCTCTTGTTGAGGCTATGAGAAGGAGGAGAAGAAAGAAATACAGAAATCGTGATAGTTTCTGTTTTGAATGTTGTAAAACACAACTATTGATATCTATCCAAGTGTACTTAGTTGCAGGGAAAATAGTTTATGGATAAATATTCTTACTGATCTACTTCAGGCAGGCAGAGTGAGCAAAGGTAGATGGCAAAGTTAGGCATGAGGTAAATACAGGAACAAGTCCATCTCCAGGTTGTTTATTCAAAATACATAAATTAGATCTCTGAAATACCAGAAATACATATGATATGATGACTTTTTCACTTACCACTGTGTTGAACCAATACTGAGCAAAAAGCTGCCCAGCTCCCTCCCCTTCCCCCATCTCCTTGAGCATCAGGATGCTGTGAGATCAACTAACAGCTCAGGAGTTTTTTCAGTACGTGACTGCGGGCACAAAGATCTCCCTCATTCTGAGTAAACAGTAGCTCCCATTTTCCCCAGTAGCTGCTGGTTTGAGATTGTGATGAGAGTTCCCACACGGCTACCCCCTCAAGTTCCTGGGTAAGATTTCAGCTGGAATAGTTTCCTCCTGATGGAGCACAGCCCTTTATTTGAATGTTTTTCACTTGATTCCTTTCCGCCCAGTGGGACTTCCACAAGCAAAATTCTTGTGGGACTGCAGCTTGTCTGCCTGGAAAAATGAGTATTAGCTAAATGATTAGTTAGTCATATGTGATCAACAGGCAGCTCACTTCCCTTATTTTCAGTAAAATAACTCCTGGAAACTCTCTAATTCTAGGAAATAATTAGGATCATCTTTTCTGGTTGTGCTCAAGGAACAGATAGTACTTAAGAGGTTGGATCAAGGTCATGTATCATCCACTTCAATATCCAGAATCCCAGATATATTCACAGGGAATTGGGGAATCCCTGATGCCTGCAGATGCTGTCCATTTTCTACCAAGAACACCTGGGGACATCTAAGTTCCAAGTAGGTAAAAATGGGCAGAAAACTCAAACCAAGATGTTCAGCCTCCCTTCTGGAAGCTGTTTCTTTTTAAAGTACTTCATTAGCACTCATTATCCATTCCTGCTGATGGATGGAAGTGTCTGTCTTGTTAATGAGGAGCCAGAGATAAATGTCCAAAATTCCCATGTTTTGAAAGTGGGCATGCTGGCTCGTATCGCTGCTATAGGTACGAAGTTGGAAGAGAAATGTTAGAGCTCAGTGAAGATTTGGGTGTTGTTTCCCTTTGAATAAAGGCTTTCATTCATCTCAAGGTGAGCTAATTCAGCTTTTGCTAAAAGGATGTATAGAAGGACACTGCAGATGTGGAGTGAGGTGGAAGCAGTGCTGTACTAATGCCTTTAAAATCACTTTCTACAAAGTAGGTTGTTAATTTAGACTTGTTTTCTTCTTTCTTTCTTCTTTCTTCTTGATATTTTTCAACAGAAGACTGGGACAGAAGATGCATGAGATGTAATAATTACCCATCAAGACTTGACTTTTAGAAAAAAATAAAAAGGAGAAACAGCAATCTGAAAACAGAAATAGAAGTTGTGAGGAAAGGAAGGAAAATAGGAAATGTAATTCATTTATTCAATGCTGGTATTAAGGGAAAGCCAAGGTTAAAAAGAGTGAAAAAAAAGTATGTCTTTGCAAAGCTCTAATAGATATGCCAGATCCTCTCTTTTGCTTTCAGCAATTGTGGTGCATATTGTTGGCAGTGGTTCAAAGAAATGAAGTGCTCGTTCCCTGGGAATTGTCTTTCACACAAAAAAAGTAATTAGGGGAATAAAAGAATATGATGTATTAGAAAATGGGAGCCATAACAAACTACCAAGTAAGCTGCCATGGCTAATTCTTCTTAACATTCTTTTAACCGCTCTCAAACTTGTAACCACATCCCAAACATCTCACATTTTCTATCTCGTCGAAAAATTCCGTATGGCCCATCTGAGGAGGGCAGGGATGTCAAACATCTAAGTGCGTATTGTGTGTCCTAGTGACAAATATGTTCCCTTGGTGTAGGAAAAGGGCCAGAAGGTACAAAGGGAGAGAGAGTAATCTATTTATAACTTTTACAATGCCTTGTAAGAGGAGATCTTGGGAACTCTTCTCCTGGGGTGGCTGACTGTGCTCTCTCTGATGTGGACTCTGCTAAGTATGGGTAGGAATCCTATTACTGACCACTACAAAGGACTGTGTGGTTTAGTTCAGAATATAAAATTCATATTATGAATGCTGTATGGGGGTGGAGGGGAGGAGGGAAGTAATATTAGCCTTCTGAAGAAGAGGAGACTGTCATGAATAATGCAGCAGTGGCTCTCCGGGAGTCACACAAATAGATCGGATTTAAGATTCCTTTCCCAGTGATAAGGTCATCCATTGGGATGCTTTACATTTCTGCAGCACTTCCCAGGTACAGGTCTCAAAGAATGACCAGGCCTGGAAAGGACTGTGATTTCACAGAGCCTGAGAGTCTGGCAAGTGTTAACAGAGAAGATGTGAGGAAAGGAAAGGGCAGTTGAACAAAAAAGCAGAGCTGCCCACTGAGTTGGCCCAGGCAGAGCCGGCCCAGCCCAGCTCTGCCCCTGATTTGTGCTGTCAGAGGGTTGTTTGCCCAGGCCTTGTCTCAGTGTGAACCCAAGAGTCCATGAGGATGGAAGTCTATGGCAGTGACTGTCCCAAAATAAGGGTTTTGAAAAACTCCAGAGAAATCTGATATGTAAAATCAGCCCCTGGCTCCTGGGGGCTCAATGTTGTCACCGGTGATTTTGCATGGCACTGTACGGAGCAAAGCTGGATGCTGATGGCAACATCCCAGATGTTTTCACCCAAAGCACCCCTTCCCACAGCCTTCTCTGTTCCTGCACAGCCAAGGGCCTCCCAGGAGAGCCAAGATGTGCCAGCTGGGGCAGGAGGACACCTCGACCCAGGACAGTGGCTGGCGAGGGCAGGCAGTGCTCTTGAGCCAGCCCTCCCGAGGGATGGTGAGCTTGGGTGAAGCTGCCCATTGACCATGGAGCCAGCTTTGGGCACAGCTGCCAGTGCTGTCCCCCTGTCCATTCAGGCTGGGTAAAGCAGAAATATCCTGTGCTCTGCTTCACTGCTGTGTGACTTCCTCTGCTGCCAACACCTTGCTAGTCAATGCTGGACACAGAAACTACGACTCCCTGGGAGAAACACGTAACCCCATGGCTCAGTCCCATCAGCTGAGTGCCAGGACTGTGGCAGTTGCTGACACCATATTTCTGTGTGCTTTGGGTAGAGAACCAATTTTTTTGTTGCTTTTCTTATAAACTTGAATCAACAGCAGCAATAATGAAGTGCAAGCACATCTTTAGGTCAAAAAATATCCTTGACACAGTCTCTGCTAACGCCATCTGCAACAATTCATAACTTAATGTGAACAAATAGAAAGACATCATCTTCAGACGACTCACTTTCTCTTGTGGAGCTGAGTCTATAAGAAGCAAGACCATCTTACTAAGAAAAAGCATTTAACCCAGGAGAGAATTGAAAGTAAACACCAGTAATACAACATACTTTAGATAAAACAGTATTTTCCTGCCCCTTGATCTCGCTCAGTCTTAAGCCAATTTTGGCAGGTACTGCTGTATTAAGTGGTCAGTCCCCCATAGTGGTCACACACTGTTTTACTGGAGGTCTGACAGCAGCTATAGGAGAGATAAAATTAACCCTTGGGCTCCAATGGCTCCAATGGATCTTATTGCCCACAGCTGGGAACACATCAAGAATTTCTAGCTCTCACCCTCATGGGGTTAATGGCAATCTGTTGCTGATTTCCCTGGACAATCAGAGTAGCAAACACTGGACTGTTTAATGAGCCCCAGAGGACAATGCTGGCACACAAGGCTGTGAAGATCTGGACAAACCAAGGAAAAGTAAAATGAAAACAAACATGGAGGTTTATTTTCCTAGCTCACCAGTTGCAAACAAAATTTCATTTAATAAACCATGAAATGTTTCACAGAGTTTCTGTATATTATTTTAAGAGCAGCTGGGCAATGTAAAAGTTACTTTCCCTCCTCTTTGTTATGCTGTCCCATATCCAGTTCTCATCCAAACAAAGTCGTATTTATTTATGTGTTAATGTATTTATCATCTTACTCCTTACCATGATTTTCTGAAATGAGTTCAGTTGTGACTTAAGGAGTCATGGTGTGTAGGGTCTCCAACACAGAGCAAAATCAGGGAATCACTGAGGTTGGAAGGGACATCTGGAGGACTCTGGTCTAGCCCCGTTCTTACCCTACTTCTGCCAGAGCCAAGTTGGAAATTACATTAGGCTGTTCATAATAGAATATGAAGGAAAAACTTTTTTTGGCCATTGACCAGGGCAGGTTTTCTGGTGAACTAGAGAGAAGAAAGTTAGCTGAGCTTCAGTTTGCTTTTTTTCCTGTATCTGAAACAAACTGGAATTTACATGAATGTTTTTCAATTATCCTAAGGGAGAAAAATCAGCATGTATTTCCTATATCAGGAAATTATCCCTACTTGAGGAGCACATAAAAAAGTGCTGAATTTGAGCATGTACTTGAGTCCCCACTGTGGTAAACAAGCACATGCTTTGAGTTAATCTCTTACTGAAGCACTTTCCTGATTCAGGATGACATAGTGCTTGTGAACAATTTTTCTTGTACACATCCTTGATGCATACATAATGCTTGGTACCTGCTTTTTTACTGATGCCCCTGTTTTGTTTTTGTTCCTTGATTGGATGAATGTAAACTGGTGGAAAGGGCAATAAATCAAGAGAGATTTCAAGATGGCAGAGAAAACTCTGTCACTGTAAATCTATGAACTAACATGAGATTTCTGCAAGACTTTTCTGTCTTTCAGTGAACCAAAAATTCTGACACATCAGTTCAGGGGTTTAACTCATTCACGTGCTCATAGAAGTCGTAGCAGTTGGTTAAAGCCAGTTTGTAGCAAGCTGCTGTCCAGAGTGGGTGAATGTCAGCTTTGTCTCACAAGTTTTATAAGGTTGCATTAATATACTTGAACAATTAGTTGCATTCCAACATGATGAGGTTCTTATTTCCCTCAAAACTTCCCTTACTGCCGAATATGCAAGCACATCCACTTAAAACAACACAATTACTTTTGTAATTACTGTTGGATTTTAAATCCCCTATTATTTCTAGACTCATTCAGCCAGCATCTCCATAACTTCCCTGCAGGAGAGGATCAATGGGTGCATTTGTATCAGTTCTGTGTGCTTGAGAATATGATACCAATCTAATTGCATGGTGTTACTGAAACCCATTTCCACACATCTGGGCATATGAGATAGAACATGAGATAGTCCTGTCCTCCCCTTTTAAACACACACTGATCCCACTGGACTGAGAAATGAAGCAGAAGGGAATTGGTGCTATGTGGCAAACTCAGATAAGCATCAGGAGGCAATAACACCTGTGATTTCATGGGCAATGGCAAATGAATGACCAATTAGCAAGAGGGACACTGTAATGTGGCACTGTAATTATGCTCATTAATGGCACTGCAGGATTGTATCTCCACTCAGTAGTTTCTACCTTTTGGAAGGGAGCAGAGCACAGCTGAAATGCAGCAATTGAAGACGATTTTAGTAGGGATAGAGATAAAAGAAAACTCAGGTGTGGTTTTCAACTTGTAGCCAGTAAACAATGGAGATTCATGGGCTAAAGACTGGTGAAAGGCGACTGTGGTCAGCACATGTGAGCTGATGGTGGTCTGCAGCTCAGAAAAGGGTAGAAGAGTCCTGACTGTTCCATGGACATGACCAGGAGCAGCAGAAAAGGACTTTGCTCCTGTTGGCCAAGTGGTGGATGTGACGATGGCAGAGCTGGTGCAGGGAGGGTCAGCCCCAGCTCTGGCAGCAGAAATAGGTTCCCTTCTGACTGCACAGTGAACGGCCACTTTTGTGACCTCCCCTGAAACACCTGGGCAGGCTCAAGGGGCAAGTGAGACAAGATGGATGGGTGGTTTAATCGGCTTTCTACACCTGCAGGAGCAGACCCAGAGTATGCTTGTCCCTGATCTTTTTGTATGGCACCACAGTGGCTGTTTCATTGGAATATTGTGGTTTTGGGCAACAAGAGGCCTCATCTGCCTGATGGACAGGGGTCAAGTGATGAGCTGGTAACTCCAGAGATTCTCAGACTATGTGAAGGAGCACCATCAACCTTCACAGTTCTCACTCAGCCCAAACAACAGCAAGAAAACTTTTCTGGCTCTCCATGTTCACCTTTAATTTAATTTTTAAACATTTAGTAAACACAATTGTAGGGCTTCTCATTAACTTTGGAATCTTATAGTCATAATTTTTGATACACAACATTACTTACCAATTAGCTTCTCCTGTTCGTTTAAATTTATTCGCTCATATTTTAATGGGAGCTAATGATGCCTTTGTTGACTTATTTAATGTTATGTAAATGTGGCTACAAACTGTGAAGAGTTTAAAGAGCAGTTCTTTTTTTGCTTACTCATCAGTTTTTGGAGAATGTTTGGCATTCTCACAATCTGCACACATCATCCTGTTGAGTACAAGTAACTAAGAAGGTAAATAATAATAATAATTTTGTAAGATAAGCAGTGAAAAGTATTCAGTGTAAAATTGGATTTCTTCCCTTTGCTGATGACTACCTTTCCTTTCCTTTCCTTTCCTTTCCTTTCCTTTCCTTTCCTTTCCTTTCCTTTCCTTTCCTTTCCTTTCCTTTCCTTTCCTTTCCTTTCCTTTCCTTTCCTTTCCTTTCCTTTCCTTTCCTTTCCTTTCCTTTCCTTTCCTTTCCTTTCCTTTCCTTTCCTTTCCTTTCCTTTCCTTTCCTTTCCTTTCCTTTCCTTTCCTTTCCTTTCCTTTCCTTTCCTTTCCTTTCCTTTCCTTTCCTTTCCTTTCCTTTTTTTCTTTTTTTTCATGGAGCCTAAGGGGACTTTGAGGCAGCTAATCTAATTTATCATGCTATTAAGAAACAGTTAAACTTAGGTGCATGTTTAGACTCTGCCATGCTCAGGATGCCAGATCATGAGCACACCTTGTTTAGTTTTGTTTCACAGAACAGAGCCGCTCCCATGTGGTTGCAGAGGGCCTTTTAATTCAATGTACCATTCCCTTTAAACTGAGATACCACCTCATATGTATGAGTGGATATGGAGAACACACACAAACAATATGAGACATACACACTTGTCAATAAATTTAGTTGACTCTACAAAAATTATATCTTTATTAAAGAGAGCAATGACTCGTGCACACGTCTCTGATGTTCAGCCCTCTGGAGAAAGCAATGCAGCTTATTCAATGTCCCCTTTCTTCTGTACAACCCAGGACTGCTTCCCTTTGTCTCCTCTCCACCGTGGCTGCCAAAGGTCAGCCAAAGGGGATGCTCAGAAGCCCAGGGAGAAGGGCCAGTGCAGGCTGGATTTGGTCACAGTCACTCCGTGGCCCAGAAAAGCTGCTCCGATTGCTAACGAGTGGAAGGTGGGGAGCAGGGAGCCTGTGAAACTCTTCAGCATGGAGTTTGTAACCAACTGAGCCCTGGTTTCTCAAATCTGATGGTAATGCTTTGAAAATGCACTTCAAATATATCATAGAAAATTTAAATATTTAAATATTCATTTATTCTAATTTGCCTTTTGATAGGTACCAACCACTAGGCATACATTTCAGCAACTATGAAGGTCTACAGCAAACTGTCTATCAACGTGGATTTTAGCACAATTCACTGTAAATTAGGGAATGATTTTCATCTTCTTACCAATGTTTCAGGAACTCCTTCAGTTCGATATTTAACAATTGGGGGCTGAGAAGGAACACTTCAAATAATGAATGAACAAGTTTTACCTCCTATTCCTATCTGTTCTAAAACTTTGTGGGCATGTAGAGTTCTTTCTCTAGAACAGATACTATTTTTACCAATGTGGATTTACACAGACAACAGGTACAAAAGTATGCTCATCACAAAATCTTAAAAATTCTTCAGGGATTTAACTTGAAAAAATAAAAGCCAACAGATATGACATTGAAATGATCTGCACATTTTATATGATGTGTAAGATACCAAAATGCAATATTTTGTTGTTGAGGTGCATCCCACACTATGTTGTCAAGACTTCAATGTAGTCATCTAATAATGAAAGTAATATTAGTATATTAAGTTTGGTGTGTCATAACTGCTAGAGAAACAAGTTTAGTGCAGGAGATGTCAGTGATAGTATAATAATGCTCTCTTTGATTACCAATAAATTGTTTCTTGGATTTTTGCTTTCAATTGCTTTTTCAACAATTGTCAACTCTTTTATATGCATTTTCAAACTTCGGTACAGCTTTTGGTTAATGATGTTGTTCTGCTGAGCGTTGAAAACATACTTCACTTTTGACTTAGTATGACAAGCTACAAACATATCTGCATATTTTAGTCGCAGAAATGTGGAAATATGTACGTATTCTTCTCCTTGATTAATTGTTTGGTGTTAGAGGAGTTCAAAAGCTCGTGTCAAAGGCACAGTGGTGCTATTGGTGTCACAGGTATGAGATTCACTCAAGCAGCATCCGTTTGGGGAACACACAGTGCCCACCCCCATGGGTGATGCCAAATCCTTTCCATCATATCCCAGTGACAGCCATGCCAACGTGCTGCAAATTCCTAAATCCTCTCTGGCACAACAAAACTTTCTTAGATGTGTTGTTCAGTTTAGGCTCCCCATGAATGCAATATGTTTTGCATGAAGTTCAGTTCTATAATGGTTGGGAACTATTATCTTGTGCTGACCATTGTCTTTTATTTGTGTAACACAGACACAGTGCCAATTGCTGTATGTCTCATGTCTGTTACATAAATCCACTTTCATTTCTTACAAGCTTGTTGCTTTCTAGGGTCCTTCACTGCTGAAAGGTGGCTTTTTGTGACTGCATCAGTGTGAGGTTCTTCAAGGAGTGCAAAAATACCTGAGCAGAGTAATGCAGACTGTGAAACATGAGTGCCTTCTAAAGGGGCTGGCACTGCAGTGAACCATCCATAATTGACATTTCAAATATATTTCTCTCCCCCCTATTTTGTTTCATAATCCAGAAGTTGTTGAGTGCGTGAAAAGTTTCTTTACTAAAACACTTTTCTCTCATAATAATCAAGTAACAAATTCTGTTACTGAAGTTACTATTATTTCTTGTTCTGAAATCTTGATAAAGGTGAAAGAAGGATGTTTAGATATTAGCTCTTGAGGGATATTTAGTAATCTCTATGTTTACTAGCAGATATTAGAATTACTGTTCCTTGCTCTCAGATTAAATTCATCCTGTTGGTCTCAGCTGCTCAGAAGTCCCTTTCAAAATATGTAGTTTTGGGAAAAAAAAGGAGTCCAGTGGATAGTGAGGGGAAGTCAAGTTTATTTAGCCCACAGTTAAATGGAAAATTATTGGGGCTGTGACTGAACACGCAGATTTCACAATGTCCCAGAAGTTCACCTAAATTCAGATCAGTCCCCGGGCTTTTGTTTCTTCTTCAAGCTTGATCTAAAGAGTCTTAATCTCAGGAGTTTTCAAAGTAGAGCAGAAAAACCTTGCAAAACCAGGGTTCTTTTGCCAGACTACTTCTAGCTGCTTCTTCTGGGGTTAAAAGTTATGGAAATAATAAATTCACCTGGAAGCTTGGTTGGGAGCCAAGTAGAGCTGAATCCCACTTCCCTTCAAAGAGATGGTGAGAGGATGTGTGGACAAGGAGGCTGATGACCAGGAAGGTGCAGCGCAGAACATAACAAATGCAGACATTGCAGCCTGTTTAGGTTCCTCACTGAGACTTTTGTGTTGAGATACCTCATGAGTGCTGTGTAGGTGCTCTGGCAGCCAGGGAGAGACGGAGAAGGTTGTATTTTCTTGCAGGCAGGTAGAGGTGAGGGTCTTTTGCAATCACACACTCAAAGGACAAAGAGAGATAAAAAGGAACAAAAAAAATTCACAACTTCTGCTGTCATTATTTACTTTTTCCTTTCTTTGTTTATTCTACTTCACCACAAAATTTGCTCATGTAACAATTTACATGAATTACCTTCTTGCCAGCATTAGGCTCTTGTGCCTTCCCAGAGCTAGAAACACATTTTGAAGGAGAGTTGTGTTCAGAATGTACTAAAAAGCCACAATTCGGGCTTGCTTCTAAACCAGCAAATTGCAGCTAAGATCTGCAGCAGAGCAGCACAATGCAGCCCCAGCCCTGCTTACCCTGCTCCATCTGCAGCTGCTGGCAAGTGAAACCAGAGGCCATTAAGAAAGCTAATGCTTAGCCATTTTTGTTGATGGATTCAGCACTAGAACAATATTTTGCAGGGAAGCTGGACAAAAATGCTGTTAGTTCTCATTAGAGATGGAAGAACTTTGTGAAGCTGGAGGTTTTTGCAAATCAATCATATTGCTTTTTAGGTACGCAAACTGAGTCTGACTTCACAAACCATTTTTTTTCCCTGTCATTGAATTCTCAGGGGGTTTCCCCCTCCCCACACCACTGATGATTAATAAAAAGGGAAAAAAAATACCCAAATGTTTTTCTATCTCAGAGGAAACCTATTCCTTGTGCTAGCAATAGTAATGCCACCCTTTAAAAGACTAGACCTTGCAGAAAATAGGATAGGCTCTCTCACTGTTCTTTTTTAAGTTCTGTTTTTCTCAATTATGCTTTTAATTCCCTTTCTTTTCCTTTGTGATCACTCTCTGTTCCCAGTTGTATGCTAGTCCAGGTCCTCTCCTTTGCACCCATGCTTTCCTCACTCATAAATAAATTTCCCTTTGAGGTTTCCGCTTGAGTCCCATTTTCAGTTCCATTTTTTCATACAAAATGAGTTTGTGTGTTTACTAAATCTTATGGATCGTTAAGTGCCACTGTAATAAAGCTTCTGTGGAAAACGTTTGTATTTTCTAGGAGCCCATCATGCTGTTATTGTAGCTGAGAACCCAAGCCTCCAGCAAGAGGAAACTCAAGATGCAGAAGGAAGGGGTAAATGCCAGACAGATTTACTGGGGGCTAACGGGCCTTTG
This sequence comes from Corvus hawaiiensis, assembly GCF_020740725.1. Classification (NCBI taxonomy): domain Eukaryota; kingdom Metazoa; phylum Chordata; class Aves; order Passeriformes; family Corvidae; genus Corvus; species Corvus hawaiiensis. The sequence continues at coordinate 4,494,254 of NC_063227.1, read as the reverse complement.
GAGCCCATAACATTCTTCATCTTTGCAGTGCTGGCAGCCCCACTCTCCCAGCAGCTCCTCTCTGGCTGCTCGGCCCCATCAGCTCAGTGCAGCTGACTGGCCCATGACCAATACATCTGGCACAGGAGTTGCTGGAGCAGAGAAAGTGCAGCAAATGCCTCTTTTTCTCCTCTCACCGAATCTTCCCCTCCAGCTTGGCTGAGCATTTCTCCCCAGAGGGAAACATGCCTGCCCCTGGCACACCACAGCCTGGCTTCATGCCACGCTCTCGGCATGAGCTTTGCATACCTGACCGGAAAGGTGAGCGTGTGGGCAGGCTGGAGGCGTGGAGAGAGGAGGACGTGTCCTTTCAGGAAGTGGTGGGATTGTGGCAATACAGAACAGCCTCTTGTCTGCTTCAAGCAGGGAATAATTCTCCCCATCTTATTGCATAAATCTCTTGTACTCTGCAAAAACCCTTCTGCATGGCTGCTCCTGGCATACTGATGCAATACACACCCTGTGCTGTGAATGCACTGAGTCCTTAGATGGGGGGGTTAGAACATGCTCCAGCTTTGCAAAACATGCCTTTAAATATTTATTCTAAAAGTGTATCTGTACCATTGTGTGACTAACCCTTCTCCATTATTCACAGCAATAGAGCCCCTTATCATAATGACGTGCTGTCTTTTGAGCACTAAATACAACCCTCAAGTTGCTGTTTGAGGTTTTTTCCCCTCATTCTTTTAAAAAATACTGAGCTATAACAGTCTGTTTTTTACTGAATGAGTTGCTGCTCATAAGTGAGCAATCAGCATTATCTAAATAAATGAAATATTCTTTGGGGCTCAACAAAACACTTGTTAGGTTGAAACTAATCTGTAAGAAATGAATGGTGTTTGCTGGTCTTTGAGAACACAGAAGAGATTCAAGCTCGCGTTAGTATTTCCAATAGTGCCAACATAAATGTGCAAATGTCTAAGATACAGAGCTTGTTATTGTTATCAGATGAGGGCTGGAGAGAAATGTGGCATTATGTAGTTCAGAATTACTACTTAACACAGAAATAGGCTGCAGAACGCACTCAGAGTCTGGTTTAAATGTACAGTGGGTGCTCTGCAGTGGCAGAAGGAACAGCCCTGAAAGGCAGGGGATCCCAGGATGCCATCAACTCAAATTGCCACCAAAGTTCGTGGAAACCACCTGGACTCAGCACATTGAAAAATGAGTCCAGAATGGGATTTTCTGAGTGGCTGTTGTGTTTCATGTTCTGTGTTTTACACTCTTGTGGGCAGGAGCCTCTCTCTGGAGGACCATGAAAACAGAGTGTTCTTTGATAGCTCACCTGACTGGCACTGCCACGGCCCCAAAATCTGGAGAAAGCTCCATCACTTTCAAACCTCTTAATTTTCCAGAGACCACCATGCAGCTTTATCATAAAACTTTTGATTGAAAACTCGCAACATCTTTCACACTGCTCCACAGCCCATCTTTGGCTCTTCAAACGTATCTTGGGTCACCACTCACCCACAAAATGCAATGAACCTGCTGGCTTCACTCACCTCCCTTCCACCAGCCTGGTGGTTCCTACGTTGCTTCAAAATTTTATGTTCTATATTTCTTTTTATGTCCAAAATACCTTCTTCAGAATAACAGGCAATTTTGTGGTTTTGGGCATTCAGAGACCAGATTCTTCTTCAAGTAGTAGTGAGAGGAGACATGGTCCAGTACTATGAGTCAGGGGTTATTCTTGTGTGACAAGATCCTCCTGGGAGATCTTGGCAACTCATCTAGGCTGAAATAAAAGTGTTGGGGAACACTTGCCAGGTGAGGTGCCCATTGGAACTGCTCTTGCAAAGAGGAAGGGAGCTGTTTAAATCAGATATTTAAAGTTAGACTCCTGGAGATTAATCCCATCTTCAGTAACCAAGAGATGGAAGTTGGAGACCTAGACTGGTTTCTGACTATCAGCTGGGGTGAAAGGATCCATTTTCCCTCATGTGGCTCTGAGCTAAGATCTTTTCCATAACAAACTTTTAGGTACAAAAGCAATTTGCAACTTAGAGGGAAAAAGACCTGACATTTTAAAGGCAAACTATCAACTAAAATAAAGTGAAAGGATTATTATGTGCATAAGAAGGATGGGGAATAAATGAGATATTTGTGACATACACAGATCGTTCATGGAAAAATGATTGCTATGAGTAACATGAAAATTAGCGTCGTACTGCACTTTGGCAAGTTCATGTCTCTGCTTCTATCTTTAGAGCTTGCTTTTATAGTATGGCCATCTCAGTAGTGCCTGAGGTTTCTCTTACTCTCTCTTTTTGAGGATACTTCTTTTGGACTTGTGAAGTGGCACAATTCCTGACTCTGGTGTCTCAGAACTGCCCTGAAACCTTACAAACGTTTCTGCCATTGTGAAAAGCCTGAAAATCCAGTTGGCAGAATTTCCTGAAGACCAAACTGCTGGTGGACCAAGCCTCCCTTCTTTGACCCCAGATCTGTAACACTTAAAATTGAACAATGATGTCCTTCAGATGTGCCCTCAAATGAAGGCACCAATGGGCCTTCAAAGCTCTGCACTCAACATTTAGCAAGGTCTTGTCTACCGTCAAAGCCAAAGTGAAGCACACCCCTGCACACTTTGTTGGGCCTTCAGAGGTGTCATTATAGCCCCAGACCAACAGCTCTGCCTTTCCCAGATGTGCTAATTTCCACCATCAGTCTGTCTCTCAAAATAAACAGAGTGTGTTTCTTAAACTGGAAAACCATACTGGAAAGAGGATGTAAAACCTCAGAGGAGAGAAGTGTGAAAAACTATGATTATTAGGAGGTTCATGCCAAAAAAAGAAGAGCTGCATTGTCTCTGAACAGCATGTTTGTGCTAAGAACTTGTAGCACTGTTTAGTTTTGTTTTGCTATCTGCCATTGACTGTCACATTTCACAACTTAAGAAACATGTTATTTCTTTGTTTATTTTGTCAGTCTTAGTCTCTGGAGGGAAATTATATCACTGTTTCAGTGGAATAGATTTAATTTGTTTGTGTCTTGTTGTCTATAGCATCTATCTAACTACTTATCTCTGAAGTTGCCTCTCAGTCAAAGGTTTTCTGTTTCGTTCACATTTTAACAGGAGAGAATTTGCACTTGATTGCTTTGAACACTTCCTAAGTTTGGTCAGCTATCTATGTATTTATTTTTCTGTTCTAGTGAGAGAAAATGGGAATTTAAAATGTATGGAGCCAGCAGAGGTTTAGCTGTGATTTGTTTCTAATGTAGAGGAAAATTGCCCAAGTAATCTTATCCCATTCATACAACTAATATGGCCATGAGGCTCTGATGTGTTGAACAGTAAACACCACACAACATACCCATAAGAACTGTGGCTTAAAAAATTTCTTATTTTCCATCACACAGTTCCAGCTTTCGATGAATAAATATCAGGTCCTGCTTGCACTAACGTCCGTGGGAGTTTTCATGGGTTTAAATGAGAGTAATAGAAGTTCCTGGTTTATAAGCATATTTTATAAAAATGATAGTTATCATGCATTATGGAGTTAAATGGTAACACTGGCTAGCTATGTGAGGGGAAAAAAATTCTGATACAAGCCAGCTACAACAGCCAATTCAGATTGAGAATATATAAACCAACTATCAACATTTGGGCAAGGGAGACCATGCATTCTCCAACAAATGAGGGCTTGAAATACGGAATAAATTCTTACTATATTCTCTAAAAACCAAAAACTGAGGTACCCGTGAAGGGAAATGCTCTGACCTGTGTGATCCAGGAGACATTTTAGATGAATATGGCAACTCGTTTGGGTTTAATATCTATCAACTGGGTCAGCTCGCTCACACCTCCACCAACATGATCTTTGAGCAAATTTATATATACATGCATATAGAGAGAGATGCACACATCAAAACCCCAGGACTAAGCATTGAGAAGATGCAGGAAATTAGGAGGGTTTGAGTAGACGAGGAAGAAGAAGCATTACATGTATCACCTTCCATACAAGACCACAAGAAGTCAAATCTTCTTCCATTATCATCATTGGTGCAGTTTTCATCTGCCACACACTTAAATATTTCAATCTCTTTAATCAAAGTCAGTGTGAAGCACATAGGTTAGGATTGAATCCAGTCTATCACAGAATTTTAGTGACTCCTAATCTCTTTTAATCAAAATATCTTGTGACATTTGGCTACATATTTCACACCTGACACCAAGCAAATTATTAAGTGATAATTTAACACACGGTCTTGCAGGTCTTTTAATGGATCAGAACTCATACCTTGCCTCATCCTTTGGTGTGAGAAATAAGCAGTTGGTTAACCTGGGATCCTTGAGAAGGGATGGGTTTAGGCACTATTCTCACCATATTTTATAGTGATATTCTGTAAAATTCTTCCCTGAATGAACAAATATGAAAGGTAGCTCCTTCATCTGAAGAAATCTACACATCATTTGACTACAGTCCTATTTCTTATGTGCCATCCACCTCCTTTGCCACATCCCCACCATTCCTTTGAATCTTCTCCAGGTTCAGTGGCTGTTGAATTTACATTCTTCTCTGGGCTGTTAATGAGTATATTGATTAATACTGGCTCTGGTATCAATCCCTGTGGGAGACCAATTGATACTTCTCTCCCTTTTGACATAAAGCCATTGATGATAAGTCATTGGCTCCTAGCTGTTGGATAGATTTTTGTCTGCCTTATTGTGTTATTATGCAGGCTATGCAACTCCAGCTTTCCTATTGAGTTTGTGGGTAGAAAAAACCTAACAATTTACTAAAAATCCAACTATGTTATGTCTGCCTTAATTAATTAATTTCTCAGTATAATTGGGCCTGAGTTTCCTTTCACAAAGCTGTGCCAGCTGCTACGTGGTTCAACATAATCTTGGCCATTTCTGTCAGGTTTTGTTTCTATAGAATCATGAGATAATTTAGGATGGAAGGTCATCTGGTCCAAGCCCTGGCTCAAAACAAGTTCTATTAGATCAGATTGTTCAGGGCTGTGTCCAGTGAAGTCTTGAGCACCTCCAGTGGTGTGGGTACAGAAGCTCTTTGGGCCGCCTGCCCATTTTCATGGTAAAACCCCCCAGCCTTACTTGTATTTGATATTCATTCCATTGTTCCAATTTGTGTCCATTGCCCCCTGTCTTATTGCCTCCAAGAAGCATTTCATGGCACTACCACATACCAGTCCCAGCTCCCAAACTGGTGGACTACAGACACATCAGTGCCTGTTTCCCTTTGTCAAAGGCAGTGAGATACACCAGGTTTGTCAGTGCTAGGGACAAAGTTCCTATTTCAAGTTTTTGTGGACCCACACACATTGGGACAGTGGAATGGACCCACCAGATCAAAGGAGTACCCAGAACATCCCTGCTGTGCACTGCGAGTGCCAGCTTCCTCCTGGACCTGTCACCTTATCAAGCGCACTCAGCACAGCTTACGTAAATATTTGCTCACTTTGGAGCAAATACTCCTTATCCAACTATCTTCCTAAGTGATGAGGATGTGGGAAAAGAGCCCCTTCTTAATGCCTCTGACATGATAAACATTCAGCTCCAGTAACTGAGGCCTGGTTCAGTCAGAGCCCTTACAGGGGAGGAGTGCTTAAGCAAATTATATCTCAATGGAATCAATAGGACTTTGGCACTTGCTGAATGTTTAAGCACGTGCTGAAGTGTTTACTATTCAGCCCCTCATTTAGCTCCCATTTAATTAAACAGAATCAGATTCTCACAGAAGTAAATCACTGGAGTTTCTCCCAAAGGAGTTTTTCCAGTTTGCAATAATTGAAGAGTTGATGCAATGTCCCAACTCTACATCTTCTTTTTTAAACATTCAGGTATCTGTCTGTCTGTCTATCTACCTAACCTGTGTTATTTTACCTCCTAAATGATAAACTATTCAAAGGAGAGATGCTGTCAGAAGCAGCCAAGAGGGACACAGGTTTCATCAGCTACAAACGAAGTTCTGAGCCTTTGGTAAATGAAATGGAACTTTTCTGATATTATTGTTGTTCAAGTCTAAGCTGATATAAGCATCTCTGCTTCTCCTAATACAGGCTAGGATTTCTTTGGAAGTTTAGTGCTTCCACTCCAGATAAAAGCAAGTCATTTGCTGCTTTCATCATGTCACTACTAATTTCCAAACAGTCAAACCTGCTGCTAATTTATTTACTGAACACTGAAGCCCTGTTAGCAGGGGCTGCTACTGAAACTGCTTTCTGGCCTTCGGCTTTTGTTTGTTGACAGCCTGATTTCCCAGTAGGCCATTTCCACCTGTGTTTCTGTTGTTTTTAGTGCATGTCTTTCTTTCTTCTTCCCAGTGAGTGTCTCCCAAATGGCTCCTGAAGGCTTTTCTCATCTTGCCTCGCTCTCTCATCCCCTTCTCCCTCCCAGCTGCAAGGACTCTCAGCTCTGCTTTCAGTCATTCTGCAGTTAGTGGTTGTCTACACTGCTGAGCTCCCATGGGGCACTAATTTTTGTTTCAAGGACAAGATTCAAAAGAGTTTGCTACACACAGGTTGCAGGGTGCACCTTCAGATGTGCCTTCAAATAGACTTTGGAGATTTGAATATATGAGCTTCTGAAAATCAGTTTTTAAATTGCAAGGGAGGCCTATTAAGTGCTGTAAAAATTTTTTTTTTGCTTTTCTATTTTAAAAGCTGCATTAAAAAAAGTGACTTTTTTTCCCTTCCTTTCTCCCATGACATTGGGTGGAAATAGAAATTAGGAGACTGCCATTTCCCTTTAACTTCATGCATATCAAAGGCAGAGAGATGACAGAATAAAATGATTCAGAGAGTGGCCGGCATACTAGGTGTCTGGAGGAGCCAGTGAAGAAAGATATTGAGATGTTTCCGTGGTTTCTTTGCAACAAGTCAGTGTGCCAGGAGCTTTAAGGGTGCAAGAAAGGTTCTAAGATGATTTCCATGAATAGAAAAATTCAGAGGCTGCACAGGTTTAAGGATTTATATTTTAAGATATTATTTTAATTTTGCATTTCTTGATACTCCCTTCATAGCTTCTGGTTTACACTTACTTTATCTTAACCCCAGTAACATGTAAATCTTGTCGAGGTCCATTTTGAGAGGACTTAAAACTACTGGTACACTGGGCTTCAAAAATTCTCCTTTGCTTGCACGTTAAATTCAAGTGGGATTTTGTGCCTCAGTTTTGAAGACTTTGTTTCTAATAAAGTTCATAAAACTCAATACAACTGCTTATCTTTTGGCTCAAGCTTGGAACTGCAGGTTGGGGGTGTCTTCTGGTTAAAACTGCTGGGCTCTTGATTTCTCAAACTGGATGTTCATGTCTAGTAAGTACTTCAGATTTTTTTTTTTTTCCTACTTTGCCTCAGTTTCTCCTTGGTAAAACAGAGGCGGTAAGAATGTCCTGCCCCAAACAGGCACCGTGAAATGGTTCAGAAACAAATATTGATGGGAGAACTTTCAAAACAGCACTGGAGCAAAGTTCAGGGAGTGCAGCTCTGACACCCAGTGCTGTGCCTGGAGGCCATCCCTGCACATACACCCAGAGGCTCAGCACTGGAGCTATAATCTACTAACCTTGAGTGAGTCTCTTAGCTGCTGTGTCTCTCCATTTCCTAATAATATCACAATAAGACTAATATTTACTTTCTTCACAGTCACATTGTAGTCAGAATGAATTAATGTTTATAAAGGACTTGGGAGTCCTTGGATGAATGGTCTCATAGAAGTGCTAAGCAGAGCATGCATTGTCATTTCCTTGTAGATAAATACATATCATTTACATGGCTGGACAGAGCTGCTCACACAAGCATATGCAACGTCTCAGTGCACTCAGGGTAGCACAGGATATAAGAACAAACCCAACAGTCCTTGACAATTCACGTCATTTTGCTTTGAAACGAGTATATTTTCTGTGAGAACAGAGCTTATCATGTAATCTCCAATGAAAGTTATGTTCTGCCTTTTTACAGTTGCCATGATGCAAATGTCATTTGTACTCTCCTTCTTTATGAAAGTTAACAGTTATTTAAGAGATCAAAGTTAATTATCACTAAGGAGATCATTTTTACCTATCAACCCACTTTTGTAACCCCACTATCACAAGTAGAAGCTTTATGCTAATCAGTTTTCTAATTTCCATAAATTACTGATAGAATTACTTTTTTTTCAGCATGAAAGTAGATCTGTTGGTGAAAGCTCTTGAGAGGTAAAGAGACAGAGAGAAAATGAGGTAAGGCGCATTTTCAAGAGTTTACCAGCTGACTGTGGTACCAAGAAAATAAAATTCAAATCATTAGTTTCATCATACCACAAAACTTGTAGATGCTGCAGCTTCCCTGCACTGCAGAAATCTGATGCACACACATTGTTTCAATTTAACATGGTGATAGAATGGAATTGAACGTGAGGATCACCGTGTGACCCTATTACATGTGAAGTGTCTCTATTAGAGCTGCAGAGACAGCATGCCAGAGGAGCTGAAATGTGTTGATAGAAACAAACAGATATACCTTTTTAAAAGCAGCAGTCAGAAGCTCTGCAGTGTGATCCAAGCGTGTTCTGCTGGAGAGGGCAAAATAGTCTATCCTAGGGGAAGATAATATTAAGAAAGAAACCCTTTCCACTCCATCACAGCACTTTCTGCGCAGTGAGCTTGCCAAATGGAAGCTGCTGCTGCTGCTGTGGAAGTTGTTACTGCTATGACTGACAGCTGCTGCAAAATAACCTCAGCGACAGCATAGAAGGAACAATAAGAACTCAAAATGAAGCAGATGCGGATATTTTGGGTATCCCCTTGGTCTAAAAGTTGAGTAAAATAATTGCTTAGTAATTAACAAGCTTGTTGCTGTGCTGCTGCAGCCTTTTAGACTGATGCTGATGAGTTCCAACATAAATTAATTGTCTCCAAGGCAGAGTCTACAACCTAGAGCTAAAGTTGTATCCATACCTCACCTGAACCTCTCCATATTTGTGGAGCTTCATTTGGAGTTGGTAACAGAGCAGTTCACCTTCCAGTGGGCATCAGCAGATTTCTGCTTGACCACTACTCCCTAGAATAGGGAGGGACCTGCGTTGTCATTTTGATCACGTTGAAATCCCAGTGTCTCCTGTCTTTGCCTCTGTACCAGTGGCAGTTTCTGCAGCAGTGTTTTTAACCCAGATGAAGAGTCCAGCTGCTGGTCTGCCAGGTGCCTGAAGCACTTTCCTTGTCCAGGAAGGAACTGGCAACAAGGCAAAGCCCAGAGAGACCAGTGGCACAACCAGTGCCACATCCCCTCTGTCTGCCACAGGCACCCCACATCCCCCAGGACACCATCTGGGCAGCCCCACAACCCCAACAAGCTCCAGAGCTAAATGCAAGGGACACCTGAAAGCACCCCAGGAACAGGCAGCCACAAAGGAGTGTGAAAGGACCTTAGCTTCCCCCTGGCTGTGAGGTTTTGTGTCACTGCTTAGAGAAAAGCGACACAAAACTCTATTCTCTCTTGGTTTTTTATTCCTCGACCTTCACCTCTCCGTCACACATGCACCTATTTCTCTTCAAACGCAGGAGCCACCCCATTGAAGTCAGCAGGACTCTTCTGGTGCTTCAAGCCAAGCATGCATATGCCTGGATCCAGTTGATATTTACAGAAGGCTCCTTTTGAATTGGCTTTTGATTATACCACCTGTGTCAGAGGGTTGTTCCTTATTGCATTTGTGGACAGCAGGATCAGCGTGACTTGTTTCCATGTGAGAAAGATGGCAAAAGATTGCAAATATAACCTTTAACATTACAGACCTTTTTTAACTGTCATATACTGCACTGAACGGTGTATTTGTGGTTGAAAGGGAACATAAACTATGATGCAGAACACTGAGGGATTGAGAAAATGTAACCGTTGAGCGGATGGTTTGGGGTTTATTATCCCATTTATTTATTCTGCTGGATATCTGTAGGATAATATGATCAATGAGTTGGAATCCTTCTTGTTTCTACCAACAACAAATCAAACCATTAATAGGCCAATAAAACCCCAGGATTTGGAGAGACGGGAGGAGGGGAAGTAATTGCATTGTTCTGATGCTAACGAGGCACATCTATCTTGAAATAACTGATTAAAGCTGGTGTTGACACAAGGCCTTTGCACAAAAAAAAAGGGCAGAACAAGGTGTGTAGTGCTGGGTGGTGCTGGGATCCCAGTGGCAGCTCTGTGTTTTCTGCACATGCTGTGCAAGTGGGATGTGGGAAGCACCTGTCTGGGGAGAATTCATCCTGCTTAAGCCTCCCTGTGCAGCACAGGGACAGGCTGGCAGTGCAGTGGGACAGGAGCACACAGGGTTCACGGGGCACGTTGTGTGGCTGATAAATAGTTCCACAGCTGTGTGATTGCATAATGATAGCCACATTCATTCACCTGCCTATCAAAAGCGATGCATTAAAGTTTGAGCTCTCTTCCCCTGGGTCCACAAAGAGACATTTGAGTGTTAGCTTATAGTCTTTAACATTCCTCCTAGCAGTGGGCTAAGTGCAGTGGGGTTAAACACAGTCCCTTTTGCTTAGTAATCCATTAGCTAATGGGTGTGTAAGCCCATCAATTGGCTGTTTATTCCCTAACCCCATTAGGGTACACCTGCTGTGCATAAAAAATACACCTGACAAATCAGAGTGATAGTTGAAATAAAATAAATATCAAGTGTTGTTATAGCTGATCCATAGTGTTTAAGGCAGAAAGGGCATAACAGTGATTTGTGATGGCAGAACAAAATAGCTCGTGCTGGCTCATGGTAGCTCGAGCAGGTTGATATAAATCCCCCTGCGATCACCTGTAGGCTCCAGCACTTGTCTGTCTCTTTCCCCAGCCCCACGGGCCCCTCCAGAGGGCTGGAGTTCACCTTCAAATGCCATCTCCAAGCGCCTTCTGCAGAGCCACCGCACTGCTAAGTGATAAATTAATTATTTGGGGGAGGGGGGGATGGTGACAGCTCACAGGCTGCTCTCCTGTGAAGGCAGCCAGAAGCTTCAAATCTGTCTCCGATACCAGGCCATTTGTTTTGTCACTTCATAGGCTTTATTTATTTATTTATCTTGCAGCTCGCCCTGTGATTAAAACTGTTGAAACAGCTGTGAGCTGGTAGCAACTTTCCTGGTGCCGTGTCCTGACGTCAGTCAGGGGCTGTGGCAGTGATGGGAGCTGCCCTGGGCTGCTCCTCTGGGTGAGGGGCAGGAGCATTCCCAGCCATCCCTGTCCCCATCCCCTCAGCTCTGCAGCAGCCCCACTGCACAATGAGAAGCTACAGCAATGAACCTGTGGAACTCGGTGCCAAAAAGTGTTACTGAAATGAAGATATTATCAGAAAATGGATTAAAACAGGGCTTTTATTTAAAAAGAAAAGAAAAGAAAAAAAGAGCACCATCACCACTGACTGGGGAGGTTGATGACAGTGAGATGAGCAAGGTGGTTCAAGGTGGTCGGTCCAGTGTGGAAAATGCCCTGGGATGAATGAATAGGCTTTGAATGAGCCAGGATTGAGCTTTATGGGGAGGAGCTGGATGCCCTCTGCCATCAGGGTGCTGAGCAGCCAGGCCAGGGAGGGCAGGTGGAGAGCACACAGGTAGAAGATGGAGAAGCCTTGCAATCTCTGTGGTGGGGGAAATATGCATGGAAAGCCTCTCAGGCTGAGGAGAGCTGAGGACCAGGTCTCTCATGTCAGGGCACACGGTGTAACCTCAGGTGTGCAGGAGGCTGTGACCACAAACACTTCTGCTGTCGAAGGAAACAAATGTACAAGCTTCCTGCAATCCCTCAGGCACCTCAGGCTGGCATGAGTGCTGGCTGAGACAGGTCCAGATGTGGCTGCTAAACCCACAGCTGAGCAAGCTGTAAAGCTCAACTTGTAGTTAAAAACAAAAAGAGGGTGAGTGAGAAAGAGAGACCAGGTCAACCCAGAGCTGCGGTGGAGCCAGTGAATTGCCAAAACAGATTGTGTTAAGGTGATGGAGAGAGAGTTTGGGAATCTGGCTTGGGTTGCCTGAACCAGCACTTAGTGCTGCTGATGCACTAAGGAGCAGTGATAAAATGAACAAAGCAAGTCATCGCTCCTGGCTTGCATTATCCACAAGCTCTGGCATTTTCCAGCCGAGTGCCTGCCTCTGCCTTCCTGGCCCACTGCTGCTATTACTTTTACATCATGACTGTCGAGTAGTGTATCATTCATAACATCCCTATCACAAAGAGATTCCTTTTTAAATGCTTGGGGAGATGGAGGGCTACAAACCCTGGGAAATCAGCTATACCTAATATATTATGTAGAAGTTCTGTAATCATTATTGAACTAAAGTGCATTGAGTAAGTGGATAAAATCAGTCCCACTGTAGCATAAGTCTCCAGAGATCACAGATAAAAATGCCTCGCACTTAAGCAGAAAAAGGTAACAAAATATTTCCAGTCCCAGCAACAGCATTTTCCCCTCTACATAAATAGGGAACCCTCAGGAGAAGGCAATGATGCAGCAGAGGTTGAAGGCAAAGTTAATGGTGGCAAGGTGGGGGAGCGAGGCAGTGCCTGGGGCAGGCTTGGTGAGCAATGTGAGCTCATTGGAAATGGAAAAAGGCAGAAGGCAGAGCTCTCCCTGGCAGGGGTGGTGGGCAGGGAAGCAGCGGGCCATGGGCAGGACCCTGCAAAGCTTGGGGACACAGTGTGGGTCTGGCAGGCAGTGGAAGTGAAATGTTTGTGCTCTGTTTCCCTCTAGACCCTGCAGAAAAGTCAATTTTTATGACCAGGGGAACCTCGGGCCTTGCTTCCCACAGCTCTCACAGTTTCCTACCTGAACACGCACAGGGGCACAAATGCGGCTACACTTTTGTGCCTCCTGTGCCAAGGTCTGGTCTGAGCTTCTGCCCCCCTACAGGGAGCCACAGAGGCATCCTCGGTGGTGAATTTATCCTGAGTTATTCTCAACCAGATTACTGAGCCACTTGAGAGCTTGCACAGAGCTACAACACCATCAGTCCTTCCCTTTTCCATGCACTTGGCCAAGAGCTGCCAGGCATGGTGAGACTCTCTTGCAAACCTACTGAAACTTTTGTAAGGGTTTACTGTACAAGATACATTTTGACATGGATAAATGTGGGAAAATTAGGGATTCATATTATTTAACGAAAAAAAGGGAACAGTTTCATTCACTTATACAAAACAGGGTTTTGTTGGATGGGCACATATTGAAGAGAGTTTATTAGATGTTTCGGGAAAGGGTTAAGTGATCATCCAAGTAGGTTTTTTTCCATTGAGTTCTTCAAATGTGCATCCATATTAGTGATGAAGTTTGGGATTTTCCTTGAAAATAAGGGGGAAAATATGTGTTAGGTCACCGTACTTGCTATTCCTGTTGTGGGCCCACACAAAAAAAGCCACCTAGAACTGCAGTCCCTGCTGTTAGACTGTGACCTGGGTAGTCATTGGCATTTGTGTCCTGGAATTACTTTATTAAAGTTTCCCAAGATGTGTGCTTTTTCTCATGGCCTGCCAATCATGTTGGAGCAGTGCCATAAGCTCTGGTCTAGCTCTATCCTCAAGGGCAGCAAGGGGAGGAAGAGTGAAGAGGGCTGTGGAGTTGGAACTATTATTTATTTATTTAAAGTATTGAGCTGACCTCCACTACTGAAATATCAGCCTTAGATGCTGGGCAAAAGGGATGCCAGAGCCAGCACCTGCTGGGAAGTGGAGGAAACAGAGATGTCAAATGGGGCCCAAATCAGTCATTGTGCCATTGAGACAATGGTGCTGGGGGCAGGCAGGAGGTGGCACATGACAGGAAGGAGTGACTACAATGGATGGGTGGACAAGGAGGCAGTGACCAGCTGACCAAGAGTCTCAGGGACCTCAGTGTGAGGCTGCTGCTCAGCATCTCTGAGATGTGACCTTATTGTATCTAGTGGACTCGAAACGTTCACCCTTAGTGTGTGCACATTTTTATTAGTACAATGATAATTGTGTTTGTGAAGGGAGAAGCGAGTAGCAAGTGATGCTTCTGTAATGTTTCTGTGGGTGGGGAATGTGGTTTTTGCTAAAGCACTTCCCAAAACTTCTGTCCTGTGGAATTGAAGGAGTCTGGAGCTGAGCTGGGGGCCAGGGACTCTGTGGGAGGCTCCAACCCGTCTGTAGCACAGCAGCACAATGTGAATATTTGCAAGAGGACAGGGAGCAAGGGGCAGTAAACAGGAAGGAGCTCAGGAAATCGAGTGAATAATATCAAATGTCTTCATTTGTCAGTCTTCAGCTGCCCCATGCAATGACAGAAGATACAGGGGCTGTGGTGCTAAGCGGAGTTACATAAATGATTACACAGCACAGCTGTGGCAAGAGCCTGGAGAGACTCTGAAGGGAATAGGCAGACACACAGACAAGGCACGGAAACTAACAGTGAAGGCACCTCATCTTGCCGAGGTTTCTTTAAACTAATAAAATATTAGAGACATGCCCACACAAAATTACAACCAATCCCACTGCCAGGGGCAGACCATTCAGTCAAAATGACTACTACAGTGGCTAAAAAAATGAAAGAAGCCACTAGGTTAGGGGGCAGGAATAAGTCACATCGTTATACACCTTAAGCCACGTTTCCCTGGGTGATGACAAACGACACTCCCCTCCCTCTGAGCACAGGACCCATCGTGGGCCATGTGTCTCACTCAGCCACACCTGGATGTGCTCCCTGTACCTGGTCCTCATGCTTTGGGCTTTAGAGGGTTTTCTTCTGGCATCAGAAAAGCTGTTTGCCCTCTGTTACAGCTCTGACATCCAGGTGAGCTCAGGTTGGCCTGTCAGAACACCACTGGGGCTGGCCAGCAGACTCTTCAACATCTGAGCTCAGCAGCCTCCTGCCATCCTAACCCCCCCTTCTTTTTAAATGTGGCTGAATTTAAATTTCAAACAAATCCATTGTCACTGGATCCAAAAGGCTGAAGCAGAGCTCTTGCTCTGCTGCACCTGTTACAGGTTATACTATATTCTGAATTTAATCCCTCAGCCTGCTTTTCAGATACACTGACCCAACATCTTTGTAGTGAGCTGAGCACTCACAGAGCCCTCGGCTGCAGTGAGAGCTGCCAATATTCACACCATTTGAAAAAGAACCAGGAGAATTATCTCAGGCAGAAAAAACAGATCTCTTGTGCTGACAGAATAAACACATTCAGGGTCTGACTTTGGCAACATCTCCCCTTTCTCTAACAACTACTGGAGAGGATCTGTTAACATTAAAGAGATACCCAACACTTAACATTGCAAGGAGCCCCTTCCAGCTGCTTATGTTTTAATAACTTCATTTTTTTAAAGTAAATTTTAATTTAAACACCCAGCATCCCTATTCCTTCCTTGGAGCCTTGAATTAGGTCTGATGCTTAAAGATCTTTTGTATGACAGAGAAATTAAGTGCCAGTGTGTCAGCCCTCCATAGGCCAGAGGTAAAATTCCTCCTGGTCCTCTCCTGCCAGAGGGGTACAGAGTGAAACAGAATGCCTAGAACCATTTAGCAGCTGATGGATTTGTCATTTAGGAAGGGTAGAAGAATGGAAACCCTTTATGGGAGCCTCCTTCATGGGCAAGGAGCTCAGCACAGGTAGATGCAGTTCTTGGAGCTGGCCTTGAACAGGTCACTGGACACCTGGATGTGCTGCCACTGACTTAAATAATGCTGAGATGAAAATTCCTGTCTCCCTGGATGTCTGGTACAGAGTAGGATGTGCCTGGTGCTCCATGATCACTGTGTTTTGAGAGAGACAGCTCTTGCAGCTGAGCATCTAAAGCCAAATATGCCCCCGAAATCCACTAGAATAAATAGGTTGGCCCTTCTGGCAAACAATAGATTTAAAAAATGGAAATAATAAGATTAACAGGATAAACTTCAGCATTCTGAGCGAGGATCCTTTGAAATCCATTGGAGACAGAGGAAAAGGTGTTTCAGTGCACCAGCATTCACCACGATTCACTGTATAATTCCATGAATTTCAGTCTCTCCTTAATTTCAGGAGCCTCTGGCTTCTATATTTTATTTTTTTCTCATCTACAGACTAGCAGAAGCAGAAAAATAAACACACAACTAGGAGCTGTATTCACAGACAGGAAGTAACTTTAATTAAATATTGTGAAAGTTGAAAAGTTTTTACAGCTTGAATTTCTGCAAAAAAATTATAACAATCTCTACAGTAGTTAGTTTCTCTAACAATAGAACTGTACAGTGTGTGTGTCTATTCAAAAAGATTTAGATAAGAAGGTGAAAGGTTAGTAGTTTCAGAGATGACTTCATTTTAGCTGCATCCTAGTACAACTGTGAGGAAATAGGCATTACTTTATGCAATCCAGTCATTGTGAAGCTTCACCTTGTTAAAACTGAAATCTGAATGTTTCCACTTAAAGCCATATTCTGTAAACAGCTGCATCTTTTACTTTGTAAAAGACAAAGGGTGGTGCGGGGGAGATTTTTGATAAATTCCCATTCATCAGACCATGATAAATAGCTGCAACAAAATGGAATTATGCACATTGTCAAAGGCTCTTTGGACACTGGAATAGAGACTACAAATGTGGCTAAAGTGGTGTCAGAATCACTAGGACTGAGTGGAGCTCTACAAGAGAAATCGACGGTGTCACTGGACAAAATATGGCTTTAAATTTGATTACATTGTCGTGCTGTTGCTCATTATGTGAATTAGAATAATCGCTTGGAATACAGAGAAGCAATAAACTGATCTCTCTCACATTTTTCCAGTTTTCTCTTCTTTTATTTTCTCACCATGAAAAAAAAAAAAAAAATCCTGTTTTTCTTTCCCTTCCCCCCAAAGATCACACTGTGACATTCTAGTGAAAACCATTGCAAAATTCATACAGGAAGCATGCACAGTTGCAGCATCGTTGTAAATGATTTCTTGCTCGACTAGAAAAAAGTTATATTGTTTTAAGGTAACAAAACAGTTCTTTTGTGCTTTTCAATTCCTTTTTTTTTTTCTTAGAATGTTAGTGATGATTGACAGTTCTGGTGCACAGTACAATGTACAAGTGAAATGATTATGATTTGCATTGTTAAGGCATCCAATCTGCTGGTTTATATTTATGTGAAAGACAGAGAAATATACAAGCAGACTTAAGAAAGAAAGTATTTTCATTGAGTTCTATGAAGTTTCTCCCCATATTTAATGCACAAAAATGCGTCACTCCAAAGAGGAGAAATCCCATGCATATTAATAGAGTAAAACAGCATTAGTTTTTGTTAAGCCTCAAAAGCAAAGGATACATTTTTTTTTAAAATCTACATAACTAAATGCTACAAGAATAATATGCTACTTTTTGCCATATATTGGAAAAAACTTCTTAACTTACAAATAATACAAAAATAGACAATGGCTTTTGGGTGGAAATTAAAAAAAAAATGGAAGCATGGTTTTAAACAATACTAAAAAAAACAACCCTATAAATGAAATGTATTAAAATCACATTTAAACAGCTAATACAACGGTGAATGATCAAACAAATCAGCACTTTCCACATAGCAAACATACACAATAAAATAAACTTGTAGGGGACAAAAAGCAATGTACAAATTCCAAAGATAAATACATTATTTATATGGATATTTTACAAAATCCCCCGTAAAACAAACAAACAAAAAACAGAAACAAAAAGCTTTTTTTTTCTTTAATTAATTTGCAAGTATGTGCAAGCTAAAGGTAGTGAGCTCTTTTTGCAAAATATGCAGTAAAATTCTTTTTTTTTTTTTTTTGTGATATTGAAAAACTGTCTTAAGACATTAAAATGTATAAATAGAACAACAACTTTGGCAAAAAATCACAAAAAATCTACAGTATTTATAACTACATACAAAACACAACAGCAAAGAAAAAATATCAGGTAATGCATCTTCGGAGCTTTGCTGCCTCTTTGACTAATAGTTTGTAAGAACACTTCCCAGATAATGATAGCAAAATTTTTTCGTAAAACAGAAGCTATGGTTTGGATTTGAAACCTTCCTAAGAGCCCCACCCCCACCCCCAAACTCATGTTTCACTACTCAAAAGCAGTTCCCTGTCCTGGATAGAGCGCGGTACCAACTGGGAGGGTCGACTGATACAGGAACGATGCCAGTGGGAGCCTCGGCCAGGAGAGCCTCGGGGTGGGGAGGGTGCAAACCCAGCCTGAGGCTGTGCCCCCCGTGCCAGAGCCAAAGGGCACAGCTGAGCTGAGGCTGGGCTTGGGGAAGGCCGCTCGTTTGGAGGGGTCTGAGATGTCATCACCCAAAGAGAGAGCGCCGTGCTCTCCTCTTCTGCAAGTCTGGCATTGCATCTACAGGCACTGGGTTTGCACTTCCAGAGGAGTCAGATTTGATATTTCCATCCTTACCTGCCCTTCCACCAGCTTTTTGTCAAGAAAGGTTGGACCTTAACTCCCCTTCCAACCTGGTGTTCTCTGATGAACTTTTCTTGGTGTATTATTTACACAATTTTTCAGCCTGGTATTAAAGGCAGAGGTTACTGATCCCACCCCTCACCCCACCCTCATAATCCAAAAATATCAGCTTTCTAGGGAGTGATATCTATTTAATTAGAACATTAAAAATGCGTCATATCAGCAAGTCACCACTGGATAAGCAACGTATATGAGCCGACCCTTAATTAAATGGCCATAATTCTTCTACGAAAAACTAACTGGCACTTCTATTCTGTCCCATACAGACTTGTATGTAAATGACACCACTTCATTTTCCTTTACACAGCTTGGAAAAGAAAAAAAATTCATAAATTAAAAATGTGGAGTTCCATCTCTAGTGTCCCTTGTGTAATTGTATGATTTATAAAAGACAAATGGTGTTGAGTTAAATCAAGCCTTAAAAAAAACACAAAAAACCAGAAGGAAATAAAAGCAAGCCCCCACCCCCCGCCCAAAAAAAAAAAAAGTGGATTTTTTATCAACATACAATAAATATATCTCCCAGGTATTTGGGATGGACAACTTGAATCAACACCTTGCAATTGTGGATTGTTAATTTCAGTATTTGCAAGGATGGTGATTTTTGTTTTGTTTAAAAATCTGCAGTTATTGTAAGATCCTTCTTTATTTCTTTTTTATTTTTAAAAAGGCCTGAGTAAAAAGTTCCACTCTGGGACTTGTATCAGATTCTCTCTGAAGCAGAATTCAACCTCTTCATTAATAAAATTCTTCAAGGCAATTCTTTCACATGGGGGGAACAATCATGCCAGATATAGCTGTTGGAAGGAAAGGGAGGGGAGAGAGAGAGAGAGAGAGGGAAAAAGTTAATTTTCTGCATTATCAAGCAACTTTTAAAATCCTCAGAGCTTTAAACATTTACTAGCAATGTAGTCAGATGTACTTTGAGTTAAATTCATATATAAGTATCACTCATAAGAGACAGCTATGTACACAATAAAAATGGCAAGTTTCCTTCTAACTGAAAAGTGATTCAAATTGCAAGTGACTTCACTGAATTTACTGGTTTTCTGTAGAAAAATTGTCCCTCCTTAGTATCAGTATCAGGCCCCAACTTATTTTTCTGCTTTTCATTTCAAATTCCCAAAATGCTCAGGAGGCTTTGACTCGACCCAACCGTTGCCACACATTCTGTTACTCTTTTAAAAGCAAAGCAGGTACTGGCACCACATTTGGGAAAACAGCTGGAGTCCCACAGGCCACCACTGGCATGGCCCTGGAGGGCTGTCCCTTGCAGCAGCACTCTGGCATGGGTCACTCCCCTGTGCCAGTCCTCCCAAAGCTCAGTGTTCATCCCTGAGACTCACGTATGCATTTCCAGGTGCTCAGAAAAGGACTTAAACTCTCAAATCCAATTTTCAAATTGAAATATGTGTTTAACTCGTGGCTTAGCAGACCAGCATCTTTCTTATTCCACTTGTAGCAGACACCACCAACTCCATCAAGTGAGTCGTAGGTGAATTTTAATTTAGGATGTTTTCTCTTTTGCCGGCTGAGTTGAATCATCAGCATTTCTTTATTAAGCTTCCTACCTCACTTTTTATGAAACCACCACCTCTCTTAGCAGGGAGACATTTATTAAAAGTCAACAGCTACAGTTTTGCACATAAGGTGACCTCCAGCTCGATCTCTCTCTATTTACAGGGGACACAGATCAGACATCCCAAGTGTCCAGGTGACACACTGTGAGCAAGCACATCATTACAGGGGTAGTCATGGAAGTTTATGATGGAAACTGTAAAAAGAATGTGTCTCTAAAGTGCCAGTTGTACAGTTATTTGCCAAGAGGTAGAAAACAGATTCGCCTTCAGGTTGGTGGCACTTCCCGGGCACATGATTTAAATGCTGGAGCTGCCTGCCATTCCAGACATCTGGACATGTAATTTCTTAAGGAAGGACTCAACCCCGTGACTGGTGCTGATTCATTGTGCTTTAATTACAGCTGCAATTATTTGATAAGAACAGAGCCAAAGTAAAAGACTCACAGATTTGGGGTTGGAGGGGGAGAGGAGGGAAATGTTTTCTCCACAAACACCACCATATGTGCAAGAATTACAACTCTAATCAGCAAGGGGAGAACAGCTCGAGTAAACTGCACTGATTAAATGAAATAAAATGAGAGGAGAAGGAGAGAATGCAAAACACATCCAACATGTTTGCAGCAGGCCACCCTCAGAGGTGGCACACTGCAACAGCATTTCAATTACTGGAATTTGTCATGTGGAATCACTGTACTGAATGTCTCCCCCCACATAAGGGTTCTTCAAGGAGCTGAGAGTGAGGATAAAAGGGATAGAACAGTGAGTTAAGTTGCTTTAAGTCCTACAGGAAGACACTTCAATGAGAAGCATAGAGGACACTTTAGGACAAGGTGTTGCTTTGCTTTAGAAAAAGTATCCCTTCTTCAGAAAATGTAAAGATACTATTCCAACAAAAAATTCTCAATCCGAAAGATTCATCAGAAGCAAATCAATTTCACCGATAAGTGGTCAAGAATTGTGTCCCTTGGGACAGGACAGCTGTCTACCCTGGGTAGGAGCCCAAAAAAGGTGAGATAATTGCAATTCCTCCCTTCATGATTTAGACATTTCCCTGTGGTTACAGATCAGCCGTGCACCTTTTGCTGTGGGAAACAAATGGCACAGAGGCAGATCTTAGGTCATTTTTTCATAGCATTATTGTTTTTGAAGAGCTCTGAAATTCTGAATTAAATTACAAGGCAAATGATATCTTTTCTGCCTAAAAGCCTTGATATTTCCATTCTTTCCAAGCCTTCATTTATATCACTCCACTTTTATTCCATAAGTGCTGCATCTAGTCATGCAAATTCTCTCAGCTGTAGCCTGTTATTGATCCTGAAAACAGAGATATCAGTGGGAAACAGTGTAGGTATGAGATCACACCACCTCCAAAAAGGGAGGGCAGAGAATAGAAAAGCT
Organism: Corvus hawaiiensis; assembly: GCF_020740725.1. Classification (NCBI taxonomy): domain Eukaryota; kingdom Metazoa; phylum Chordata; class Aves; order Passeriformes; family Corvidae; genus Corvus; species Corvus hawaiiensis. The sequence continues at coordinate 4,472,839 of NC_063227.1, read as the reverse complement.
CCCACCAATGGCCTTTATTTCTTCTATCATATACTAATTTGTATTTGCTGCAAGCAAATTACAAAAATAATGTATTTGGGGTTTTACAAAATTGCATGGCAAAGAGAACAACAGATAAGCCTGGCTGCTGTTTTAGTGAGTTCTGCTGATATCTAAGCTACGTAAGGAAAGCTTGATTGCTTTCTGATGTATCCAGAAGCCCAAGAGAGATAAGACAGCCTCCTTATACATGGTTGTTTATTTAAGCATTAAGGCACAACAGGCAGTGCATCTCTGAGCGATTGTTACAAGCCTCAGGTGGTGTCAGAAGGACCAAAGGCTGTGTGTCTTTAACTCACCCACAAGTTCAGTGATGACCTAGAAATGAACCATCTCTTGGTGTCTCATTCTTATTATGAAAACTGAATTGCTAAATAAAAATTAGAGGAAACGCTCAGATCTGTGTGGTTTCTGGGCATTGCGGATGTGGATGTGACATAATGAGGAGGCAATCAGCTCCAGTTGTGTCCGGTACTCTCGGCTCATTCCATAATTGCTTTTCATAACTACACGGAACCTGAGAATTCTGTGTCTTGTGAAAGGAGAAAGAGTGCCTGAAAAAGCTTTCTCCTGTTACTCATTTTTTCTCTCCATCCACAACAAGAAGATGGGACAAGGTGAAGAGAGGAAAAAAACATTAACGTGTTCAAAAGTTTGGTTTTTTGGTTTGTTTTTTTTTTTTCTTTCTGATGGGAAATATTTTTAGCTGTTGCTTTTAAAACTTGAAGCACGTCAGCACTGCCAATTCTTTTAAATGTTCAAAAATGAACCTCCTAAATGCTGCAGTTCACCTGAAAATTTTGTTTTGTCTTACTCCTGACACAGTTTGTATTTATAATGAAGCCCTAACTGAAGGTACCCAAGTTCTGCTTATTAGTTCCTAGTAAATTTACAGCTTCTGCACAGTTTCTGTGTGTGTGTGTGTGCACCTTGAAGGATTCCTCCTCCCAGTTCACCAGGGTAACATGCACTGAGGACAATGCTTTCCTTCAGGCACAATAGAGCCAAGCTTTTATGAATGAGTTCCTTCCATTCTGCTTGCATACAGATTTTTTTGGCTGTTAATGGTGCTATCAGTATTTTGTCTTCAAGCCCAGTGTTCCTCTTTCCAGAGATTGAGGAGTGACGTGGAGTTTGTGCAACCATCCTGCTCCGCACATCTTCTGAACCTGGCTTTAAAAAGGATGGATTTTATTCCCCACTCGATGCTCTTTGGGTAATTTGCACAGGCTCGTGGAAAGGAAACAAATCTCAGGTCTGGGGGAAGCACAATGCACACCACGAGATCTTTCTCACCTCTGGCAGCTGGAGGCAGCTGGCTGCATCAGCTTAAGGAAACCCCTGGATCTAAGTAAGCATGAAAATACCTCTCTCAGCACACTGATGTGCAGTGAGGGAAACACATGGGGAGGTTTAGGCACCGTGTTGTAAAACAGACTGAGCCAAACAATGAGAAGGGCAGTGCTGGGCTTTGCTGCACCCTCAGTTTGCCAAGCTTTTGTCTGTCACTGCCTCACCTGCATCACCCCTTCAAACAGATTTAGATACTAATGCTTGCAATGAGAGGGGAAGGGATGCAGAAAAGCAGCAGCACCTTGATACCAGCAGTTCAATAGGCTTTCCAAAAGGCCCTGTGCCATTTCTGGAATTAATTGGCACCGGAGTACATTAATCAGTGGAAACTAATGTTTGCCCTGGTGTGAGTTAAAGTGGAAAACACTGCTGTTAGTTTGTAATGCATCTCCTATTTATGAAAGGGAAGGTTTGTGCCAAGCTCTGTAACGGTCTATTTGCTCTCAGTAGGATTTCTGCACAAGTGTACTATGACAAAGGACAAAAAGGAAGGGAAGATTGAGTGACGTACTTCAGGAGAAGGCCAGCCCCTGGAGAGACCCTGCAGTGGAGTACTTGCTAGAGTCCACAAAAGACTGGTCTGATAAAGGACGACAACAGGGAATAAGAGAGGAAAGAAAGAAAAAGGACGGTATTAGTACGCTGAAATATTACTTGTGTTTATCAAAACAGTAGGTCTGTGCTTTAACAGACACAGCCTCTCAATTCAGCAGTATTAGTTGAGTTAGAGATAGGGTGGTTGCCAAACACCTGCAGGGTACAAGGTGGACTGGGGATGGAGTCCAGATACTATTTACAGGAGGAAACTTCAGGACAGAGCCCACCGGGGATCCCCCACTGCCTTCGCTCCCCTGGGACAACTCGGTGTCGCTTCGAGCCTCATGAGGCACCGTGAGCTCACAGTTGGGAGCAGCCACCTCCTGTAGCCTTGGTTCCACCTACCTTGCAGGCTATTGCCATTGGTGCTGGTGCAGGTGGGAGGTGGGGAGGTTTGGGGTCTCACGACAGGCGCAAACGCACTCTTCTGTTTCACCGCTGAGACCATGTTGGCTGGTGAGAAGGAGAAAATCCCAGAGGAGCTGCTACAGTTGGAGGGGAGGCTAGTGGAGGAGGCCATTGTTGGACTTGATGGCACAACTAGAGAGAAGAAAGACCCCCAAAAAGACATTCCTTAGTACTCAATAATAACAGGCTTCAGGAGCAAGAGAATTATTCTTGGATGCTCTCCAGCTTTTTAGGGCTGAACTGAGTGTTCAAAATGCGGTTGTGCTACATGGGAAGTTCAGTCTTTAAACACAGATATCCTTAAACCCTTATTTTATTATATAGTACAACAAATATCTTTGGTTCATGTATTTACCATCAAGCTTTTAAGCAAATTTCTTTTCACGACAGTAAAGCTAACTATAATATTCAGAAAGCACTGCCAGTTTCCCCTCTTATCCAACAATAAAAAAAAAAAAAGGACCAAAAGTGACATCCCATACTTCCATTCTTTGTCCTGTTTAGAAACTGCTTAGACATACAAGTGGGCTGTGAATAATTACGTATTATAGAGTAAAATTATGATCATCTGGGCTTTGAATTATTATTTTATTTGCATTTATGTAGATAAAAATCACCCTATTTAAGTTCTTATTTGAGAATCTGATATCATATTTGTTAACACTGAGGAAATCAATTAATGGAAATTAAACGTTCAAAGTTTCACAGTCTGACAGATACAATCTTAGTCTGAAGTCACTCTGTGTCTGGAAGTACTTGCTAAGGGAGAGCAATCAAAGCACCTAAATTGAATTGCTACTATACAGCAATTAGTTTATTGATTTAATTAAGAATGCCACCTTTTAATTTTCAGGTCATGATTGAAGCATTTTCTGATTCAATGGATTAGACATTAGCAGAATGACAGATCTACCAAGAAAACCTCCCAAAATATAAATAGAATAGAGAACCAGGGCTAGGAAGTGAAGTGCTATTCTAAAGAGGACTTCGTTCATAAATATGAAATAATACACTGCTACAGTATTTTAAATGAATTACTGGCATCTGCTTCCAAGAGGAGATGTCTCATCAATCATGTTATATTATGAATTCAGAGTGTGCAGATTCTGTGACAGTAAATCCAACTTAATAAGTAAGGTACTTTGTAACATTACATGTTACATTATTATTAGAGTACAAAAATAATCACTGGTTAGCAATTCCCAGGTTATAAGTACTAGTTGTGTGGGTAAATAATTTGTTCTAAATTTGCAGCAGATAAGAAGCCTTGGAGTTAAGTATTTTATTCAGAGTTCCTATCCCCTTTTTGATTCTGATTCAATTCAAAATAATTCATTACTGCTGTTACACCATTAACTTCAGATTTGCTGTGTAAACCTTGGTACTTGCAGCAGTTGGTTTGTCCTGTCCATGCTACAGTCCCAGCCTATAAATCTATTTATATGTCCAGACCTTCCATCCTGATTCTGCTGTCAGCTTTCTACAGATGTCAGTGGAATCCTTTATGCCTCATGAGCAATGTCAGAGGAATTGGGCAGGTCCTGCTCATTTAATTTTCTCATGTGACCAGGGATTACTGAGCTGAGTGAGCAGCTGCAGAATAGGTTCATAGGCCTTTACCAATAGAAACGTATTTATATTTAAACAACTTACTAAACCTTTAATATCAAAATGCAGAAAGTTAGTCCTGCACATAAATATTTCCATGACTGGGACTGTAGACCAGCAGCTCTTCACGCCATGGAATGTATGATTTGTATGACTTACATTTCTGTGGCATTCACTGTACTGACACTAAAACACAGAATCATATTTTACTGACTCAGTGAAGTCAAAGTAATGCTACTTAAAAAGCAAGTGGAATATAAACAATCAAGCTTAGGCCCAGTAGTAATTCATAATCTTTATAAAGGTTATGAACATATTATTTGCTCAGAAGTTGAGGACGGTGTTTCTTACTTACAGAGTATAAGGGAAGTTATGAAACTATCAGACTAAATCATGACAGACATTATGCTTTGCAAGCTCTTAATAAGACTCCCAAATAATAATAAAAAAATAAGAATAATACTAAAACAGAGAAGAGAATTTCTGGCAACACTAAGGTCTTCAAAGTGCATCAAAGGTCCGTGCCTTGCAGAGTAGAGACCAAATTCTATTTCAAGTGCTCAAAATAGAAAATAAATATTGAGCATCACAGAAAATCTACTGCCTCCTTCTAATAAAAATGTGCAAAATACAGAAAATACATAAAATACTCACTGGCATAGGGAGAATTGGCAGCAGATCCATTCAGGAAGGTTGGAGAACCACCTAAATTTGACATTCCAGCATTCCCATAGCCATTCATGCTTGTTGTGACAGAGTTGTAGTTTGTCTGCTGCGGGGTGGTGCTTGGCACGTAGCCATGAGGTGACACACTGCTGGAGTTGCGAGTGAAACCTTGTGTGGGGAGGGAACACAGTCAGAAACTGGAATTAGCCCCACAACAGTTTCCTACACAAACCAAGGGGGAGCTCAGTCCAGCCAGGGAGAACAGGGAGGGATGGGATTGACCCCCCAGGACCACCAGGGACCCAAATTGGGACGCCTCCCTGCCCAGGTCGCTGCTGGAGGGAGCACAAAGGTGGAGGAGGGAGGCTGGAGCCTCCAGAGCTCCCCAGGCAACCCATGGATGCCCTGGAGCAAAGATCACCGCTGGGTGTTAGATGAACGCTCACTCTGAAAGCGCTGCTTGTAGGAAATGAAGTAAACATGACCTACATTTTCAGAGTGAGGAGTCCAGACCCACTCAAGGTATGTTAAAAGCACGTGATTGTTGTTAACTCTTTTCTGATGTCGCTGTCATTTAACATATCTCAGATGCTCACTGCACACTTCAGGAAATGTAGTGCATTTCTCCAGCTTGTGGGATATCCTTTGTCCTTCTGCCTCGGTCTGATCATTATGTTGGTGGGAAATGAGCATCAAATTTGACAGCAAGTTAAAATTTGAATCTCTACCTAATTCTGAAATGGCATTTTAGGAAACTCATATCCAAATATTCATAAAGATAGATTTGTTTCTAGAAGCACAGAAATACAAAAATACATTTTCACTCCTAGAAGAAAAATTGCCAATTTTTCTTCCTAATACACAGCATAAAATAATTCAATCTGAATGTAATTTTTTATTTTTTTAGTGTAATGCAAAAAGTTTTTGTCTGCTATTCTAGAAACAGCCTTGTCCTAACACTTTCTCATTAAAGTGTATTTTTAATTTGGAGAATGCATAGAGCTGAGCAAAGGAGAGGGCAAAATGCAAAGGGCTTTTACAAAAATGTTCTTCAGCTATTTTTTATTTTTAACTGTGATAATTAAACCAATACTGATTTTATACAAAGGGAAAACCACTTTATTTTAAAAATTAGACAAGCTCTGAAAATGTCTTTGTAAACATTTCTATTCTTTGCTTGTTGTAAAATTTATGAAAGGCTCAAACTCTGAAAAAAACACAAAACAAATCTCTTGCAAAACAAACCCAAATGAAGTAGATAAACATTCAAGGGATAATTTTGTGTTATAAAGAAATGCTACACAAGGCCCAGACTGAGAGAGCATCCATGCTCAGGAAAATATATATGCAAGTACTTAACATTAAGTACATGCTGAAGCCGATTAAAATTAGTGGGATTTAGACACAAATACAAGTGTTACTCTGGGCAGAATGAAAATCTAGTTAGAGACATGCAGAAGTGCTTTTCCTGAGTTAGGGCAGCCCCATCCTGCGTCATCCAAGGGTGTGGGATGGGCTGCCCAGCCCTGCTCCCAGCCCTGAGCCATCCCTCTGCCACTCCCTGCGCGCCCCCCTGACTTCTATCAGAAAAGATCCATAGAGAGAGGAAGATGAGTCTTCTCCTGACCCTGGTTGGTGGCTTGGGAGGCTTCGGAGACATTGACAGCGAGCTGGCCACTGAAGGAATTGACTCCCATCATTCCCGCGTGGACGGAGGTGTTGGCGAGGGCGGGGAGCTGGTTGTGGTTGCGGGGGACGCTGTAGAGTGCTTCGGCGATGTCTGCAGCTCTTTTCAGGATTATTTCCTACAGGATAAGTAGGGGAAAAAAAAAAATAGAAGAGTTACCAATGAGACTCTGACAAACCTCTTCTTACAGCCTCAAATGAAACAGTTCCCTGTCCAAAGGCTAAAGGTTTTCTTTCTGAACCAGCTGGCTGACAGAGAGCTAATGCTTGTAGGAGCTGCTGCCTTCCTGATAAATCCTGACATCTGTGGTAAGAGAGTTGGAAGTCTCAGTCCCAGTGGCCACACTTTGTATAAAAAGACCAACTGGAAGGATGGGGCTGGAGCCTGGACTTGCTCCACCTTAGAGCTCTCTTTAGGGGAAGATGGAAAAATCACTGGTGGCAAGTCATAATGCACAACATTGCCCATATTATATAGGATCTGGTGAAAGTGGGGAAATGCCTCCATGGTGCTTTTACAAACACTAAATTCACACCCTTTAAACAAGGAAACAAGCAAACTAAACCCCACCCCAGATATGGCATCGCCCTCTACATTTATTCATGTCTCCCATTGTAGTATCACATCCTTTTAGCCCCTGGTCTAGCTGTACATGTAAGAAATAGCCATGTTATAGAATTGCTGAAGTAGAATGCATTTACCTGGTTATTATGTGGCATACCATAGAGTGCTTCTACTAAATCAGCAGCCCTCTTAAGTATTACTTCCTGTCAATATAAAAACAGAAGCATTCTTCTGAGTTCAATAAACTCCTTGTGGGGAAAACAAATATTAGAATCTTTTATTCTCTTCTATTAGGTGCACTGTGTTTTGTAGTGTTTTTTCCTTCTTTTACTCCCACCAGGTAAACCTTAATTGTAACAACTCTCAGCAACCACTGAATGGTGTTAAATCACTGGTTCATCCTATTCACACACGCGCTTAATCAAGTCAAAAGGTGAGAATCATTGGTGCTGCAAAATAAAATACATCACTCAATTGTCTCTACCATCTGCACTATAAACCACTCATGGGTTTATTGCAGAATACAATCCCGAGGTCATTTACTAGATTACTGCAATCAATGTCATTCAGAGCATGTTATGAATCCCTTCAATGTGTTTATTTTATTCTTAATTGCGTGCTGCAGGAATTGTGACCTTACCCAGCAGGCCACATTCAGAAGATACCCAATCAGTCCTGTGCTACCGGTAATGTAACCCTTTGACTTCTTCAGTTTGTGTCCTGGTACAAGGGGTCAGAGCAGGATCCATGTACATGAAATGATGCCCAAGAGAAAAACACATGCAGCGTGTGAGAGGAGGGCCCAGGACCATGCAGTGTTTCCTGGAAAAATTCCCTGCATGGACAGCAGACTTTAAAATAGTCTGAGATTCAGTTCTCCATTTTGGGCATTTTTTTTCCCCCTCCATTTTCTTATTTGTTCCTTTTCATTTAATATTTCTCAGGGTATTTTATACTGGCATTCAAGTAACAATAGCATTTCCTGTGTTCTTACATTTTACAGCGTCCTGATGATAACCCTGATAGAAAATATAAAAATGCATTGCAGTATTAACCCAGAAGAATTTTTTTTCCTTATTATTTCAAGGCATCTTTCAAAGCAGATTCCCAAATGCCCGATCAAAACTGGCCAAGAACATCCTTTGAATAAAACAACGTATTTTTGTAGTTCCTAAGTACTGCTCTAATATTCTAACATGATGCTATTCAACATGGCATATTTCTGTAGGTAGCTTACAAAAATAGTACCAGTTCGAAGGATTTTACAGTTTTCTACAAAGTTAAACTTTTAAACTTAAAATATTTTACACAATAGCCATATTTTATACCAAAAAGAAACAGTAATGCTCAATTTTCATATACTGTAGACTCTGATCAGAAAATAGAGATATAATTGCATTCATTTTGCTGTCACCATAACCTCTTCAAAAATCCTTGAACAACTCTTCAAATGACAAGCTTTTAGATGCATATTAGCATTTTTTTCAATTTTAAATCCTCTATAATATAAGATAAAATAGTTGTCATACTGCAGTAACTACTTATGACATATATAATGTCCTAAATTCAAAAATGAGATGGAGGATTTTTCTTCTCCCAGTAAACATTTAGGCTTGCCTTCTGCTGTACACACCCCTGTCTCAGAACACACATTTAAATTATTTTCCACATATGAAGTGAGATGTAATACATAATTGATGGATTTTTAAATCACTACATTTGAAGCAGATTCTGAGGAGTTAAGTTGCTACAGCCTCTTTCCGTTGGTGGGTTTTGTTTGTTTGTTTGCTTGATTTTTTCCTTCTTTTACATTTGTTTGTTTGTTTGCTTGATTTTTAAGATTGGGGTTGGTTTTCTGCTGCAATTGTTGGTTGGGGTGGGTTTTTTGTTGCTTTTTGACCACAGCAGTGAGCAGTATAATCACAGACAGACAGACAGACACAAACAGCATCCGGGTACAAACAATCCTTGTTCGTCACAACACTGAGGTGCCCTTTTTACCTCATGTTGAAGATACAAACTAGAGAAGAATAGAGACATTACTGAAAAAATGTTCTCTTTTTCAATCCTTGATTTTAGATGGAAAATTACTGCACAGGTGTTTGACTTTGCAAACTAGGATTTATTACACTTCAGTAGAAATTGTTTGCAGTATATATTTCACTGATGGAAAATTAGAATGTGATACAGAGCCCACAAACTGCTTTGGTATATTGTTAACCTAAGCTGTCATTATGCCAAATTACTAAAAAAAAAGAAACTTTAAATAGTCATTTCTGCTCTACCTGACTAATCATAGTTATTTATATAATGCTGAGCTAAAAACCTTAGAGTGCATCTAAAAAGAGATTGAAAACCATGTTAAAAAATGAGGTAATTACATAGAATCTTACAGCTGCTCTACCTAATATCAAATATATTTCAGTTCTTAAACACTGGAAGTTCTTTGATGCCATATCATATTGCATGTAAATAAAACTAATTGTCATGATGCTTTATTGAAACATTCTTGACAAGTAGCATTCAATTTCCTTAGCTAGTCAATGCTTATTTTTTTCTCAACATTATCAGAGTCTGTAAATTTAAGTTTCATACTTTCTCTAACAATATTTTCACACAATAAAAGCATTTATTGTTTATGATGTTTTCAGATCATACAAAGTAGCTGGTACACAGAAAAACCCTCCTGTGTCAAATAGTGGTATCTTCTATTCCTGAGCTGACGGTACTTCTTATAGACACAAACCAGCTTTAAAAATACACGATAAAATGCTGCTAAAGACAGGCTCAAGACATTAACTTCTTGTTTTCTGAATGCATCTTAAACCCTTTGCAGCTCTGCCTAAATTACAATAGAAGCTGCTCCACGTACAAAGGAGCCCCCGAAGTCCTCTATAAGTTAGAGCAGCAGACCTTGCAAGGTGCTTGGATTGCGGTGACCAGAAAATTGTTCTCACCTCCATGTCATTACGCTCATAGTGAAGCAGCCCCCGAGCATGTTTGTGTTCGGGATCTAATATATTGCCTTTCAATCAGAGCTGAGAGCCACTGAACACATAGACAGAACATGACGAGCAGGTCAGGAAAGCAATAAAGATTTTACAGAGCTGTCCAAGGTGCTAAATTTACTCAATAATGGGTTTGGCACCATAGTGTTAACCTCTCATTTACTACCAGTTTGAGGGACTAAATTGAAGTAGCTGACTTCATTTACCTTGAAATGTATATTTTATGACATTATGTAAGTAGATTGAAAGGGCACTGCAGTTTTAACAATTTAAAGGCTAGAGCATGTTTAAGATGAAGCTTGAATATTTATCGTATATTGCACTTAAACTATATTGTATATTAAAATGCATTGATTAAATTTGTAAAAGGTATTATAAAAAAGGACAGCTAGTATAAGAGATCTATGTCTTTTAAAATCCAATTGATACTGCACGTAACCACTGTGATGGTAACAGATAAACAGATAGAGAGGTGGACAGAGCAGCAGACAGAGCAAAAAGTGAGTGAAACTCACATTCCATAAAAAGAAATCTCTGCATAAACTCAAGGTCTGTTACTCCAGATATTCTTTTGTTCACAAAAATTTTTCTTTGCCTTCATCTCCGAAGCCTAGATTTTCATAGCAGTAAGTGGGCATCATGTAAGGTCCTTCCAATTGAATATGCAAGTGGAAATATTTCCTGAGAGAGACAGAGTTTGACTAAAGCTAATATCTAATTTATGGGGGCATTTGTCAAAGAAGATCCACTTTTCTGTTAATGCTAAAAGTCTGACACCTTTTGGTTTAGAATAAAGGACTTTGCAGCATTTAGCTAGACCTAAGTGAGGGTAGTCTATTTTTGCAGTTCGTTTCAAACGAGAATAATTTTATTTCTCTAAAAATAACAATTGAGCAAATATTGAGAAAAAGAAAAATTACTTTAGTCCTTAAATATGATAGATCAGAAATCTGCACTCCATGAAGCTACACAGCAAAACTCCAGAGTCAATTTTTACTCCAAACTGAAGCTGATTTTCTACTGAGGGATTTTTAGTTTTAGTAATTTTTGAAACAGGCTCACAATTAAGTATTTTGATCAAATTTTCCTTCTGAAGATAATAAGGGGTGTCTACATACACAAAATGGGGATGAGTAGCAAAATCTACTGCAACTTTGCATATCCCAAAATTACTGTAGAAAAGATACTACAAATCATACTGGAATAACTACGCTTTTGAAGCACAAAGACTGAAATTCAAACCAAATCCAATTCTGAGTGTACCTTGAACACTACAGCACCTTTGTGTGTTTTGTTGGAGGCCTGCATTCCCTTCAGAAGGATTTCATTAAGAACATGAAACTTGCATTTCAAGTTTTGTCATGATGAAAACACTTTGTGTCAAGATTTATCATGACAAACACATCCTATGTTAGCTTTAAAAGAGATGGGCTATTTCTTCTTGCAACATCTGCTTACTTTTTATTCAGAAACTCATGAAAAAAAAATCCACTCTGTGTCCCAAAAGGGCTGTGAGTCTGGTGAGATAAAGGGTATATAGAGTTACACTGAAGTTGTTCAGATAAAGTAACTAAATTAGATAATGTTCAAGGTACTCGTTAAATCGAAATGAATTTTGTCAAGAAGAAGCTGACCACAATATATAACACTCATCAGCCACATACTGTATTATTGAGACCACCAAAGGATTTATGAACTCGGGGAGGGCGTGGGGGGAAAGCTGTTCCAGCATCCTCTGAGGCATTTATCTTATGTGTTGTCTGGATATCATATCACCTTCTAATGCTCTTTAGCATTGTAATACAAGAGAGAGCTCATTCATCTTCTGAGAGGTACTTAGGGATGATGATGTCATTCATACTTCCTTGACTCTTATGTCTGACCTCCTGCCTCTGCCTTCTAACTTCCTACTCTCATGGCTACTTGCAACAAAAAAGCTCCTCTGCAGACTCAAAATGCTCAGCCTCAGACACCCCGTTCACTTCTTCACCTTGGAAAGGTCACATTCTGAAATTTCTAGTCAAAATCACAGTAATTTGTGCTCAAGCTTTCCCTTTGGTTTTCAACTGGTGAAATTATAAATGTGATAGTTAAGGACATGGGTTAGAAGTAAGTTTTAAACTTATACTTGAAATTTGCATATGCATTATATTTTAAAAGATAAAATTGTGAACACCTCTTTCAAATATAAAGGCAAAACCAAGAGAGACATTTAGAAGGATGCCAAAGATCTAAAATGCCAGACATTGAGCTTGGTACACAAGAGCTTCAGCCTGTCCAGAACATCCCATCTCTCCACATCAACACTGAGCACTGCATTATTGTATCATTTTCAGCAATTACAGCTTTGTAAAGACTCATAAACACCATTCAAAATGTAAAGATCCTCCATTTACTGTAAAACTGAGGGAGCCATGCCAGCCTAATGGGAAGTATAAAATAACAAGGCCATTTCTCTAAAAAGATATCTGTACTCACACAAAGTTGAAAACTTTTCCAGCAAACAAACTACTGAATTGTTTCCATATATTATGATTGAATCATACCAAAGAAATGAATACCATATAGATACCACAAACACAAGAAGGCAAAATGGGAGAGAAGGACAATATATCTCACTTGAGGGGCAAAAAAAAAGCTTCAGCTTACCACTGCCTACAGGGTGGAAGTGCACTGAATTCCTGCCACTGAATTTCAATGGCAACTTCCAGAAAACAAGTCTGCATTGCGAGCTAGAACCTTGGTCTTTCCAAGCCACTGTAGCCTCATCAGCCTCCACCCAAACTGAAAATCACAGCCTAAATTTTCAGCACTAAAAACAGTCATGCATAACCTTACCACCTGCTCCACAATGAGCCAACCTTATAAATAAAATATAGGAAGCCTCTATGAGGCAGCAGAAAGAACAAATGCTGAAGTGCAAATGGGAGCAGGCATTTAGCCATAAACATTGAGAATCAATGATTAAAACTCCTCTTAACCACAAAGGTGATAAACGCATTTAGGGAAAACACACCCTGTCAAACAGTCTTTGCAAATGCTGCTGACAAAAGAAGGAACAAAATTATGATGATCACCTGAAAGTCTGTCTTTGCAAGTCTCCCATCTTACACCCATTAACCTCCTGGAAATATGGTGTAGTTAAACACTAAAAAAAATATCCACCTCCTTTTTTAATCCACACCACTCATGCTGGTGGTCTCCATTTCCATAAATGATGGGCACATAATAACAACAGAATTAGTAGCTAACACAGATGTGTACTTCATCTAGATACAGGGTGGCATGGAATAAACCACCATTAATATTATTGGTTTGGAATAACTCTTTGAATAAACTGTCATTTGAGAGTCTGGATGCTCCCACCATATTATCATGAACTGAGGCATCTGTAAAGTAATTTTGAGGGTTCTGTTGCTAAAAGCTCTGGACTTCTCTGCTAATGTTGGGTCTCTAAGTGAAGGAAGAGTGGGCATGTGAGAGCAGATATGCAGGACTAAAATCACTCTGCCAGGCCCCCAAATCATCTCCTTTAGGGACTTTAGGGACAACAGTGATGTCATGACTCCCACCCAAGTCCCTCTGATAGCTGTAGAACTTTGCTTCTTTTAAGTATGTTTATAGCATGTGTTGCCCCCAGCCCCTCACAGTTTACCAGAAAAAGGCATTTACAGCCACGTGCAGGAACCCTTCAGAGCTGTCAAATCTTACCTCATGAGGCCAATCTACTTTTCATGCACCCAGTGCAGGGCTGGTAGTTATTACAGCATTGTACCCTTATATCTGTTCACAACCTACAGCACATCAGCTGAGAGCTGGCAGGCATCAGTCATATTTGGGACTCACAAACCTGTCCCTTCAGGAACCAACACTGTGGCAATTCTCTGGCCTCTCCTACAGCATTTCCCACAGATTGTCCTGCAGGTTCACACTGTGAGGGTCTAATGACAGATCCCCTTGGTCTGAAAAAGCGAGATCAGGAGAGGAAACACATTTTCCATGCTATACAAAAACCTGAAAGATCTGTAGTGTGTAAGGACCAGTTCTCCTGCACACACTTCTTTCATGCCATCCCATCTGTCATACAATGGTCCATTTGTCATATCCAGTGAATCACCAGAAGACAATCTAATTAGATATAAAATAGAGCACAAATGGGTAAGTCCACATAATTTAATGACTAACAAAAAATCCTTCACCAACTTCCCTTATGGAAATCCCTCCATCCCACCGGGTTACAGTGACTCACACTATTCCCATCTATCCAGGCTACAAAAGGATTATTCCTGATTTATCCATATGAGCAAGCAAATGACAACATTAGACTCTTCTCTTCTACCTGACCTCAAAAGTTCCCTCTAAATTTTCCTTATGTGCCTCCAATACCTTCAACCCCATGGCAATCTTGGATAGGAACTTCAGGCATTTATTTTTGAAAATTTACTGCAAACCATTTGCATGAGCATCTACAGTACTTTAAAGCAGAGGTTCATTATTGAGATTATGGAGATTTAGGTTTGGGGGTTTTTTTTGGTTTTGCATATGTAAGATTTCCTGATAGTTGCTCTTGCTAGTATTAACATTCCTATTTCTTGGGAAAAAAAGAGAAAAAATGGGGGGAAAAAGAAGAGTTATTGCTCAAAATTTTCCGACTATTTTAAACCCATATATTTTTTGGAAATTGTCAACATTCTCTTATGGAAGAAGAAGAATGTTTTGAAAGATTTGAAGGTCTGGCCTTAGGTAAACTTTCAAAGAATTTGGAAAAATGAAAAGAGGCACTAAATTCTGACACTGTCATTCCAAGATACTGCACAGGCTGTTTTAGAAGCTTTATTCTATGGATTGTATCATTGTGTCCATTAGAAAAATTCCCTGGAATACTGGCGACTAAAAAAGATTACCTGTGGCTTGTGATTTTGTGCATGGCACAATGCAGATATCAAATTATGTATTTGTAAGAGTGAAGAGCTTTCCTTGGCAAATGGACAGGCTGATATCTATTTTCTATGATTTGTATACACAAAGACTTTCCAAACACAGGTCAAGTCCTAACACTTTTAAATTGATCTCACATTAGGTCAAACTAGACTGTATTGGCTGGCAAAATTCACTTGGCTACATTTAAATCTATAGAGGAATATGCTTGGTAATGCATGGCAAAAATCCTGCTGAGGTAAATCAGAGGAGTTGTGTAGCAATTGAAGTGTAAATTGTAGATATGTGCTTTGTCCATTTTATTTTCACAGTTTGTCTTATGCATTTACCTATTTCAAAATCTAAATATGTCAAATTAGCTCTTTTCTATAAAAAAAAAAAAACAAACACAAGTGTTCAATGACATTAAAGACCCACCCATGCTTGCTTTTAATGAAGGAGAAAAAAAGCCCCCAACAAACTAAACCAAACCAAACAGAAAAACCCAGCCTATCATTAGGATCTGTGAAACGGTCACTTTTCTGGATTGGATGCTTCAGGTGGGAAGCATGAGCAGTTAGAAATCGAGTGTTCAGGTTTACTTTTAATAGCAGGAGGAAACTGAAAAATAAGACACATTGAAATTCTGACCTACAATAATATTCCACTCCATTCTGTGGAGAGCAGATGCATAAAAATGTTGAAATAGAGACTGGAATAATGTTGGTGGGTTTTAGTATTACAGCTAAAACACTGCTCAGTCATAACCCCTACAAATGACTACTTTCACTTACATTTTATCATTGGCATAATTAAAAGAAGTCTCTTGAAAGGGGCATTCTCATTACAGCCAAGGACCACTTCAGACCCAATTGAAATGAAAAGACAGACCATAGATTAGGTGCAGATACAAGTGGTAATTTCTAGGGAAGCATAAAATACCAATTGTAACAACCACATTTTATAACTATGTGTTCAAAAGACTCACAGTATTTTATTGGACAAAGAGGCTTTGGCTCAGAAAGACAACTTTAACAAAGTGGCTCCTAACAGATATTCTTAAAAAGTTTCAACTTTCTTATCAGAAATAAAAGATATTTCATTTTTCATATTGTTATTTTTAATTTACAGTCCTATAATTCAGCTGAAATTATCCAAAGGAAGAATAAATGTTGAATAACCATGAATTTTAGAAATTCATCCAACATTTCACAGAGGTAACACTATATTTCTGTGTACAACTCCACAAAGTAAAAGCAGGCACAGCATTTTACACAATCTAGGGCTCCTTTTTCACTGTTGAGGGAAAAGTGTTGCCATTGTCACTACACCAATATATTTTATAGAATTGCTTCAAAATACTGACTTTTCAAAATATATCAGTATTCCAGTTGCTTTTTTGATCAACCAAACCTCTTAGCTCTCGCTCTAGTTTACAGCTGAATAATGAAAGAAAATCCAGATTATCAAATTATGATATATTTATGATATGTTTATAATTATGATATGTTTATAATTATGTTTATTAAAAATACTTTTAAACACATTTTATTTGTCTGAAGCTCACATTTGTGAAAATTAGGCATCTCTATTCTGTCAAATGTTTGGACTTCAAGATGCTATGTCCAGATGAAATTATGAATCCAGCATTATCAGTGGAGACACTCAGGTCATCCTAAAGAACAAAACCAATGAACTTCACAATTTCTGTATCTTGGGCTGCCCATAATATATCAACAAAAAATGTGTTAAATATATGTGGTTCTGCTTTAAAAAATGCTTCTGTGTCTTGTTTTCAGTCTCCTCTCAGCAAATGTATCATTTGTTATCTGTAGTCACAAATGTATTCCAAAATGTTCTTTAAAATAAATCCAAAATGCATTTCCGTGTCTGTACAAGTAGGTTGAGATTGTGCTATTGTACTTAGAGGACATTCCAGTCCAGTTGAGTTATATCACCATAAGTTACATGATTGACTTTTACAGCAGAAAGAAAAGGTTGTACTCAAACAACTGTTATTGCCTCAATGGAAAAAAAAAAAAAAATCAATGAATGTAAAATGAACAAGAGATTTTGTCCGAGTTGCAGTTAATACTACTGAAGAGCTATGGATATTAAAAGGTCAACAAATAAATTAGTCCAAGTGTTATGAAATGAATGATTTGGCTTATAATTGTATTGAGTGCAAATTGTTCACTGCCTATTAGACCAGGTAATTTTTAACCATGGTGCCTCAATTACTGTTCCATAAGCAATAATACAGTTGTAAGAGCCACCAGTTCGATCGGGTGACCTGGGAGACACTCCAGGACAGCTGCCTTTGCTATGACAGATCACTGAACCTGATCTCCAAATGGTGCCAAACCTTCTCTTCCTGGGAGGGGATCTCATAAAAGAAACATTACTGCTTGATTCATTTTACCAAAATGCTTGAGTTTTCTAGCGTCAGCAGCTGGGTGTAGATTGTGAGGCTCTGTATTTCTTAGAAGAATTACGACAAGAGGCATCCTATTGCTTCCAGCACTCTCTGCTAAATGGCATCATGATGGTTTGGAGGATGCTTTTTCTGCTACTCAATTGGGCTGTGTTGTGAGAAATACACGGCAATCATATTTTACATCACCACATAACACCTAAAACTAGGCCAGGAATGGAAACTCTAGGTGAGATTATAGACATTACTTCACACTTCAGCAATGCCCCGCATTCAGGGATCTCAAAGCACCACTTTAATGGGAGCAAATTAAACTTCACAACACACTTTCTAGGAAAACACACTCGCTCCCCCATCTTCATCAGAGACAGCCTTGAGGTGTAGCTGCTTGGCTGAAGTTACAGTGGTCTGTGGTTACAACCAAGGCAAGTTTTGTAGGGTGAGGTAATATCTTTTATTAGAGACACCGATACAGGCGAGAAAAGGTACAGTCAGCACACAGGAAGCAAAGACGGGCACCCAAAAGCCTGTTTTATTCCAGCTATATCAGTTAGTCTGAGATATAACCACTCCCTGCAAACCCTGATAGCCTTAAGAAGGGAAAAGGAATCAATCTGATATTGCTTTCATGCTATGAAGTGACACCCATGGTAGCAGCTGTGTTTCCCCATTGTTCCTGTGTTCCCTGAGAGCCAGGGCTCAAAATAAGGCTATAAAGGGCTCACCAGGGTTCCCAGAGGACTGGGCCTTAAAGGACTGTAACTAGGCTGTAACTACATAGATCTGCTCTCTGCCCATATATAAAACAAACTGAAGAGGTAAGTGCAAATCCTGAATTATCAAATAATCTGCACAGGATAAACCACAATAATAAAAGCCTAATTAGAATAGATTGTACCCCGTACAACCAAATCCTGCTTATATTGTCACTTTGCTCTATTTTTGATAAATCACTACATTCAAACAGTCTGTTGGGAGGGTGGTGTTAGATTAAGATTTTTTCCAGATAATTTTTTCCTAGATAATTTTCCACTTCATCTCTCCATTGCACAAAAAAAGTGACACATGACTGGAGTCTGAATTTCCATTTCACCAGCATACAGTTGAACTGAATATTACTTGGCACAATACAGTATACAACTGAGCCACTAAATGGCTGATTTACTAAATTATTATTAGATGAGCTCTTGCTGTTCCAAGTGAAAGTGCAGTCACTGTCTCTCTTCATGGTGTGTTCAAATTGTTCTGTGTTTAAATATTCAGCATGAGGCTAATGTGAACTGATGAACTGAGACTACAAACGTTCACTTTCGATGCAGACAGAGAGACAGAGATGCAACGTATCATGTGGCCTGCAGAGGTGAAAATGATTTATATTTAAGGATGCTGCTGCCTATTTCCATTAATATAAGATATTCTTAATTAGCTTTGTGTTTGATTCAGGAGTTTGGAAATGTAGCTAGAAGCTAGAAAACAGCTCCAAAACTGAACATAGCTGTGTGGCTATGGAGGCATCAGAGTCCTGGTGAAGTGGTACTTGAGCCTGGATCTCTGCCAATAAAGTGCATGAGCTGCCTCCACAGTTTCATTCTTTGGTCTCTTTAATATTTGAGCTGTAACCTAAGAGTATCACCTGCAGTTCCTACCTGAGCATCAGAAATCCTCGGTATGTAAAGGACTGACTGTGTTGTGTAATTCTATGACTTTCTGAGGTGAGTGGATAAGGGAGAAATGGAAAAATAGATATTTTTATGAAAGGTTAAAGAAAAAAAGAAACAATTTCTTTACTGCCACCTGCTGGAGTTGACAATAACCCTTTGTCCCACGGAGAGAACAAGCTCCTCACTCGGAGGACAGTTACGGGGAGCATTTAAAATACTGTGATCCCAGACACTTACAGTAGATTAGAATTTTTTATTGGTGCTGTGTTGCCATAACAACATAAAGACAGCAGATGACTTAAGCTAAGCTTGCAAAGCAAAAGGCTGCTCATCTGGCAGCTAAAATGAATACAGTTCACTTCACAAGTTCCCCATATGGACCCTTAGTGTATGGTAATGAGGATACCATATGGTGGGAGAAAATGCACAGAGAACAATTGTGCTCCACTGGATGAGTGAAGTGAGCAGGAAGTTATGAGGAAACACAGGAGAGAGATTTGTGTGTGTGCTCTCTAACTCAAGGGTTTCTTTCAGAGGGGGGTTCTCTCTCTTCTTAATCTTCCTCCTAATATATACATGCATAGAAATGACAGAGAAACATATTGCACATTTTGCAACATCATTCATCATAAACTGTCAGCCGTGTTTGTAAATCAGCTTGGTAAGATCTTAGAAATTTGTAATGCTTAAAAGGTAAAAGTGCTAAGTTTTTAGACAAAGTGCAGGAAAATTTAAGCACTTCTGACAAGTAGAAACATTAGTGGTAATCATTTTAAAAATGCTTGCATCTTTCTGCCCGCATGTTTAGCTGTAAATAATGCCGCAATGAATAAAAGCTTTAAAAAAGGGGAGGGGAGGATGAAATGGAAAAAAATATTTTTTATTTTATTTCCAAAAGGATAAAAAATAATAGATTATCAGAACCATATGCATGCAAAATTCTGCTGTAAATGTACATATGCTATACAGTACACTGTACTAACCAGATCCTAAACCTGGTAAGACAGCTTGCTAAAGGCTGCAAAGTCAATTTTGTACTACACATGCTTCATAAAAGATGAATATAAATGCATTAGTTAGACACGGTGAGCTAAATTAGAAGGTCAGGCAGGGCTGGAAGGGCTGAAATATCACACAACCAATGACTGTAATTACTCTTTTTTTAAGTCTATTAAGTGGTGTTGTTCTATCAAGGCTCAGGGGTATAGGACATGAAGTACAAGATAAAGTAATGTGTATTTATTACTCCCACGGGATCAATTTACTAGATATTTTCAGCTCCATGGAGCAAAATACACAAATGCAGCTCTTGTTACTTTCTTCAAACTGTGGCTTTTTCCTTCAAAACCTGCTCCTCGAAGGGACTGTGTTTACCTGTTTGGTGTCTTCCTGCCATCCTCAGTTAATTGTTGTATTTGAAACCAACCAGGATGAGGATACAGGAACAGAGAAATGTGGGGATCCCTCCTACAGGATGTTCAAACAAGTGGTTTGAGTGGCTCAGATGGAATGTGCAGACTAGAAGATCCAATCCCAGGCATGATTTTTACCCCAAGGCAAAGCAGAAAGTGGGAGTGGAGAATGGCACAGAGCTCCTTGTCATCATGTTAGCCCTGATCTATTAAAAGTTTTGTCATAGATTCTAAATTACACCATCTGCTCTAATCATTTGCTGAGTAAATGCTGACCCAGTTATAAAGAAAGCTCACTGAAATGTGTGTGCATACTGCTGACCTTCAGAAAGGAAAGGGCTCCTTGCCAGCCCTGTGTGCTGGCTCTGCCCTTCAGCGAGCAGTCTGTCCCTTTGCTCTCTCCTTTCAGACTTTCTGCATATTCCCAGACACCCCTCTGACATCCACCACCCCATAAAGGTGATACTTTCACAGGTACCTCGCCATCTCAAAAGTTTTGATGCTCTCTCGCTGAATATTTTCCATAGGATAAACAAAATATCAGACCTCAGCAACCTAAACGAGCTCCTCAACCAACTAAGGGCTCAAATTGTTAGGAAACTTAAAAAACCCCAACTGTTGAGGGTTCAATACCAACCTTAACTCTGATCTCACATGTCTGTAAATTTTACAGTAGAATGTAGAAACCTCCAAGCACATCCCATGACCTCCTTGCTGTACAGATGAACTCCAAGAGCTCCTCTTTACATGCTCCCCTTTCCTGCCCACACTTAGTATAAAAGTTTTCTGATTCTCTTTTTACACTGGGTGGGGAAAAAAAGAAATGGTGCTTTCTTAGCTGAAAATTACTAACTTAGGTTAAAACACAGTATATGTTGTGTTAGCAGATGGCAATCCTTTCTGGAATTTCCATTGGGTCTGTCTGAAGCAGCAAACCTGAGCTTCATTGTCTTCATTGCTATTTTAACCTCTGCTAGCAAGCCTGGGCCAACCACCCACGTTTAGAGACAACCCTTATTTGCAATGTAAACACTACCCATGTCACGATGGATAAAGGGCAGATCTGTGGGATTCCATACAGAAAAAGACAACTGCTTTTGCCAGCCTCTGATTCCTAATAACCACATGTCTTCTATTAGTGGCCTAAATGAGGAGGTGGGCTATGTCTTGGGGGGGTTTAATGACTGACCAGAGAAAAGGAGCTGAAGGGAAGGAGGATTCTGGTTACCTGTGCTCTCAGCACAGCAGGGAGGCCCCTGTGCACTAGAGAGAGAAGCTTCACTTTCATCTACATGAAGAGAAACCAGAAGTAAAGGTCCCTTTCAGGAGGGGTAAGGGGTCTCCTAGAGAACCCTGAAGGAACAGACTGGGAAGGAGAGGACATCAGATCACAGAGGGGGTTGATGCAATGACTCGCTTCTCAAATACAGAGTGAACAATCTTCTGCTTAATCTAAATACAAGTGATGAGTTGTAGGAGTGGTGAAAATGGCAAATAAAATCTAGGAAATTGCATATAAAGAGGAATTGTTGTTATTAAATCATTTAGGATGGATGTGTTTCAAATCTAGCTCACAGTTGAAGCTGTTTTACAGCTCTAGCTGTGGAGTTTTAACAAAATTGCAGAATTGCAACGTGTCTGCCAGGGATATTTTAAGGATTGCAGGGTAGTTACATGAATGAACCTTAATAGACTCAACATGTTGTTGTGATCTGAACTCTTCAGTGATCTCCACTGCAGTTTATGTGCACAGGAACCAACAACACGAGTGCATTTGTGTGCCTGTGTGCAAACACACGAGATGGAAATGGGGCACACACATGTGCAGGGCTGTTCCCAGCTCCACACAGGCTCTCTACAGACTGCTCCTGCAGGACAATGACACCATTTCTCAACCTTAGCATCACATTTTCACTTCTCCCCAGAGATCTCTTGTTTCCTCTGATCTGCCTCCTGTCTGTATTAGAAAGGACAGGCTACACTGCCCAGCACACTCCTGGTACTTGATCTCACTACAAGCTTTGGGTGCTAATCCCACCACATCTTGTCACTGCTCCTGGTGCTTGTGGGCATGGGGGTGTCTGTACAGACATGCACATCTCCCTCCACTGGCTGCCTTCCTTGACCTGCTCTGCACAAGGAAGGAGCAGGATTCTGGTTCAAGCTGGCTTCATAGTTCAGCTGCCAACATTAGCTCCCACTCTTTTCTCCAGAAACTATATACTGCATTTCTGCTTTAAGCACATCAGCTGTCAATCTTGCAGTCCAAAGACCCTAGTTCCCAGGTGCTCCCATTCTCTTTGCTGTGGGAGGGCATTCTCTACTGGAATTTGGCTAACGAAGCACTGAGAAGGAGAAATTATTTTTTAAAATCTGGCTTCTTTCTTTGCCTTCTTCCAGGAGATAGTTGGAACATTTAAAAAAATTCATCCTGAGCATAAATTTTGAGCACTTCTGAAAGTACTGGTTCTAAACTTGTGGAGATCAAGCTTCTCAAACAGCCTCAGTGGTTTTAGAAATGCTGCTAACTCCACCCTGGAGGGCAGAGCATGTGCTAACACTCACTTGATGGCCTCAACAATTCTCCTTGACTGCAGGGATAAGTCACAGAGCAGAATGCTCTTGATGGTCCATGGGAAGGGCAGCATGCCCTTATGAACACAAAAATTATAACCATTTCTACCTCTGGAAAGATCTCTAATTCACCAGTAATATTTCAATGGAATAATGGCCACGAACCCTAGAAGCAATTAGAGAAATATGATCTGTTTTATTTATTTAATACAAAGGCACAAGCTTTTTCATTAATAGAAAGTGATGATACCCTGTGAGGACAATGGGGAAAACGGAGGGAAGGATTTTGAAAGCTCTGAGCACTGCTCTCCTCTCTGCTGTTTCTCTCGAACATTTGCCCTTTCTGCCCGTGGTTCCACTGTGGGAGCCATATGGCTTCCAACACTCCTCTAAGTAGCCACTGAGAATTGTCTGTAGTGGAAAAGTGCCAAAGCCCTTCCTGGTTTAATGACATGGGGAAGAGCACTGTGCAGTGCTCACCAGCACAGAGGCTCACAGCGTCCTTGATGATGATCCTGGAGCCAGCAAGCGATGCTGGGAATTGAACCATCACTGCCTCAAATACAGAAGTCGACATGTGCCAACCCCTGCTGCATTCAGCCTCTGTGCGTGGCATATTAATGAGACTTGAACTTGAGGTCCAACCTTCAAGCTTGCACAGAAGGAATTACCCAAAGACAGAAAAAAAAGGTCCTGTCTTCATCTTGTTTCCCTCTAAGCTTGCCCAGTGTTACCAGTTTCTTCACTGAGTTTGTCCAACCCTTAAGAAGTAACCTTTTTTTTACGTCATCACATCTTACCTCTGCATACATAGCCACAATTTCCCTTGATTTAAAGGTCTGAAAAACTGGTTCAAAAGGTACTCCAAAGAAGCACATGAAGCCAAGAGGGTATAGGAGGGGACAGATGACTCAGTGCTAACTCTCAGTCTCATACCTTATCCATAAATACCTGCTAAATTTTGGAGTCAGGATATGGAGCCAGGAGAAGCTTTCTTCTGCCTGCTTTTATGTCCCATGACATGCAGCAGGAATATGTGGTACCAGTCTCAGTCAAAACGGGAAAGTGGAGGGTGCTCAGCCTGGAGGCTGCATTCCCACTTTTCCACACCAGCACAAAGGGGTACTGCTGGGGACCCCCTCGGTGCCTCAGGTGTCTAAAAGGAGCCCAGTTCCTGTGGAAGTTGGTGATGCACCACAATCCCTGGCCACATGACCCAATTTGGAATTTCCCAGTCTTATTTTACTTGAATTTCCTGCTTTAAATAAAATCCATGGCCATCTCCTAGTCGGCTGGAATGTTGGGTTTAGGGAAGTTTTGTGCAGCATTTTTTTGGGGCCTTCCAAATGCCTGGTGCATAGTGAAGGCTGGCTTCTTCTTTTCTGAGAAACTGTTTTTCTCCAGAAGCACATTTGGCAGCAGAGGCAGGATAGAGATTAAAAAAAAAAAATGCCCCTACAGAAGGATGCTCTCTTCCTTTGGAAAGGGTTGCACCTCTGGAGTGAAACTTGACAAGCCATGAAAGCTGTGTCCTGCTGCAAGTCGGTTCAAATGTTAGGGAAAAGGACAGCTTGCAGAGGGTGAACAGAGCCAATGGTAAGTGTAACTCTCCAGGACAGCATGTTTCTCTGATGGTAAGAGGGAAGGACAACACATCAGCGACCCCAAAACCACAGCCTGCAGCCTTCCTAGGCAAGATAAAGGACTGAATAAACCTGTAAAAAAAGTCACACACTGAATTTTATTTCTTTCAAGGAATTAAACAAATTAAGTTCCAGTGTTTAGGAAATCTTCTCACCTTTCAAACACTTTAGAAATGTAACTAATCGAAGCCTACAACAATCTCTGATGAAAGCCTTTGGACAGCTCAGGGAGCTACAGAAGAAAGGTCACAAGTATTGCCCAGTCATAAAGGCTATACTGGATGTACATTAAGTGAACAATTCATTTGTCTGTGTCTCAGGATTGCAAATTCACATTTTCTTTTCCATAGGGAGTGTTCTGACTCCCCAGCTCACTCAGTAACAGCAGATAAAACACGTGGTGGCAGCTGGCCACAGACAGTGACTCCAGCCCACCACTATTGCTCAGAGTTCCTGTGGACATGAGCAACACTTAAATCCCCCATCTCTTTCTCCAGCATATCACAAAAGTCACTGCAAATTCTTGCAAGGTAGAAAGAACAGATCTGAGTGCAATCCCAGGGTTTTCCCAGTACAAGAAGCCTGTCTGAACAATGCTGTCTTTCCCCCAGCTTTTACTTGACAGAAATCAACAAAAACCCTCACTAATTTTCATGGGAACATCACTTCAGTACACAATGCTGTAATTATATCAGCAATCCGGAAATAAAACAGCATATAATCATTATTATCCTAAACCAATACATGATGCAGCAGCAATGGACTCACATCCAATTAACTTGATTTTATCAATGGTGAAGTTCTCAAAATTATGCTGGCAAGTGCTACTGATACCAAAACCAAAAAGCATCATTATTCTATGAAAACACTGCTCAGGTCCCAAAATGGTAACCAAAAAAGATGTTCATTGTTAAATATTTTAGAACACAGAGAATGATTCACATTTAAGAAAGGCAAGAGCTGTTTGAGCTGGCTGTGACTGAGAGGACAGCAGAATTCTCCTAAGGCTCCAGTGGGAGTTGCTGATTGGGCTTCCTTGGTCATGGGTCTGTTTCAGCTTATCTGGGTTGGGTACCAAACCAGGACCATCACATTTACAGAGCCTTGCACTTTCAGACAAAAACATGCAGTAACCATCTTTACCATATTTAATAAAACAATAAACTTTGTGCTGACCTTTGGCAAGCGTTCGGGGTCACCAGGGTGCCGGGGGATAACCTTCTGTAACCTTTGGAAACCATAGTCAATGGTGGGTTCGTTCAGAGCTGAAACAACAACAAACAACAGCGTGATGTGACAAAGGCACAGCAATGGGCTCAGGTGACAACGGGAAAGGCACCGCGAGACCCCGCCAGGACCACGGCAAAATCCCCTTTGGCTGGACTCAGCACTGCCTGAAATCCTGGTTCAAACACTGCTTGGGATTGGTCCTTTGACTTCAATCCAAGCCTTCCCACTTCAGCTCCTCCAGAGAAGCCGCTGGAAGATTTGGGGATGTTGCATTCATCTTCCAAAGCGGAAGCAATTATTATCTCTGAAAGCCACAGTGAAACCAATTTGATAAATACTTCACACCCCATGTTTCAGGTTGGGTTTTTTATACTATGAGGAAGGTAATTGGAAAACAAAAGTAGTAACTATTCCAGTGTCTTTCTTGCTCCAAATTTCATTATACATTTAATTTGCTCCATGTGCAATGCTCACAAATAATTTTTGTTCTGAAATACAGGCATTTGTCTTGGCAAAGGTTTTATTTTTTACTCATCAACACTGACTTCAGCAGCTTAGGCTCCAATCAGCACTAAACTGATCCAGGAGACTTAATAATTAAAAAAAAAAAAAAAAAAAAAAATACATCAATGTTTTTAGTTCATCTTTCCCTAGTCCTTGTCCGATAAAATGGAGGTGAGAAATGGTGAAAGTGGAACACTTTAATCTTCATGAAAATGCTGGTCTCTCTGCATTAATGGAAGCTCTGATTGTGTCAAGCCTTTAAGCACATGCTTATCTGTAAGCACATACTTACACCCATTTGCTTTCAGCAAAGCAAATTTGAGCATATTATGTTTTTTATATGATTGCCTATAATTACAGGGGACTGCGCTGAATGACCTTCTAGCTATATTTCCAGTCATATGATCACTTTAAAACTCAGATGTTAGTGAGACTTCAACATGTGCTTAGAATTTCCTAAGTGCTTTGGTGAACTGGAACAGTCAAGTATTCTCGAGCATCTCTAAACAACAGCCCATCTTGACTCTCCCATGCCAATAGAGACGTGGAAATATTCCACAGCAATTTGTTCGAATTTTTTGAGTTAAATGGGGGGGAAAAAATCAATTCCAATGTGTATTTTTATATATTCAGCCTTTTCTTTTCTTTTGTGGAGGAAAAAACATATTTTTTTCATTTTTGAGTCACTTTAAAGTTTTTTTTATCTTGTCTTAGCTCATTAAATCAAAAAAATATATTTCTCGCACAAAATTTTCTTACTAATTTGCAAATATATCATACATCTTTATCAGGGTCTTATAATGAACTTTATTATGTGGCTAGAATGATGATATTTGAATATTGCAAAGAGATTTAGCATCAAACTCCATCTCCCAGCCTTAACATGCCATAACCTCTCTGTATTTCCATGTTTTAAGGGAAGAGAACATAATTCCATACTCCTAATGTTAAAGATCTTCACGTTTTCATGAAACCAATATCTAATCCCTGGCTTGTTTGCAATTAATTGGCATTCCATAACAAGCCCACAAAACAATCCCTTTAAATGATTGTTATTTTCAAACCAATTTCTACAGCATATTGTCCAGCTGGCAACCAAAGGGTCAGATTTTTATCTCCTCCTGGCACATCCCATCTCCATAAGCAAATCCAGCAATGCTGATGCAGACTGAGGTAGAGGAAGGTGGTGTTGGGGGGATCCAGACCTACCCAACATGGTGAAACACACGTGTGGCTGATGGGGACTGGATGGAGAGGCACAGGCTCCATCAGGACCTCAACATCCCTCTCATATCAGAAAGGAATCCTCTGACCATATCCTGAAATCAGTCTTACAGTATTATGGTAACCAGACTAGAAATCCATCAGGATTTTACTTTTAGAGCTTTTTATATATCCTGGAGGTCATGACATCCCTCTACTCTCCTTGCTTCTTTGGGGTTTTTCCAGGCATTTCCTTTCATCAGGAATATCTGAATGTGACCTTTTATTTATATTCAGGTCATTATATGGAAGGAGTGAGAATAAGGCTTTTCCCCTTCTTGAGCCCTTTTTGATTTTGGGATGGTGGGGCCTTTTCTTTC
Source organism: Corvus hawaiiensis (assembly GCF_020740725.1). Lineage (NCBI taxonomy): Eukaryota > Metazoa > Chordata > Aves > Passeriformes > Corvidae > Corvus > Corvus hawaiiensis. Next base: position 4,444,951 of record NC_063227.1, on the reverse strand, counting down.
CCACATTTCCTTTCCCACCCTGGCCCATGCTGACCTCTCTGTTATGTAGTTTTGCAGAAAATATCACTGTACCTTGGTTTAGAACCCCCTGGTTTCACTACCCCTGAGTTTACTTACAAGGCTGCTTAGTTTAAACCTTCTTCAAATAAATTAATTTACTTCTATTTATACTTATTATGAAAAATAGCTGTTCTCTGAGAAGATTAAAAAAAAACCCCTACAGTTCAAATTTACGTTTCTTTAGCAAACATGTTCAAAGATTTTAGTGTGGTTCTGTCAAATGTGTTTCTCCTCTAATTCAGTCTAGTTTATGGCCATTTTCCCTTTAGATCCTTTGGGAAAGTAGTTACTAAATTCTGCAGTATTACAAATGGAGGCCAGTTCTGAAATCCCCCCAGAGTTAGCAGTCATTTTCTCATATCTTCCTACACGTTCAACACATTTGAAATCCACAGAGTAATTCCTCTGAGTATTTTCTGAACTAAATGGCCAAAAAAAATGTTAATTTTATGGTCCAATCTCACAAGGCATCAAGCATACTGTGAGAGATAGTGAAAACTTTCTGCCTCAAAGAGCTTCAGCTTTACTTTAGTGGTGGGGAGAGGACGCACTCAGCAATCTGCAGGATTGGGTCCTAAACTGCTGTTATCATATACCACTCATTAGTCTACAACCCTTCAACCTTTCAATCTTAGATAAAATTAAAAAAAAAAAAAAAAAAGAGATCTTTAGGTGCCTGGGCATCTTGATCACAGATTGGACACTACCAGCCCTCCAGCCCTTGTTCATTTACACCCCCAATGTAATTAATCATCTCTCAGTGAAAGAGATCTGTTCACGTATTTAACCCCACCTTCAGCATTAAAGCCAGACCGGTTGTGTGCCAGGAGGTGGAAAAACTCCAAAGAAAAGGGGATATTCACATCTCCAAGCACTGCAGAAGAGCTGATACAAGGTCAGACACCATCTCCCTGCAAGGTTTTCCTCTGCCCCAGAACATGTGATTGGTCTCTGCCGTTGAAGTCTATCCACAATAAGGCATCTCCCAGTCCTCTAATTCAAATAACAGTTTTCTTTCCATGATTGGAAAAAAAGAATCAATTAGAAATACAACTCTCTATTTGTGTTCTTGACATCCATACATGAAAAACAAGCTAACACACACGGTACTTAAAATGCATTCCCATTACCTTATATTTTAAAAGTACTATTGAAAGTACTGCTAACTTTAAAAAACTGTACGAAATTCAAATAGGTCCCAAGGCTAATGGAAGCAATTTGTATACCAACCCAAACTGACTGGCCCACTTTTCAAAATACAGGTATGATAATCTTGTGGTTTTAAAAGGACATTTAAATTGAAAGACTGTGAATTTAGTACATAATTATACCAATAGAACCCTTTAACTTGTCAACTTGTAAATCTAAAAGGCTATCAATCATTTCTAAAGAGGAAATAAACCTTAAAATTCTTTGATTGACAGTGCTTATTTTTTATGTGGAAAGAAAAAAAAAGGAGTAAAGTGGCCAGAAATCCATTTACAAAAGTACATTGTTTTACATAGGTGAGTAAAAAGCCAATAATTACACCTCCAAAAGACATATAAATCAAGGTAAGTACTTTTCCCTCACTTACATATTTTAAGTTGCAGTAAACTTCAGGTAACTTTTTATTAAAATACTTTTCCAAATGCAAAGCTTATTGAAGCCATTAATAGAGTAGCATTTTCATTTAAGCTAATATAATCATTTTTGCAAATACAAGATTTAAACCATTTTTCTTCTTCCAAACAATAAACTTTCAGCCTGTCTCTTGTGTGAATTAACTAAAATTACACCCAGGTGTACAAAATCTGTCTATCTATCCTAGTGTCTGAGTTGAGGCACAATATTTATTATTCTTACCATTTTATGAATTACTTCTTAAACCCTTGAGGAAGAACTTTCTTTAGAATTAGACTCCAACAGAATAAGCCATGAAGCTCTTTATGCAGCAAGTCTAAAGCCATAACTCATAAAATCTAAGGCTTTTAATCAAGAAAATGCACAATGTCTATGGAAATAGGATGTGTACATTATATTCATCTTTTCAAAGTCCAGCTTATTTTTCAACAAAAATGCTGCTTATGCCTTTGAGAAAAAATGTTTCCATCATAACCATAATTTCAAATTCTGCACAAATAATTTTAATAACCACATGCAGATAATCCACCATCTTTAAAATTATATATATATTTTTTTTTAACTAGTCAGTGGAGGACTTTTTTTAATATTTCACATAATGAATTCCTACTGTGTCAATAAAGGTTTGGTTGTTAATTGAATGACTGTCTGATGTATCTGAGAGAGAAATTTGTTTCTCTGGCCATGCTGCCAACTTACAGCAGAATGATCGACACTTAATATCAGCAATTAAAAGGACCTGTTCAAATATCATATGGAATTCGTACCTTGGGGTAGTGTAGGAGAGCCCTTCACCAAGGAAAACTCATTCAGCAAACGCAGAGTAATTGAATTAGACACATTTTAACATTATTATTCAAAGAAAAATAAACACACACTACATAGAAGCATTATGGAAATATTTCAGAATGTAAAACATATCCAGTTAATTTGTTTCCCATGCATTCATGGTTTCATTTACTCCTTTTATTTTTCAGTCCTTGTTTCTTTTTCATTCTGTTTGACCCAAAACCAATGAGAAAGCAGCACTTAGACCTCTGAACTTCCCATATGCTTTTCCAGTGGAAAAGGCTGCAAGGAGAGGGAAGGGACTCTGAGGGCTCAAATAACCAAAAATAAAAGCCTGAAGGCTACAAAAAAATTTGCCTCAGGTCCACAGGTCTGACCGTCCCTATCTCAGATGAGAAATCTGGTCTTGATTGTTTTAAGTGAAACACTCAGGGAAAGGCTGTACATGGGAATTAAATATCCCACAGTGTTTGCTCCTGTGGTGAACCAGGGAGTCGCTGAAACAGTGGAATGGAGGAAGATTTTTTAGACTCTGTCTCTTCACAAATTCATTTTGTAAATTTGGCTCTACAACAAAATTAGACAGCTTGTGACAGGTCCTGAACTGCAGTGTCAAAGAGGTGGGGCTTTGGGGTCTTCAAAACAGTTGTTTTGGGGTTTTTTTCCTGTCCAATTAGAGAAACTTCATCAGAATATAAATAGAAGGTGACTGTGGCCAAGACACACAGAGGTTTGTGTTTCAACATCTCACAGCCACAAAAGACTTCTGCTGCAAGCCCCTGACCCTAACAAAATAAAACATTGACTGCAGAAGATGGGAATAGGACAGGACAGACCATAATAATGTCAAACTCCACGTACTAAAATGCCTCACTAGCAGTGCTAGTGAATGGTGTTATAAAGCAACATTCTGACACCAAACCCAACTCTTATGCACAGTGGCCTCTCTCTGCCTGCTCTACAGAGAGAAAAAAAAACTTCAAAACCCCATCATCAAATGAGAAAAAGTCTGTTCTGCAAATCTCCCTGCAAAGACTTTTCCTTTGCTAATTAAAGCTCCTTAAATGAAAACATGCAAGCATTTGAGCTATTGGTTGTTGTTGTTGTTGTGAATTTGTCTTGCTTTTTCTAAAGTTTTCTTTCCACTGACTTTCCCTGGAGTGTTTATTCCCACAAGCAATGGAAAACGGAAGTGGGTGGGACAGCGAGAGCCTGCACAGAAAGGTCTGGGCTAGAAAGGCCCTTCCAGTGCTAACCCAGAATTTCCTTGGTTTTCTGGTCTTGGTACTTAAACACGCCCCTGTGCACTGAGTTTCCACTTCTAAAATCAAACCGTGGCATTATGTCATTTTTTGAAAATTAGAAATAGAGTTATCCAAAATGTAATTCCTACATTTTATTGCCATGTAATGCCCCAACAGACACCACGTGCACGCACCAAGCAGCGAGGAAAATGCAGAGGTGAGTCAAGTGATAAACTGAAGATAGAGATCTCCCGAGTTTCCCTAGTGACTGCTCTTTACTTGATCTAAAGATGCAATAGGCCAGTGTTTGAGGCAGCTCCACTGTGTTCATCAGTGTTATTACAAACATGATAGACAGCGTGATATTTTCTTCCTGAAAACAATTTTTTTCCTGCAACTTAGAATCAGAGGAGCAATTCCCTTCCAACCCAGCTCACTGTCTGCAGCCAGAGATGGAGGTGCTGAAGATGCAAGGAATGCATGTGTTGAGCCCCAATTTTTTATGGAAGTTACAGAATGCAATTATGAGATCTGCCTAGCAGGAATCATGTGTTGCTTTCTCCAAACACATCAACTCTGAAAGTTCACTCTTAGCAACCTGGCTTGGGGGAAAAAAAAAGTCAAACAATTTGTGAGCTTCACAGTTTCTTCTTCCTCTGACTGCGCTGACCTCTGGTCTAATGGGGAAGATTTGGCCTTAAGGGAGTCTGAAACAGAGTCCAGTTTCAGGCACTGGAATTTAAACATCCCAATTTCACAACAGGCTGGTAGAATTCACTGGGGATGTGCATACAGAGGGCCAGAGGGAAATTAATGCATGTTGGTTACTTTGTCTGGCCGTCCAGGTTAATTGATGCATCTTTGGCAGTCATTATAAAAAGGGGAAGAACAGCATTTACATCTGAATATTTTTCAGTTTTTCAGACATATTCTGGCAGTGCATGTGAGCATGCAGCAAAAAATTTACTGAAAATGGCTGGTTCTCAATGGGTTGTCCCTTCATTCAAATAAATAAATATATATATGTGCACACATAAACACAAGCACAGAAATGCATCCAAGCCAAGATTTAAAATAATGGCTGCACTAGGTTAGTTATAAGATCTATATTTAGACCTGCTTTAAAACATTTTAAAAATAAAGACACTGCATTTATTTTTAAACTTTTGGCTCAGGAACAGATGCAGAGATGTACCATACAGAGTGTGGGAGATGCTAAACTGTCACCTCATGTAACCTTTTCTTTCATTCTGTATTCTGCATATTTTCAACATTTTTTCCCTTTGCATGCACTTCACAAATTCCACAATGTAGGTGCAGACATCTTTAAAATTGTCATAGGGATAATTTTGGATAACATACAGGAAGTTTTTTCCTTTTTTCACCTTTCATGAACTCCTTTGAGGTAGACAGTATTGAAAATCACTGCTGAAACTTGTTGGTATGCAGAAATACTTCCTTTTGAATAATGCCTCTCACACTGTTAACCTTGTTATTTCTCATCATCTCTTCAGATTATTAAAAAAAATAATTATCACCAGGGGATGCATAAATGAAAAACTCGGTGTCCTGTGTGAATTTCTATCAGAAGCATCTTACCCTAAATTTGGCTGTTTCTCAGAATTGCAGACTTCTGACATGCAAGTGCACTATGGTCCGAGCAAAAAAGAATCTTCAAGAGAGAAAATTGGAAAAACACCAGTGCTCACATCCAAAATCTCTGAAAATGAGATTCACAGGGAAATACAAGTAGAGCTGAATCATAAAAACGAGATGAATTATGCCTAGCTGTAATGAATATTATAGGTGTGGTGCTCGTGGAAAGGGCTGACCTGCTGTGAGGTTTAATTTAGGTCTTTAATCCCTCTCCATAACTAATTTTAAATCCCTTGGGAAAATAATAGTTTCCAAACACCTTTATTTCTAAATATTAGCTTTGACTTGTCTACATGAAATTGCAGTGAGGCTTCACCCAAAAGAAAAAGGACCATTTTGGCTATACCCTGGATGATGCAGCAAATTGTTTAAAATTAAAACAATTGAGTTTGTTGTTTTCTAGTTTGTACATTTAAATAAAAATGTATAATTTGAGAGCTTTCAATAGTCTCTGACTTCAGCAGCAGATGTATCTACCTGCTTCCATAATTGTTCAGGCTTTGGGGGTTTTTTTCTGCAAAAATTTTGACAATAACTGTTATCAAGGGTAAAAAAAAAAAAAAAATCATACCAGCCTGTCTGATAAACATGTTCCCTGCCCTCACACCCCAGTGAGCACTGTGACACTATACTTTTATCATCTAGTGTGTGCTCAGAATGAGCTTAGAACAGCAATTGCCAGGAATAGGCAGGCGATAAACTGCATTGATTTAACACATCTTGTTTTCAATCATGCTCGGATTTTCTGAGCACGCATTTTTCCTGTACTTCAGCTTGTAGCTTTTATCTGACGAGCTGATCCCTTTTCACTGGAAAATGAAAAGGTCGCACAATAAGACACGGTTTACTGGAACTTGAGCACGCACCAGGGAAAGTATTTTAGATAAATACTGTCAGACATAGTGGAGCTGAATTTCAACAACACAATTGCTAAACAACAATACTTATTACTCTCTAGAACAAGCCTACAAGCAACTTATGGCTCACAGCAGGGGAGATCTCAGAGTTAGGCTCAGTAGTTAAAGAAACCTAAGCTTGTTTAAAGATGCAGCATTGCTTTTGCCTTACATGCACCAACCAGCCCTACCCCAGGACCAAACTAACACCCCCTCAATTCCTTTCCTAGGTAACTTATAAATTATGGAAAACCACAGGAATGACTTTTCTTATTCTTTTGTCTCTTTTCTTGGCAGAAAGGTGATTGACTACATGCTTGATTTAATTTAATCAAATGGAGTACTGGGTGCTGGTAAAAATAAAATTATCCAAATGTGAAAGTAATTTAACCGAAACTAATTCATTAACCAAGGTGAGTTGCTGAGGAGGTCAGTAAACAAGCAAGGAGTAATATGGCATGAAGCATCTACCAAAGACCAAGGTACAGTAGGCTCAGAAGGATAATTCTTATTCATTTCCCTCCTCCCTCTGAAGTGACTGCAAGGATCCTGACCAATACAGGACTGGAAGCAAAATATCCTCTCTTTTTCCTATCAGAAGGGGCAAATAAAATTTCCAAGTTATTTCTTACTGTACTGATTGTACCCAAGAAAAGATACCACCTATTCTTCATGGAAGCTGCAATACAAAGGGAAGTCCCAAAACCAAAGCATCATCCCCACAAACCTCCTCCCCATTTCTCAGCAATGTCAGTGCAAAACTGGTGTGAAATATTTATGTTTTCCTTTTTTCTCCTGAATGTGCTTATTACTCATTTAGGTTCAGCACAAACTCATCCTAAATTTACTTTGTGCAAGATCCTGAACCAGTTAAAAGCAGAACCATTCTGGCAAATTTTCTGAAACTACACTGACACTGGCTGAAGTTTAGCTAGTCTTCTGCCTATACACATCAGATGGCCAAGCCTCCAGCTCTAGTCAGAGCCATCCATCTTTCAGATATTCCGCTCACATTGTAAGTCTTACAGAAAGAATATCATAAATATTATTTAAGTTACATTTTTGAATTATAATTTTAAATAGGCAAGTCACAAGCAAAGGGATAGTCCTTAAGAAAAGCATAAAGTAAAATCCAACTTTGCGTGCAATGCCACTTTACATTTAGCTCCGTGAGCCTGACTCTGAGAGAACTCACACGAGCATCAATTTCTCCTTCTCACCTGGCAAGGTTTTGTTGCTATTTTTTTTTTTGCTAGAGGAGTAAGCTGAAAATCCGTGCTGCATTTTAGGGTTATCTCATGCAGCACAGGCAGAATTCTGAAATGTCTTCTCCATTAAGTGCTCATAATCCCAGAAATGAAAGTAACTCATTTCTTCCCAGGGTGCCTGTTAACTGAGAAACTCATCTTAATTGAATGCACAGCTCAGTTAACCATCTTCACACCCTCAAACCATTAGCGCCCCATGGACAGCTCTGCCGGGTCCCTGCCTGCCTGAGGCTCAGCAAAGGAGGGGATGTGCTGGAGGTGATGAGCAAACACTGTCAGGGGCTGGTGCTCCTGACAAAATGAGAGCTCTGGGGCTGAGCTGGCTTTTGCTAAATTATTGGCATTAGATCACCTTGCTGGTCAGTTACAGAGGGATCAACAAATCCCGCAGCTCTGTCCCCAAACACGAGCTAAGTATCCTCGAACGTGCCTACAGAGAGATCACTGGTCTGGAATCCAGAGCCTCACAGGCAGAAGGGAAGAGGAAGCAAAAATAATTGCTTCTATCCCTCCCTTCTCATCCTGCCTCTCTTCCACCCTCACAATTTACCATCTAGAATGCACTCGGTAAACCAGTGAAAGTGAGTGTGGAAATTGAACTATCCAAGGTTACATCCATTTGCCTACAAAGCTGATATCTCAAAAAGAAGCTGTAAAGGCAAGGAAGTGAGGAACCAGCCTGAAACTCACTGTCCTGTTATGAAACACTCCCAATATTTCATTTACAGCAGGAATGAACTTTGGTTCGGTGGTCACTGAAGTTTGGGATACGCATCAAAACGTCTGAGCTGGTTGATGGCACCCCAGAGGAGTAACCACATCCCTGTGCTCAAGTAACACTGTTCTGGGGTGGCTGAAACCTTTCTGCACTCCAGCAGGGCTCACCAGAACTAACCACCTTCCTTTTAACAGGACTAAAAAAATATTGTAAGTGTTATTGGATTATTTTTTCCTAAATTGGAAATATTAAAATTTCCCTAATTAACACAGAGGTGGAATAAACAGATTAAAGATTTTGAAATGATCAGTAAATAGAGTGAAAGATGTAAAGTTATGATGGATAACCAGATACCATCACATAGGTTTAAAATCATGCACTTGTACTTATTTCCTAATTTTCTAGATATTATTGGCAGCCTATAGGAAAATTCAGATCTCAGCTCTGAAGTTATCAATAAAATACCTTCCGAGTGGCATAGTATTGCCATTTTCTCTTGTATAAAACAAATACCTGCTTTCCATCCAATTCAAAACAAAAGCAAACTCCACTGTAATGGATTACATTATTCTGCACACATTTTTTTTTTCCTAGTAGATTTCATAAGAACTGTTGTCATAAAAAATTGCCACCAAAATCTATGTGTATTGTATTAATATGCCTCAAAGTTCAATACCGACACAAACAGTATCATCAGGTGATAAAAACAAAGATGCTGCAAGTGTGACATGAAAAAAGAGTATTCGAATGCTAAAATCTAATTTAGCAATTTGCAAATTGCTGCTCTAAAAGGAGGAATTTAGCATTAATCTCGCTGGAAGTGGCATATTTATCAGGAACTGATTTGCAGCTTTCCAGGCAGTAAGCAATGATATAAATACACTTCTGGGTCCATCAGCACTATGCAAGAGTGAGCTTAAACAGACAAACCCAAGGAGGTCCTGGGTGTGTGAAGGATTAAGCACCTGGCTGCCACAGTTAATTAGTGTGCACAGAGGATGCACTGATGCTCCTGCTCCAAACCAGCTCCATCACAACTGCCCTGGGGCATCTCCGATTCCTGCTCTCCTGGGCAGTGTATCTCAGCTCCAGGGAAGATTTTCCCTCCTACAACATGGCCCCTGTGCATGCCAAGCCCGTCCTCTCTGTCAGCACACCTTCCCTCATGGAGGTGCACACAGGGAAAGGGATGGGACTGCAAAAATGTCCAATATCTTGGGCTTCAGAGAAAATCACCCTGGTTTTGCACTGCAAGCCCTGTGTTGATGCTGGACAGCCCATGTATGTCCATGGGCAGCTGTGTCCATCCCTGCAGAGCCTGGGCACGGCCAGGGGGCTGACCACACCTTAGAGGTGTGAGAAGAATCCCACCAGTGGGGTTTTCTCACTCTCTTGGCTTTGATTTCTACGTTCTGTGTGGTCTCCTCCCTACCTGAGCATGATACACATTCAGTGGTAAAAGCAGTTATTGAAATAAATCTCAGTTGCAGCTGATTGAGTAACAAATGGACACTGACAAGGTTCTGTGCATCTTGCTGGAGCAGATGGATCCTTGCTCACCAAAGCCAAAGCTGGAGGAGACACAGCAATGATATTTAAGTCTAGGACACACAAACTGGTTGAGGCTTTCTCGAAATAGGAAAGGGAAATGCAATGTCACCTTTTTCTTCCAAACTTTGCTTGTTGCACAAAACAAAAGTGAATGAGCAAAAGAAAAGCAAAAAAAATCCCCTGGGATTCACCTGCTCTACCTGTCATTTCCTTTTGTTCCCTTTCCTTCTGCAATTCCCCCCACACCAGCAGCACAACAGAGCGCCCTTCAAAAACTACTATTGCAGTAGTTTATCACAAGTATAAAGTAAAACATGAAGTACTGAAACACAAATAAAAGGAAACTAAATACACCATCTCCTGGGCACCTTGAACAAAACTAGAAAAAAAATACTTTTTCTTAACATTCAAATATTCTGAAATTAAATAATTGGAAAGGGAGAGGTGGGACTAATCCAACTCTGTTTTAAAGCTTCTTATACTGTGAAATCCCATATTATTCTACAGGCACCATTCACCATGAGCTAAACTGACCCACTGAACTCTGGCATAAGTGTCAGATGGCAGAATTTGGTTTCAAGTACTCTTGAAAAAGTACTCAGGGTTGACTTTTATCACATTCAACTACTAAGCATGCAAATCATTATTTATTATTTCTTAGGCTTTCAAATCTCACCGGATTAAAGAACACATTACATGATCTGGTCAGAATTTTTTTAGCTCTGTACTTTAATCAGATTATGGCTGTGGAGACCTTAAGTTTCAGGACATTTCCCCAGCAAAGAAGATGTATTTCCAGCAGCAAGAATGAAGTCACCCTTTTTGTTGTGAACCTATGCAGTGGTTTTTGCCTAAGAGCTCTTTCCACATTATTTGGCATCATACATTCCCTGTAATTTATAGCAGTCCTGAATTATTTCTCAGTTTCAGAGCTGGGGAACAAACAGCCACAAAACCGTAAAATTTAGGTACCTATGCCTATTTAAAAATCCCAGCAGGCACCTAAATGAACTTTCAGGACTCTAAATGCAATTAAAATTCTGACTTTAAGTAACAGGGTCAAAATTACAAAGGAAGTCTGAGACTCAAAACGGGGTTTTCTGCCACTGGAAGAAAACCTGCTGCTCACCAGTGCTTGGACCTGCAGTTTGAACTGTCTGATAGCATCAGGAGACATTGAGGTGCTGCAATCAGCCAAGTTTTAGTGAACTAAATCTGTAAATAATCACAAGGAACAAAATTCAAGATTTCTTTCTCTGTGCTGTGCTGGGCAAGGGTAAAAGAGTCGCCTGTTGGGCATAATTTTTAGTAGTAAACTGCAGAGGAAAGGAGATGTGAGTCAATGATAACCTCCCATTCCAAGCACATAAAGCGTTTCAACTTCAAAAGGCACTAATGAGTAAAAATTAGTATCTGCCCATCCCTGTACTATTGCCTTCAAGTAGAATTTATTCTATTTGAAGTTTTTTTTTTTTTAATGTATTTGTATTCTTAATTTATTCCCAGTCATCATGAAAGCTTTTGGAGACATGTAAGATTCACCCCCCCCAAAATGACATTCAGGGACCGTCATTAACTTCCCATTTCCTAACAGGTTGCACAGAGGAAAAGCAATATTTTCCAACCTGTGGTGTACAAAACTCCAGGACCCCAGAAGTCTTGCAACTGCTTCTTGGTGGCCCATGAAACGGAACTGAGAGAGGTGCAAGTCTGTTGTCAGCTGGTTTAAAGCCACTGCACAATTCATTGTTCAAACGTCTGCATTTGCACTGGAAAATATTTACGTGTCCACAACCCTAAAAATATTGAAAAGAGACTGCAATAGATGGTTTGTTGGCACAAGCTCTCCTCCCACTGGAAGATTTGCTACATACATTGAGGCACCAGCTTGGAAGATTGTGGATATTTTCTGCTGAATGGGGCCCTTGGAGAGGAAATATTTGATTTACTGCAGAGTTCTCATTTCCCTGAATTGCAAATAAAGTGTAATTTGATTAAATGTAAATGAATCCTACAATACTTTTGGTGGCTTGTCTGAAACAATTGATTGTAATGGGCATCCATCATTTGGCTTGATTTTAATTCAAAGACAAAAAAGGCAAAATGAGAAAACTAAAGCAAGTGCCACTAACATTCTAGAGCTGGAGCAGTCGGGATTCCTGGCGTTGGACTGTCATTCCCATTGTTCTCAGAGCAGAGGGGAAATGCAAAAGCAAAGGAGAAGAATAATGGGAAACACATACATAGAAATAGATCTAGAGAAAAATTAAGCTTTTTCACAACAAGTTCTGTTAAATCAGCTTAAGGAGCACAATTTGTTAAATTTATTTTAACCTCAATATTCTAAAATGAATGAGCAAGGAAGATGAATATTGCTCCGTGTTTCTCAGTTAGAAGAAAAGCTTTGTTTTCATAGATCACCCAAGTCTTTTTTCACCAAAATAATTTCCAAGTGCATAATACTAACTTCAGCAGTTCTTGTGGTTTGAAATAATAAGAGAAGTGAAATTACTGATACAGACAGGCTTGATAAACTTTTGGTGTCACTTTCTTCAAATGTGGAACTACTCCAACCACAGAGATAATAATAGATGACCAGATTGTAACTGCTTTATTGCTTCTTTTTCCTCATAAATTTTAATTTTGGAAAGTTAAGTGAAAAATGTGGTTTCAATTTCCTACAAATTGCACACAATTGGGTTTTAACAAGAAATAGAAAGAGATGGTATGTTCTTTGGAGTGAATTAGGGAGCGAATTAGGGAGAGGAGCTTATTTCTTTGTCTTTCAGCATCATCAGAATAACAAAGTACAAAATGCAAAAAAGATGACTGAGGAAAAAAAAAAAAGCAGCTGTACAATGTACTAAGAAAAGCAATGAGTGATTCTTTATCTAAATAAGCTCTGAGCAATTTAACGAGATAATACCTGCTCTAGCCTTTCTCCCCTCTGTTTTACCAGACTGGAGCTTAGAAGAACTCAGGCTGCAGACACATGTTCCAGGAAAGCCTCTAACAAGCAAACACTGCGTACATAAAATCCTGCTCCCTCAGAAGGCACCAGCAGCTGCCCGAGTGCTGTGCAAAGCAGCCTTGCTCAGACCATGTTACAAAGGCCTGGATAAATACTTACACTGAACTAACAAAACAAGAGCAGAAATGAAAGCCAAGAGAAGACAGAGATAATATTGATTTTGCCCAAGAGGTACACGGGGCTCAAATCTGTGTGTGGCTTTACCCACACTACCCACACCTACAACTACTTTACACATATTAGGACCTTAAATCATATTAAAGGTGACCCAGATTTCCTTCAGCAGCAATGGTCCAAGAGAGGTTTTTAGAGGGAAGATGCTCTGGAGTAGGTAAGGGCAGCACCGAGCAAAAGTTAAGAGGGGATCCTGCCAGTGCTGCCAGCAGAGAAGGGAGTGGGATTAGCTCAGGATGAACAGGGAGGTGACCCAAGTCCAACCAAACCTCTTGGCCAGCACGGCTATGAGATGGGGTGCTGGAGATTAAAACACAAGATGGAAAATCCACTAGTCAGGCAGTCAAGACGTAATGCAAGGACTGAAGGTATTGTGAATCTTAGAATAGCCCCGTGAAAATGTGCAGTGGTTGACAATTAGATTCCTAACTTAATCGAGCACCTGAGTAACCTAAAGAGTTTCCTTGACTTCCAAGTTGTTTGGATGCTTCTATGTAAGGATGCTCTTGAATCTTAAAGGATATCAATTGATTTATACCTTTTTAAACAAAAAATACAGAGAAAATTAGGTAGTAATATATGTAAATATGAAGCCTTTATCAGTTTTCTTTAAAACATCTAAAAATATGCAAACCTTATGGAAAAAAGGTAGGAAATAAACAAAAGAGACACATATTTAATGAATTTTAGTGAAACAGGAATTTTCATTATGAGAGTGTATGTGAAAAAATCAATTTCCCTAAGAAAAAAATTCTGGCACTGTAAGTTGCACTTCAGGGGGGAAAAAAACCCATCTTCCATAAAAATTCAAATTATCAAATTTGTGAAATCTAAAGGGACAAAAGTTATTAGGGAATTACTGTAGAAATTTAAGAAAATATCGGTGATGAATTTCATGCAGCTTTAGACTTTATTACAAATCCCTAGGAATTTTTTTTCTGCAAGAAAACTTTCATTGGCCAATAACCGTAAACCTCAAACTGTTTTCTAAAAACACACATGTGAGCTGATGAAACAGTTCAACTGCTCTGCTGACACCCCATGCCATGGTTGTTTCCTGTGTTAGATCTAACACACATTTTCCGTCTGTCCTATGGCTGGAATCGCCAAAGGCAGAAAAACCCCACAGGCATTGCCAGTGCCTTAAAAAGATGCTTTAAGGCACAGCCCCAACAACTTAACTCACAAGAATATAATTCTTCCAGTGAATGGAAAGACCTGGTCCTACCTCTTTCCAGAGGCAACAGCATGGAATAGTTGCAGATTGCAATAGTCCCTTCCTGACTGGAGATGCAAAGAGTGCAAGAGAAGAGGGTTTTCTTCACCCCACGTGTCCCCGCAGAGTCAGAACACACACCTCAGTCATTTATCATCATGCCAGCTCAGCCTGCCAGCCTGACAAGGATTTTTCCCCTGGGGCTTCTAAACTAGAAATGTTATTTAGGTTACAAAAACAATTGCACGTTTTCTGCTTCCTGAGCCAGCATAGACCTGCGAGCATGCAAATGAAAGGATCTGAAACCTGCCAGGGCTGCGGCCACAGCACATCCCTCAGCCTTCCTTGGGCAGGGAAAGCACACAGGGATGGAGGGAGAACTCTGGAGAGGCACCACGGCCACTGCAACCCCTGCTGCTTCTCTATCGACGGGTCAACTCTTACTGCAGGGCCCTGCAGTTCACAGAAAGCAATTTCCTTTGGCCTCTGCATCAGCCACAGATTATTTTCTTCCTTTCATTTTTCCTCCCTTCCCCCCATTCCTTGAGCAGAAGTGTCTGCCTCACTCTGACCCCCTCTCTGTATGGATTAAAGGGGGGGGAAAAAGGACAAACCTTGGGAGCACAACAACACTGAGGATCCAGAGCAAATCCTCCAGATCAATGTTGGCTGAAATTTGCAGGAAGCCTGATCTGTTCAGAACTTGCTCATCTGGTCTGGCTCCTACTTCTAGATAAAGATCATGGGATGCAGTAAGTTTGCAGCACATACAGCACAGCTTCCTCACAGAGCAGGATGCACCTTTGCCTTCACAAGAGCTAAAATGCTCTTACAGGAGGGCACTGGTTTTTTACCTCACACAATTTCTCCTTAATTATTTCTTTGATTTCACATAGGTAAATCTTACGTGTGCTCATTATAAAACTCTCACTGCTAAATTATTTATGCCAAACAATCAAGTGTGGTACCTTTGCAGATGTCAGCAGATAAACAGAAATGCAATGTTGCATGATGGAGTTTAATGCTGTGGAAATGTCGGGGTGCTTATTTTAAAATTCCACTGACCTTTGCTGTCCTATTTTCAACTTTCGCTTATTACCACAGTAAGGAAACGCTGCAACAAGACTGGGAATTTTTATACGAGGATCCTGAAAGCCAATATTTAAGGGAAGCATGTTTCCTCAATGACACCATTGCTGATTATGTGCTATCAAGAGGCAGCACAGAGGAACCATTTATACAGCCCATGGGCAATATGAGACACAGCAAAGAGCAAAACAAGCAAAGCCAAACTCCAGGGTCGCCTGAAAAGGAGCACGGGAGCACAATGTCTGAGTGTTGTTCCAGGGGGCTGCTGTGACATTAAGATATTATAGGTTTGTGGTTATTTGGGGGGTTCCTCTCTTTCCCTGCTGGCACTCCAGGCTCTGTGGGACCTGTGTAACAAGGCAATAGTGTCTGGGAAATAATGAGCAGGGGAATGCAGGGCTGTTCTTTCATTGCAGTGTTAGGTGCGATGTTGCACACTAAAGCACCAGATCAATACTTCCAGCAGCAACCCGTTCAATACACCTGAATTATTGCTTCATTTTTCTTCTTATTATAGATGAGTTGTGTTATTATTTTCCCCAAATCGATATTTTACAACCTTTTTTATCCGTTTCTCCATAAATTTTGTGATTACTTTAAACTGGGAATTCCGGTACACTAAATAAGATGCAGTATCTGAGAGGTAGTGAATGTACCAACACAATTTTTTACTCCAGACACTGCTTAAAGGCAGATCCTAATCAATAGCTAAGTAGGAAAATTTTTACGTAAGAAAGTTGGAAGCAACACCACGCTTACAAAATGAAAATCCAGGTTCCTAGCAAATACTGGCTGCAAAAGAAGACTATTTTAGAAATACAGAGAAGGAGAGGTCTGATGGGCACTTTGCGTGGGAAATTTAATTCCAAACAAATATGCTTTTTACTTCCCCTCAGCTAAAGGGCAACCATAATTCACTGAAATTGTTTCTTACAAAGCAGATAATCCTGTGCACCTTAGAGTGATTTAATTAGCTTCCGTAGCTGTCTCCTGCTAAGTGTTTAAAGCATCTGCAAATCAAATCATGTTAACTCATCTGCTGCACCACTTTCTTTGTTCTGTGCATAGGACCTTCCTAATAGCATTAATAGAAGCATGAGTTTCCCTGGAGAGGGGAGTAGCAAAGTGAGTTAATTACATAGTTATTGTAAAATTGTGTACATTATTCCACAGAACACGCTGGGTAAGTATTAAGTTGCTACACTGAAAATAATGACAATTTGGGGTGATCCCAAGTACCGAAATGGTACAATTTGAAAGGAAAATGCAGATTCCCACCGAAGCTGGAGGAATTCTGCCAAATTCCTGCATGCAGTCTGCCTGGCCTGGCTGCTCACGGACTGCAGTGCAGGACCCTGACTCTTCCCTATGCTTCAGCTGCAATGTCTATCCTCACATTTACTGCACGATTACAAGATCGAGCAGTAGGAGGTACAGTAATCTCCATTCAATGTTTTATAACACTTTAAAATTTTTAAAAGCAAAAATAAAAAAAATCCCTAGGATTTTCTGCTATAATTTGTACAGTTTTCTGCTGATATCCACTTGGTCTAATTAGGCATCACAGAGCCCTCAAGGAGCAAGTCCAGCAGTTTCTTTGGATCTGGGCATCAGGACTACAGTGGGGCAAATAATTCACAACAAACTATTCCCAGGCAGTAACTCTCCAAAGAGATATTTTTCTCCAATTATTCTGCTAAATTAAAATATTTGTCAAATAGTTTTTCTGACCAACCTTATCCTTGTAGATAGATAATTGCAGAGTGGATTGTTACAAATTTTTTGTTTAAATTCTCCATTTATAGCATTTGTTCAGCAGGGGCATCACCTCACCTGTGTCTTTGCTGATTTTGAGTTCTATTTCTTACCAACACTGAGTTTTACTTCCTTTTGTCCAGACAAAGACATATACACCATGGAAAATTCACTTTCCACAGCACACTCCTGAGTTTTTCTCAGGAGGGATTGTTTCACCACACTCACTTGTTCAAACATTCACGGGGAGCAAAACACTACAGGGAAACTGAAGGAAATTCATTGCCAAAAAACAAATGAATATTCATGGTCCACAGAAATACCCTTATTTCCCAGCTCTAATCAGCATGAACATCTGTGAAAAAAAGTCTAATGGGGGAAATTGGAGAGGGGAGGGGGGTCATTTCCATCCTTTCCCTTAGGCCCCAATTTAAAGGAGGTTCATTTGTCTTTTTAACAGAACTTGCAAGCGATGCAAGGATGAACAGTTTTGGTGAAGAAAGGATGTGCAGACTGGCCTTGTCTTTGGGAAATTTGAACTAAATCCTTCATTCTAGAACAAAAGATACCTGGTGCAGGTTCTTGTTCCTATCTCTGGCCAGCCAGACCTGTGCACTGCCCAGAGAGCTCCTCTATCAATAACAGCCCCCGAGCTGACAGAAACACCCAGGGAAAATCCAATCTCAGGCAAATAGGTGAGGCACGCCTCAGTCTCATCCTTTTGAACAACTGACAGGCACAGCTCAATGCAAGATTCAAGGGAACAAAAAGTACTTCAAAATTAAAAACCTGTAGAAAAATATACTATTGTTTTCCAGTATGATGGCCAGTTGAAGACCTGTTTTTTTGGAACAGCAATGTAATGACTACTTCTAGTAGCTGTGCACAACATGCATGTGAACTTTAGGGAGAATTCTTTTTGGAGTGGTGAAAATAATCAGAAATCTACATTTGGAAAAATAATTTCCCTAGTAGAAGTGGCCTTTCAGCATGAACTCATGGTTACTTCTGGCAGCAAAATCTTGCTTTTCATTTTTACAAGTATAAGCTCGCTGCTGGGACTGCCTGAGCACACAAACTACGTATTTTTATTTGATGAGCTGTAGTCTTCTATGGAAAGTATCCCACTGAAAGCTGGGAATTGGGTATAAGTTAGGAGAAAAAAAGCAGAACGAAAGAAAAAGGTGACAATAAGTAGATGTATTTCAGAAACTATCAGGGTTTGCAGCATTTGGGTAATAGTAACTTTCCTATACAGCACCTGGCACGTGGGGCACTGAGGGTGAAATGCTCCTCATCCAGCTTCAGCCAAACATGTGCTTATTGGAGCACTTGTTCAGAGCTCATGTGCAGGCAGAGGACAGAGAGAAGTTTCCTGATGATTCCCCCCACATCTAAGATGATATCTAAGACAGTCCAGGGGGTATCAGCCCAGAGCTCTAAAGGGTTCAGTACATTTTTATAAGGTAAAAGAGGGCCTCATCATGTTGAAAAGGGATAAAACCCACCCTGAAGATGCTGCAGTACTAAAAAGGAACATCAAATTTCTCAATTATTGATAAGTATCCCAGTTTTGCCCTGTAATTTTCAGATTTAAAATGGGGAGTCTGGCACCAGTTTCTGTTTTAACAAATGTGTAATTTTACTGGATGGCTGTTACAACATTTTAAATGCCATGTGCATTTTCTGTCCCATGGGGTCTTAAAAAAATACCATATTTAGTTGCTTGTGTAGGGTTTCTCTCTGTGTTTTTTTGGTTGGGTTGTTTTAGGTTTGTGTTTGTGTGTGATTTGGATGGTTTTTATTAACTCTCTGTCTGCTGGGTGTGGGCTTTCCTCTTTTTAACCACCAATGCTGACACCTGGTGCTATCCAACAGCAGTTTGAGTCCACAACTCTTCAAGCAAAGAGGTTAACCACAATTTATGGCAACAGGAAAAAGAAGAAAAATCATTTTTGGGAAGGAAGGGAGAGGACAGAAGTTAAAGAAGACACTGAGAGATGAAATAACAATGGGTATGGCCATGCAAATACCTTAGGGCAAACAGTGCCAAACTGCAGCTCTTCAAGGGCAACTGTCCAAATCCAGGCTCTTTATTGTGATACTGCCTGGATGGCTCACACCTATCTCTGGTGTAAACTGCCATGAACTCCCTGGTCCTTTGCAGTCTAAGTTTGGTGTGGAATGGAAGAAGTTCATGCAGAATAGCTGCAAAAGCACAGCCTAATTTACATCATGCTAACATGCTGGTGTTCTAATATATCCAACAACTTCTGTCCTACCTTGTGGAATAAAACATCTGCGTATGCTTGGCTTGGCAGGATTAACTCATGATGGTTTTATACTTCTTAATTAACTGCTCACAACAGACTAGGGGCAAGATCCAATGGCAAAACTCCTTTCAGTGAAGGTTATACAGTTATATACAGACCTTAAACAATCAAGCTTGAGATTTTTTTTTTTTTTTTTAATTAAAAAACAAAAAGCAGTATTAGCACCACAATGTTTTCCCTTAGCAACAGCAGCAGCTGGGTGATGACAGTGACCGGCCAGGAGGTCCTGGGGAAGCTTGTTGAGATTGCTGAAACTTTTGTGCAGATTGAATCTTCAAGGAAATTCTGCTTTCTCGAAGACATTAGCCAGCCATTATCATGAAATAAATGTGGCCCACTGCCACATGTCTCACATCATTTAAAACACCATGGTTATAACTCCTTTCCGAGTTGGCTCCTGTGGTGTCACCAACACAGCAGCTCTGCAGCCTACAGGGCACATCTGCACTGCAAAGTTTCATACAAAAGTACTCAAAATAACTTTAAATAAAGTAAGGATGGACGCTGTAACCTGTGCCAGGAGGCAACTCTGCAGAGTTTTGGGCCAGCCTGAGAAGCTGCCAGGATTGAGCTTTGTCAAACTGTGATTAAACTGTTTCCAGCATCTCTATCCAGTCACCAGGGCAGACCACATCACTTATGCACTTGATATCTTCATAACTAAGCAGAAGAGTCTGTGTGAGTTCTTGCCAGATAGCAGAAAAGTACAAAGAACTTCACACTCCATGCAATAAATTGCTCTTGCATCCACTGAGATGAAAGGCTACAAGTACAAGATTTTCCTTTTATCTATATATTAACAAAAAAAGCCTGAATCTGTGGACATGGGCAATATTGAGACACATCTTCTCCGTAGTCACTGCTGTCAGAAGCTCTAACCAGGCTAGATAAGCACTACTGGCTGTGTAGGGATGCTGGTAAAAGCACAAGGAACGAGGCTGCCCAAGTCCTGCCTCTGGGGAACGATGCTGCACATCCCAGAGCTGGGCACTTGTGAAACAAAATGCCTCAGCAAAATGGGCCCTCACTAACGAGCACCTCAAAGAATTAAGCACATCTTAAGGAGACTATTTGGCAGGCTGTGCTGTGTGAGAATGTGCCTCAGGCAGCTGTGCACTAAATTCAGGTCCTGCCTCCCTCTCCAGAGCCAGTGTGCCATGGGCACCTCTGAGAGCCTGGCCATGGCTTGGCCACTCTTCAACCACAGCAAATCCTGCAGAAACCTTCCAGCAGAAACCAAAGCATGCTGCACCCCACAAGAAGAGCAGGAAGGATGAGTTAGGTACATATATCTCCACGAGGAAGCCAGAATTCCCAGTCTATTAAACGTGTCAGTGGCAACAAGTAGTCGGGGATTCTGCTTTCTGGACGAGCAAAGAGACAGTGCCTTGTCCCTCTTCGTAGGGCACAGCATCAAAATGCATTAAAGTGATCAGTACAGCCTCTGCTGCCACTCTAAACTGCCCATTTCTGTGGTGTTTGTCTAACCTGGACACACACACATTAAGAAACAAGGCAGTGAAGCCCCCTGTAGAAACAAAAGTACAATGCAGACTTTTTAGAAATTCATCTCAGCTCCCTGTTTTATTGGCCATTTTTTTTTTAAAGAGGGAATAATATCTCATCAAGTGACATGAGCTAAAAGGAGAATAAAAAAAGATTAACAATTTCAGTCTGGAATAAGAGTTTTGAAGCAAGGGTATGAAAATTTAAAGGTACTGGGGTGGGGATAAAGAAAAGAATTTACAAGGCTTATTTTGTGAATCCAGAGGGTTAATTTATCATGAAGTCTGGAACTTGAAAAGCAAAAAAATGGTTTATTGGCTCTGAAGGTCAGATAACAACGTTATATCATATTCAATAGGTTAAGGTTCCAAGGGTCTACGAGGTTGCATGACAATTGCAGGAATCCTTATAAAGTCTATTTTATACCTTTATTGTTAATAGCTTTCTAATCCTTTACCACAAATTTATAGTTCAGAAATGGCAACACATCTTAAAGATTAAAGGTATGTGACAAACAGTTCATGTCCTTTAATAATCAAATCTCATAGTTTAGATTGGGGGCTTATCAGGCTTTCTCCTACTCCGTGGTTTCATAGGTAGAAAATACTTTATATCCCTATTACATGAATGATGAATGGGACCATTGGTTATGGGCTGTTATTTGCTTGGCTGTAGTCAATATGTTTTCTTTGGACAGAGACGTCAGTGATTTATTTCTCTTTTGGCCTTATCACTTATTAACTCAGGGCAGACAGAAACAGCCAAGGTTGTGAATAAGGACTAGTGCCCATTTAGACTTCTAATATCAGAGAAAATATTCTTTTTAATGATCCAGCTACCCTTTGCTGTGTAGAGCCTGATTGCACTTCCCTCTAACTAGAAAATAAAGGTCATATTTCTTGGAAAGTGTATACATAAAATATGCAAAATAATATGTTTCCTTCCCAGCCAGCTTTATTCTGACGGTTGCTGTAATTGCTTTCATTTTGAAGCTGTCCAACAGGTACCCTGCACACTTTTAGTAATTGTTTTTTGCAGTGTGCTATGGTGCTACCAGCATTTAAGAAATGCCAAGCATATGAGGGTTCTGTGTTCCTATTAGCATAGACTAGGGATTTTCCAGTTTACCTCCACCATCTCCTCCCTGCAATCAATTAGGATTCCTCCCAGCTTCCTTCCCTGACTTTCTGCAAACCAAACCAACCACCCTAATTTTCTTAATATTCCACCCTGATAACCATCCATATTTCACTCCACTGGGCATGTCCTTACAAGCTTCAAAACAAATACTTTGGTAACAACATTAACCCCCCAAACCACTACCAAAATGATGAAAACTGAACTTATTTCATCTAGAAAATCTTGTTCCAAAACATTTGCAGCCTTTTGTTTTTCCCCTAAAAGTTTCCAGGAAGGGCAGGTGACTGACTGGAACACACAAAGGGCCAGGTTCAAGCTTAAACTCAAACAGAGATTTCCTGAGAGCAACTTTTCTCCTCAAGGGAAGCTAACACTCAGATCACATCACTGATGAGGGGGTTTGGAGGGAGAGCCTGCACCAATCCCAGCCTTGTTTTCCCTGCAGTTTCCTGGACACAGCAGTAGTGCCATGAGTTCTTCAGTGACTGTGGCAAACACCTCTGGAGTCCCCATGGCAAGGTCCACCAGAGAAGGAACACTTGGCACAGTGAGATAAAGGGGGAACCCAGTGAAATCTGCATTAGGATATTTTTAAAACAGTTGTTCCAAGGATTTTTTTTTTTTGCTTGTTTCCAGAGACATTAATTAAATTCCCCAGTAAAAGTTTACATTTAAAAAGGCTTGATTTCATTCATCCTTACTTGATTGAGCTCTAGAGTAAGGATTTGCTATCTCTCCTCCCCTGATCCTCTCTGAGATCAAGAACAGGTTTTCTATGGAGCATCCAAAGCCCAGGGTAACCTGCAGCACAAGGCTCTTCTGCTTTCAAGAATGAACAGCTCTTATTTTAAACTTTATATATTTCTTTGTTTTGAAGGATTTTGTTCTGTTCTGCAGCACCTTGTGACTATTTAACTTCAAGACATTTGATACTTTTTATTCTGCCACTGCTATTAATATTTACTAGTGAAAGGCAGATAAAAACTGCTGTTAAAAATGAACAGCATTCTTTTGCTAGCTATCAGATCTCATAGGTGGTCACTCTTCTGGAGAAGTGATGTGCTCTGTATTTCATTTCAGCTTAATGATCCTCATATCTTTGAGGGTGAAGAATTTTATAAACACATCAGTATAAAACCTGATACAGGATCAGAGATGCTGGATTTTTTCTTTTATTTTTATTGTTCTGTTGATGGTGGCCTTCTCTCCTGATTTATACTAATCAGTTATTGAAGTGCTCATGATTTAATAATAAACACACATGAATGAGGCATTGTAAAACTAGTGAGGTTGTGGATTACTGATTTTGAGAATAACTGCCACTAGGTTTTAACATTTCTCAGGAGCTAACAGCCACACAGCTATGGCCAAGGTTAGATGGTGTAAGGGTCAAACTCCAGTCTACAGGGATCAAGAAAGGCTCCACTGAGGCTACAGGAACCTCTGACAGCCAATCTCTTATCACCACTTCTTTTTCCTTCCTTTTTTTTCTTTTTTAAATTGTTTTTTTTTAGTCTACAAACTCCAGAACTCTCCATTCTGAAAACTGATTGTTTCACTGATTATGTATCTTTTGAACTTTGCATAGTTATTGGTGCTTTCTTGAAAAGAGGAAATTTTCCTAGCAAAGGAAATCGCTGAAGTTTACCAGGCTGGAAACTTAAGGGGCTCAAGATCAGTTTTTAAGTGGTTCCAATTCTAACCAGATCTCTATACATGACTCCAACCTCTGCTTCCAGGACCATGGATTGAAGTTTGAGATGGCGACAGGTAGTTTTCAGTCTCTTACTCTTGAAGGTATTTGACTTAAAAAAATGAAAAGAAAATGATTCTCAGAAGACAACTACTCCTGTGCTTCTGTAAATAAAACTACCTAAAATTAAAAATCTGAAAATGAAGTCACCTAAAACAGAGACTTTTGGAAATCATCTGTGATCTGCAAGGCCCTTCCTGTTTGTACACAGATTCAAATGTTTTTCAGAAGATTTTTCCACATGAGGCTATTTCTTCTTTGTAGCAAATAGGGGAGCGAAAAGTTCCCTGAGAAGCCCTGTGACATTTCAGAGACAGACGCAGTTTCCCAGAAATTCTGTGAATATCCTGACCTTCACAGCACCAGGATTTCCACATCTCCCCACACACAGTGGCCCAATGGCATAACACAAACGCTGGTCAGCCCAGGCAGTGTCCACTCTGTCCTACTCAGCCTTTGTCACAGTTATCCTGGAGGATCAGGGCTCAGCATCCGGGTTATTCCCAGTGCACAACAAGCCCTGTGTGCCCACACTCACCCTCCAGCCAGCCATTCCCATTAGCAGCACTTCTGAAGACACATCCCACCCCACAGCTCGTAACAAACCCCAAATGGCCCACGGGGGACTTGCCTGTTCCTCTTGGTGCCCTGTGAGCACACAAAGGGTTCAGCCCACAGCCTCCCCGCAAGCCTAACGCAAATTAAAATGGTCCCTAAATTCCAACCTGTATCCAACCACGTAACCTACTTCCAAAACCAGGAGCAGTATTTGAGGTACTGCTCGGCCAAGAATCTGAATTATCCTGTGTTGCACACAACCTCAGTGACACAGCTCTGTACTTCTGGCCCCTATGAAGTCTTTTGCTCTGCTTTGGGAATAAAAGCACAAAATCTTAAACTGAGCAGGTGGTAGAAGACATAGCATAATGCATTTTTATGGACCCTCCAGATGTCCTTTCCAATATGCAGTGAGATAAATTCTCATCTCACTTACAGTCGTGCAGCCCCACTCAGATCTTGCAGTTTAGTACCACTGCAAAAGTCATCTGTGAAATTCATGTTGTCCATGGTACACCCATTTTTTTTAAATTAAAACAAACCCAAAGAAAATCTCAAAGGCCTATCTGCATATCACAAATTTGTGACAATTCTCCAATTTAATTCAACCATATATATATATATCAAGGTGCCCTGAGACACCTTGCTAAACTACCTATGGATTTGTATCTCCAATCTCTGCCTTTATCTCAGTTTCTCCAGTCCTAAAATAATGCTAGTGATACATACCTGACTTCCAAGTTGTGACACAAAGCTTAATTCATCCAATGCTCTCCAATACCAGAAGAAACTTAGAGATGAAGAGTGCCACAGCAAGTTTGGGTATTTCTATGTGCAATATGGACGTTTAATATTATTCCAAAATGAACACACATTCAAAGTGTGTTCAGACTTCTGCATTTCTAATAATGTTCTCTCAGGAATGTCAAAGCTTAAAATCGAAGAAATAATTGCTCTCTAAGTGCATGCTAATGGCTCGCTCTGCAGATGGAAAATAAAAAACTGATGTTTTCTTGTAAGCATGGGGTTGACACTGGTTTATTTCTTTCAGAAATACTCACAAAAGCCAGGATTTCTCTGTATATATGTGACCTTGATTTCTAGATGGCACATGGACTGCTTAGAGATCATGTTACTAAGTTATTTGCAGTTAAAGAGGAAAAAAAGGCTAAAATTAATGGGTCACTGGGTATTTTCTTCTGAGAACTTAACTACTTAACAGTAAGAAAAAAACAGTTTACAACCAGGTGGCTTGAGGGGATATTTTGTTGAACACTGATTAAAAATAATTTCTTCTAAATGAGACCTGACCACAAAATGGGACCATTAACGAGCAGGGACATTCTCACCAGAAAGGAAACTACGCTTGATCAACTCCTGCACCGCCCACAAACCCCAGGTCTTGTTCTCTCTCTCTCTGACACTCTCTTTTGCTTTTCCCCCCCTCCTTTTTCTGCTCTCCCCTTTTCTTGTTCTTAATAGCAGGGTAAATAAGCAGCAAGTGATGCTGAAATGTTTTCGGCCAAAAACAGAGGCCAAACTCCTCTGAGAAAACATTTGGCCTCTGTGGTTTTGTAATATGTTCCAGAACACTGAGTTCACTGAAGAACATTGTGAAAAACTCCCATCGGCTGGAGTGATGCTGGGGAATGTTACTGTATCCCAACTTCCAATTGGTCCATTTCCTGCAGGCCTTGTTAAAAAAAAAGAAGGAGAAAAAAAAAAAAAGGAAAAAAAAATAGTGCTATGTGGGAGTTAAAACAAGTTCTCATGGGAAAAATGAATGACAAGAAATTCTAGCTTTAAAAGAAACAGCTAATCTGCTAGTTTGATTGTTCTTCAAAACTTACAATGAACCAATAATCCTAATTAAAACCACTTGGCCTAGTTCTCTAAAGCATCATAGCTTTTTCTATGCTTCGTTTGTACACACCATAGACTATTAGTTTTTTTCTAGTGCTCACTAACAAAGTGCTGACTTTGTTGGGATGGCTGAGCTAATTTCGTGAACTCAGTGTGAAACCTTAGCTAAACAAAATTGTGGTAATTTTCCTTAATTTGTAAAAGTGATTGGAGTGCAAACAAAATTTTCCTCTTGGGTCAATCCTATAATTTTCAATTAACTAAAACTAATCGGCAGGCGTGTACTGAACGTGCATTTTGTTTAAAGGGCTGGAAGGCACTTCTGAAGGTCAGGATGCATTAACTGTTTTTATCTTAGTTTCATTTAGTCCTTTTTAAAAAGCTACATTTAAGTTCAGGCTGGCTCTAAAAGGAAAATGCAAATTGTGTGAGGTAGGATTTCAGTCACAACAGCTTTACTGTATCTATTGTAACTCTGTAAGTAACTGCATAAGTGAGAGAACTGTCCATAGACTGGCTCACCTTTGATTTTATAATTTTTTATCATTATTATTTAGTACTTCATAACTTCCATTTATTGAATGAAAAATACTTTGTTTTAAACACCAACCTGAAAATGCATACATGGAAACACTCACCCTACTGGGACACTTTATTTCCACATTCAGCCATCTGCTTCTGGGCAGACAAGCTAAATTGCTGCCCTCCTTTTTACTGGAAAAGCTTATTAATGATGATCTGAAAAGCAACCCCAAAATGGGTTCAAGCCATTTTTACACTTAAAGAAGTCATCAAAAATTTCTTTGCAAAGTTAAGGAGAGCAGGTTTCCCCCTTTTTTCTTCCTTCCACATTCACACCTGCCATTTCACCAGCCCCAGAGGCAGCCACCCCAGTGAGGTGACAACAAGCAGGACAGCACAACTTCCTGCAAGAAAGAAAGGAGGGAAAGGATTCATCTCAAACAGTCTAAAGCTCTGGGCAACCCACTCCAGTGATGGTTCACACCATCAATTTGCACTAGCCATCAATCTGACCTTTGCTTTTCCTTTTGTTCCAACACATTCAAACTCTAAATAACTTTTCTGATATGGTGAGTTATCATCCAGTATATGGACTTCCCACACATTGCTGAAATCATAATGCTCACAAATAAACACACAAAGCCTCCACAAGTGCCTGCTGCTCAGCCAGCAGGGCAACATGTGAACATTGTAAGAGCCAGTGTAAAGAAACCCAGTGCATAATCCCAACTGGGAGAGAGGGTATTTGAAAAAAAAAAAAAGAAAGCTTTATAAAGCACTTTTGTTCAACTTCCTTAGTGTTAACAAAATTCAAATAAGAGCTTTCCTGCCCAGCTGGAGCACAGAATTCTCTCCTCTGCCTCAAGTCCCTGGGTGTACATTGAGAGCTGGAGCAATGTATGTGCCCAGTGGAATTCAGAATGCCTCAGTCACAAGTATTTATGATATATCTTAAAGTTCCAGGGGCAATCAAGGATGAGGAAATGAATTGCACTGGGTTGTGCTGAACCACAGTTCAGGCAAACAGTTCCAGCATAGTCCTGGCTGTAGATGTGAACAAGTGCATTAAAAGCACATCAAAACCAGGGCAAAGCTGTTAATTCCTGCAGCACACACACATTCCAAGGAATCAGTGACACACATCCCTTCTAGAAAGTTAAGCTGCTGCTTGATTTATTTCCCAGGCCATTCTTATAACTACTGAGAATGGTTTGACACTGACAGCACCTGCAAAGTCCCAGTGTGGTTTTTTTGTTAGTAATTCTTGAGGCCAAATCACTCTACTTAGTGGTCTCCAGTGTGGAGACCACCCCAAAGTACCTGCAAGTCGCTGTGTCTGCAGCACTGGCTGGGCTGAGAGCTACTTGAGCTCCCTGGAAGTCAGAGAAAAGTGTGTTATGGTGAGATGGGCTGGCAAACAGGCTGCTGCTTTGAACCCTTGCAAGACTTGCTGGAGAACTGAGATGGAGATGTTTAGCAGGATCCTTCTCGGGGCAGCTTTGTGTGTCTGGCTCCTTGTGCTTGCACTCTTACTCTGTTTGTTTAAGTACTGCAGTATCTGTTTCCCTCCTTCCTCCCCCCTCCTGGGTAAAGAGATGTCCCATTGTGAGGACAACCAGCCAAACAAAAATCCCACACTGGTGTTTTCAGATTCATCCCTACAGTTACCCAGTTCTGACTCCAACCTCAAACTGGTCCCTTCACTGACATCCTCAGCCAAAACAATAAGATACAGCACAGCTTTTAACGACGAAAGCAGAAGCCTTAATAAGTGTGATGTATTGCCTGCCCTATTTCTCCTCCTTTCATCTAAAGCATCCATACCTGTGTAAATGAATCTTCCAGGCGTTCCCTTGCAAAACTGCTTAGACTTGTAAGACAATGTAACTTCTACAACCCCTGGGATATGTCGGGGAGGCGTCTGTACACGGATGGCATGCGGAGTAATCAGCTAGAGAAAACATTGGGAAGGGAGAAGAAAGAGAAAAAAAGCACTGTTAGATGCTGAACACTTCTTTAATAACACTTTCCTCTCAGATCACAGTAAACAAGCTTTGAAACATGTAATTAACCTGTCAGTGTTTGAATACAATCTTGATGTAACCCACACAAAAGCCAGTGACTACAATATTTACAAGCATTCTTGTAACAACATTATTCCTGTTTTCATACATGGCAGGCAATCGCTTCCTTGTGCAAGCATCAGCCCTGGTTTAAGGCAATAACTCCAGCTTACAGCAGCAGGATTCCCACGTTTGCTTGGATGAATTCTGGAGTCATGACAGTGTCCAACACAATAGATTCATAAATGACACGTGGTCACACGTGTGAACATGGCACAGCACAAGCCCAGGGTTTTAAATACTCTAGTCCCCGCCTGATATCTGTACGTTGGAAAAGCACCATGTGCTGCTGCTTTAATTTTCTTTTCATTTTGTGGAGGTCTAACTGATTCCTGTGGAAATGCAAAGCTTGGCTTCTAAAGGATGCTGGATCTTTCCTTGAAAATTATGAGAGCACTCAAAAAAGATGTAGCAAATAAAACCATCTAACCATCACTTCCAGTCTGCTTTCACTGCAATGACTGACACATGTCTGAGAGGGCTTCTTCAGGTGCAGATTTACACAGAAGTAAGTAGATAAACTTAACTTTCTTTTTATTTTGGCTGGGGATTCTGATCCTCTTGGGACAAAGGTTGGGGTGGGTCAGTGCTGCACTTTCCAGGCTCTAGACCATTTTTGCTCTTTCAGGATTCTGGACTGAATTTAAAATGTGGTCCCTGAAATTATTAGCAGAGCCATCTAGGAGTTCACTAATTCATAGCAGATTATCTCAAATCTCTGCTGCTCTCAGAAACTACAGCATTGTCCTCCCCATCACCAAAATGTCCTCTTCTCACTCGCGCTCCCTCAAAAAAAAACAGTAAAAAGAGGTCCATAGAAAAGGTGACATGATTGTGTCCAACAACCAAGATACTGCTCTGGCACATGGATAATCCTTCTCTGGCTGTGGCACATTAACACACCTCTAGAGAGGCAAATAAAACCAAGACCATAACCTGGCTTGACAGTGAGCAAAGCGTGAGCACCCCATGCAGACAACTGCTCTATGCTCTTGGTTAAATCATGTCCTGGATTGAGGAATAAATTTCAACAGATTTTTTTATATAATAAAAAGCTTATTTTATTCTTATTTTTACTAGGAACCAAATGTTTCAGCATTGTAGTAAGGTCCTAGCAAAAAAACCCAGACTTTCATCCAGTTCTTTGTTTAGGGCACAGGACTAAAAAAAGAGCACAGAAGGAGAGTAATATCTGTCTGAGAGCCATCTGTGCTACAGAGGGAAATGGCACACACAGTAGGGAGCTCTCCATATTTAAAATAAGAAAATTAATATTAAATCAAGTTGAACGTTAAAACCAAAACTACCAGCATCAACTGCTCCAAAAGCTATTCAGATCCACAGAAGTCAGAAGCCACATGTCATTTTAGAAATTATCATGTAGGGGTTGATATCTTCTTGTTTGGGAGCTCCAAAAGTATGTTTTCAGGCTCTGCTTTGGAATCGTGTGGTTTAGAAACTTACTTTTAAAAGAAACCTGCCCTTTTTTCTAAATTGCTCACTCTATCAATTGGAAAAAAAAAATTAACAGGAGTAAAACAAAACCCAAAACCAAACCCCAAACTTCCAAGGAATGCTTTTACTTAAAACGAGTTGTCTTACAATTGAGCTGACCAAAGCCTAAAAGTCCAGGCCAATTCTCTGCACACCCTCAAAAGGCAGCAGAGGCCGAAGGCAGTGCCAAGCAGCAATTGATTTCTAGTGCTTCAGACACTTCTCACATTGGGATGAGCCACTCTCTGGGAGCTTTGACCCTTCCCCACTGAACCAACACGACAAGTTTAGACTACTTGCTCAACTGTAGGCAGCCAAACATAACTGAGATAAATCCCATCCTCGAGTGGTTCTGGTTAACTGGGTGAAATGGCAAGATGAGAAAAAAATTATGATATTTTTGGGAGAAAATATTTGTAAAAACAGCCAAGGATTTTAGTAGTAAAGGTTAACACGCTCATCTTACTACATCAACATGAGCCTTGCATCCCTCACTCCCATTCTGTACAGGCAGCTTCTGGTTGGATCTTTGAATTTCCCAGCATTTACTGGTCTGTCACCACTTTAATGTTCTTTAAATATAATTTGTGGCATTTTCCAATACTCATCTTCCCTGTTTCCCAAGAAATGTCTGACCTATTTATGGTCCATTGTTACAGAGAGCTGGGGAGAGTTAAGCAAGTTTCCTGGTTTATTCTCCACAAACAGTTTGGTTTTCCTTTGTGCTCTGAAGTAAATAAGTTTAACTGTGTTTAAAACCACAAATATACAATAATGTCGCCCACACATTCCCAAAGGGTGAACATTATGTCTGAAGTCCTATGGTTTAGGACGCTCAGGATATATTTTATTCCTCTCTTCCCTACAACTAAAGCTTGGGAGGTATACCAGGAGAATCCATGGGCCTTTTCCTTTTGCTATTTCTCCGTCACATCTGTCATTGACCACTGGCAGGGATTCAGTGCTGAGCCAGGGGGCCTTTGCTCAGGGTCAGCCTTCAGGTCTCCTGGCCAGCTTGGTTATGCACCAGGAGTTCCCTACATTGCTCTCATATCAGAAGATTGGCTTTAAGGGACAAGCAATGTTCCTTTGCACATCAAAACCTCCCACCTTTGGTCTCAAATTCTGGTTCCGCAGCGCTGCCAGGATCTGTGCTATGGACTAGGGACCAGCTCTCCAAATTGTCCAGATTGGTTTGCAATCCAAATGACCCAACTGGTGCTGCAATTGTCTGGGCATTCCAAGCCCACCCACAACAAAAGCAGATCTGCCCCTGCCTTCTATAACTCCAGGATTGTGGGATGCTTTCCTGTCAACACTGTCAGCCTGAGGCCTAATGTTGGGAACCCACTCCACCTTTCCCTGGATGTTTTTTCCTTCACACCGACATAGCCTGTACCTTCTTCAAGGCATAATCTGCCTCATCTTTACATGCAAAGCATCTGGAACAGGTCAGCTATTACCATCCAGGGATATTAAAAGTAAGGACACCACTTCTGGATGCCTCTGAGCCCTGAGTATCTGGAGACCGGTAAAGCGTTTTGGGGAAGCATCACGACATGATGACCCTGTTGTTTTTAGGCATCTGTCCTCGCCCAGTGACAAACACAAGACACTGAGGTAGATGAGCTTCCTGTGTGACCCAGCAGGGCCAGTGTGTCCTCACCTCAGCTGGGAACTCTTGGTAGATGACAGACATCAAAACAACCATACATGCCAGGAACCAAGAATTCCTAAATAGGAGTTATTTGCCCTTCTGAATAAATTTTTTAAATGTAAATCTTGAGCAAGACATTAACCTGTGATTTGGACGTGAACCCACCAGCCAAAATCCCAGATCCATCTTCCTCCTCCATTCCAGCATTTAGCAAATTGAGAAATGGAGCAGGACATGAAATTAGTAACTGGACCTTTCTTCCCAAGGGGTTTTCAAGTGAATTGGCCTGATACTTAGCAACTGCATTTGCTGTTTGATGTAAATTCTTACATGTCACCTGGGACATGCAGTGGGTTGCACTAAAACCTGAATTAGGGATCTTCAGAATAGTGGGCGGTGCCTGGCCTTCAAAATCCAAAACACATTTGGGCTGAGTGTGTACAACAAGCCTCTTTCTGTGGTTTGCTAATATATTCTAGGCATTCTTGTGTGATACAGCATCATTTCACACTCTTCAGAGTGCCAGGTTACTTTCTTTTTTTAAAAGTGACATTTTATAAGGAGATGTCATTAATCTGAGTCACTAGTTTATTTTTGCATGCTTGAGCTCTGGTTTGTGGTTAGGGAAATGGTGACAATCAGTCATAAATTTGACTTTGACTCTGTGTGAAGAGGACCATTAGGACAGGAATGAAGAAAAATCCCACCAACTGAAGGTAATGACAGCTTTCAGTGAGAACAGAACCCTTAAGGTACCTATATTTTAAAAAACGACCAATAACTTTGTATGCCTCAATTCTGGGCATCCAGATGCTGTTTAATAAGCCTTGGTTTGCAAAAAGAGGGTGCCTACTCATTTTTTAAAAATGAGTCAGAGCTCCAAAATAAGCATTCAAAAACAGAGACTTCCAAAATCAATAACAAACATAAAAAGCAAAATAAAAAACTGTGTCACAGAATTTGATTCAGCAGCAGCAAAAAAAAAGAAGCAAAAAAACAACAAACCACCAAACCAAAAAATCACCCCCTGTTTTTGTGCTGTACAAAGGTAAAAAAAAAAAAAAAAAAAAGGAAAAAGATGTTTGAGTGCTTCATCTTTTCTTAATATAAAAGAAAAAGAAGTTGTTTCCAGCTGACTCTGTACAGCTGCAGGAATGTTCTTGGCAGGAAAGTGTTTGAAGAAATAGTTCATTTTA
Source organism: Corvus hawaiiensis (assembly GCF_020740725.1). Classification (NCBI taxonomy): domain Eukaryota; kingdom Metazoa; phylum Chordata; class Aves; order Passeriformes; family Corvidae; genus Corvus; species Corvus hawaiiensis. Next base: position 4,411,736 of record NC_063227.1, on the reverse strand, counting down.
AGCAAATATGGTGGAATATTTATAAGAAACTAATTTTGTCTTCACAATCATGTATTTGCCCTGAAAGTCGACTCTGAGAGTCTCAGCACCCCAACAGGAGAGAGAAACAACCGAGGGTTCTTATCAGCAGTGGCGATTTGGAATATTTGCGACCACGCAGGGACACAGAACCTGGGTGAAACCCCCCAAATTCCAGCTCTGTGTGTGTGTGCACTGCCAGCAGAGCCTGTCTGGCACACAGAAGGTTTGCTGGGAGTTGTCTGAGCACATCCAGCATGTGCACCCGATAGACCAGCACTGTTTGTTTGTCGGTTACGAAAGCCCCTTGGAAAAAAAGGCATTAGACGGCCCATTCTGCTTTATTCTAAAAATACCAAGGGCTTTTAAAGTCATTTTTATAAAGTAATATGGGAGGTAAGGATTAATTGAACCTACTGGCTTAGGGTATCTGCATTTCTGCACAAAATTAATGTGACAAATTAAGTTTTTATTTAGTTCTCCCTGGCTGAGAAAGGTTGCAATTATGTTAGAGTGTTTACAGCTAAAATATATGTTTAAATAATAAATACGTGTTTCAGAAACCATTTTAAACCTCCTTTTTTTAACACAGTCAACTCCATTTCAAGCATATAAATATTTCAATTACAAAACTTGAATACATGTAAAATAAATTAAAAATATATTATTTACATTTCAAATTATTTATAACATGCTCTTTGACAGCAACAAATTCACTCTTAAAAGGAACTTTTTTTTTTTTTTTGTCTTTTAACTTTACTTCTGAACTGGGGTAGGATTTATATTTTAAATATCCATGCAGCTCAGGTATTTACGTGGATTTTGCTATAATAAAGTCTGAGTAATATAGGACCTTTACGATAATTATCTTCACAGCACCTCTCCAAAGAAGGTGACTAATCTTATTACTGTTTTAGAGAAAGGGAATTGAACTTTAAGTAGATTATACGATTTGCCCAAGGTCCCATGCAAAGTCTGTAGCAAAATGATGCTTAATTTCAATATTAGACTTCAACCCCCAAACCACCTGCAATTATAGCTGAAACTGAAGCTAGAAAAATCCACATGAAAATGCTCTGCAAGACTCACTCTTTTTCTTTAGTCTCTGCCTATCTGGTTTTGTTTGGGATTTTCTGCAGCCCAGTTAAAATGATGTTTTCTTTGGATCCATGAAACAACAGGATGAACTTTAAAATTCGTCCAGAATTCAATGACAAAATAACTCGGCCAAGTTTGCTTATAACTGGGCCTTACTGGCAACTCAGGATGAGCCTGCTCCAGTTTTGAAATGGACTCAAATTCAGAGGATTGGCAGTTCAATTTTATACTCTATTAAAGTAAAACAAAAATATTCTTCTTGGGTACTGAAAATGCTCTAGACATTTTTAGAAATGGGAAGGCAAATGAAAGAACTTATTTTGTACTTCATAGGTGGCTCGTATGTGTAATTTGAATTATTTATAGATCACTATTATTTAGGGATCACTCAGACAGCTCATGCATTTCTGCACTTGTTTACCATGTTTGTCTCCTTCTTTTAGAAAGAATGTTCTTTTCTCCTATATGATTTTTGACTGCTCTCATAGGTTATGAAATGAGAAGCAATTCTGTAAGGGAGAGACAGTGAAAGAGTTTTCCTCAACACCAGCTTGCAGCCCATTGCAGAATTCCCAGCAGCAGCAGACTGGCTTCGGTCTGGACCCCCTCTAATATTATTAATTTCATGACAAGGCCTTGCAACCATCAGCAACAATGTTTTGACCAGCACTCAGTCTCCTGACATTAGAAATTGAAAATTAATGGCTTCCACTAATAAATAGAATCAAGATTTATAATGAAAGATCCAATTCTGCAGCACCAAAATCAGAGCACTTTCCTCCCAGCCCCTTCACCTTTCCCTGTAAAACGTCTGCAGCCATAATGGCTTCAATACTAACACACAAAATGCTTACACTGGGCCCAGGGGGCACTTTCATGATCACATAAGGGCTTCAGAATAGGGCTCATTTACTATCTCTCCTTTTCTGGAATGCCCTTTCATCCACACTTGTCCTCAAGTGGAAGGATGAGAGAGAGAGAGAGAGAGAACAGTGAAGGACATTAGAGAATACTCTTCACATGGAAAAAATGCTGCCATATGTGCAGTGGAATCAGTAGGGGGAATGTGGTGGATATAAATTAGGCTACAGTGTTTATTTAATATTTACAGGATATAAGGTAAAGGAGATCCTCTCGCCATGGGGAAGCGTTGCACAGATATTTCAGGGAGGCTGGGGCTTTTTTCAGTATTAAAATAATGAAAATGACAATTTCTTATTAAACCCCCAAAATGTTTTTGGAAAACCCTAAGTTCAAGATGTTCCTTTCCCTGGAGCTGCCTCCCTGTGCCAGTGGGGAACTCTGCCATGGCTTCTACAACCCTGGCCATGGCCATGGGGGCGATGCTGCCTGGGTTTTAACTTTCCACATGTTTTTGGGGAATATCAGGCTCCATGATTAATTATGTGCTGGGAAAAGACAGGTTTTAAGGAGCTGAGAGGAATAACAACAGCAGAAAAATGGATAAGAAATAACGAAAGGGTTCCTGTGAAACTACAGGGGCGCCTGCTAGGTATGAGGAGTCCACTGTGGATACAACACGGTGCATTTGGTTGCTGCTATGAAAATGATACTTAGGCTAAGTATCCAGACTTCAGGGATATGTTATTCAGAGGTGCTGAATTTCTGCAATCTCCACCTCATTGAGCTGCAGCTACCAGCAGCCAGTTTCCCTGGAAAGCGGGATCACCTAAACGCTTGTTTCCTGTGGGCCCTTAGCTATTGTAGCGCTAAACGCAGAATTATTCACACAGGCATTTATCCTCCCCTTTCCTTGGAATAAAACCCACTGAGCTAAATTCTGAGCCAGCGAGAGGAGATGCAAATTCCCCTGGCTATAATGCATTCCTGCCACAGGTAAATTTGACTAATTATTTTCATAAAACTGAGTGAGGCAAGGATTCGTGTCTCAACATTTGTTGCTGATTTAGCATGTGGCACAGAGAAAGGACAGGCTGGCTACAAGGAGACAAAGCTATTAGACATTAGCGTTCAGACAACACCTACCTCACTCCAAACCAGCATGGTGCCGAATATGACCTGTAACCCATCAAAGAAATTGTCTCCTATGATGATGACAGTGGCACCTCCTGTAGTCCATCCTTCACTTGGACTGATGGCTTTGATACATGGTGTAGCTGCTTTTCAACACACATGAAAAAGAGAAGTATTCTGCTGTTAGAACTGGATTTTAATGATAGAAGACATGAGAAAAATAAAATAAAAGCTTTCCTATCCCCCCTTACTAACACAAAGATTTCAGCAATCATGCTCTTTCTAGTACATGTGCACGACCTCAAACTCTATATTTGGAAGCATTTTTTTCCTCAATTAATTTCTGTTTGGTTTTATTATCTGCATTGAAAAAAAAAAAAAATTTTAATCCTACATGAACAAAACAAATCACAGCATGATGGGCAGAGACCAATTGGAAACCAGGACACATCCCTTTTTTTATTGTATATGAAATGTTCAAGACCTGAGTTAATAAAACAATCTCCAGTAAGCTTGCTTTATTATCCATCAGAACCCAAACTCACCAAGGAAACTCCCATAAATATTATGGAAAATATTGGCAAAATAAAAAAGGGTGTAACCCTCAGCATTTCTTTAACTATTCTGCAATCAGACCCAGGTTGTTCAGTATTAAACTATCCTGCTCTGATTAATGCTTTGGCTACTGCAAAAAAAAACCAACACCCCACAAGCAAAACCCACAGCTGCCATCCAGTCATTCCAGTTGTATTGCATCTACAGGAAAAACAAGATATGTGTGCAACACGTTTTGCCATATCCATGGAGTCTCACAGCCACTTTCTTGGCATTGTATCTACTCAGAGCCTCTGAGAGGATGTTGAAAACTCAAGTGCTGCTCAAATCTTGGACCAAGAGCTTCTGGTTTAAGACTATGTAAGCAGAAGCAGCTCAAATATTGGTGGGCTGGGGCAGTATAAACATTCACATATTGATTCTCCTCTTCTGCAGCACCTCAGAATTTAACTGTGCTGAAGCAACAGAAATAACATTACTGTAAAAATAACCTGAATTAGGCAAAAAGCCCTGGGTAACTCTCTGCTGTGGAGGCTCAGGGTGGTCACATCGGTTGACGGAAAGAAGCAACTTCACCCAAAATGCCACCAACTTTTCCTTGCTGATACAGCATCAGGTGAGAATATGGCATTAGACAACATTAGAGAACATTTTAATAAAGAAGGAACCTCAACAATTTCATTACTCATGAAAAACAGGTTCAAGGAGCAGCATAACTCCACCAGCCAACCTCGGAGTTGGAAAGAACAATTCTTTCCTGTAGATATGAACCCAGAGGGAAGAGGCTGCACTGCAAACTCAGGAAGGGCTGCCACTGCCCCCTTTCAGGGTTGCTGGCATTTGGCTGTGAACTGCTACTTGATGGAAAGGCTGATTAAGCTGTTAATTTGGTTTGTAACTTTGAGTATTTGATGATGTACTCAAGGAAGAGCACTCAGGCACTTCCTCAGGTAAGGATTTACTAGGAAGACAGGGATATTAAAGCCCCCCATGTGTTAGCACCATCCAGGATAACACCCTTGCCACTCAATGGGGCAGTGTCATGAGTTACTTAATGAGGCACAGCCCCTGTCCTAAATTCTGCTAATTGCAAAGACAGAAAATTAATTCATTCACAGAAGCCTAATTCAAAATGCTCCAGACATAAAGTGCTAAAGAGACCCCATGCATCTTTATGACTCCTTAGTGAAGTTCTGGTTGGTTGGAGCTAATTGCAGGAGTCAGTGTGGCTGCTGGGAAGCTCCTTCCCCCCAGCCCCTGGGCAGGGTGGGCAGGTGGGGAGCTGGGAAGCAGGAGGGAGCTGGAAAGGGAGCAGTGGAGTCACCCTCAGCAGCTCAGTTTCTGTGAGCACTGCCCCAGACTCACACCACTGCTGGTGGCAGGCATGGATGGGGAGCAAACAGACCCCGGCCATACCTACAAAAGGTTGTCAGGCACAAACTTTTCCACTACTTAAGCTGCTGGGGATGCCAGCTCCAGGGAAAAACACAAACAGGCAGAAAAAAAAATCATTACCCTACTCCAAACTTGGCAGAGCACAGCCATTAACTTTTACATGAGCTAACAAAAGAAACATCCTGACATTACCGTCACGAAAACGTAGCGCGCACACAGAAGTAACTTCAATATGTTTAATTTGGATTCAAGTTACTTGCATAAAACTGTGCATAAAAACCACTGTGATGTCCAAAAGCAAATGCTTTCCCTTCAGCCAAGCTCACAGCAACAGATTTACAGTGAAAGCAGCTTTTCAAAATTCCATCTAGCCCTTTCACAGAATCGAACTTTTTCATAAATAAAAATTAAAATCACTTCCAAATTACACCCTTTCCAGTATTCCCAGTTGATTGTGGACACAAACCCCCCACAATAAAACCCAGAGATAATCAGTTTCCCATGTGTCAGAGAACGAGCTACTTTTCTTAAAGACTACAAGCAACATTTTTTTCCTAAATACCAGTGAATAAAAACTATTTGAGACCATAAGCCATTAACAGAAAACATATGCAGGCTTTGCTGAAAGGGTTGTCAAGCACTGGAAGAGGCTGCCCAGGGAAGTGGTTGAGTCACCATCCCCGGAAGGATTTAAAAGCCATGTAGATGTGGCACTTGGGGACATGGTTTAGTGGTGGGCTTGGCAGTGCTGGGTTTACAGTTGGACTCGATCTTTGAGGTTTTTTCCAACATAAATGATTCTACAATTGAAAATTATAGATTCAAGTAATCTTTACAATGAATGCAAGATACTGTTGGGCAGTTACAGGACCCCACAGAAAAGTTCTTGCTATTTATGTTGTGATGTTCTCTGTGGCCCCTACGTTGCACTCAGAGGTTCAAGGTGCTGCCCTGTGCTGCCACATGTATTTGAGTCCAATATTTTATACATGTATTTACTTCACACCAAACACGTGCCAAGTCCCATCCATGGCAGCCAGGGGGACTGAGGCAGACACTCAGGGCTCTGTGCTGAACTGGGGCTGTGAGCTCTTCACTGGGACACTCTCACCTGCAAAGCCACTGTGAGCATGTGTCATTTTATTTAAATATGTAGAAATTGTGCTGAATCAGTGCCTCATCAAAACTGCTGGCAATAGCCCAGGACATCTCCTCTGAGGATAAAAAGTCAGGACTTGGTGGTTTAATAAGCAGGGCAGGATGGTGCTCTTTGCAGGCACAGCCTGAGATGGAGTGAGAGCACTGTGCATTCCCAAAAGACTTCAGGGCATTCTTTTCCCAGGTCACAAAAACCAGAGGGACTCCCCAGCTTTCCCCACACAGCTTCTCTTGTTTTAAAGTGCAAGTGCCCATAAAGATTGGAAGGGCTGCAGGAGGTGCTGCCCAGCCAGGGAAGTGGCCCTGAAGGGCTGCATCCCAAGGAAGACGTGCTGAGGGAGGCATCCAGACTGCTACCTGTTTTTGAGGGCACAAAACATGTTTATACTATGACATATTTGCAACAACCGGTGTAATTCAGGACATTGGTCTGTCTAAAACTTTGCCCTTCCCAGGCTCTTTGCTTGGAGCACCAAGGAGGATGGAATCGGGTCCCGTTTGTAGCATCACCACAGGTAACACTGGGAGGGGGGCAAGGCAATGACCTCAGCTCTATTTATGCCCCTGGTACAAATGTCTGGCCAGCTCAGGCCCTCAGCTCTTCATACTTCTGCTCTTAATCACTTGGCAACTTTCAAAGCACTGTCTGGAAGGTGTTTACTTCTGTGCAACCCTAGGAAAACAGAGCTAGGCAGAATAATCTTTTCACTGGAGGCCTTGATTTTTCTACATTTTGTTTTGGTCAGAAGACAAACCAAAATATAGAAATTTTTTTTTTTCTTTTTTTTCTTTTTTTTCAGAATGCAAATTTCCAGAATGTCTATCTGGAATTATAACACTTTTCAATACCTCCAAGAAAAACAAGATGTTTTGTTTCAAAATATTATCACTTCTCATGCCCTTCTGTAACCCCAAAGCATCATTTCTGAAATGGTGTTTTTAAAACAAATAGAAAAAAAAGTTACTTAAAATTCATCTTTTTCTGTAGAAGAAGAGTTTTTAGTCAAAATCTGAAGCTTCTCTGGTAACAAAATACAGTGAAGGACTTTAGACCGGTCCTCATCAGGGCAGTGAAGTGTCCCTGATTGATAACATGAACAGACTTTAAGTCCAGGGAAGAATTATAACAAAAGAAAGAATAATTGCTCATTCCTACATATATGAACTTTTCTGTTGTTGTTGTTGAATGAACAACGGGAAGCCAACTACAGCAAGAACCTGAAGAGTTTGGTAGCCAGCTGTCAGACAGGATTTTCACACTCTTTGGTGTGAGCATGTCACACTCATGTTTTTTCAGAACAGTTGGGCTGAGGAAAAACCAAACATCCCCCTCCAGCTGCAGCAGGACCTTGCAGCTCCTCACTGAAGGTGATGTGGCCACATCCTCCACTGGCTCAAACAACCTAATGGTTCTGAGCCTTAATGAGCTGCTCTCCTTCTTTGCATAATATCAGGGCAAATCAGTGCCCACCTCTGACAAGTCCCATCGTGCTGCTCCTGCAGTCCAAGCTCACAGATAGAGATGTCAGAGGCAGGCACTGCAATCCCAAACTTATGGAGGCCAATGGGAATTCTGCCACTGACTTCAAAGCTAAGGTCTCTATTGATAAATGTTAAGGATTTATGAGCAAAGCCTTAATGACTCCGAGGGAAACAACGCTCTTATGAAATCTTTATCTTTTTCTCAGAGTACACATTATTAAAATCTTATCACCTCCCATACAAAGGATGGCAGATACCAACTCCTGCAGATGGGGAGCAAAATAGGAAAAGTTTTTTGTTGTGTGCTGCATGTGTCGGTGTGTTCCTGTGTTCCCACACCTCACAGCTACTGATATACAGGGGATTTTTCTTCCCTCAAACTGTGACAATAAAATGATTACCCCGCCACAGTTTAGCATAATGGTTCAGAAATGCTCATGGCATATTGCAGAGTTAAAGTGGAAATTATTAGGTAGCTCTTCTTTGTTATAATAATGATCACTCCACAAATAAAAGCTCTTCTCCCAAAGGTACTGCAAGGCACAAAATGCTAATTCTGAAGATTATGTGTGCGCTTTTATTAAATATTACTCTGCCCTGTCTGTTTGAGGGCTTCACTGCTCTGATTGTTTTATGAGTGCCATGTTAATGTCAGCCCCATCTTGCTAGCAGCAGGCACACATTTTAGCTTTTGTATGAGAGTTGATCAAAGGCCACGTGCTGAGGGAATTGCTGAGAAAACACGGACAAGCGATAAAAATCTAACAGATTAATTGGTTTAAATTTCATTTCAGGGCGTTGAACTTTGGCTCAGGACACAAGTACTACACTACCAGTCAGGGCCTAATTACCACATTTCCAATTTGCCTCTGAACAATGCTTGGCAGGGAGAATAATAACAGTACTAATAATACTAATAACAATAATAATAATAACTAAACAACAGCATTAATGTCTCCTCTTAACTTCTTGTACACGTCTAACAACTAACTTAGTGTGCAGGCAATTGCAGTAGGAAATTCCTCTCCCCCACACCACCACCCACCTGCCTCCTGAGCATTCCTACCTGCCTCAAACAACACCTGATGACAGAAGCAATAACAGATGCCCTCAGGAGCATCTGAATTTACAGAATCAATAATCTACCAACTCCAGCTCCTCACAACCACACACTGGACATTTCATACTCTTAATTAGGGACCTGCATTTCTAAACAGAGATAGCTTTTTATCCTCCAACAGAAATGATCTGTTCCACTGATAGAAAACAGAGGCCAGAGGGAAAAAAAACATATTTACCACAAAGTTTATGGGTGGCCTTGGAATAAGGGTTAATTGAGCTTAGAGGTAAATGTTCACTGAGGTGAATTAGTGGGATGCACAGCTATCAGCAGGGCTCTGGGACTGCTCTTATTTAGCTTCTGAAATGTATTTGCTCTATGATTAATATCCAGTTTGTGCTGGTGACTGTAAGAATGACCTCGCCTGCAGTTTTTATCGTGAAGTGTGGTTTCATCTTCTATTATTCCATAGATGAGGCTCTTGACAACAGTTGCTGCATCACAACAGGAGTTTAAATGATAGGGCACACGTTTTTATTTTTCTTTCTCTAAGAGTATTGTGACACGCAAGGACACTTGCATAAAGGCAGTTAAAACTGGGAATTAAGAGGAACAGGGAATTTATGTCTCATCTTAGAGGAAGTATTGAAAATATCTGGAATTTAATTTAATTTTCCCCTTTTTTTTCCCTGGGTAAAACCTAATTCCGGGCTAAATAAATAAATGAGCCACAGATTAACCCCACAGTTTATGGGTCTGATCCTGCAACCCATTAAACGCTTTCGCTAAACTACTGATTTTTCACAAATCAGTTTTAAGCACTCAAAACCATGACTTATTGAAGTTGTGATTCAACAAACCACTCAAATAAGTGATTAAAAACCCTGCTGAAGAAGTTGCAGGATAAGTAACTCGATTTTTAAAGGTATCTGGGTACTGTCCTGTGAAAAGCTCCCAAGATCTGGGCAGTGGATACAGAACTCTGGCTTCCCATTTCAAAACAGCCTTGGGTCACGTGTGGACCCCCCTGTGCAGGGCAAGGCTCACCCAGCCTCACACGAGGACCAGCAGCAGCACAGCCAACACAGCAATGCCAACACCCTGGCCTCAGGACTCAGTAATAATTCTGGGATTTTTTTCCAATTTGAAAGAATGAGCCAAATAATTTTTAAGGAGTTGAGCTGGCCTGTTTCATTGAGGGGGAGATTGTTTGGGGTTTGGATGGTTTTGTTTTCCCCTAAATAATACCCTCATTCCTGAGAAGCAGGAATTGTCAATCTGCTCACTGCTCTGAGTGTGCTGAGAGGGTGAACCCCAAAAATTCTGTCTGCCCAGGGAATGGTTGTGGCTATTGCTGGAGCTGCATCCAGCACAAGCAGCTGAAAGCAGCTGAAGTTTATGAAACCAGCCTGGATGGGGAAAAGTCCTCAGGACCAGCCCAAAGGGTTAGTCATAGACACTTCAGGGAAAGAGAATGTGGCAGAGCTTTTATATATTTTACTGGAGCATTAAATCTTCACTCTTGAGCTAAACAATGTGTTTGCTGCTTATCTCGGTGAAGTGATGATCTTCCTGCTTTCCTTTTGCGTATCAAGCCGGCTCTGTCTCCCATTCTCTGCGGACAATGAGCAGCTGCTGTGCAGGAAACAGGGTAGCAGAGGTTTCCCTCTTGAGCAGATAACTCATGCAGCTTTGTGCAACACAGGCACGAGGATGTGATGCCCTGCTCCCCCTTCCCCAGCCCTCTCCTTCACGGCACCTCGATTTTTGGGGGTTAGCATATGCAAGCCTTAAAGACTACAGCACCCTGCCAAAAATGGCAACCTCCTCCCGGTCCTTCATGACATCTGCACTGGGTGAAATCACTGAACCAAAAATATATGCACCGTGCAATCCCTCCAGGTTGGGGGAAGGGAAGGGAAGGGAAGGGAAGGGAAGGGAAGGGAAGGGAAGGGAAGGGAAGGGAAGGGAAGGGAAGGGAAGGGAAGGGAAGGGAAGGGAAGGGAAGGGAAGGGAAGGGAAGGGAAGGGAAGGGAAGGGAAGGGAAGGGAAGGGAAGGGAAGGGAAGGGAAGGGAAGGGAAGGGAAGGGAAGGGAAGGGAAGGGAAGGGAAGGGAAGGGAAGGGAAGGGAAGGGAAGGGAAGGGAAGGGAAGGGAAGGGAAGGGAAGGGAAGGGAAGGGAAGGGAAGGGAAGGGAAGGGAAGGGAAGGGAAGGGAAGGGAAGGGAAGGGAAGGGAATGTTGCCTTTATTTCTGTTTTCCAGTAGTGAAATTAAAGGTCTTGGCGTTGATTTTCTGCTGAACATTTTGGATGCTCGGTTCCCATTAATGGGAAATGAAAATGTAAATTACCTGGGATAATACTCCACCTACAATCAATACTTAAACCAGTGTTTCTCTTTTATCCTGATGCCTCAGCTAGCAAAGTTACATTTCATGGAGTTCTCTCTGTTTCTCTTTTCTTAATGATTTCCAAAGCTCTCAGTTGTTGATCAGTGCCTGAAAAATGACTGCATGGAAAAAGGAGGCAATCCAGAATAATGAGAGACCTGTTGCAACAAAAATCTGCTCCTTATTTTATTTACAACATTTCCATAAAATAATAATTTAGTTATCTCTGTATGATTGCAAGAAATGTATTTTCATTCATTCTCATAAACCCTTTCACATCACAGAGGAAGTGCTGGGAGTTTCTTTGCTTATTTGGGTTATTTTTTTGTTTTACTTTAGGACCTACCTCCTGCTTTCCAAAAATTAATAAAACAGTCAGAGTCCTTAATATCTCCCTGCAAGTCAGTAAAACTTGGCCTCCAAAGAGAGGTCTGCCATCTTTGTTTGGCAAATAATAAATTCCCCAAGAAAAATGCAATGTTGCAAACCCACTTAAAATTATGTTAAATTAAGTTCAGCCTAAACATTAAAATATATATAAACAATACATGTATTATTATTCTTGAAATATACATCTTCACTCTCTCTAAATATACATATTTCAAGAAGCCTAACAACTTTATTGTGAATTTTTTGATGTGCTGCTCTGATTTTTTCATTCCTAGGAAATTTTGCACAGGCTTTAAGCTACAATTTTTACATTCTTTATTTTTTTCTGCAGAATTGCAGGGCTTTCATTTTAAGTCAGCATGAAGAAACTGCTGTGGGTGGCTTTGGTCAAACGTTGCTCCCTGCCTAAACTGGTGCAGCCCCTCAGCTTCAGCACTCTCTGTGCTCTTGAGCAGCTCAGGTGCACAGGGATGCACACACTGGATCAGACATCCAAGAATATTGCACAGGGCCTTTCAAATATTGGCAGCACCTCCAGCTCCACAACTGGGGATACATGTGCTCAGACCCCACCACCAAAGCAGTGACTGCTCTGCTACCCCAGGGATGCACAGATACATTTTGACCTCCAAGCGAGATAAATGCTTTACCATTCAGCAGTGCTTTAGCCCAAATTATTGCATCTCTATTCCTTTACTCCTTCCTCCACCCCATGGTGCCACTTGCAAATGTGCAGGAACAGTGTGTGATAGGCAAAGGCAACAAACACCATGTAGGGGACTGAGGTGTGACACAAGGATGGGATTGTTGTATCTGAGTATGTGCTCTAAAAGTTCTGTTAATAAAACAGTGAAAAAAAAATCCTATCTGCCTGTCCCATTTCAATTCCAGTGGCTTTCCACTATCAACTTCCCTGATGAAGTTATGGAGCCCAGCTAAGTCACTATGACTATTTTAAAAACAATAGGCATGTCCAGAAAGGAGACTGCATCTGGTTAAGTGCACTCAAGTTTAAAAATAGTTGTACTGATGCAATTTCTGGGTGAGGATGGAGACAACCTTGCGAATGGAAGCCCAAAATGTGTACTATAAATCAGCCCTAAAGGTTTGTCAAAACAAACATCACTGCATACTCGCGTACTCCAAAATATACTTAATTTAACTGACTGGTCCTTTGTGATCCAACAAAGAATTCTATATTTGCTAAATGTTAACCCTCTGCTTTATTGCTTTGCTGAACCCAACCTAACAGAAGGGCAGGTGGGTGCAATTTCCAAATTCCTGGTTTGTTTTACCACCAACCCTGGTCCTGTTTTCTCACTTTCATTTTCCATCAGTAACTTAACAAAACAGTAAATCCCTCATAATAAATCTCCCTAGAGTCAGAACACAGGACCAGATAAAATCCTGTAAGGTGTAAGAGCATCCAGAGCACAACAGGGCTGAGCCTTGATGCTCCAGGATCCACTGGTACATTATGGCCACACCACACCACAAGGTTTAATCAGTGATATACAGAAACTATTCTAGATGAAACACAGAGTTCAATCTATGTCTAAATTCTCACTGCCAAACTAAATACTAGTATCAACTACCTTTTATTACATCTTTCACTATCACAAAGGAAAAAACAGAACCCCACATCCCTCAAATTAACCCCTCCCCACTACATTACACAGCGCAACAATCAGAAATCCACCTGAGATGGATATTACAGCAAACAACGAATTTATTTTCCTGATAAAAACAAGATCCAAGTAATACTAATTTTTAGCTGGGGTCTCTTTGCTCAGCAGAATTGAGAAAGTCTGCCCACAACAGAGAGCTCGCAGTAATCGTCTTTCAGAAACAAGAACAACCCATGCAGAAACACAAAGCAGTTCTGCCAGGGACAGGGAGTGCCTGTAATCCAGTTTCTTCAAGGGAAATTCAAGTACCCTAAGAGTTCTTATTCCTCATCTGATTTCTCTCACAAATCACAGGCTCTCTAATGCAATTTTCTGGAGTCTGAGAATCATAAAGTCAAATATGAACAAGTCTGGTGGAAAATCTGTGACGCTAATCTTGGCCTACGTTGTACTTTTAACAGGCACTGAATTTGTGCACCGGATTATCCAGATGGCCATACAGGAATCATCCTGATAGGATTAAACCTTTGTGCTGAACTCTGCTCCATCTGCTCTGGGAGGTTTGCCTATCGCTATCGGAATATGAATGCTCAGCCTATGCTCAACACCACGACTGAAAGCGCCCGTGTACCCCCCCCACACACACACACATACATGTGCACACACAGCTCCCTGAGTGCTTAATTAGTAATGTGAGACGAAGTTACCCCCAAGTTTACCACTAAAGAAACATACTGGTTTTATTACTCGTTTGAAGAACAAAGTGCGCTATATCTAAATTCAAACAAAAGAGCATTTTTGTTGTTGTTCTGGGACTTGTTCAATTCATTAAACCATAATACTGCCATAAATTTATAGATGAAGGCATGACTAAACATAAAGCAGCAAGGCTCTTCATCTTTGAAATCTATTAGTGTATGAGGATGTATGACACAGTCGCACTTTGAAGATGTCATGGTTAAATATTTCAGATTATAAAACAGCCAGCAACAAAACACATGCGTGCACACAGCACTGGTAGCTGCTCTTTGCAGCTCAATCTAGTCACAGCCCAAGAACAAAAAAGTAATAATCACTCCCAGTAAAAGAAAAGCTTATTCCCATTAATGTTTCTTTCTGCTTTTATTATCTATTAATGACAGTCTCCTGCACTCATTGTTGCAGCCTGCCAGATGCAGCAAAGATCCATATTCATCATGTGCAAAAATTGTGCTCGGGCTGTCTCTGTGACAGGTTATGTAGAGCTGCCAACAGAGGGACCAAGGTCTGATGCACGGCCTCGGGTTTCCAGGCCCTGGGCCAAGGGGAAAGGTAGGGAATCTGGCTCTGCTGCAGGAAAAGCATCCCAGTGATCAGAAGGTTTAACTAAATTTCTGTCCTGGCCAGAAATACACTGTGAACTAATGAAGAGCTGGGATGGAAAGGGTGGATATGCAAATTAATTATTATTGTTATATTATTATTATAATGAATAATATATGTATTGAATAATAATAGTAAAAATAATCTTTTTATTATTGTTAGTAGATTCAGCAATGCAATATAATCCTCAGCCCCTGTTTGTGATGGCAGTGGGACAGTGGTGGAGGCGACATAACCTGCACTGCATTTCAAGCAGCAGCCACGACTGCATTGCACAGACTGAGACCCCCTTGTCTCTGCTGTGCTGTGTCTTTCAGACTGTTCCTTCCTCTGTTCTTTGTGCTGCTCCAAGTGCAGGGTCAGGCACCCCCTCACAGCCATTTAGGCTTTACTTGCAAAAACATAAGCATAAAATTATATTTATAGTTCATAGTATCTGTCCAGCAATGACACCACATAAAACCAGCACGCTGAAAATCTGAGTGAATACTTTGGACTCGAGCCTACAAATGCTTAGAGAAGTTGTTCTTTCAATGTCTCTGATAAAGTCATGCTAGGTTTTTATTTATTTATTTAGGGCCGCATTCAGACCACCTACCTCAGGCATTGCAGCCTGTCAAATGTCAGACTCCAGCTCTGGCTGGGTGAGTAAGTCTGCCTAAATTAGGGTCCTCTTTCTGCTGTACAATAAGCAGAAATGGGAAGACACCTCTGGAAGCCTGGAGACCCAGGGAGTTCCGTGCTGGCTCAGGAAAGTACCAAGGGATCTCGGCAAGACGATATCATAGGTAGGGAGCAGCCAGAAGCAACCTCATAAAAAATATTTGGCAGCTGATACTGAGCAGGGACCTGACTCTGGGCTTTTGTGCAGGCACCTCTGCTCAGGCTCAGGGCTGAAGGAGGAGGCAGCACTCACCATCACCTTCAGGATCAGGCAGCACTCACCATCATCCCAGGAAAAGAGTAATTTTCCCCAAAGGGCCCCTAATTACAGTAGCTTTACCTTTCAGTGTCTCAGAGAGCCAAACATGGTCAGAAGAATTTCTTTCCTCCCCTCTTGTTCTCCTCAAAGATCCCACGGAGTTGAGTGATGCTCTCACCTGAATATCCTGCAGGAAAGTGCTGTGACTTCAAACCCAACCCATGAACTGCACAATGCTGCAGCTGGAAAGACGAGCAGTGCTGTGGTCAGGCAGAATTTGCTCCGAGTGCTAGCCTTCCCTCTGGGCATGGATCAGGTAACACCAAACCTATGAATTCCATATGCAAGCCGGCTTTTCAGGAAACAGCAACATGAGCTGTCTGTTCAGCCACCAGCAGCAGGGGAGAGATCCAGCACTCTGGTGCCATTTCACAACACAGAAGGGACCTCTGTGGGAAAAGCACTTTGCTTTTTCATGGGATAGATACAGAACCTCTGAGAAAGCTGCTACAAAACCATAATGATATGGTATTAACCAAACATAATTAATTCTGAACTGCCTTACACTCCCAGTGCTAACAGGCACTTCAACAGTAGTACACCAAACAGCACACAGGTTCCTGCAGTACTTGGGACCAGATTTTTAGGAGCATCCACCAATCCAGTGGTTGCAGTAAGCAACTAATGGAATTTTCAAAGCGCCTGGCAGACAGGCATAGAAATTCTGTCGCCAGAGTTTTAAGAATCCCACTAAACACCGACCTGCAGCTTTAGGCACCTTGGTGCTTTGAGAGTTTGGCTTTAGGTCCAAGAATCTCCAAATAGGGATACCTACGTTCTTGGGTGACCACTTGCCTCACAAAAAATGGATCAGAAGTTCAGAAAATCCTAAACATTCACATCATGAAGGGCAGCACCTCGTTAAGCGTTTCGCTGTGGCCGTTGTGTCTTGCACATCTAAATGTTTGAATTACTTTTGAGAATTAAGTTTAAACTTCTGAATTTCTGACAAGGTTTTCATAAAACTTTATTCTTGATCTTTTTAATAAACTTCCGAAGCCCTTTCGCTTTGCTCAGTGAGGTCATAAACCAGCACTGCTTATATTACAGTCATTTTCACGCTAAGGATTTGTTTTGTCACAAAGAGAACTATAAATTCATGGAATGAAGGTGGAAAGCAGAAAGGACTAATTGTGACACACAAAGCTTTCTGGTTATGCTCAGCAAACAGTTTGGGCTAAGATTTTAAAAACCACTTTATGAAGTTGTACTACTGGCTTTAATGAAAGCACACTTTTTGCAATGCCATACACTCCCAAAAATCTTGTACTCTGGATTTGGGCCAAACACAAAGCCTTTCTTCATTCCACTATTAATTATTAGTAGCTTATTTTTATTTTTTACTACTAAACATTAGTAGCTTTCAAATAGCAAACCAGATTAGAATAGCCACTCCAAACATCCCACCCTGGTGGGCTCCATTTTCTGCATCAGTACTCTGGTTTATGCTATTAACTCATTTCCTTGGATGTGGAGGAGCTTTGTCAAATACTCATTTTTCTGAGGAAACACTTGGCAGACAGAGACTTGAATGCTCACACCAATCCTCTCTCAGTTCAGTGACAAGATGAGTTCATTATTTGTGAAGTTTTCTAAACTGAATATTCTAAATGACAGTTTTGTGAAAAATTTTCACCTAAACAAAACTTTAATCTTGAGACTGTTATCACTGAGATGATTCACAGCTTTAGACATAAGTTTCGTGGGAGCAAAGACCTTTCATAACTACTGATTTCTCTGGGATATTTCAGTACTGGGGTGCTCAACATGAAACATTTGGAAGTGTCCAAATACCTGCAAATGGCTGTGAAAACCATTCTTTGATAATCATGACATTTTGTAACATCCAGATGAATTCTAAAAAAAAACCCACTAATTCTTGGCCTTCAACTTCCAAACCCCAATTCACAAAATTATTTTCCTTCATACTCTGCCCAAACCAGCAGGGGAACAGAGTGAAAAAAAAATATTTTCCCAACATAACACCAAAAAAGCCATCCTATAATGAAGAAGCTAAGTTAGAGGAATTTGTTCAGAAATAATATTAAACATACTACAATAACACAATGTGTTGTCATTTCCTCTGTGCCCATTTTGGAAGGTTGGAAAATCAATGCCAAAATGGCAAAACTTCACTGCCATAGTGCAGTATCTCTCAAATATTTCTACAATCCTGAAGTCATTCTTCTCCCCTATGATGCCATTGTATTTGTGACATGGTGGCCAGCAAAGCAAATTGAAATGTAATGAATACTCATTAGCCATGAATATTCATTTCTTATTTGAGTCTGCTGAATGTTCTCCTGGTACCTGTGAAGTTTCTGTCAAACAGGGGAGCGAAGCTTTTTTTACTTGCATGACTGTATTTCAGCTCCTCTGAGGTCTGGAGAGAAACCTCAGACCTCCAGCAAATGGCTGGTCAAACTCTCCAAATAAGAGTCAATTCTTATGGTGGTTGGAGAATTTCCATCTGAACTTTCCTCCCTTATGGGTCTGCTGTAACAAAACAGTTTTTTATGTGCAAATATGTATCAAAATTCAATTGCAGTTTTCTCCTTGTTTTCTTCTTTCTGCAATTTTGGGAGCGCAATTCTGAAAGTTCCTCAGGGAAATTCACAAAATGCTCTCTATCTTCATCCAGGTACTATTTTTCCATGAATTCATTGCATCCTCATAGCAATAGAGGGTAACAACACATCAGAGCTTGATGTCACTTAGATATTCTGGGGGAGCAGCTGTTTGGGGGTATTTTATTTATTTATTTATTTGAAAAACATAAAGGGCAGCTGCTCGTGGGTAGAAACTGATACATCTTATCTTTTTTAAACGGAGGTGTTTCCCATTCCCAGTTTTCCTTTCTCAATTAAACATGACCCTAAATCCCTGATAAGCAACAGCGAAGCAGGAATCCTTTCTAAAAGTGGCAATTGGGGTACCCAAACTTGACTTTTCCAGAAGTATTTCCATGGATATTATGCAACAGCAATCACTTCATTAATGACTAGAATACCTCAAATGGTATCTCCTAAGTCTCCTGCAGAAGTGTTAGCACAAATAGGTTACACAATAATGTTTAAAAACAAAAAAACCCCCACAAACTCCAACCTCCAACTTCATGCAATAGCTACGTTCTAATGGCAGAACTGGAATTCTGGAATCTCCTCGCCTAAACCAACCATTAAAAACCCATCTTTGTCATTCAAATCTTGTTTTCATTTAGCCTCAGACTAAAAATAAATTTTGAAAGATCAGAATTGCTGCAGGCAGATATTCCAAGCCTTTGAGTACCTCTCCATAATGGATGATTTATGACCCAGACAAACAGAAACAAAAGATTTTCTGCTTTTCGTTTGGCGTGACTGGCTGTGAGAAGGGCAGCTCCACCTACCCACCCACCCAGCTCTTGTGCAACTCTCAGTAACATCCAAGGAGGAATAAGGGATCTGGGCCTGCAAACAGCGACTCTGCTCTGGTGAAGATTAAAAAAGAAAGACATCAGCAAAATTAAGTGCGGCACAATTTAGTTAACTCAGTTTTGGTTACCTAAATTGGAGCTGTGCAAATCCTAGCTCTGCCATGTTTTGCTGATCTGACAAATCCCAAGATTTCACTCCTGAAAAGACCATTTTGATCACCCAGCCTGACAATTCTGCATAGCACCCACCAGAGAACCTCACCCAGCAATTCCCATGTGAGGAATTACTCAAACCTTAGCCTCTCCCTGGCCTGGCATACATTTTTTGGGAAAATATCACATCCTTACTCAACATTTGCAACCCACAGAGAACTTGCCACAGTACTGGAAACTTACTTCAGTGCTTCCCAGAGTTTAAATCTTGTTGGGATCATCATGAGTCTTTATCTACCAATTCTCTCAAGTAAAGCATCTTAACTCTCTGGCCATGTTTTGTTCTTCAGAGGGACAGATGCTCTAACTCCACCCAAGTCCACATTCTGAACTAATCCAGTCCTGGTCTTCTCACTTGTTTTAGAAGTTCCATCTGATTATGAGAAAAAAATTTGTTTTGAGGGTGACAGAGCACTGGACCAGGCTGCCCAGAGAGGTTGGGGAGTCTCTGGAGATATTCAAAACCTGACTGGATGGGATGATGTGTGACCTGCTCCAGGTGAACCTGCTCTAGCAGGGGGTTGGACTGGATGATCTCCAGAGGTCCCTTCCAGCCCCAACCATTCCCTCATTTTGTGGAACAGAGTAAGTCCACAGGGTAGCGAAAAGGTTAATATTACACACTCAGTGAGGTCAAGCTCCAAGAACACATAACAAGCCATTATGTTAAAAATTGCCAGAATTTATGAGTCACTGCATTTATGAAGGAACCGATATGAAAAAGACAACTTGGCAAAAATAAAGAAAATTATTTCCAGCTTGAAGTTTTGCAATCCTTCAGTATATCAAGGCTCACTTACTGTTATTACTATCCATGTTGTGCAATGTTCTGAAAGTCACATTTTTTTCCCCTGTGTATGCATAGAGATGTCCAACAACCCAAGGTATTCTTCCTTCATAGAAAATAAATTAGAAAGCAGACATAACTCAGAATAACATACAAGATCCCCTCAAGTAGAGTGGTAGAATCCCAATATTTTTTTTCAATATTTCCCTTCTAAATAATAAATCAAGCCCACTGCATTTCTCTATATGGAATGATATGATGCAGAAAAAGTGTGTGTGTTTATATTTTTCATATAATCACAAAAACATTATTAAGCTCAGCACTAAACCATAACAGGTGCTTCCACCCATGGAGGAAACAAGTCAAACTTTAATGTTTCTTTGTTTAAACCCAGCTAGTGTTTTAATGCAGTAGTCCCTAACTTTGATGAATAACCTGAACCTATACCAACTAAGGGTAAAATGTACAAAGTTTTGAAGATTAACCTGTCTCAACTTGCTAAAATTTTTGCTTCAGTCAGTATTCTGTCTTGGAGTAACAATTTCATCAGCCAGAGATAGGCATCACCAAGGAATTCAGTGTTAAAATGGTTAAAATGGTGCTGATAGGTGCATCCCCGTCACAACTCTACACACTGCCCAAAATTTAGTGGTTAAAGTTGTGCCAAAGCCACTTAGGGCACAAGAAGGAGGTCACTAGGCCAGATTTCTGAGTCTCTTTCAGGAATCACCCACCACATGCAACTAAATTCACAGTATTCAATGTCTGTGCTCAACAATTCTGTTACAGTCAGACTAGAAATGAGACCAAAGGGCAGTCAGTCTCAAAGCTTTATTTTATATATTATGCTCTCCAAATAGTTTACAAGGTGGGGGGAAATTTTTCCATTTTTAATAATCTAAACAGAAAATACCTAATTCATTAAGGCACAGCCTAGAAATCATTTTTGCTTTCAAATCTGAGGACTCAGCAGAAAATCTGTGATTGTGCAGTCACCGAGAGCTCTCAGATGGCCTGGGATGGGCAGGATTGGCAAGAAAAGCTCTTTAAATGCCCCACTGCTGACAAGAGGATCTACCTGTCATGTCCAGCTGAGGCACAGCCACTACTACTTTTTATTTCCTGTGGGAAGTTTTGCACCTGCAGACAAACGGTTGGAGTCCCTCATTGCTGTCACGAGCTAAAACAACATTGTAAAAGCTTGACTGTCTCAGGTACCACAATAGAGTGATCAAATAATCCAGCCATCCACTATCCTCTCCAGTTTAAGGCAACCACTAGTAATGGTTTTGCTACATAATGACCTATTTTAGATATATATACACACAGATTTATGTATATTTCATCTTAAAATAACAGTAGGGCATTGCTTTGGAATCATGGTTATCTCCACTTCCACCTGCAAACCCTGACATCACTCCTTATCATTTGTGTCTATTTCTACCCTGCATCTTTCATCTGCTGCTGCTGTTGAGCTGACTCAGAACCAAATCGTCAGCAAACCTCACCGTCACCTAATTCTTCAGTGCTTTCCTATGGAGGAGGAAGGAAAAGAAAAAAGAAATAAAACTGTCCCTTTAAAAACCCCAGCATTTAAGCTGCTTGTCAGTCGTCTTCCTGACAAGGCCACTTGAATGTATTCAGGAATATTTGCATAAATGCTCACAGTGAGTTCACCGTGGCAGCTAGTGCTAATGGTACATAAAGTAATTTAGTCACTTCTCTTAGGCATCCTGTCAGGGTGATAAGCACCCCCTCTTTGCCTTGTTGCATATTAGATCATTAGATAATAAAGTGTTAGAGCATGCAAACTGACAGGGTCTCAGGGACTATCATTTTTCGAGGGCATTGCATTCTGCCAGTGAGGAAAAATAATAGAGAAACTGATGCTGCAATTGGCTTTACATTCTTGTAAAGACATTCAAAAGATTTGGGGAGAAAAAAGATTTTTTACTTTGCAATGATATGAGAGTTTTAACTGGAAACTTTGCAGCAGTGGATTTATTGCTGGTAAATTCGAAAAGAGTTGTTACAAGTCCTGCCAGAACTCTCCCATTCTATAAGTTCATCACTTAAATTTCATTGGAAAGATTTTGCTTTTAAAATTGACACCCCGGGATGAACTACAAGCAGAAATACATCCTACTGACTGGGGCCTGTTGGCTCTCGACTATACATCTTGCTATATATATATAATTTGGAAAGGTCAACCACACCGGCTTTCTGGTTTACCATAAATATAAAACCAGTGAGGATCCAACTATTTGTGAATGAAAAAGTGATAATTATTGAAAACCACAGATTACTGTGGCTTACCCTATTTATACCACACAGAGATGGATGGAATAATAATTGGCCTCTGCCAGCTATTACTTTTAAAAGATAGATATATTTATTTGAAAGATGAGCTGCTTAACCCACTGGTATCAAGGGGGCAGCGTGTGGATATGAAACCATGATCTGGGGTCCTGGTTATATTCAGAGAAAGGAGTTACAAAAAGGAACTTTCACTTTACTGAGTGAAAAGTCTGACAAGCAAGATAAAAATAGAGGTGTGTTGGATGTCCCAAAAATAATCCAGGCTACCTGCTAATGAGATGGTGAAACCCAAATGTGGAGACACCAGGCTCCTGAGTGGCTCAGGAGGCACAGCTTTCTTTCCAGCTTTTTGGCACCCAAAGTGTCTTTTAGGTGTCACATAAACTGCAACTCCACGTTTCAGAGCAGCAAACACAAGCTTGTAAGGAAAAATAAGCTGGATATTGTCTAAGTAAACTCAACAACCAGCACACCTTGCTACATCCTGTTTCCCTTTTCCCCAACCCTCACAGTCAGGCATTCATCTCTATTGCCATCAGATATTTGTGTTAAGAAGTTAAACATCTGGAAAAGTCCATAGGAATACATTTGGTCAAGAGTATGTTATAATTAGATCCAAGATTTTAAAACCCTATGATGAGCAGTTGCTCACCAGAGCAATGAACCAGGGACAAACCATGACTATGCTCACTTCCCATCTCCTTGCTTATGGATACTGGTCAGGTCAATCTGTCCTTCCCCTGAGGGAGGCAGAAAAGCTGGGAAGATGAGAGGCAAACAAACTGCCTCTTTTTTTATCCAAAATAAAAATTCCAAAAACTGAAGAAAAATAATACATTTTGTGACTCGAACTGAAAGCAAAAATTAATTTCAGTGGAGGAAACTGTCATCTGTTCCAGTGGGTCTTGTCCAAAATTCAATAGCATTAAGCCTTTTCCTTTCCTTTTTATTTATTTAGTTAAGTGTTTTAGATACCTAATAACATCACAACAGTTACTGGATTTTTAAATTTTTTTTCTTGTTTGTTGGACTCACATGTGCAGAGAATTCCTGGAGAGCAAGACTGAAGGATTTAGGTTAAAAAGAAAGGCTCCACCAAGCCTTTGGGAAGAGAACAATTTTGTAGTGTGAAGGTTGCTATTCAAAAGTAAGAATTTACTAGCAGTTGCTTTATGAGGTTGCTTGAGAGGTGCCTGAGAAAGTCGATTAGAAAAATCACCTTCCCCACAAAATGTACACATGGAGATATTTTGCAGATGTTGACTTTTAATATCAGCACAGTAACTCAGGTGTGTGCAGCTACGTAAGCAGAGTTATCTTTTTTTGTTGCTTTTTGCCAACAGAATCCCTCAGGTTATAGGAGTGGGAATGACAGCTGTGGTAAAATGAGACACCACCATGCATGAGAATAAGGGCATTTATGTAAGAGAAATTAAGTATTGCCTCGACCAAAAGCATGCACTGAGAAGCCTGCAATGGGGAAAAAGAGAAAAAAAAAATAAAATATGGCAACTACTTTAGTAGGAATATAAGAAAAATAACAGGATTGTTTTTTTAAGACTAGACTTAATGGAAAGATTACAAAGCTGAACAGAAAGAAGTTTCCTTTTGTAATGCCTTCTTCTAATTAATAAAGACAGAGTTCATGCATTCCTTATAAATTTCAGTAAAAATTATGACAGTGGTTTATTAAATTAGGTTGTTGGCAGGATGAAAAAAAAAAATTCTATAGCATGAATTATGGCTGAAAATGGCTCATAGCCTACATAAAAAGTTAGAGCTAAATAAATACAGATGTAAGTTATGTTTATATAATGGGAAACGCTGCTGAGCTAAGAATTTTAGGTTAGTAAGTGTGAACTACAGACCCGATTCTGCAAACACTTATCAATACCCTCAGCTTCTCTGACACAAGAAGCCTCATTGATCCCAACAGGACCATATGTGAGCATAATCTTAAATATATGCATAAGTGCTTGCAGGACTGATGCCTGAAAGCATAAACAGAATAGAAAAGTATTTCCACAGGAATTCACTGAGCAGTAGAAACCCACACATTTTCCCACTTCTCAGCATTAATAATTTCTTTTAACATATCTAGTTAACATTTTTCTGAGTGGCATTTGCTTTCCCAGAGAAAATTTTATCTGGTTTCTTCAAACTCTTTGGAAAAATCTATTTAATTATTCATCAGATCCTTGGCAAATATTTGTGAAACAAACCAGCATAAAGGACTGGTGCCTTCTACACTCAGCTACTTCAATAGGAGCTGAGGGTACACATCTCTTAGAGGGAGCAAGCACCTATTGAATTTAGGATTACAAACAGCTTTGAAGACAAAGAGCTATTCTGCCAAGCTGGAACAGGGAGAGGGGAGTGAAATGCCCTCTGTTTTTGTTTTGTTTTTCAGCAGTAGTCATCAACTTTGAGGACAAAGAGCAAAACAAAACATTAATCAAATCCAGATTTTTCAAAGTACATTTGCACTCAACAACTCCCATTTTAAGCACCTACAGTCACCAGCAGATGTTCCCTTCCAGGACCAGCTGACCTTACAGAAGAGATTACTGTCCCCAGGCTGCTTCCAGCCACGTGCCCCCATCCCACCCTTGCTGGAGTTTACTGTCCTTTCAGAAAAGCCAAATTGCCTTGCACCATTTCTCCTTCAATCATTTCAGCAACAAGCTGGATTGGCAAAGAGTGATTATTTAAATGGCTTAATTCAAATGAACTTCATCGGCCTGGAGGAGACCAGGGAGCAAGCACACAACCATCCTAGCTGGCATGTCCATGGCGAAGAATAGCCTGGAGCAGGGAGGGGAGACAAACAGCTGTGGGAAAAGCAACGTCCTCAGCTGGCACAGCTGGAGCCAGAAAAGAACATTCATCCATGGCTTGAATAAGCAGATGGATTTCCAAAAGGGCTCTGCTTTCATTTAGGGCAATTCAAAGGAACAGATGAATCTCCTAGAGAGCTCCACACCCTATAGATAGAAAAAATGCAATCCAAAACTTGGGTGCTGAGCACGTCAGAAAATATGCAACATCCTTTAGATGCACAGTCAAAAATCAGGGCAGTCTGGAAAAAAGATCGGACTTCAATTTTGGGTGCTTAATAGATGCAACCAACATGAAAAAAAAGAAATCACCACACTTCACTGAGACACAGGACAACCTCTGCACCCACATTTGCTTACTTGTTTGTCATTTCACTACATTGAGAGCAGGCCTACTTGAAAATTCTCCCCTGTGGTCTGGAGGCCAGTCCCTTTCAAATACCTGGCCCCAGAGGTATAAACGCTTCCAGGACAATTTTGAAACCAGCAGCCAGAGACAGAAACCAAATAAATCCACATTTAAAGTAGCAATGCCAACCAATGAAAATGATTTGCCTACCATGTTCCAGATAAGAAGGCGTACCTTCCGAGGGATCGAGTCTTCGAGCTCTCCGCCCATGCTTGGAATTGTTGTGCACAAACATATTGTCCGACACTGCCAACACATGGCCATCGACGTTGACTGTTGTAGACACCACGACCTGCAAGTACAAGAGCAAAATGGAGGAAAATTTGGGTATATCCATGCGTTTTTTAAGAAGTGAGGAGTGTAATAAACTCAGTTAAATAAATAACAGCTGGGAGCTGTAGAAAATTGTGAAGCTATTTCGCATAATAACTGGTGCTTATGCTGTACAAATCCAACAAGAGACGCTATTGATGAGTGGGTCTTTGGCATCGAAAGCTTTTGATGTAGTTTTAAGTCAAATTGCAGAGTTTGTAGCTGTGTGGCAGACAGCACACTGTTAACCATCATTTTAACAAGAGGATCTTTATTAAGTATTTTTTCCCCTATATACAAGGGCAGCTGTGTTTTACCCTAAATTATCCTTCAGTTTCCACGCTGAAGTAGATAGAGATGTTGACATTGCAAATGAGAATCGATTCAGAATAAAAGAAAACAAAAGTGTATTTTGTGAAGTTGTAACGAGAGTTGTTGCCTGCCTCGCCCCCACCCTTCTCTGCTGCTCTCCCCTCAGCACATTCACTGCAGGTTATTGGACTTGCCCAAATTTCTTCCGAGCTCTGTCTTAAGGAGTACGTATAGGCATGTTTGTGTACACACACATGCTTGACAGTGGGGTCTTGATCTGGAGAACACAACCCTATTCATCCAGTGTTAGAATTATTTGTATTTCTCAACTTATCTCAATGTCAACACCTGGGATTTGGTTTGAGGCAAAGTGAGGGAGACACAGCAGGACTGCGCTGGAGGCAGGATCCGACACTTCTGCTCCCCAGAGCTGCCAAGGATGGGAGAGGAGCCAGCCCAGCAGGGACAAACAGGTAAATAATGGGTCCAGAGCAGAAGACCCAGCTGTTCCGAGGTGTCCAGAGGGACTCCTCAACCCTGAGGCTCCTAAAGGAAATCCCTGTCCAAGCACAGGGCACATAAGCCACAAAATATCACAGAGAAACAAGTCTTTTGCAGAGCTGTGAGCTCATCACACCACATCTCCTCCTACCCCATCCAGACCAAGCAGTCTCACAGCCTGGCTGGCTTTCTTTCAGCCACCCCTCCCACAGCCTTTTCCCAACAAAAGAATGGCATTCCCAGGGTTTTACCCAGCCAAAGATTTGGCCTTCAGCTGGCTGCTGGTTTGCCAGGAGCACGCGTCGCCTCCAAGAACTTTGACTAAAACAATAAGAAGAAATGACCTACACTTCTCCTTACATTAAACAGGGAAAGGGATTAAAGACTGAAACCCACAGAGATATGTTTATTCATGCGACCTCTTACAACCAAATATAATAATTGTCTGTTAATTGCAGTTTCAGCTCCCACCTCATGCTTCGACATGTGAAACAGCAATCAGCAGCTCCTGTTTAATCCACCTATTATGTTGACTAATTAACTTTGCTCGACAGTTTATTTCTTCCTCCATTATCAGCCCCTGTCAGCCGCAAGCACAGTGCCGCAAAGGGGGACCTCAGCCCTTTTGATTGATCACCGATAGATTGACATGCAGATTAATTTAATTAGAATCACCTCACTTGAGAAATGAAAGACAATGGCAAGGGGGCTAATAGATCTGCTCTTATAATGAGGCAAGCCTCCAGAGCCAAGGCAGAGGATTTCTGATTTATTTTGCTGAATTCCCCAGTCGCTCTGAAAGGCTCTCGCTTTAATTGTTCTTGGTTTTGAGAGGCTTTAGCCTCTGAAGAGGTGAAATGCTTTACAAGGATTGGCAAACATTGCTTCAACTCTCTCAGGAAGCTGCTGCCTCTCAAAGTTGGTCAAATGGGGACACTTAAAGGATCACTTACAACTATTCAATTTCATCACTTGAATTGGAGCTAGGGAAAAAAAAAAAGTGAAAGGAAAAATTTTCTATTTCTGGCCCCCAATTAAAATACTCAAAAAGTAAGCAAAGACACTAAACTGCCTAGAGCCGATCCTGAAGTCTTTGTCTTGAAAAAGAGGAATACAAATGAGAAAAGTTTACACCTAAAAGATCCTAACCCCATCCCTCAGAATGGCATTCCAAGCAATAGATTTTTGTGCATGTTTTAAGTGAAAGATATTAAAATACAGAATAAATTATTCAAGAGCTCCTACAGATGGAAATTTGGGAAAAAGAAAGCACCAAATACTACAGATAAGGTCTTCTGAAATCAAACTAAGGAGAGAAAAAAACCCAAGCCCTATATATAAAATTCCAAAAGGGATTTCAAAAGTAATTTATCCATTGAATTCCTGAGGGATAGAATAAGTTTATGATATTTTCAATAAAATATGATCTTATAGTAAGTGGCTTGGGGTTTGCAATCTTATTTGTGCACTTGCAACCATTGTAAATTCTTTGCAAGTGGGATTTTGAGCCAAACCCTTGGCATTGCCTGTCATAGCTCCACGATTTATGCCAGCTCCTTGTCTTCTTCTAAGGGTCTGATTAGATGCATATGAAAATTAAAAAATTACAATTAATAACAATGGCTACAAGATAAAATATTTTCCCCAATTCCAAAACCCTATAGGTTCACACAGATTTCCTGCTGAAGCTGATCAATTCTACACTGAAACCAAAACTTTTGAACATTTTTAGAAATGTTCAAAAATAGAACAATAATGAGTCAAGAGTAGTAACAGTAAGGCAGTTCTCAAACCTGTGAAAATCCTGTATCTACGTAGCTGTTGCTATACATGCAACTTTCTAGGTAAGAACTTGAGGAAAAATCCTGGTGAGGTTTTATGTGAGTTAAATGACATTTAATTTTCCCCTCCTCATGTTTTCAAAACTGTTGATGCAATAGTATTTTGAATTACTTAACAATGTCTTCCTACCTCCCTCCTGAACAGTTTGATTTACTGTGAAGAGACCTCAGTGGTGTGGTTCTTTGGTGTCGTTAGCAGCAGAAACTATAAATGGAATCCCCAAGAGAAACTGCTTCCAGTCTCAGGAAACGCAGAAAAAAAAACCCTCTTATGTGTCTGTTTGAAAAAAAAATGATTATTCATAGTGCACCTGTAAGAAGCAACACGCTCTTACTGCTCAATTCTTTAAATGAAAATTCTCATTAATAGAGGAACACTGAACACACACTGCACTAAGGAAATATTAATGTCTCTAATTATTAACAGTGAAAAAATGCACCTCGAATATTGTGTGCCACAGTTACCTACTTGGATTGCTACAGAGCACTTAACATACTTACAAGTTCTATTCATATTTTTTAATCTAAAAAAATACTACACTCCCCTCATTTAGATTTTGAAACAACTGGGATATGTTCAAGTTAAAGCACATGCTAAAACTAATTTGTGGAGAAATCATAAAATTAGGGGGAGGGGAGA
This sequence comes from Corvus hawaiiensis, assembly GCF_020740725.1. Lineage (NCBI taxonomy): Eukaryota > Metazoa > Chordata > Aves > Passeriformes > Corvidae > Corvus > Corvus hawaiiensis. The sequence continues at coordinate 4,382,638 of NC_063227.1, read as the reverse complement.
GCCAGAGTATATGTGGAATGGGCACCAAGGCATCCTAAAATACAGACTGTAGCAAGAGGGAAAGGCACACTGCAGTTTAATAAATGATTAATGAGGTGGTGACACATTAATGTAAGCACAGGGACAACCAGGTCTGCCAAATCTCAAACCTTTCCAAATTTTGTCAACAAAACACAGTTTTAATTTGAGACAGGCAAACACGGAAAATGATTTTGAGCTTTAGCTTTAGCCCTTCATAGGTTTTGAATTTAAATCCTGTATCAACACCAGGGGAGACAGAGGTATGAAAGAAACGCATGGGTTTACAACTTTCTTCAATGAAGTTGGCACTATCGAATGCAGTAAAGTATCCAGCTCTGTGGATTATTCTGCCTGCCATTAAATGGCTCAGTTTGTGAATACTTTGGAGCTTAGATTTTTTTTTTTTAATATTCAGAGACCAGGAGCCTGGAGATCAAGCTATTTATGCACGTTTAGCACTCGGCCTGTTTATTTGGTATAGTACCTCACCTAATATATCAAAATTAAGCATTGCACAACTCCTCATTTTTAACCACAGCCCATTAAGCTTTGCTCACTGATTAAGACATACCATGTTCCTTGTGCTTTCAATTTTCTCCAGTGTATGGTGAGAGATCTGATATTTTTGCAATGTCCCCAACACCCAGTGGCAAAGGCAGAGAAAATCTGGGTAGGATGATTTCCAGGTTTGAAGTGTGTCCTAAGTGTTAAATATGTAACTCCAGTGCTTGCCACTCTCCTGAAAGCTATAAATGGCTCAAGCACATCTTTATTTTCATCACCACTTGGTGACTTCTTCCTACCATGTGTTGACTTCTTTATTCTAGTAACTAAAAATCGCTCTCCATTTAACAAGACACTTCAAAAGGTGCCTAACTAAGAGCACATAAGTACAATACATTCAGTCATTTTTCTCGCGTGCTCAAGGACAGGCCGGGCACTTAATTACCTTGTTGAATTGGGCCACAGCTCTCACTGCTATTTTTCAGTCTTTTTTTTTTTTGCCTTTCCCTTCTCTGGGGATAGAGCCTTGCATGTCCAAATTCCATTATCTGGGATTCATGAAGCATCATCTCTGTCTCTTATGCAAATTTGCAATAAGACACAAGTGGCTTCAATTCAAACATGAGTGGCAGCATCCCATGGAGGCAAATGAGCAGCCTCTGCTGTAGGAGAGGCTGTGGTAACAGAATCAAACAGCATGGCAATCTCTAAGTGACTTTCAAGGTTTTCATAATAAGTGAATGTTTGGGGTTTTATTCAGTGACACAGCCTGAAAAGTTTCCTCTAAATTAAAACTTGACATGTGTCAGTTTACAAGCAGTTGTGCTAAAACAAGAACAACAAGATAGCTAGGGCACCTGGGTTTCATTAATTACAATAACATACAAAACTGTTCAGGTTGTATGAATGAGTTTTTAGTTCTGAAAGATCAAATCAGGGGAGAGTTCACTCATGACACCATCTACTCAGAGTAGTATTATTATTATTACCACTAATTGGGGCACTACAGCCCATCCCATCAAGAATGATGACTTGCTGTGATGAAGAATTCAAAACCAGACTGAGCATCTGCTCTGTGGGGTTTCTGGAATAAAAAGGCAACGTTGGGCAAAGGTGATAATACACAACAGCACTAATGCTTTGTGCAATTGGGCTGATGAAACATGGAGATGAAATGATTTTCTCAAGGACAAGCAAGGAGTGTGAAGCACAGCTGAAGTGCTGTGTAGTACTTGACTTCTCCTCCCTGACTGTCCCCTTGTGCTAATAGAGACACAACCAACACAGCCAGGGCCAGCACTGCTCCAGCACACACGCTCTGCTGGCACTCCACACTGCTCCAGTTGTCACATGCCTGGACATCTCAGACATGCAGAGAAATTTATTTCCTTCCAGGCCCACAACAGCTTTTATATTAGACTTATCACACTCCTACATTGGCAAGCAAAGTTCAGGATAAAACTTCTTAATTAATTTTTGATTGTGAGCCTGAATGAAGTTTCACACACAGGTCGCCAGAATCAACACACACGCTGCCTCCTCCCTGTACTTTCTTAAGAGCTCTTGTAACAGACAATAATCAGACAATTCCCTGTTGTAGGAAAAAAAACCCCACACCAACTCTAAAATCTACTAAGAAAGGAGATTTTCCACAGGGCTGGTCCTTAGATAGTGCAAGACTCATGTCCTTGACCCTTCACTGATTCTCCCATCAAAACCACAATCTGTGTTCTAAGAACTTCCAGCAACTTTTAGGGACTGATGAACGACAGACCAAAAGTTGGACATATCTTTTGGCAGCTTCAAAGTCCAGCACAAGTAGAGGAATGAAGGAAGGGAATGTCTCCATCTGTGTATGTGTAAACTGAGTATGGTACCATTTAAAAGTATCTGGAAATACCTTATTCTTATGGTTTTTAACCAGAACTTTGACATCACCACTGGAGACCTTTTAAGTCACTGGCAACAATTCAAAGGCAGCTGATAGCAAACACAGGGGCACAGATTTCACTTGGTTCCTACACAACACTGCCTCAAACACCCAGGAGCACCATGTCATTGAGATACTACATGTACACTTGGTCCTTTTCACCCTAAGAAATGATAAATGAAGCTTGGACTCTGTAGAGCCCAGCTGTTTTATTTTAAGAAGTCTATTGCTAAAAGACCAACAAGTTCAAAATTTTAAAAAAGAAAAGGGAAGAAACAAAAGCAGCTATTGTAAAACAATAAGCCTGGGCACTGAAGAGAACGCTGCGAGCTTCAATGCTACCCTGTATGAGAGTAGGAGTGGTTCGCTCGGCTGAAAGTGATTAATTTCTTGAAAATGCTGAGGTCACGCTAATTGACATGACCTGTGTAATTAAGCAGTCTCTGTTTACACATGGAAAGCTCAACTGCTGTGAAGCTGGGTTTGTATGACAGAACGTCTTTACAAGTCAAGAGATCAACAACCTTTCCTATGTCCTACCTCCCCGCCGACACAGCTCCTGATTGCTGTTCTGAGGGAACACGCACAGGCATTTCCACATGAAAATCAGCCTCGAGCCTGGGCGAGCACAGCCCCAGCAGAGTGAACATGTTGTGAAGCAAGCTCTGACAGGCCCCAGGGGTGACTGCTCAGACTAAATCCCCGTGCTGGTGAGAGTCCTTTTCCCACCTTCTCTTTCCCTGATAATGCCCTCTCCAATCACAGGAGAAACGTGACAGAGGGAGAAGTGTGGGGTGAGAAGCCAAGGGCTCTGCCTTGCTAATGCTAGCTTTTACACTGATTAACTTAATCCCTGTGGCCACATCTCCTCACTTCTGCACTTCTCTGCTCAGAGGCAAATAGCACCCTTCTGCCTTCCAGCATTGCTGCAATTAAGCAGTTCAACCAAAGACATTCTAGATATAAATAATGTTGTCACTTAGATACCATTCAACACTTTTATTGAAGTGCAACAATGCTGGAAAAGAAGCAAACAAGATCATGAGTAACTACAGAAAGCAGATATATTTTAGAGGTATCTTTCTCCAGAGACTCATGTGGTCTATGGGGCAAATCTCTTGTTTCTTCCTCAGAACCCTGAGGCAAAGCCCCACTGACAGATTCTCCATGTCTCCTCCCTGGGCTATGTTCACTCCTCCCACCAAAAGAGAAGGTCCTTTGACTCTCTACCCCATATTTTTATTCAGCACATTCTCAGGTAAAGCATTATTGCCACAGTCAAAGGACCATGTCTTCAATAACAGGGTTGGAGCAACTACTTCTCAGCATTGCCACCAATTCACTCTGCTGCCAGCACTGGGGAAGTGCACGTACAGACCACCTTCCCAAGGGACAGTGATGTTCTTCATCCCAAAATGAGTCACGACATAGGTGGAGCATAAAAACAATGTCCTTGGCCATCTGAAGCTGTGTTGATATTTCAGCTCCCAAGCCTCAATGCCACAAGCTACAACAGTGGGGAAATACCAGCCCAAAACATCCCAAGACAAATACACCCAATGGTATCTTCACCCGATCAATGCACATTTATGAGTCTTTACCACTGCTCAGGAGTAACAACTGTAGCCACGAGTCTGATTTTATTAACTGCTCTTACACCTTCCTGTGCCCCAGCCAATAAACAAGGTGCTCACTCTGTGTCTGCATGAAAAGGAACAGTTCCCCACGCAGAGAGGATTATCTCAGAGCAGGGGAGCCCCATAACTGAAAACAACAGTGAGCTCATTCTGATTTTTCCTTTTCATGCTTTTCCTTCCGGTGGAGATGACATTGTCTTCAAGAGTGCTCTCTTCCAGAGCAAGAAAATCCAACTACTTCCTGCCAATTCTGCTGTGACAAGAAGTCCTCAGGCAATATTTTGTGACCTTATGTTTTTAGCATCTCCCAGTGAATTACTAGGTTAGTTTGGGTCAAAGTACTTCTGTCCCTAACAGCTGCTGATTTTTAAAGGAGGAAGCGTGTCCGACTGACCTGGAATCGACGCATGTCTCGAGGGTTTCCTGCATTTTTTAGGCAATTTTGGTTACATTTGAGGAAAAATTTCAAGAAGAACCTGTGGAGAAAGAGAAACAGATATTAATGTCTTATAAATAGGGTGTAGTATGTATAAATACGACATCTGCACATTTGGTCCAACATAGACTTATTTACATCAGTATTCCCAACTCAGACAAATCACCCCCCTCCCCATCCAAAGAGAGAGCGGAGATTGCATAGGCCCAATCTAGCAAAACAGGCAAGCACACCCTGAAACTTCAAACACTGATTTCATAGATCTGTTGTGTCAGAGCCATTAAAGTTTGCAGGATTAGTCCCTCCGTCATGCCAGGCTTGCTGCGCCAACCAGAGCAATGAGGAAGAGACACGTCTTTCAGCACAGCAAAAAAGGGACAGAAAAATGCCAGATGTGAAAATTCCCTTGTGCATAAATGGGTTTTTTTTACAAGTTCTCTGTCACCCACGAGTTTTGATTTAATACAAAAATACTGAAAACGTTCCATAGAGTTGAAATCTCCCTCACAGGAATAAATCCAGTTTGTGTATAAAATTGATGCTCAAACAGTGGTTAGTGGAGCCCAGATCCCTGAAAGAAGAAGGGGGGAAGTCTTGGTCAAAAGAATGACTTCATGGAAAAATGAAATATTTTTGATGCAGCCTATTTCCTGACCATGCACAGGTCACTGAAGTAGCTATATGACCCTGACATATATCTCTAAGAAAAGACATTGCCTTTTATAAAGCCAAAGAAAAAAGCAAACATTTCACTGAAAATATTTCCTTCAGTGTTATGCATCAGTGGACTGTAAACTCATAAAGACAAGTCAGTGAATAATAGTGGGTCTCAGATTCCAGGCTTCCTCCCTGAAAGCCAAAGTTTATCAGCCTTTTGTCCAAAATAAACCACAGACTAAGGTCTACTAAAGCTCAGCCGTGCAAAGTTTAATCCTACAGCAAGTTTAAAGCCCAGTGTAACCAGACAAGGCAGCATTACATATGCAATAACCATCAGTGACTAAGCAGTTCCTCTGCCCTGCTCCCATATACAGGAGTGGGGTGGGGAACAGTCTGATCCTGTTTTACTTTAAATTGGAATGGTAACTTTTGCAAGCAGCCCTCTTTTAGCACCCAAACTGAACACTAGGTCAGCAGAATTTGCACAGACTGTCACCAGGAAAGGCAACACTGCAGGGTAAACAGCTTCAGAAAATCCCTTTTTGATGAGCAGCATTCTTTACCCTGCTCTAGTTGTGGTGCTGCCCCTCAACAAGGCAAGTTTTGCTGCTTGTTCCTCCACATCAAGAAAATCATACAAGGCAAATGGCTGCAACGACAAATTGAAACTATGACGGACTGTTTTCATTAAAGAAATGCAGTGTAATGAGGAGGATTATCAAATGTGATGCTTGGGATTATCCAGGACTAGATCTCCTTGCACAAGAAGTCTCTTCTAGACCTGAGCTCCTAAATAAGAGCAAGCTATCAACATAAAATAAACAGCCACTGCAGGAGAACAGGGGTTTGGAGACAGTGTTCATTTAAAGTAAAGAGCAGTGCAAGTCATTGCATTTCTCAATCAAGCAGGTTCTGATATTCAATAATGGAAAGGTGCTGCTATTTGTTGTACGTGCGTGTCTTTTTAAGCCGCTAATGGCCAGCTGTGACAGCCTGACTCAGATTGTGTAGAAGGAGCTGTCAGCACAAATCTTGGCATCTCGGATCCAGACAACTGCTTGCCACCAGGCAAGGGTTTGTACTCGTGCCAGAATGGATTTTGAGAGACAAGCAAATAGGGCATTAATTCCGCCAAAGAAAAACGAAAAGTGGGGAGAGTTCAGGATCTTACACTTCAGATGATGGCTTTCCTGTCAACAGCTCATCATTTAGCTCATGAGCTATGAAGGGCACAGACATCAGATCCCTCTTGCCCTAAGCTGGCCCTGTCTCGCGAATTGCTGGCAGGATTCGGAGACCACCCCTCCAGACGAGATTGCTCGCTGAAATAAAAAGCCTGGCCATCTGTTGGGAGGCAAAGACATCCCTGTCAGCTGGTGCCTACAGCCTCAAACAAGCCCTTATGTGGCAAAACCTCTCAGAGCCACTCACTCTTTGGGGAGAAGCTGGCGCTGCCCGGGGCCTACTGCGGGATTTTGGCGGCTTCGCCAAGGGCCGAGTCCAGCAGCTGGCCACCCGCTCTGCCACAGCCCCAGAGCAACACCCCGGCCCTGAGGGGAGCTGGGATATGGAATAGCTAAAGACAGCCAAAAATTCCCATTTTGGCTTTACACAGCACACGAGCGATGGGTGATGAGGGTGGTGGGCTGATTCAAGAGCCTCCCAAAAAGATGGAAAGCTCTTGGTGAAGTTCTCTGGAGAAACACTGAGCCTTCCCTCTCCTTACAAAGCCTGAGCTCATGTCAACTCAAAGGCTTGAACAATCACTCTGAAATACAAGAGTTGGCTTTTGGGGTCTGCAAAATGTCAAAGTTTTTCAGTCTAACTCCATTTGCACTGTGCTATAACCCCCAAAGGCTACAGAAGTTTCACCAAAATAAACTGCAGAAGAAATGAAGCTCATCTGTTTAAACCTACCAAAACACCTCAGGCAAGCAAGCAAGCAAACAAAACTTCCTTTGAATTAAACCAACTCCAGAAAAAAATTAACTTGCAAAAATAACAGCATTTTCAGAGGAACGCAAAGCTTACACAGCCAAGTTCCCTCACTGCATTTTAAGCAAAAAAAGTCACCAGTTTACAGAACACATTCTGCCAAGCGCCGTATTTTAATTCCACTGAAAGACAAAACAAACTATAGAGCTGCACTTTGTTTTGGAACACACCAGGGCTGGAGTCCCCCTGGCCACACGAAGCTTCCCACACTCATCCAGACAAGAGCTGAGCGGCTCCTGGGCTGGCACCACACACCCCAGCTGACAGAACCCCCACCTTGGCAGGAAGGAGGGTGAGAACAGATTAAAACAAGGGTAGAGCAGAGCAGTTTGATTCATGGGGCTCAGCCCAGGCTCTTGGTTCCTGCTTTAAACTGCTTGTTCAGGTGCCTTCATCATCTCAAGCCTGGTCCTGCCAGCGTTCCTCATTAGCAACACTTCACTCTGCAAATATTTCAGATTTGGATTGACAGGACTGGTCCAGGAAAAGTGCCAATAGAGCTGAGCTCTTTGTAAGCATAAACCTCCATCCCCATTTGTTCACATTGAACTTCTTTACAGTAGGTTGGTTTTTTTCAGTTCTAACTTTCCTCGCATTTGGCAGGACTGGGTACCATTAATGCTAGCCACAGAGGATATATAGCATTAATACTCATTACTGGGGTCTGAAATTCATTTCCAAGATGAAAAAAAAAATGTGTAAAACACAGGATAAATAAAATCAATAAAATCAATAAAATCTTCAACTCTCTCTCCAAACTTATGTGACTGCTGAATACCCACTCTTCTGCCACACAGGACTCAGTCATCAATTACACTTATTGCTACCATTGAAGGGTTTGGGGGTTTTTTTGCATGAATCAACCAAAACATAGTTTCTGACTCCCTTCCTGGCTACTACCATCCCTGGTGTGAAGAGCATTTGTGCATGCGGAGCACAGAAACACAATCCTGCTCCATGTGAGTCAGCTCCGGTCCAGAAACACAAACTTTTTACAAAGCACTTGGATTTACTGACTCGCATTGGTATTAAACCAGAGAATTCCATGCGTCACCCGTCATCCCACAGACACATGGTTGGAGTGTAAGGAAGGGAAGTTTTAGGGAAAACCAGTTAATTTTAGATTATATTTAGGTGCCCTAAGATGCAGCTCAGAGCAGACTGCAAAAACTGCTGAAGGAGTGAAGTTGCTGAGCAGTTAATCCATGCCATGCATGTACTACTACAAATCCCTGAGTAACTGCAAGGTCCAGTGTAGAAATACACCCTCTGCTTAAATACAAACCCCTGGGCTGAATCAGGCCCCAAACTAACATGAATTTCTGTCTGCCAGGAAAAAGCCCTAAAAAAATATGTTATTGGCCCTTCTGGGAATGTTCTCTTCTTTTCTCACAATTCAATAGAAATTCCTTTTTGGAGATGTTGTTGGGGTTTTTTTTTAACAAAACTGCTGCAATTCCAAAAAGATAGTGGTACCAGTAGCACTGTGCTCTCACCATTATCCTCTGCTCTCTGCTAGGGAGAAACTCTACTCCAGGCCTGGCTCCTACTGCTCCTTCCAACACCTGAAACCAGCTCTGTCCTCACTCCTGCCCCTTCCATCCTCTAATTCCCCTTGTTCCCCTGATGGATTTGGTGAGCACACAACCACCTGGAGGTCACTTCACTTGTTTAAAATGCTCCCTGCCACTCCCTGCTGGCCTTAATGTCCATCACACACCAAATCCTTTGGGTTTGTGCAACACCCTCCCCAGCAGCATCCTGCTCTTTGCCACTACCACAGGGATTTAAATTAAACACATGGCAGAAATGGAAATCCGAGTAATGAAGATGTAAGAGGATTTTGCCTCCCTGCTTTTCTTGACACTACAAATTAATACTCATGTTTATTAAAAATAGCTGAAGAGTTAAATTAAAGAAAGCAAGCTCTGAAATGATCTACGTTGGCTCTTCTGTCACTCTCCTGAAGGAAATTTAAAGGAACTCAAACACGAAGGCTTAGCAGTAGGATTTTCTTGCCATTGCCACAATAAATATGTCTGTGGAAGGAGAAAAAAATAGTTGGAAAGAAGACCTGCTGCATTCCTGATGCTGAAGAAAAGCTTGTTTGTTCCTGATACATTGGAGAAGTTGTTCAAGAACAGTTCCTCCATGTGAAAATATGACAGCTGTCATGGTGCCAAGGTCAGCCAGACCAGTGGCTATCCAGAGAGTGAGTGCTGGTTATACTGCTCAGACCTGGCTAGGGCAAAAAAACCTGACAAAACACACCTTTTCTGTGGTATAAACACATTTGATAGAAAAAGGGAAACTTCAGACTCCTGGATGAAACACAGCAGTAAGTATACGTGGGTTTGTAAAATTAGTAAACCCGAAACACAAGGGCCAGGGCAATAATTAGCAACTTTCTATCAGATAAAAGGATTGCATGCCCATTCTGTACGGCACACCAATTCAGCAGAGTACTAAATATGTGCATAAATTTAAATACACAAGCAGTACTGATGGAGACAAAGGTACTACTCACATACTTGAGCACATCGCAGGCCCAGCTCTGCTGTCAGCCTGGTGATGCTACAAAAACAGTTGTCTCAAACAACCTCTGATGGGTATTTTAGCTCTGGTGAAAACTTGGCATATCAAGAGGTACCAAAGGCAGTACAAGGGTGAGTCCAGACATCATTGCATTCCCTGCCACTGCTTTGTTTGCTTCTGCAGGGTTTTTTTGGCACTTTTCACACACTTCTCTCTTTCTCTATCTCTAACTTCTCCTGCAACTCCTGGTAAGAAGATCTACTTAGAAATTTGCCACTAAAACAAAAATATAGAGGGAATGCAATTTCATTTGGAAAAGTAAATAATCAAAAGGTAGAGAAAGTAGGTTTAGATTAGATACTAGAAAAAAATTGTTCCCTGTGAGGGTGGTGAGGCCCTGGCACAGGGTGCCCAGAGAAGCTGTGGCTGCCCCATCCCTGGAAGTGTCCAAGGCCAAGGTGAACAAAGCTTGGAGCAACCTGGGATAGTGAAAGGTGTCCCTGTCCTTAGCAGGGGGTGGAATAAGTTGAGCTTTAAGATCCCTTCCAACCCAAAACTTTCTATGATTCTGTGATTCCATGATTTATGAAATGGCCCTGTAGAAACTTCAGAAGGACAAAGTGAATTGTTTTCCCTTTTCAAGTTGACTATCAAAACTTGTATTTTAAAATGGAAATTCCAAACTTTGAAAAACTTAGGCTAAAATAAAGCTTTTTTTATTCTGAACAACAATTTCTTGAATTTTCCAACGTTTTAAAACTTTACTTGAAGATTGTTTTTTGGTTGAGTTTTTTTTTCCCTGCAGACTTTTTCACATACAACTCCCTGATCATGTCAGGTACCTTATTCACAAAAGAATAATTGAGACTTACACTGATATTTACCAACATGAGGCTGAGCATGGAAATCAAATATAGGCATGGGGAAAACCTCCTATTACCCACATGTTCACAGCTGGATTTTACTCAGCTCTTTAGTCAATAAACAGCAGTAGCTACCTTTTGTGGCACTTTTACAACAGGAAATGTATTCTGCAGAATAGAAATTAAGCACTAGATACAGCCATCTAACTCTCTTCTAAACATAACCTCTTGAGTTGTCAAACATCCTAATTAAGAAAAGAAAAAAAATCCTAAATCTGTTCTCTCTGGATTCAATGTTCTTACTGATTGAAAATGGAAGCCAAATCAGACATGCATTTTGCATTTATGGGATGCTAAGCAATTCACTGGTTTACAAAACAAACAAATACCAAAATTAAAAGCATGAAAAATTATTTACTTTATTAGAAAATATATATCTTCCTCCTGAACTGCAGGAAAGGTCCAAGAAAAGCAAAGTGATGCAGAGAATAAACCTCTAGCAGTCAGAGCCTGTTGACTAAAATTCTTCAGGCAGTGCCATAATAACAGAAACATAATAAGAATACTAATAATAAAGTTATTTTTGTGAACTTGCTGTGGCTGCCGGAGCTCCAGCACCACCAGGGTTTGCTGTTATCAACACAGTAAATATTCAGCTCAGAGCAGCAAATAGCTGAGGAGGCACCCACATAATCACCAAATCAGAAGGCAGGACTGCCCAAACCAGCCTTAAATTACTCATTGCTCGCTTCAGCAAGTGCTCCCAGTCACTTTTCCTCAGGTCTGTGTGCTCTGCACAGCGAAGCACAGCATATCAATTTTTCATCTTGCATCTTCTGGATTTCTCTAGCTCCCTGATACTGAGTTATAATGCATCACAGAAATTTAGAGTAGTTTGGGAAAGTGCGTTTGGCATTTTCTCCCATGAGTGAGTTAAAATCCCAGAGAGACTGTTTTGGTTTCTTTTCCCAGACTTTTAATAAGAAAAGAAGAAGATAACACCACTGAAAAACAACATCACAGAACAGAATTAAGAATAGTCCAGAGGCAGGTTTGAATGCTCAGTTTTCTGTAATTTAATTTTGCTCCCAGGCCTGAATTTTTAATATTTTTTTTTTCCTTAAAGTAGTGAAAATCTGAATTTTCCTATATCTCCTGACTTGTGCCCAGCCCCAGTATCTAAAATTTTTATTACATGTGAACTCCAGCTGCCTTTCTATCACAAACAAAAAAAAAGTTGGAAGGGGTTTATGCCATCTGTGTACACAGGACACATAGGGTATTTTTGGTTGATGACAACCATTATAAATAGCAAAATAGTAATAATAAAATTCAATTAATTTGGTTCAGTTTAACCACTTTTCCCTTCAGTCTTTCCCCAATTCACTCCCGTTTCACCCCTCAAATATTAGGCCATAAAAGTGGGTTAACTATTTTTAATTTTTACTGAAGACATTAGACTTCAGTCAATGGAAAAAACTACAAACCAGCCCTGTGGTCTGTCATAGTTCACACAATGCCAGTGAATTAGCAGCCCTGCCAGAGTCATACTTTAGCTAAAAGAGCCTCTGTTCAGTGTAAGTGCTGACAGATAACAGCAGTGCTGTTATTGCAATATGATATCAGCATTTGGTTCCCTGCTTCCTCAAGGTAAACTCCTGTAACTTTAGCATGGGCACCAAAAAGCAGCAGTGGTATCAAAGTCGGGGCATGTTGGAGAGCAGGGCTAATCCAGCCCTCTGAAGCTGCTTTTCTCACACCAAACAGAGGGCCCTAAAACATGTCACCTTGAGCTGGGGGTGCTGATGACATATTTCTTTCACCAGCTTACTGAGAAAGTTATAAAGATTCACATGGTAAATATTTCATGTGTGGGAAACACATTTCCCACCTTTCCCTGGACCAGGAGCATGTAAATCACCTGCATGTAAAACTGTGTGCAATCTGCCTGCACATACAATAATTAATGATTCCTCAAATAACCTGACCCCAAGAATACCTCTAAATAACACTGACACACCAGTGCCATCACCCAAATCTGCAAAACCCAGAGGCTGAGACCATTTAAAGGATACGTCTGAGCCTCTGAAGTGCTGAGAAAAATTTCTGCACAAGCAGAAGATGAAGTGCTACTCAAACCCCATCTGAACAGATGCATCCTCGAACATTTACACCAGGTGTAGACATGATCTTACAATGGTGAAACCTCCTGAGACCTGGTTCAGAATCTGCTTCACTTTGCTCTCAAGACGTTTTTAAAGTGGAAGATGCTTTATGTTAAAAAAAAAAAAAAAGAAAGGGCAGGTGGTCTGCTTAGACTGACATGGAAATTATTTTTGACCAGATTTATGCGTAGGATTGGTGGCCTGAAGAGAGAAACAACCAAGATGCATTTAGATCTCTTATTTACATTAACCCATGGTAATGTAACATAACCCATAACAATAAAGAGCCAGAAGAACACAAGAGATGAAGAAAGTGATTATTGAGTAAATTCACGTCTCAAAAACATTAAAAATACACCATCCAAGGAGTTTCCAGAGAAATGCAAGACAAACTTCTCACAGTGCTGTGTGCCCATGAGATGCTGACTCTAGGCAAACTCAGGGGTTCCTGGCTGCAGCTGCTCCAGTGCCTCGAGTTCACTACCAGCAAGATCTACTTTGCAAGACTGTGGGATTTACTGCTGGGATGACACCCCAGCCTCAGCTTCTGCATCACTAAATCCTCCAGAGAACCACAACAGCAATGGACAACTTAAAAACATGCCTGTAAATCTCCTGTTCACACAGTCCTGGGTGGAACTTACCTCACCCGACCCACCTCAGGAACTACAGAGAAGTATTTGGGAAGTGTAATGTGGAGAGGGATTGATTGCATCCCCTCCTAAGACAACTTACGCTTCAAATAACAAATTAAATGTTTGCTTCAAGTAAAGTAGCAGCAGTGAAGGACCTTAAGTGGGGGAGGAAAGAAAATCACAATAACTTAATGATTTTAAGTTATTAAAAGCTAACTTTTAATAAATTAAAAACTAAACTGATCTGAGAACCCAGTCAGTCACTGACAAAGGACAATCAGACAGAGATGCTGCTGGGAGATGTGATTTTACACTTTTATGGTTCTCTTAAATAAAGAAAAAAAAACAACTACTAAAAGGAATCTTTTCAATAAACTAGCAGGGGTGAGTCTAGAATTAGCTGTCCAGAAAAAAAAATATATATGCAAATGTACATTTGTATTTACACAAGACGAGATCAAATGCAAAAATGTTGTGGAAAAAAGTCAAGTGCTGCCTTCAGCTCCTGCCCACAAGCTGGACATTCCATCCAGGGGTTCCCATTGTTTGATGAGATTTAAGAGAATAAAGCCCTCATTTCCTTTGCAGCAGGGAGCTCTGGCAGTGAGCACAGGATCCAGAGTGTAGTGGCTATTTTGGGAGCTGGAAGGAAGCAAGAGGCTGTTCTGTGGAAAGGCGGAGGCACTTTGAGCTGTGCGTGCAGTGGTTCAACAAGAGAAGATATGCCAGGGGTACTTGAAGGGGATCAGGAACTGACTCTAAGTATAAAACGCTGCAGATTTGTGTGTATGTGTGTGTGGGCAAGCGACCTAGACACTGTAAAATTCATTGGGATTTACCACAAGAGGGGAAAGACTGAAAGAGGAAGGGCAAAAGAGTTTCTGATGTGCTGGCGAAGAGGATCACCCTATATGTAATTCTGGAGATGTCATCAATAAATATTGCATATGTCTGCTACCTTTAACATGACATTGAAAGAGCTTAATTAACCTCTGCAGGAGACATGTAGAATCCAATCATATCTGCTTATATTACAAGTTTTGGATTAAGTGCTTCAGATCTCTTCTTAAAGCAATGAGCCTTGAATACGTAGGAAAAAAACGTTTGCTGATGTCCTCTTCTGTGTCAGAGAGATGTGGGGAAAGCATTGTAGGCTGTAGCTGCAAAGTTATCTCTTGCACCAGTTGGGAAAGGTGATCCAGCTAACAAGAATATTTTCTCCTGCCCTTGAAGCCCACCACCCAGTAAGTGTACCCAAGCCGAAAGACAAAATCCCAAAACTGAAGTGGAATTCAGATCAGGATGCTGGTGACAACTTAGAACTGGAGCAAGGCAAAGACATGAGTCTTTATAAGCATGAGCATTTATAAGACATTTATAAAATAAATCATGCTCATGGCACTGTGTACTTTGTTGGTTGGAACTACAAAAAATAGCATCTTTTGAGAGAGTTCAGCAGACCAAAAGCATTGTAAGGGCAGAGGCATAGCATTAAATACCTGACAGAGGGGAGCAGGGAACAGCTACAGACAACTTCCATGGGTGTGAAAACACACACAAGACTTGGGATCTTCCCTGTATTTCTGGATGTCTGGCTGTGTCACCCAGATGCCCCTCTTTGTGAAAGCAGAGGTGATACCTGTGATCAGTAGGATTTACACCCACAAAACACAGAGCATGAGGGTCTACAAAGTACTATACGAGTACTTCAGAATTATGACTTTTCTGTGTCACTGCAGAGGACAGCACCAGTGATGGAGAGAAGCTTCCCAGTGCACAGTTAAGAAACCTTGCCAAGCAGCCAGGGCAGAAAGGTAAAAGTTGTTGTTCATCTACATCTCACCAATGGAAGTTACAATTCAATGGACTAGGAAGTACTTGCAGCTGAACAACTCTTAACAACTTTTTAACTCTATTTTATGTTCTATCGTACTTCTTTTGAGAGCAATCGTGCTGGACATCAGGAAGAATTTCTTCACTGCAAGGGTGGCAAAGATTTGGAAAGAGCTGCCCAGGGATGTGGTGGAGGTCCCATCCCTGGAGGTGTCCAAGGAATGACTGGATGTGGCATTGAGTGGTTTAGCTGACATGGTGGTGTTCAGTCAAAGGTTGGACTTGATGATCTTAGATGTCTTTTCCGACTTTAATGGCTCTATGATTCTAAGTTTTACATCTCCACTTATCTCCAAATAAAAAGTAAGAGCCACTTTGAAGGAATTCTGTGCAGTGCCAATGACAAACTTATCAGCAGACACATGTTAGACAACACGCTAAAATACCCTTACATCAACTTGTCAACAATAACTACCAACAGAAAACCCTGACAATATAATGCTCAGGGCTTGATTCAAACTACAGTTAAATGTACACTATCACATATAAATTGCATGTGACTGATTCTATTCAATGAAATAGTATTACTCCAAGTTGGGAAGTAGGGATCATTCTGATTACAATGGAATGACCAAGTTTCTACTTGCAAAGGCTTCTTTCACTGTGCAGAACAACTGCAACGAGCACAAAGTGGCTGCACTGCTCCCGCCCCTGCAGTGAAACCTTTCTGCCACCCTGGAGCTGCAGCACTGCCTGACTACAGCCAGCTTTACCCTTGGCACCTTCTGAGGCCGCCACCAACTTTTCACGCAAAGTTCATGGATCTAAAGAGGCAGGTTTGGCTCACTGTGTTTAAGAGAGCATGAAGATCCCTTCATCTTAAAGATTCCCAACGCTCAGTAGAAGCAGCTACCTGGAACTAGCAAGGACACTGAGGAGAGCACTTTCATCCTTGCAGAAAGCGTCTTGGGACTTGTTATGACTACAGGTGGTCAGACACCTGACTTTGTGTCTCTCCTGAAAGGCAGCAACGTGGCACACCCCAGTGTGACACCTCTTCAGCAGCATCTGAAAGGGAAGCACACCTCCCACTGAGCCACCAAACGCTGCTTCCCACACTAGTGAGGGTTTTCCTTAGCGGACTCTTCTTTGAAAATAAAAAATTGTCAGTCTAGTGATGCAGTGCCATTAACTCCATGTGCTGTTGCTTTTGTATATCCTGAAGGTTGCTTTTAAAAAATGGGTTTCATTACATAACGGGTTCCAGAAAAGTGATATCTCAAGTTTTAAATTGAGACTTTTTTTTTAAATTATTTTTTGCAACTGGACATGGTCTTCTTGACCTCCATCCAGTCATTTAGATGGCACGTTCTAATGTTCACCTACATGTCACTTTTAAAGCAAGAGACAGATACAGTCTGTATTCCTTGGTAAGAGTTTTAGTTTATTTTTAAAATTCCACTTCTAAAGATCACAAAATAATTAAGGAAAAAAAAGGTATTCTTTTTCTTTTATCAGATGAATTTTTGTATCAAATTGTAGACAATAACGCATTTGAGATAAAGAAACCAAGAATGGAAGCAGAGCTGGCAGAACACCCACATTAATGCCCTGCCTTCATCCCACAGAGAATTATGCTTTCAAGGTGTCCAGGCAGAAAATTTTCTGGAATTTTAAACATGTTAATAGCTCAAGGTAATGGCAACTCCAAGCCAAAACCCCAAATTGGAAAGTTCCTGAGCCCTGAGCAACATTCAGTCTGTAGTCATGAAAGAGTGAAACAAACTCAGATGGGAACACGCACACCTTTTGTGAAGTTCTAATCTGAGGTTGGCATCTGACCAGAAATAACCAGTTCAGACCTCATCTTGGAGACCCGAGCTTGGGACCAAGGAGTCTTTAGAATAAACTGAAAATGTCTTCCTGAAATGCAAGAGAGGCTGGTTTCTCTCTTGTTGCACTGTCTGTTCCCAAACTCTCTCCCACCCATTACCTCTTAAAGGACGTTGGCAAATGGCACCCCTTAGGCTGTATAAATCTCTGCAGAAGGAACGGCATAATTTTTTTCCCATCACAAACCTTCCAGTCTAATATTTGACAGCCTAGATCAGGTGCTGTCCAAACATTTATTAAAACATTTTAAATGATGAATATATCCAATTATTACTATTAATGCAGCTAATACTGACTAATGAGGGGGAAACACACTAGCTTGTGTCCCGCAATTCATTACCCCTGCCTTGTCAACAATTCAAAGCCCAAAACCTAATCATCCATACCGGGCCCTGTTATATTTCACACGTCACATTTAATAAGTCACTCAGTGCCTATAAATTAATGTAACATGTCGGCGTTTATGAGCGCGGCTTTGTCGCTGTTAACAAATGATGTGCTGGCCTGCCCTGCTGCAGCTCAGCAGTGACGAATGATGGAGGATGATTTCTCTCCAAACTATAAACTGCACCCTGGGGACCACAGCTACACATGGGCACGTGTGTGCACACCCACAGTGGGTGTGGGAATAGCATAGAATATACAGAATTAGGTACCTGTTACAGGTATATTTCATGCATTTTAATGTATTAAATATTTTTCAGTCCAGTCATTGAATTTTATCAGCACACATTGTAACTAGTCAGACACACACAGGGATGAACACAAGTTACCAGTGTTATAGGGATGTATAAACAACTCTTCAGCAAGCTTATCAAAAACACATCTCCTGTGTGTATCACGTTACAATTTCACTCACACCACTTTAAACCAACCAAGTTTATAGATACTATTGTTTATAACAACACAACATATAGGTGGGGCCAAATCTTGGGTTTGATTTACAGTTAGTCTGAACACCTGTAATATCTCCATTCTTAGTGCTTCCACAGCCAACCACAGCTTGAAACAGAAATGAAACACCACAGAGTTGTATTGCAGAATGTGATGCTAAACTGCAGACGACTGGCACGGCACCAATACTTTCTTTACTACTTCTTGAGCAAAACTGATTTTTTTAAACAATATGAATAAAGCATAACTTAAAGTAACAGAGTACATGAAAAATGTACACGTGGTATACATGTACTTTTTAAAACCCTTCTTCCAATTTTGCCGAAAAAACTGTAAGCATTGGAAAGCAACAGGGAAAGTATTGACATCTTTTTGGTTACTTTGGTAACAGCTGTGGCAGGTTCAGGATTGATGAAAGACATCTGGATCTACATACAACTGCATTAAGTACTATGTGCAGTAATAAAACTGCATGTTGCAAATGCACACTGTGGCCAGGAGGGAAGCTGTCACTGGAACCAACTTTTAAGCTCAACAGGTTTGTTAGCAGCAGCAGCAGAAGACAGATAAGGAAGGGACCTCTGAGAGTTGAGCTCCTCACCCCTTGGAAAGCTAACTCTTACCAAAGCACAAACCAGGCCCCCTGTTTTGGTTTCATAACAAAGCTTTCCTGATGGTAATGCCAGTTTTGCCCTTATGGTCTCTTTTACAGTGTTGTATCCCATTACAGCAACACATTCCTTATGAAAAAGGCATCCTGGAATACACACAGTAATGCACTGGTGATGAGCCCACAGCCAGCTTGGGAGAGACAGATCTGACTGAATCCTCTGGATGCTTTTTTTGCCTCTGTTGGGAAATGACAGTCTGTAAAAAAGGAAGATTTGTGGGAAAGGATCATGTCTGAAGGTCTGCCAGCACGAAAAAAATTCTTAGAGAAAAACCTCTAGTGTGACAAAACACCATCTTGAGAAAATTCGTAAGTGGAAGCTCTTTGCTTAATCTCAGCAGTCATGACTCAATGCTTCCATGTCCTACTGAAGCAGCAATCCTGAAGAGCAGTGCAGCAGAAAGTCACACTTATTTTCCAAAATCAATCCACCCTGGAAAGGCCACCCAATGGTTACAGTACCAGAGCAGGACACAGAAGACCTACATTCCTTTCTGTGCTTGGTATACTTTAGAAGCCGCCAAGTCACTTTCAGGCTGCTAAAGACGCAATTAAGCCCTCTTAAAAGTCCTACTGTACATTTTACTGCATCTTTAGAAGTCAAAACACCTTCCAAAATCTACCTTTAAATCTCTCTGTCTTCTTTTCCCATCTTTAAAATAGGGATCATGACACTTCTCTAGCACACAGGTGCTGTACGGATAGATAAAGACAAAGACACTTTCTAAAAGGTGTCACACACATCTAGGATTCTCTCATGTACTGTTGGCATAAAAAAAAATCTCAGATATTTTTAAAGACTTCTGATATAGAAAGGGGAAAAGATGTAGGATTTCATAGACTTTAAATGT
Organism: Corvus hawaiiensis; assembly: GCF_020740725.1. Classification (NCBI taxonomy): domain Eukaryota; kingdom Metazoa; phylum Chordata; class Aves; order Passeriformes; family Corvidae; genus Corvus; species Corvus hawaiiensis. Next base: position 4,363,116 of record NC_063227.1, on the reverse strand, counting down.
CTCTAAGAAAATTATCCTGTATAGGCTGTATCAGTGAAAGAACCACACTTATCGATTTGTTTTTCTAGGTCGTGTGTGGGATTTTTTTGGCACTTCATACCTTTAGAGCAATAGAGATGGTAAAATTCTGTGGAAAGGCTTGAGCATTGCTGCTCCTGAACTCTACACACTACTTCTTGTTGAAGGAAACTATTTGGGTGTACAGTCTGAGGTCAGCCACGACAGCAAAGGCCAGTTCACCAGTTAAGGCTCAATGACGCCTTGGGTGTCCCCACAGCCCATCATTTGCAAAATGCTAAAGGTCACAAAGACTCTGAAAACCCAGGACCACATATTTTAACAGTTCCACTACAGAAAATTTATTTAGTAATTGACTAATAAAACGTGTGTTATTTTCTCTAAAAGCAATATTGTATTTCTAGCACCTAAACCAGAAATTATATGGTGCAAACCCTCCCTTCACGTAACTCTGTGACAACACCTATGCAAGCAGAAGTTGAGACCACTATTCCTGACCAAAACAAAATTATTAGAGCAGTGCAGCTCAAATAAACAGCATCACCACAATCAAACAATGTCACAATCAAATAAGCACCTGGGTTTTTTTAAACCCATTCTCCTCCCTGTCATTCATTTATCATCTTTAGTCCTTCCAGACAAAAATTTTGTGGGGAAGCATGATATGACTTGTATAGAAATCTGACCTACCAGAGGTCTCCAGGTACTACCACAAAACACATGACAGATAAGAACAATCTTGATAATTTGGTTTGGGTATTTTTTTTTCCCTTACATACACATTCAGGTCAATGGGCAAAACAAGTAAAAAGTAAGCTAAGTGCCAACATGAAAGCTTGGTACTGTCTGCATGCCACAGCAGCCACACTTAGCTCTAAAAACTTCTAAAACTCCACAAGAAAGGTAGAGATTGCAAAAAAGCCACCACACAGGCACTGCTGGAGAAAGCTTTAAAAACATGGGAAGAAGTAGAACTATCTTGTTGCAAGGGATTCATGGAAACTGAAATCTTGAAGAAAAGGAGAGAAATCTGCATGACAATAACATTGTTTCCTTCTCTGAGGGACCCTCAGGGCTCACAAAATCATACAGAAAAGAACACAGCTCTTTTCAATTCAGCCCATTGTACAGAACGGTGAATGTCGCAAGGTTTATTTTATAATGATTTATTATAAAGAAAAATAAGGGCTCAGGCAGAGACATATTTTCTCAAGAATTTATTGTTCACCAAAATGGTTTGTTTTGCTGAAACATTTCTTTTTGCTCTATTTTTTTTTCTGGCTTCATTCTAGAGCTGCCTTCAGCCACACTTTGCTTTGACAGAGGTAAACGTTCCATCTTCACCTCTTCTGCCACCTGCAGCCCCCAGACTTCCCCTGAGCAGCTGATGCTACACCTGAATCACTGCTAAGCCACCAACCACCTCTTCCTTCTTGCACCACACCTGTCTGGCTCCTCCCTCCCAAAACATCAGGGACCAGGACCCAGGACCTCTGGAAAGACAAGGGAGTAAAGCACCACCAATACCAGACTCAATCCTCTGGCACTGGAGGCAGAATCAAGCCTGAATTCCAGGGCGAGGATCTCCTTTGATCCCTGCTGGGAACACAGCGGTGGCCCAGGAGGACAGGAGCATCCCCAGCCTGTCAGCTGGAGCAGAGGTTGGTGCTGGAGATTGAGAACTGGCTCCCTGAGGGAAACAGAAACTCAGCTGGAAGAACATCTTTCCTCATATCCCTGTGTGAGCAACAGGATGAGCTGCACTGAAATGAAGGACTTTAACCAGCTCTCCTTCCCACCCAGCAGCAGCTCTCGAGAGACCCTGGCTGGGTGTGCTCTGTGTGATCCTGGGCTACTCCAGTGCCACCACAGACCTCAGCAGCCTTCCCTTCCTATGTGTTCTGACTGCATTTCCTTACTCTAGCAAGGACACAGTTTATCCTCTTTATGTACTTAGTCCCTACAGTCATCAAGCCAGTTAAGGAAATGCCAATATTCTCCTTTCAGAGGGGAAGAAAATAAGTGACTTCACAAAAACATGCAAGAGTTTTTGGTAAAAGAAGGGAAATATTCCAGTGCATGGCTCTGCTAGTAAATGAATTTCTACTCCAAGAATTTTTTCTTTCAAATAGAAAAGCAGAACTATTAAAAAAAATTAAAATAAAACCTATCTCAGCTGCATTTTCCACATAGAATTAGCACCTGGTTCAGAAAGAAAATTAGCCAAAAACTGAGCAGGCAAGGAGAACTCCAAGTGCATTGCATGTCCAAGCTAAACTGATGCAATTCCACATAATCAGTAAAAAAATAAAGTCAGAAGTAGGTCAGAAAAGCTGACAGAATTAATCACAGAAGAGATGAATAGGAAATTTGATGGAAATAAGATCACTTTTCATGATGAATTCATAGTCAGCACTTAATTGAGTACAATGAACTTGAAAATACACTTAGTGAATGCCTGCATGAGCTGGACTTCTGAATGTTTGTAGCAGTTAAGATACACAAACTGATCAATAGTGTAAAACAAAGGAGCTCAGGTATGCATGTGTACTCATACATCACTTCAATAAATTACCCTGAGTGTTAACACCAGGGGAAGGGAGGGGGGTAGATTTAGAACAATCATTTTGGGATCAAGAGCTAAATCATTTCAACCACATCTTGATTTCCGCAAAACTCGGCAGGAATTATAAGACTTAACAGCATCTCAACAATTAGCATATTATAAATACAAAAATGATATATTAAAGTGAGAGGAGAAAAAGGCCAGCATTTTACACCTACAGTAATATAATTCCACTACTTAATGCAAAGTAACAGGCATTAGAGTGTTTGGGATCTTCTTGTATAGTGTTATCTGTTCTATCAGTAAATGAGACTATGTGAACAGTACAACCTATAAATAATTCAAGGCCTGAGATGGCAATTATAGAACCATGCACAACCAGCATGAATATTTTATGAAGGCTAAAACAGCCCTCAGAATGAATCATGGATAGATGAACACACACACATACACACACACTCAGCTGTTGGCCAAGTATTGCTTCCAGACATGGCTTATATCTGATCCTCAGTACATCTAAAAAGAAAATTCCTGAACCCAAAAGTCAGAAGTTACATCAGTATTTTTAGATATTAAGAGATATTAAAAAAATAAATAAAGGGACTGTAGAAGAAAAAAATGTTATACTGGTGAAAGAGAATGTTTGTTTCCTTTCAAAGATTCTGGTAGGAATTCTAAACAACTTTTTCCCATGCACAAAAATGTGGCTGCCAAAAGCCAACCATGAGGTACAAAACGAGGGCCTGCAGGGGCTGTGCAGCACTTTGGTCTGCAATATCTGCCCCTAAAGAAGGACTTACCTACATGGAGATATTTTCCAGTAGAGGAATACTGGTGTAACTCCCCATATGGGCACTATTATTGCAGCACAAGAGCATTCACAGGGGAGTTGCAGCAGTATAACTACTCCAGCGTAATTATACGGGTATAATTATGCCAGTAAATTTCCCTGTATTAGCAAGCCCAAAGAAAACCTCCCTGTAAGGAGCAGGGCACTGCTGCATCCTGCCCCAGCACACAGCCAGGGGGCCTGCAGAGAAACACATCTGGGAGCAGAGATCCCCAAACTCTGCTCCAAAGCCAGAGCACTCAGTGGCACATGAGTAAATTAATAACACACCAGCAAAAAAAAAAAAAAAAAAATCTTTTATGTGTCTATCATGTACATAGATACATGGATGTGCACACGTACATGCTCTAGGTATATTTATACTATATATAAATATAGTATACATAAATATACATAATTTTATTTATATGAATTTACATTTTAGAACATATGTGTTATAAACACTGTCTGATTAGTCCACAGATCACCTCCTTGAAATGAGGATGTATAATTTCTCCCATTCTCCCACTGGTAGAACTGGAATACAAAGTTAAAACACCACCAGTTATTAAAAGAAACTGGGCTGGAACCTGAGTGACCATCAGATAGCTCTTCTGTGCCAAATATAAACACATCTTTGATAGCTTGAAGATTTCTCATGTGCAAATATAAATGATGAGACTGGTTTTGGGTGCACGGCAGTCTACGTGCATGCATGAGAAATAAAGATTAAGACTGAATGCAGAAAAACTATAGGACTAAGGAGGCAGCATCAGATGTTTCTTAGTAATCTTAATACATTTTTGTGCTTTTTTTTATTTTTTAAGCCCTTATTGGGTCTTTCATTTGCATCTAAAAAAGGCTCTTTTAAGGCTACAATTTAAAGCAATGCCTTGCAGACAGGCTGCCGGGTCCTCCTGCAAGGATGTGCCCATGAATAGGGTCACAGTGTCACAGACAGCACAGAGAGCACGAACTCACCCACCTCACGGCCTTTTCCTGCACGACCCCTATAATTTTGTGGGTTTGGCAAACACAAGGGGCAATTGTGTCAGCCAGGGTCAAGCTGCCATTGTGGGGGGTTTGTGGGCAGGATCAGTATCTGAGGGAGAGGGGTTGTGTCATGCTGGGTCAAGACACTGCAATTGTGGGTGCCAGTTTGGCAGCTCCGAGGTGGGTTGCAGTTGTTTTCCAGGGAGGGAAGAGATGACCATGCTGGCGGCTCAGGAAGATTCAGGTAGAACTGAAGCTGTTTCTAGAAGGTTTTGCAGTGAGAAGAATGTGAATTTAGTTGATGGAAGTGGGGAGATGGCAGAGAGACAAAGCGTCCAGGAGCTGGAATGATTTAGGATATCTGTAGGGGAAGATGCAGCTCCAAAGGGATTGGTGCCTCCAGCAATGTTTATCACCATGAGTTTAATATTTTACTCAGCTAAAAAGGTGTATTTTCTCCAGGAGAAGACAACACATGGAAAACAACACATCCCTCTCACATCCCATGAGAAAGCGGCGTATCAAGGAGAGGTTTGGCAAGCAGGTTTTACATCCTAATTCTGCTTTGTTTGAAACCAGATCCTAACACAGCCTTTTTTCTCTCACCTTCCCATGCCTTTGGAGATGCTGAATTGTGAGTTAGACTGTGACTCAAACATGATCAAATTCCTGGTACATATGGACCCAGCAAGGCAGAACTGTGGAGTTTGGTTTTTCTCATTTAAAGGCAGCAAATAAAAAAAAAATATCATGAACAGAAACACATACCTTGAGACCACAGCCCAAAGGAAATACTCTGCTAATTGCAAGGGTGTATTAAAGTCATGAACTAAGTAAACTAATTTGCTCTTGGAATACTTTCTATACCTCCTAGGTTTCTGTTTAGAACCTCTGTTTAGACATTTCACAATCTAAATCTGGTGAAGTCTGAAAAAGACCTTCAGAAGAAGGGAGGAAAGAAAAAGCCAGGCAATGGTGCAATAGGCAGCTTTTGAAACTTGATCTGGCTTTCTATTAATTTGCAACACAGATTTGATTTCTAACTCTCAAAAATTGGAATGGTTAATCTTTTATTTTCATTATTTTGACATTTCTGTTTACCTTTTAGAAATGCTATCAGAAGCACAATGTGGCATTGGAAAGCTAAATGCTAACACATGGCGTGCTCTACAACTGCAAAAATTTCTCTCATACTTTTGCAAATACCACAGCCAAAATCAACAGCACAAGTTTGATTTTCTTCATCATGAATTGACAGCTTATTTATCTCTCAGGAAGAACTTTCTAAACCCTTTAAGCTTCCAAACAACTGAGGAAGGATTCTGCTGACTGTTCAAAAATTTTTGTGCCTCATAAAATTATAAGCTACATTATTCAACTCTTCATGTGTTCTTTCTAAAAGAAAAGGAAAAAAGGATGCATTATGAATTGCAACAGACTTCACGAAAAAAAGTCAAAAGACTGATCTGCCAAAAAACTTTCTCATTAGGATTTGTTTCATCTGATATTAAACCACAACATCCATATTGTGCACGAAGTCCAGCTAAACAGTCTTCATGATATCAGCTGATCTTAAGTACATATAGGCCTTCAAACACTGGGTCAAGTCTCATTAAAGTCAAAGTTTAACACATGCTTCAGCATGTGCAGAACAATGATGGATTTACATTAAATGCTCAATTGCTTTCTTGAATTACAGCCTTAACCACTTCATACTCCAGTGAAGGTGAACATGATCCTCCTCATCAGGCTGGGTAATGCCAATGCGTTGCTACAGCCCCGAGAGCACAGGCACTGCCAAATTGCCAGAAGTGATGGTTTCTGGGGACTGCTGGCTGAGTGAGATGCTCCACAAACACTGTCCTGGAGCCATGGAGAACACAACCCCGACTGCAGCAACCCCAGGCTCTGCTGCTGGGCAGCAGCATCTCCCCCAAACGCTGCCTTCCAGCGAGCTGAGGGCTTGTTTGCAGTAGAGGCTTTAAATCAATACACAGGAATGAAAGACTCCAGCAATGCTAACAGATCAAGTATTCAAATGTGGAATCCAGGGAACATTTTGCTTGCCAGTAAAACGCCCAGTGTAACTCATTCACCCATGAAAAGAGCTGTGTCTGAAGTCATCTTTATTTACAATGTGTTTGTGCCATGTTTGTTTGCAAAGTGGAGGATGAGTTGGAGTAGGTGGCATCTCTCATAGCTTCCTTTCCACACACTCTGCACTCAGACTCCAAAGGTCTAAGCCTCACAAAGCAGTTACTGAGGAGCACACATTTATTTACACCAAAAATATATAACGTGTTTGCTATGAAAGTGGTCTGTTAGACTGAGCTTGTAAACCAGGAACTCCCTATGCAAAATGTGGAGTTACTCTGCTCTAAAATTGGTGTAACACAGAAATCAGACCATGTGCCACTTTACCTCCACTGGCCAAAAGGCAAAGTGGCTATAAAAACTGCCAATCAACCAAGAATAGGCTAACAGGCCTATTCTGAGTTTTGCTGAATGTCAAAATGGTCAAAATTTGGAATTTTTGTCTGAATTAGAAGTCTGAAATTTTGACATTTATTTTCATCTGAAATCAAAATAAAAGAACAATATACTATGAAAAACTAGAAATCGTACCTGAAATCACCTAACATAAGGCATAACAGAAATACACAATATGGTGAGAAATCTCTAATTTCCTCAGACATTCTGCTGGACACTGTGATATATACCATGGGCACGTGAAACTTGATAACAGGAAAAAAACCCAGACTTCAGGTTTTCCTGTTTCAAATTCTCAGCCCCCCCTATCCTTGGAGCTAATGGAGAAATCTCAGATAGCAGGAAAGAGCCCACAAGGAAATCAAAACACCTCCAGAAGCACGAGGGGTCTCCAGCTATGTCATACAAAGTATCATATAACATTTTTATCCACTTATTTTTCTAAAGTAAGAGATCCTTTTCCACCACAAACTGTGAGTAAAATATCACATCATAAAATTAAATACATGCTAAAACCATGTAAGGATATATTTGATAAAAAAAAAGCTGTTATCTCAAGCACTGCTTCATCCTGAAACTGGTATTTTTTTAAGCAATTACATCCAAAAGGGATGGCTTGTTTCTAGGTTACTCTGCAGAGTGGCTGTCTCAAGAGAGATGAAAGAGCAAAGGTAGGTCTTTCCTGTATATCCCCATCAAGATAATAATGGATGTGATGGGAGAAAGCCTGAAGTGATGTCACTGGAGGCAGAGTGCACACAGTGCTACATGGGCTCCATAATGGAGAGGGAGAGACAAGCCACGAACACGAGAGGGGGAAAATCCTGGTGAAAATCAGGTAAACAGCAGTGAAATGGAAATTCAGTTGGAACAGAAGCTTTTATTAAACTGGATAAACAGACACAGTTGAGTCCTCAGTAAGGGAACACAAATCATATGAAGGAGCAGAAAAAAAGAATAACAGCATCCAATTCTACAAAACAAGTCCCTACAAGAGACTCCACCGTTCAGAGGATCCTAAACCACATATCCCACTCTGGGAGCCCATTAAAAACACCATCCTGTAAGGCCTTTCTAACCTTCCATAACGTGACACACGTGGCATTTTTATAAGTTAGAAGAGGAACTCATTTTTGAGGTCTGTCACAAAGAACAGGAAATGCATCTTGCAGCATAAATGGTCATCCGGCACAGAAAGAAGATTTTGTGTTAAAGTTACACATGTGTACACGTAAACCCAGTTCCCTGGGGTAAAGAGACATTGCATAACACCCCACCATTTACTAAATGTAATTTCTGTTTTACTGAAATAAATGAAGACAGGTAACTACTGTAACCACAGAATCATAATAATGAACCGGCCAACAGATGGCAGCTGAAGCAAATCACCTGATTTAAATAAGATCTGCATTTGCTTCAACCCGGCAAGTTTTGCAAACAGATCTAAGTCAACTGCCAGATAAAAATCAAGCAATTTCAGAGTCACGCTTGCTTGTAACGGATTATAACTTTATTATGAATTAGGTCTCTGATCCTGCACATTTAAAAAAACAAACATTACTACTGTGGCACCAAAGGGGGAAGGGGGGACAAATCATTCTATTTAATTTTGCTCACCAGTGATATCATTAATACAATGAAAATAATGTGCTGTGCATGAATCTGGCTTCTGACGGCAGCACTTTGGTGAGAGACTGAGGAAATACAAAGCAGAAATAGATTCCTCAGGCAGTCAGTGAATATGAATAAAAAAAAAAAAAACCACAGGAGAGCTTTCTGGCCTGAGGTTAGAGGCAGAGTTTGGCATTATTTTACATTAGAAACAATTCACATTCAAAACTGTAATTGATAGCAGTGAAGTGTTAGGGAAAAGAGACTGTGGTGTTCAGGCAGGCTGACCTGCCAATCAAACTCAACCTTTCTTTGAATGAATAAAAGCTTCATTGCCCTATTATGTGGATCTGGGCAGGCAGCACTAAAGTACCCTGTTTGTCAAGTTTATGTGCACTGCCCCAAGCTACTCAGACACCCATGCTCAATAATAACTTGAAATCATCAGTGATTTTTGATAGGGTTTCTTTTAAAACATTTAGTGTTAATTTTACTAAGTCCCTGGGACTTAAAGAAACAGGAGGGCAATATTTCCACTCTGCTTTGTACAAAGACTGACAGACAATGCTGCTGCTGCTCTAGTTAAGGTAGAGCGAGACTGTTGGCTGGGGTTTTTTTAAAACATCTGTGAAACCGTGTAGTCTGAATGCTGCAGGCAACAGCTCCTTATCATTACAGGGAGGAAATGCTTGTCTTGATACTTTTTTTTTTCCCCTCTCCTCCAGGCAGGAGAGCTCTTGTAAATAGAACAATTGGCTCTTTGCTAACCATTTGATGGGAGACTTTGGTTTTCAGGATTCCTTTCCTTTCCCAGTAGCTGCCAGTCCATTATGCTCCTTACAGCACCAAATCCACTGCTGCTCACATCCTGATGCACTTATGAGCACTGGAGACAACTGAATTACTCGCTTCGATCAAGCTGGTCTTTCTGTTGGTGAAGCAGATCCTTTAGAGTTCTGTGGTCTGCTGAGATGGGCAGTGAGCAGCCAAATTCAGCACAGAACAAAGTGGTTGATGACATAAAATACATCTTTCAGGAGATGATCTTTCAGGAGATAGCAGAGAGGATGGAGGAAAAGTCTGACAGCAGGAGATACACAGGCCTAGGAGGATGTTTAAGAAAGGACCCTACTGCCCTGCTGCACGACTGCCCTGTTTCTTTCCTACCATCCCCTCCCTGCTATCAGAGTTTAAATGGGAAGTGGGTGTGTGGCCACTGTGCAACACAGGTCTGTGTTTCAGTGCAATGAGGAGGGTTAGACCTCTGCAAGGTCAGGTGACAGGAATTCTGAAGACTGCTGTGACACCTCTGTTTGCTGAGAGAAGTGCCAAGAGCTCCTCGCTGAATATGAACAGTGACAAGTGCTCTCTGGGCAGACGATTTGCTGCTGCCTGCACAGCTCACTTCCCATTTTACTTGAGTAACTTGCTTGTTCTCACAGCCTCTGCAGTTTCTTTTTACCTCCTAAACCCCCCCTATGAGCAAGTATACAAAGCCAGTATATTCAGATGTGTCCACATTTGAAGTGTCTTGTAAAGCTGCAACAAAAACTCCTGTGGCAATTAGTTCGCTGTGCCCAGATATTCTGGTTGATACATAAATATGATAAACTCCACATAAATATAAATAAAAGTTCCTCACAGGGCACAAGAACAAAACCAGTGTCACCATGAGAAAGCTGCCCTCCAAAGACAGCTCAATCTCAGACCTCATTTAGCAAGCAAAGTTTCTGATTACACTCAGCCCCTGCCTTTCCAGTTCTTCTCACAAGTGACTGAGGGGAAAAGCTACTTTTGTAAGTGATAACTGAATGTTGCAGCAAACACATGGGGCAGCAGTCTGTGGCTAGAAAAAGCAGCAAGGAGATCTTTCTTAAAATGCTTACAAAACTATTAAAGGAGACATGGAGAAGAAAGTAAAGCGCAAAAGAGGAGTTCACCCAATTTCTGCCTTTTAAACCACTGTCCCTCTTCCTTAGCCTATTGTCTCCTGGGTTTTAAATATCTTCTAAGCTGTATTTTCAAAGGGGAAGCTCTGTGTACCGGTGATCAGACAAGTTGGTGAAAATAGATTCATCAGGCTTCAAAGGATTATTGTTTGCAAAGAGACAGAACAAACATTACTATTTTGCAGTACAGCTATGACATTATTAACCTACTGTGCAAGGATTTTATTGCCAGATTGGTTCATTTATCAAAAATAAGGGAAATTCAAAGCACCATAAGGAAGGTAACATTTCAGCAGGCTTGGCTTTCACTTAACACCATTAATCTCTCTACTTACACAGGAGGCAAAAGTCTTCGTTTAGTGGTGTCTCAGTCCCACGTAAGAGCCCTGATTCAGTGTCTGAGCTTCAGCACATCAATACTGCACTTGGCAGAGAGGAAATATTAGTATTTCTGATATGATTCTTTTTTTTTAATTGCAGGGTCCCTTCCTTAGCCAAGTGCTGGGAGGAGGATGGCAGATACTATATGTGAGAAGTGTCTATGTGCACAAATACAGCTAGAACTGTAGAGAAGAAAAAGATACCCAAATACTGCAATATTTATGTCATTAAAAGAATGAAAACTTTTAATATCTGAGAATTTGTACCTTCATATGGTATCACAAGTAAAAGCAAAGGGTGTGCTGGGAGAGGAAACATCGAACAATGACTGGATTTTTTTTTTTTTTTTTTTTTGTAAAGAAACTGATGGCAAACATCTCAATAATTCATGAAGAAGCAATTGATTTTTTTGGCTGGAAGGACTGGCTCCCTTCGACTTGTCCTCTCCAGAGGAAAAGCTCATTAACACAGAGGTGTGGGGGGCAGGGGGTGCATGCACGTATGCACATGGATGGTCTCCCTCCGTGTACATGTCTGTGCACACACTGTTTATGTGCATATTTTTATCTAACTTTTAGACCTTTCACACAAATCAGATAATATGTTTTTATCTCTATACAGACTAGAGACACAAATGCACCAATACAGTGAAAGTAACCTTATGGATTTTCATTACAGAATTCAGGCTTCCCTATTCCCAAAGACTTTCATGAAGATCCTAAATTATAGCCTTTTAATTGACCCACCCCCAAAGCATGCAGAGTGCTGAGATCCCAAGATGCATACAGTATTTTTGCAATATATTATGGGTCAAATTCATTTCAGGTACAACCCCTCTGCAGTGACTAGTTATATCTTTTGAGAATGTTAGCCCCCAGCGTATAGTGACAGCAATTACCCCTATTTTCCTGCAGGAAACATTAAAATATATTTGAACACTACTGAAAGCCCAGGAAAATGTGCTTATAGTCATGGTTGCCTCAGATGCCTAATAATGGAAATTATAATGTCTCCAGTTCAGCCTACTGGGTTTTGACCCCAATGGCCAAGACATCAGAGAAAGGCTTTTTTTTTTTTCACCCCCTCTTAACCCTCTGGTTTTATCATTGTTTTAAAGATTTTTTTCAAGAGCTTTTTCAAGCAGGAAACGTAGCATGCAGCACCAGTACTTCATGATTGGCTTTACTTAATCCCACACAGCCAAGGCACAGAGAAGTTGAAATAAAGCTGTGACTTATCCTCATGCCTGGATACTGCCAGTTCATGCCCTTGCACATCATGTACAGCAGATGTTGCAATAGGCTGGTAGAAAAGCGGAGAGATACAGAATATTTCCTAGCCTTAGGCTCCAAGGACACACTCTGCATGGTGCACAAGGTGGAGGTGATTATTCTCAATGAAGAACATGCAAACTACCCCGTGTAGTGTGAGCTTCAGCTGCAGCTCATATGGGAAGAAGATACTCCAGCACCCCATGATTCATTAACTCTGTGAAACCAGTGAATTTTCTCCTCTGCCACTCACCACAGTTTCCTCCCCAGCTTCTAATCTCCCTCCCTTGCTCCCTTTTCTTCTCCTCTTCCCACTTCACCCTGGTAGGCAGCAGACCCTTTGTGATGAGGTCACTGCAGAGAGTGGGGTGGGCACAGAGTGCCACTGCATGGCCCAGGTTTCCCGTGTCCCTGCAGAGAGTGGGGTGGGCACAGAGTGCCACTGCATGGCCCAGGTTTCCCGTGTCCCTGCAAACAGGGACTGTGCTGTACCTACCCACCCCACAAAGGGCTGACAGCAGCCCCCAGTACGGGGGCACTGGGCTGGCCAGGACTCCTCTCCTCCAGAGCTTATGCCTCAGTTCCCAGCTCAATCTCCTTCACTTTTACTGGGATATATTCCCTATACTGGGAAGCTGGCACAGCTATACAGAATATTCCACAAACCCAAGGGGAAGCTCCGGGTTATTTCTGCTCTCTCCCATGCATGACTGTACCACAGCAAAGCAAAGGGAGCTTCACTCTAATGTAAACCCTTCTGGGTATATACCATTGTCTAAATTACTTATTTTTAAACAGTATCAGGGAGCAAGCAACACCACTGCCTTTGAAAGTTTGAAGTCTAGCAGCATCTTTTAAAACTCAGAAGACGGGGAATTATTTTGTATTTTGACGACTCTGAATTGCAAACCCAAATGATTAACCTCTCCACTGCACTCCCTGTTTCCAGGGGAAACAGCAGAAAGGACGATTTCTATGCTTAAATCTCTAAATCAGATTGCACAGAGTAGTGCTGGCAGGTGATAGCTGAGCAGAGGATACATCCTTTTGTCATCAAAACCTTACAAATTATTTATTTGATCAGGAAGGAAAGCTGCAAAAGGCATCATATATTGATAGTTACTATTTCAGGGCTGGCTGCCATCCTTTCCAGTTGCTGTGAGGATAAAGGAACAACCCTTAAAATACACTCAACTCTCCATACATGATATTTTTGGAGTGGATGAACATTGAACTTACAGCTCAGACCACAAAGCTACTACATCTCCCTGTAATGGATTTGTGCAGCATATGATCCCATCAGCTCTGCCCCAGAAACCCTGGGCTTGTTTTTTGGCTTTGCCACTGATCTTTTGTGTGAGTTTGGGCTAATCACTTTATCCTGTTGTGCCTCCTTGTTCTCCCTTCCCTGCTGTTGCCCGTCTTTGGCTACTTATGTACAGTGAGGATGTCTGAGAACAGGGATTGGATTCCACTCTGTATAGAAATTGTTATTTAGAATCCTGACTTTTGCTAAAGCCACTTCACAATCAAGTAATAACAACATGCCTATCCGTGTATCTGTTTGTGTACCACCATTCAATCCCAGCGGGCACACTGTGCACTTTGGGACCCATCTCCTCATAGGAACAGTTCACTGATACTGAACAGTTTTCATGAGCTGACTTAGGAAGAGTAATTTGAGCCTGCCCTGGCTCCCCATTTGTCTCCAACACCCATACAAAGTATTACTCTAATCCTGACTTGCATTACTGAAATTCTCACAATAACAGCTCCTTTACCTCTGATTTTTATGAGGATTTTATCATGCTAGTTTTTAGTGGAAGTTGATTTCTGGTTTTCATATAGGAAAATTCATAAACTACAAAGTGAACCCTTTACTCACAATACAAGACTCCAAATACAGAGAAACCAGTACTGCTGTATTTAAAAATCTTCTCATTTCTTATTCAATCTCATTATTCTGGAGGGAAGTAGTGTTGGAGCACCTTGGGTTGTCACACTCCCAACTTGACAGAAACACAGTCCCAAGGAGACAAAAAAGATTTCAGATCTGGAACAAACTCATTCCAAAGGCAAATGGAGTGTCTTCCAAAGTACAATACCTGTAATGTCTTCCATACAGGCAGACACTGAGCCAAGTCTCAGCAGTGGCCAGTACAAGCTGTGTGAAAGGAGAAAATAGGAACATGGAAAGTGTATCCGACTGTACTCTCCCAGCTTCCAGCAATGAAAGTTTCATGGCTCTCCAAATCCAGAGATGGTATCTGAGCCCTCATATTTAACAGGCTTTGTCAGCTCTATCCTCCTTGAACATGTCTCTCTTTGAACTCATTTACAGTTCTGACCTCCACAACATCCTGTTGCAATGGGTTCCACAATTTAATTATGCATTGTGTGAAAAAGTACTTCCTTTGTTTGTGTTAAACCTGCTATCTGACCATTTAACAGGGACATTTTTACTTCTTGTATTGGGAATTGTGAACATTCATTCCATATTCCTTTTGATAATTTCATTGTCTCGATCTTATCCTTCTTTCACTCATCTTTCATCCTAAAGATTTCTAGTCTCTACAATCTCTTCTCATATATCCTTCCACAATCCTGACTGTTCCTCTTCCCACCTCTTAACCCATCCCCAACCCCCAAATATACCAACTTCCTTCACTTGTTTGTGTTCTTCTGACTAAGATGCTTGGAAGTGAAAAGGCAGAAGCTGGAGGAATCACATTGGTAAATGTTTTGTTCACACAACTCCGTATTATTTATTTTTGGATTTGTTTCTGTAAGATTTCATTTTCTAAGAATCAGAAGAATAAAATGTTTTCTTAAAATGTGCTCCTTCGCTCAAAACTGATTCTAACTGCTAGAAATTTCAATAAGCCAAATAAAACAACAAACCCAACCAAATATAGTATTTCCAAAATCTCATTATGGGCATTATAAAATCACCAATTAAGAGAAAATGTTGAGTGAAGGGTAGATCCACAGAAGACAAGTTTTTGCAAAATGTAGTTTCATAGTCCCTGGAGCCCAGAGTTTATTGGGCAAGGGATTTACACATCTTGGTTACTTTCCATTTCCCTCCTGTAATACAGTAAGTGGTGCTCCTTTATTTGCTTGTGCTTTTTGAACTGATACCATCTCACCTGAAGCAAATAGGGAACAGCATCCAGGTCCTGGCTCTGAGCTACAGGTCTTTGGTCTGCTCCAGAGCCTTGCAGTGAGATTCATAGCTGTCCCCCTAATGTGTCCCTCTCCTTTCTCCAAACTCCAACTCAGTTTTCATTTTTTCCCCATGAAGACCATTGTGAGCATTTCCCTGTTGCAGATTTCAGAGCTTGCAGGGTGCAGTCACCTGGAGCTCCTTTTCCTGGACTGTGATAAATGAGCAACTTCACAGCATTTTCTACCTTTCAGACTTCAGGGACACCATTTAACTTGTCCAAAGCCTCACCTACTCTTTCCACGACTCGCAGAAGTCCTTCCTATTTTTGTTACTATATGTACAGTAGAAGCTATCAGTCAATGGCATCTCTCCAGGATTTTCTTTTGTCAACTGCAAGGGGCAAAGAAACCTTTGAATACTTTATAGCAAACTCTTGGTCTTCTGTCAAGAAATTCCTTGTCATCTATCAGAGGATCCTGCTTCCTCCTTAAAAGTGTCTTCTTTTGGATGTGAAATATTTCTGACTGTGGGGGCTTTGGGGGATTTTCTATACAGAAAGTTCCTTTACCAGTCGTGCTTATAAAATTTCAAAACTTCCCCCTAGTTCATTCTGCAGTCTTAGCTGCCACTTCACAGCCTTCAGGTTTCCTTACTAGACTTTTAATTCTCTTGTTTATTTCTATTGCCTTTTTTATGCTTAGTGTATCGATTAAACAGGAGCATGCACAAATAATTCCTCTTTGGCTGACAGCAGACCTTGCACACCTTGACTCAAAAGATTTATAAATGCCACATCTGGACAGCCACAAGATGGGGACAAAACCCACAGGACCCTCCCTGAATGGGCCATACATTTTTGCAGGCATTAAACTGAAGTGTTAAGAATTCCTGTTACTCAAATGTCTCCCTATTATGCATCTTCAAATATTGTAATTTTTTCCCCAAATTTATAAATGTTCAATGTAGCATTCTGGCCTCTCTAGTCAGATAACACAACTATCCAAGTATCCTGCACTTCAAAATAAATTCTTTGCATAATGTCAATGCTCAGAAATTAATCTCTCTAATTTTCTCTCACACCAAGCTTTAGCGTGATGTAACAAAGTCAGAAGGTGGCAGGGGAATCTGTGCACCACCAAAGAAAGCACCCCCAAAAATCTCAGATAAAACTGAAAACATAGCAAGGATTTTAATACTTGTAACACAAAAGGTTTTCTGTCAATTGCTTTGCCACTGAAGTTCCATGTATTTCATGCTGTCCATAAATTTTCCATTCCTCACACGCCAGGGGTTTTGGCACAGGAAGAAAGTATTTGTACACCAGGAGAAGATGCAGCAAAGCTGGTCGCAAGTAGGAAAGCAGAGGAGATGGCTTGAAGTTGTGTGAATTGAAATCTGAAGCTTCTTTTCCAACGACAAGAAGCAAAACATAAACAACACTGCCAGTCATGATGCCATCTTTAGGGATTGAGTTAACTGTTGAGCTAAATAGGACAAAATTCCACAAACTTTTGTTTCAAACCCTGGCAAACTCCACCAAAAAACTTTGCACCTCCTTCTGCTCACTTAGTGACGTAAGAATTGTCCCTACCAATTCAAGAACCAAATCCTTATTACTTGAACCAGTGACTGAGGAAAACGTGAAAGGAGGATATTCGGCAACCTGGGAAACACAGTCACAAGGGACACAACAGGTAGAAAATTTCAGCCTAGAGGAGAAGGTAGGACTGAAATTAACAGATTTGTGTTCTCTTGGCAAAGCTGAATCAGCTGACAACACGAACTTGATGAAGCAACCCAAACTACAGCGGAGAATTAGAAGCAGGAAGGAAAGAGGATGACTCCAAGGAGAAACAGCTCTTCCAGTTCCCAGCAGACCTTCAGAGAGGTGTTACCGAACGAGAAGACAAAAGACTGATCAGAGCATGAACCAACAGCTGGGAGAAAATGAACAGATCAGGAAAGAGTACGTGTGATTATTTTGCACATGGTTAATGGGGAAGAAGAGGTCCTTGAACTTGTGTGGGGTGAGGTCACCATGGGTGACGTTAGCTCTGCAAAGCAGCACCATTGTTCTCCCTCAAGTCTTCCCCTCTGGACGGTCAAAAGAAAATAACTGTTTTCACCATCTTCTCTTTTAATTTCAAGACAGGGTGATTCGGCTCCAGCTGTTTCCACACCCTGCTTTACAGCCACAGTCCATGTGACCTTTCCTCCCTCCCCCACCCCAGCCATTTCCTCTCTGAGCTCTTCAGAACAGCTTATACCAAACAATATTTAGCCCTAATTCATTCTTGCTCCATTTGGTTACTTCTCTCAGCTACAAAACACAAAATAGCTGCACTTCCCTAACGAGACAAACACAAAAACCTCATGAAAATATTGGCACTGCTAAATTCTAATGTGAAAGTCAACGCTTCCCCAGCCCCCTCTCCCTCATTTTCCATCTCTAGCATATATATTATTAACCACCTTTTTTATTTTGCTGCTTATGAAAGAATACATGGTCAATGTGATCTTGTGTCCCTGGGATTAGGAGTTAAGACATCCCCTATAAATCAGTGTAATCTTTGTAACAGGACATTGTTGCATTGAGCATTCCTGTCTGTATGATGCATTTTCAATTACTCTACATGTTTTCTACTTAGTAAGCCAGCTTAATTCTTCGCTATGTCACAATATTAGAACATGTCCCAGGTTAGAAAAAAGGAGCAATCTTAGAGCCCTTGTAAGTTGTTTAGCCTCTGGCACTTATAAATCCAAAAACACAAGGGAAATCCGTTTTTCTTGCTTGTAATATGCCTTTAGATTTATTACTTAAAGAATCTGTTCACTTAATCCTTGGCTGAGGTCAGGGTTCATCTGCATTCTAATAAAGGTTTTAGTAAGAGTAAGACAAAACAAAAAAATGAAGGAGCTGTGTATGCCTGTATAAGCAAGCAATACTGCAGATAAAGTATATTCCCAAGTAAGTTCTCCACGAGGAAAGAAAACGAAGCAGGAAAAAAAAAAGCAGGATGCTTTAAATTACTCTACACAAATCCAGACCATCTATCTTGGGCTGCTCTCTTCGACAGCTTGGCCAGGGTGGGCAGGCAAGGCAGAGGCTAAAGAGCTCTTTAGGGACCAAATTACTGTTTCAAAATGGGCCTGCTGCTCCAAGGATATGACAATATTATCTGAGAAATGTTACAGACATTGTGTGTCCTTCAGAGTTCTGCTAACACATCTCCTGTGATTGGAGGCATGTGTCACTACCAAAAAAAAAAAAACCCAGAACAAAAACCAAGAGAAGATGTTAATTATGAATAGTCTCAAGGATATCTGGATGTAGAATTAGGAAAATGACCAAAATATGGCTATGAAACTTATTAACATTTTATGTTGATGATCACATTTGGATTTCCAGAAAAATAATGTACAGATGTTTTATGTTGTCTCTGTCTTTTCAGGGGGGCTTGTTTAATTTATTGGGGTTTGTGGTGGAATGAAACAGTCCTACAAATTCCCTAAGAGATACAGTGAGAAAGAAAGAGGAAAGATGATGCAGAAAAGTTTTCTTAGGCTGTATTCCTAAAAATCTGCATATAAATGAGCTTGTCTGTACATCTGTGTGCGCGAAAAAATATATTTTTTTTCATTGTATCAAATGAAAGAGCTCTGTTTGTTGAGGAAAGATCTCAGAAAAATCTATGTATACCCTGGGTTCTAGCCGATTCCACTGAAATTCAGGCAAATCCAAGGCCACTGAAATCATGGTAATTTCTGTATTCACACGACAAAGCTCCTGTAGGCAAAGTGCACATTCTGCACCTCAGTTTTCTGGTTTCGAACAGCTCTCCCCACAACTACCCCTCTGCAGAGATCTCAGGTCAAATCCATGGATTTGGTTGTGCATGCACCGAGCAAGGTTTGCTCCCAGGAGCACAAGCAGACACTCTGCATCACAGAACTATTTTAACACAAACAAGTATTCCACATCCAACGAATATTTTGTGCAAATACTACCAATACAAAATTCACTGGAAATTTGTTGTTTACCATGAGGTCCTAATGCCTGCCCTGCAGGTAAAAGCACCCGCACCTGGGTAGCATTTACAGAATTTCTCCTACTTCTCAGCCCAGAGACAACATAGAACCTATCACCCTCAGTGCTACAGATGTTTCCTCACTGATGAAAATCCAATTGCAACCACCAGCACTGATTGTTACAGTGTTCTTAGACAGAACACTGAAGGTACAAATTAAACACAAGCACTTTGCCCTTTTTCCAGACACCTTACAGCATGAAGTATCCCTCATCTCTATTATTGTGACACAAAGCAGGGCTTCTGAAGTAGGAGAGGGGGAATAGCATGTTGCTCCACTGTTCCTGGATCCCCCAGACTGCAGACCAAATTTTTAAGGAAAGGTGTGAACACAAGACTGAGGCAACAAGAGAACTTCCTTTTTTTTATTTTTTCTTTTTTTTCCCACACCTGGCCTTGCCTTGCAGGTCCTGGGCCCCGATCCAGCACTGTGATACTGCATTCAAACTGGAATTCTTCTGCATCAGTATAAGGATCCCAGTGTAGGAACATGGAACTAAGGTAAAAGCTTTCCAGGGAAAGGACTGCACTTAATCACGTTTTCCCCAGCACAAGCTTGTTATCTACAATAACAAGCAAAATTTACATTCTTGAATTATACCAGGTGGAACAGGGATTTATTCATCAGTTAGGAAAATTGTGAAGTTGTCAGAGGGCACCTACTGTGAATGTTTGCACAGAACCATGTTCATCCCTGTTTACAAACAGAAGATAAGAGGATTCAGAGGGAAATTTCCATACCATAAGCATCTATTAAGACTGCTTGTTCTGCTGGTATATCATAAGTTCTTATTTCCATTTACTTCCGTCTGCAGGAAAAAAAATTCAATTTAGAAAAAAGAATTAAATAAATAAACCACGCTTCACAGGAGAAGCTCTCAGCAATCTGATGCTGAGCTGAGAACACCATTCGCCTCACAGCAGCATTGAGCCCTCAGCTCAGCACACGTTGATATTGCAAATGGCCTTTCCTTCCTTTCCAAAGGCCAGAAACAGAACCCATTTAAGACAAGCCATCCCCAAACTCAGGTTTGGGGTTTTTTTACACTTATGGGTACTGAAGGACTGGTTTGTTTTCTTCTTGATCTGATCCATGACTAAGCCCATTTCTGTTCTTATAGAGGTTTATACCACCCCTGACCTCCCTATCACTTCTGTTCATTGACACCACAAGACATTAGGAGCAAGCACATCTTTTTCTTGCTCCTGTGTGTGGTCCTCACTGGCACACACAGAGATTGGGGCCGTTCTATTGTGACTAAATCACCCCTGTGAACTGAGCTGTCTTTGTCAGCTGGCACTGGGCCTCTCCAGAGCCCTGTAAGTGCATGTTGAGATGTTTTCAAGAAAATAATGGATTAGTTGAGAGGTGTGGGTTATATTAACACTTTGATATGATTACAAATCCAATTCTTCAGTCAGGTAAATTCTTATCAATAATAGCATTTCCACTGCATATGAGCAAACAGTTTTCTGAGGTATTTCTGATTTTTCTGGACATAGTTTAAATTACAACTCTTCCTGGGAAGCAAATTATTCCTATTCTGGTCAGAGCTCATGCTCCAATCCTAAAAAGAGCTGGCTGCCTTCTCTTGGCTGTCTTTCCCCAACCTCTAAAGCTTAACTCAAGCCACAAAAGTTAGTGTCTGGAAACCAAAGGCAATCACCCTTCTCCCGATTAAATCCCAAATTGCCATCTAAAGTTCCCCACATTCAGCTTTCCAATCCCCTTATTAGACTATTTTAAAAGCAAACCACAGTGGGGTTCCAACAAAGACCACGTCTCATTGTTATAGGCTTGACTGTCAGTAACTGAAGATGTCACACATGCAGAGTGTGCCCTGTGATGAGCAACCGTGTCAAAGGAGGTTCTCTGTTAAAACACTGATACTTTAAGAGTGGGATTTTCAAAAGCGCTCAGCATTCACACAACTGTTCAATGGCAATGCTCCCCAGCTAGGGCAATATTGAACACTTTTGAAAATCCCATCCTACATGTTTACACAGTCTTTTAATCATTTCTGTCCAGGCTGGCAGGCCCTGGGTGCCAGAGAAAGAAGAAAAGGATTTAACAAAGCAGAAATAAAAATAAGGAAAAATAGTATCTAAGTTAAAACACCTCCTTTAATAAATTAAAGGATAAAATAATTCACATTTTTAACCCCCCAAAGAAAGCTAATAGTCAAAAAACACCTAGAAATAAAGCAGTACTCCATTGGTATGAAATAGTTCAGTGTGGATAAATGCTTAAATTCAAAGGCTTAATAACCAAACGAAAGAATACTGAGAATCGTTAGAAAGGAAGACAACGTGCTCTGTAACATTAGAGAGAGCTGATTAAATGGGCAGTTTGTTCTACAATTTGGTCAGTGGCATTTTGGCATTACAGTATAAATGGGTGAGGATTAAGTCATTTCTCAGCTTTCCTTGGCAGAGTCTTTTATTATTTACACTATTTACTTCAGGGAAGACTTGGCGTATGTCATATTTATCTTGCTGAAAAATGGGCCCGTAAATGCATATCACCTCTTGAACAAAGCATTGTGATACTAATTTGGTTCATGAAGTACGTAATTCAGCCTCTCTGTACAGGGGCAACATTTGTCTCCTGCTTTATTAAACAACTATAAACCCATTTTTTTCACTTGGTACTGGAATAGGCCAGGCCACTGCCACACACACATTGGCCTTCTGGAGGGCTGCCTGCACACAGCAATTGTCATCTTTCAGCACCCACCACCCGCACATGAACACTGACAGAACAGCAAGACCAGAGGGGATGTTTGGATCAAGCCTTTCCAGCAGCTGGGGATAACAGGGAGGCAAGTCCTCAGAGATAACCAAATAGAAACTCTCTGCTAACCTCTCTTCTACATTCCCACAATGGTCAGGTTTTCTCAACCAAAATTCTTAGCTCAGGCAACACCTCTTGCTGCAAAGGCTTTGTCTTGCCAGCCCAGCCAACAAGAGCTGGCTCCAGAGGGGCAGGGCACAGGCTGAGCACAGAGCCTGAACACTTCAGAAGGATGATTTGCCACACCCCCTGTCCCCAAAACAGCACCACACAGGAGCACCACTGACTGCACCTCCTGCCAAAGACCTGCTCCTACCCTAGCAGAAATGCAGTTTAATACCCATGGCATCCAGATTTGCCATGTCACTGAAGATTATGGTGTTTTACTTTTCAGTAGCCATATCTCTAAACACCACTTCCCCCCACCAAAAACTCTTTCATGCTTCATTTCAGACCAAGCTCTAAGTGAGATCTTCACTATCCCACCTACAATGTATCCTAGGAGCTCTACACCTGCCTGGTGTTTACCACCACTTGCACTATGAAATACATAAAAGTGCTGTACAGGAACGGGGGGGGGAAAAAAAAAAGAGATGGAGAAGAGGAAATACAAAAAGGCAACTTCCAATTATGAACCTCTTTTTCTAAAGCAGACATTTTATACACAAGTGGTTTAAGAGTAATTTGATATTACAGAGCAACCAAGTATGGGGAAGGGAGGAATGATGTGTGCAGCTTACAAATGCAGAGAATAAATACACATTTTTAGTGAATTGAGAGTTTAAAATAATTTCACAGACAAGATTCACTTATCACCACAGGTGGCCTGTGTAATAGATGTTTTACTTGAAGATGCAAAAATTCGGAGTAGCAGGAATTGTTGATTACAAGCAGGAGTGTTTGCACTTAAAATCCTATCAAAACTGATCTTTGTAAGCAAATAATATTAGACTAATCTATTCTCCAGAGGTTATTAAGTGCGTAGGCAGAAAAAAAAGCATTGTCATAATGTTAATTAATTTGAACAAATGGGGTAAGGGGGAAAAGAGCTGCTTTTATGAAAGTTTCGCATTTCATCTTCAGAAATATGTTAGACCAAGAGCTGATCATTATAATAAATACCTAGGTTTTAAGGGTTGTTTTCAATGCAAAGGATTATGCACATATTTATTTTACATGCCGAACTATTGTAATTTATATTCTAAGCGAGAGATTAACTAGAAAGGGACCAAAAATCCAAAGCAAAGGCCAGAGCTCTGCATCCCCTTGTTATCCAAAATGCATCCATGTACCAACATGGAATTCCCCATCTGCTTTTTTTTCTGGAATGCTGCTGGGACATACAGCATTCCACACAGGAGAAGATCACAGGGTCAAGACCCAAACTACTAACAACCAACCTGAGGGCCTGCCCCTGATGAGGCAGTCACCTCCCACGAAAAATAAAGAGGAGAGGCAAGAAATGATGGGGAAAAATACATTAAAATAAATCTAAGTGCTTTAGAGTTTCTGAACAAAGATATGGTTTGGATTCCCTTTTATCCACAGCACCTACTTTTTGTAGCTGCCTGAGCAATCCTTCTTTCGGATCCCGGGCCAATAGAGCAAGAATTACCAAGTGATGTCTACTATTCTCCTCTCCTGTATTTCAGCTTGACAGCTCTTTCCTTGCTTGATTTGTCCCAAAATTAGGATGTCACACTTTCCTTAGCCACATTTGAAGAAGACAGAGTACCACCTCTCCTTACCCGCTACCCAAAACTGATTACAGTAACAATTAACTAAAGCTATCAGTCTAAATAGATTTATCTTTGTGCTCCATCCTAGCTCCCCTTTTATAAAAAGGACATAGTCCTGTAGGCCACTATGTTCTTACCACCATGCTGCCTCAGAAGCTGTCTCCTCCTGTCAATGCATTTCTCTTCATTATAGACTTTTTAAAGGTGGCAGTTACCTGGTGTTTGCTGCACCCATCAGGAAAAGGCACAGGTTGGCTGATGGTCATCTAGACAACAAAACAACGGATACTGCAGGGAGTTTTCTATGGAGCACTGTCAGCTAAACCTAAAAGATTGACTTCTGCACCCAGTCACTTGAAGAAATATACAAAAGACAAAAGCACACTCAAAGAAGGGGCATTAAATTCAATTATGTGTGTGCATATAGGAGCAGAACAGGCAGGTTCATCCTATAAGTTTTACTTGCCATTTGTATGGAAAACCCCCACAACTCACTCATTAATTCTAAGTACTACAGCTTTCCTTAAGAGAGGACAAAAGCCAGAACCTCCATGACATCCTCGGCACCCAATGAAGTGACTTCTCTTAAAGAACGAGGTTCTGTTTTTGCCTCGTGTTCCATACACATGGAATATGCCATGAATAACGGCAATAGTGCCATGAAAAGATAGTTATTTTTATTGTTATTACAACTACAAGAGGAACCAATAATTTCCATTTAACTTAGAGAATATACAATCATAAAGCCACTGTCTGAAAAACAAAAATTTAAAAGTGCATTGGTGGTTTTATGCCTTGCTTGATCCACACAATCTTGTGTGGATCCTATAAGCAAATATCTAAAGTAGCAAAACCTGCCATGTGCTGCTCAGATGATATTAAGGACAGGGATGTATTACAACCATCTTGCAAAGATAAGAAGCAGCATAAATACAAGTAGTGAGAAGTGAGAAAAATACAGATCTAATGTCATTCCATGGTGCAAATCCTGAAACTGCTGCACAAACAGAAGATCCAATCTGTGACAGTTTTGCATCTTCAGACACTGTACAGGATTAGCTTCTGCCATATTTACTAATGCAATGGATGCAGATTTTTCCCTTTAGATTTTCCTATTAAAAACACAACATGCAGTTACTTCATGAATTTATTTTCAGCTGCCAGTAATCAATTACTTTCTATCAGCTCACAGCAATTACATACAGTGCCCATTATACGTGCATGCATAGCCTATACCATTCTTGCAGTATTGTGGACACACAAAAAAAAAAAAATAACAAAGGCACAGTCAAGCTGACTTAATAAACTTTGTAACAGACTAGAATTAAGACTAGAAATGTTTCAGCAGAAAAACATTTTTTCCGTAAGAAAAACTTCCAAACGGTGCCTATGCAATGCCAACCAAATCCACACACTTTCTTCCATGCATCAATGCCACTTCGTTCAGACTGGCTGGCTTTTTCTGCAGTGACCCCATCTTGCCTTCTGTATTATTTAAAAAGATTTATAGCTGGGTGTCTCGTGTGCTGAAACATGAGCTCTGACCCCCAGGCTTGGAAGTTGTCAGGCAGAAACATTAATATTATGCCACATTAGGAAAGAAAACTCATCAGTAGCAGCAAACCAAACGAGAGAGTGAAACATGATGCTTCTTGTCATACATGACACTGAACATTTAAACGTATCCAAAAAGTTGTGCCCTCTAATGTGTTACCTGCTCTGTTGCACCAAGGCAACAGCCAAGGAGTTGTGCCTCAGGTGGGGCTGATCCTGCTAAGGGTGATATTGGAGAACCTACAGTCACTATAAGCAACAATAAAATCTCAGTGTCACACCAAAACACAAACAGACAATTCTTGTCTAAACAGAGATAGTCAGGGTGGAGGATGAAGAGAGACACAGCCCACATGTGAGGCATTAGGAGTCAGAACTGAGAGATCCAAAATGGCTTCTCCAAAAATGCCTTAGAAATCTATGCCTGAGCACAGGACTCTCCAGAGACCCCATCCAGTAACCTCACACCACATGACTCTTCTTCACCAAAATCTTCGACAATGACAGAAGCAGCAAAATCATTTCATCAACAAATGTCCGTGTGCCCACAAAACAACACAAAGCCCTAACCCGAGATTTTAAAAAGGGTTGGCTAATTTTACTGACTCATAAAATCAGTTCTGATGCTTCATGCTAAAAATAGGCACAAACAGCCTAAGCTTCAGAAAATAATCAGATTGCCACACAGGTAAGCAAGGATTTTCCTCACAAATCCCACCATCAGAGCTTTGGTTTGGCAGAATATTTGAAGGAAGCACATACACATGTATGTGATTTCTGTAACCTTTTTTTCCGTTTCATACACATTGATGTCAGTAATATGTAAGACTATATAGATTCAAGGTCTGAATTAGGAACACAGAATTTACTATGTCATAAGTATAAAAGAGTAAAGATTCAAAATATTACCCACACACATATTTTGCTCAGATGTGTGTTTTGCACACAACCTAGCTGACAATAATTAACCCCAAAAGAAAATGAAAGAGAAGAGAAATGAAAAGAGAAGAAGAAGGGGCAGGAGGAAAATAGGAAGAAAGGCGAGAGCAAAAGGAAAAACTTGCTGTCTCTGCTCCTAACAGCAGTCTCAAAAGTCATGTGAGCTTCAACTACCTTGATAAAATCAGAGGAGTAAAGATACATATGTTTAATCACCGAGGCAGATATGATTTTTTCAAAACCATATATTTTATTTAAGTATGATTTCCTTTTCATAATAAAAAATGTATTAATATGTACTTTCTGACTAATCTCAGAAGTACCTGGTAATTTTCCCATATCTTTAAATATTTCTTAGAACAAATGGTCGTGGGTCTTCTCACATGTCATGTGCACAGGTGTATGAGTGTGAGCAAGGTCCTGTCCCTCATCTGAGAATCCAAATTTGTTTTCTCAAGACCTGTTCATTTAATGCCCCTTTTATAATGTATAGAAAACCAAAAGCTGAGCACACACGAGGGGTTTTTTTTTCAGACACTAATCAGAGAAACTCTTAATTCTTATGAAAAAATGAGGCTCAAACAGATTTTCACCAGCTTCATGTATTGTTTTTGTACCTTACTGAGCTCTTCTAAAATTCCAACATGCCAGAACAGTTGTGAGCCCTATCATAATTTGCACCTCTCCTGACACTCTGCTAATATCACAACTTATATGCACCACTAGGCATGGACACAGCCCCTCTTCCCCTGAAGGCTCTGCTCACGAGATGCACACGGGGACATATATAATGCAGAAGTCTACTGCACCAAAAGGGGAGTATCAAGAGTGTTTCTGGTCTCTATGAGGTGTACAGAATAAGATGTAATCTTGGTTGCAGGGCCAAAAACCTGGCTTCTGGAAGAGGTATACATCAGCAAAGGTTGACATATTTCTTTCAGTAAACATCTGCTCTTTTAATGAAAAGTCTAAACCAGCTTGTGGCATAGCCTGTGAATCCTGGAAGTTCTGAGGGGCAGATTGTGGTTGCCTAAATACAGCTAATTGGAAAAATCCTTTTCATTACAATCAAATTTTACATATTTTGACTTTTAAAAAAAAAACACGTAACTTTAAAAAAATTATGAAAGGTTTGACCCCTAAACACAGATGTTTGCAGCATACAAGATGTTTATTCTCTGAGAAAATGAAACAACATGAATGCCAAATTTTCCTGACTTATTCCATGCTTCTTGCTATACTTGTAGCAGGATACCTACCTCTGCTACTTGCACAACTTTTATATACATGCCATGCAAACAAAAAAGAGCATATACATGAAGAGAAGCAGGGGATGACGAGAAGAATGCATGTAAATAACACAAGAGGTCCACAGTGCCTCGAGGTTACTGCACACTTCAGATACAATTTTTTTATTTTTCCTGAGTGAATATGGAAATCCACCTCTGGGCTGGAAAGTGTAAAGACCAGAGACAATTTACAAATGTCTTGTACATGCAGAGAAAAGACTGCCAGCCAGAGGACAAATGTTAGAATTGTGTGTTTCCCAGGCCTGCAGCCTTTCAATTAAATTAAGTTCTAATAATTGTGAATACATTAGCAAATATCAAAGAGTGAAATCAGAATACAAACAGAAAGGAAGGGAACATTTTTAACGGATCTGTTATTTGCAGTCAACTGTCAACAATGATGACAATTCAGTTGAAGTTTCACAAATGATAATCAGGGATAGGGTTTTTCAATAATTTTTAGATTAAATAAATTGAGAACTTCGAAGAAGTCTACTACATTTTTAAGTTTTTTCTGTCAATAGGAATTTGTCATGCCAGTCTAAAGACTTTTTTTTTTTCCCTGGGTATTTTTACACACACCTATACAGCCAGGAAATTGCACTTAACCCAAGAAAGACCCAGCAAGCACAAAACTCGAGCAGACATGAGAGTTGCACAATGCTGATGCCATGTCCTTTGTCCATGTAGAAAAGGCAAATCAGGCCTGACATGAAGTGATCAGAAGGAGCATTTGGCTTAGAGAACTGTGGGTAAGGCCAAGACTGTCAATGTTGCAATCAGAGGCTCTGGGACAGACAAACAGCTCATGCCCAGGTCTAAGTTCACCAGGACCAACACCCTGCAATTGCTGTTCCTGCAGTGAAGCTGCCCTGTGTACAAACTGTGCCCCTTCCATGCTGAACTTGCCATACAGGGGTAAGCTGAACCCAGGGAAGGCGTGGCCTCTACCAAGGAGCGCACAACAGCCACATAAAAATCAGGAAAAATGAACGGGCCATATAGATTTCCCATATGGTGAAGCACTGGCCCGTGTACACATTATAAAGAATAACCCCTACCCCTGAGTTCAAGACACTTTGTTTCAGAACACTCTTCCAGAAATTCTCATCTCAAAGCTGAAGATGTTTCCTCCCTGTGCTATAGAAAATTCAGGGCAAGAAGAGGTGGCAAAAAAATCTGAGATTTGTTTAAAGAAACCTAAGTCTCACAAAAGGCAACTGGCCAACACTCAAGAATGGCCAAAATTCTCCAGAATCAAGGAGTCAAGTTCATACACTGCACTCATAGCTTGAAAGGTCTTAAATAAGTTGCAGGATTTTTTCCATGTCTCTTTTTATCCAGAACCCCCCTTACCCCTGAAAATACCTCTGTCAGATACCTCACCACTAATAAAGAACTCTTTAGACAATACACCCCCTTGTGAGTTTCAGAGTTCATGTAGAAAATCAAAGTTAATAGTTTCTCAATACTATTTTCATTTCCTGTCCGTGATCCCAGTGCAGCAAAGCATTTAAGCATGTGCTTTAAACTTTGTTCTAGAAGTGCTCAAGAAGCACTGCTACGTGGTGCTTTTCCTGACTCCACTTAGAAGTGCAGAAGAAGGGCAACACAAGATAATTAACATTTGCAGTACACATTCCTTTCATTTGAATTTCACTTCCTGCTCAAAAAAACACAATTGTAATTTGCACACTGCTATTCTGAGCAACTTTCAATCACTATGACAGTTTAAAAAATTATTTAACATGATACATAAACAGCCGGGAGCAAATGAATCCAACAAAAATAAAATATTTGCAAATAGAAACAGCAAAGAGTTTCATTTCACTCTAGAAAATTAAAGAAACCTGCTTAAAAAAATGTTAAATGAGTAACGTATTTTTCCAAGAAAAGTTTTTTTGTTTGGGTTGTTTTTTTTTTTTAAAGATGAATGAGTTGACAGATGTTTTACTAAAACCATTAAGGCAAGATGGCAATAATTTCTGGGTATGTTAACTAACCCACTGCTAGCTGGATCATGTGATGCATGACAACACAGTTTTCACATTAAGTGCAGAAGCAGTTTACCAGTTTGAAAGTCAATCATGTGAGTATCCTGTGTCCCAGCCTTCCCATCCCCAATCTAGAACACCATCAATAAAGGGACAGATATAAATATACCTGTGTGTAACTTTAGCAACAGATTTAAGGTAGGTGCTTATTAATATCATGAAGATATGATTCTTAATGATGTGGGAGCAGAGCCTTATATAGGTTTGAATAATGACATTGTCTCATTGCATGCATAGTTTGTGCTTTTGTCTGAGACAGGTTCATTTTTCACTGGAGGGGAAAGGTTCATCTCGCACGAGGGGGGTAACCAGTTGATGTTACAAGGCTGACGATTAGCCCCCTCGCTGTTCCACATGACACTGGGAAGGACTCCAGCAGGCATCCTTAATGCCTGCTTCAGCATCTTGAAGAAATTAATGAACACAGCTTCGATGGCAAAACATTTCAATCAACCCCAACCAGCTGTGCCTACCATTTAAAAAATATAAATTTTAAAAATGACATATTTATTTAAAAACAGGCTTATAAGAAGTTTCTTCGAAGGATACAAGTTATTTTGGGAGTGAGAGAGGGAGGAATAAAAAGGAAGAAGGACAATGGTGGTTAGTGCCAAAAGATGTGCGATGGCCCCTGTGTTTGTTGAACAAATTAAGCACGTTCTGGTTTTTCACCTGCTGAAGTAGCAGCAGTGCATATGGCCCAGAAGTTAAAAATAAGGAAATATGCATACATTACCATACTTAATGGACGACCCTCTCCATTTAATATGCAAATTTCCTGAAATATTACTGAATGCCGTCTGTTCTAAATGAATAAATTTGAATTGCAATTAGAATAATCCTTTATAATTAATGAAAACTGTCAATTTTGGTTCATAAGTAATTTGATTAACAGGATGATGGGACACTTATCAAGTTCACTGGACTGCTAGGGTATGAGAAAGCTGACAGGGAAAATAAGGTGGTCCAGGCACTTAGGCACCACTGGAATATTATCCTAAATTATTGATAACACAAGCTAATGAACTTCAGAAAGTGAACTCTGCATGCTTTATTTAAAGGGACAGTGCAGTGGGGTGGTAAGGACTGGTTTAGTCATGATAGCCTTCTCCAAAATGCAGTCGTACCATTACACACTCTCATAGGAGAAAAAAAAAAAGAAAAAAGATCCACAGGCAACAACACACACCTACTTAAACCTGAAATTTACACTTCCCAGCTGCTTCCAGAGAGGGAAAAAATGTTCACACCATAAATGTAAGAAAGGGACAATGCAAGCCAGGTGGAACACAGTTTATATAACATACCACAGCCACTATTTTAGGTTGTATTTCCATTGGTTAAAAACTGGCACTCATTACACCTGGTTTTCCATGCTTTTTTCTTCCTATCATCTACCATGCAACTGGCCAGCAATATTTTTTCAAAATGAGCTTTTGCTAATTGAAAACAGGAGAATGTTAATGTATCAGTTTCAGTCATATAAGAAAAGCAATTTTGAAAACCAGCCACTATACACCCAAGAAAAGCCCCAACTCTGAGCTCACCATTTCCCTCAACCCACGTGTTCCCTGACAATGCCATTCTGCCACAAATGGGAAAGATGACTGTAGGCCAAACCTCTGGGCTAATACACCACTCCCTCTGTAATTCCATTAACTTCGGGGGTCAGGGAGGATGTAATCCAATGCAAAAGTTGCCAGTAATGGCATTTTAAATCAGTACAGCCATCAGCACACAGAGGCTGCAATTCTGATAATCTACCTAATGAGCCCAAATGTGAGTAATATACGTGAACCTTAGTAAAAATATCAAATCCATGGCAATGTCTGAGGATATTAAGTTTCCCAAATCAGTTTAGTTTTTGAATGAAAAGTTCCATTGGATATGGTATCCTGCCACAAAATGGAATATGGTGAAGTTAGAAGGTATTTTTTCTTTGCCACTCAGTCTGTCTTCTTATAAAGACATTCCTCTAAAACCATGCTTGACTCCATACACACCATTCACCTCTCTTATGAAACTATGTCATATTTTATACTTTGCACATGGCATTTAGTGCACGCAATTATTCCACATCGCCATCGCACAACCAACAGAACAATTCTGAATGCAACTTCAGAGTGAGATCTGTTTCCAAACATCCTGATAAAGCACATCCTGGATACACCCACACAGTATAAATGGAATCCAATGCAATCCGGCCTTTTAAATTTTGCAAACAACAAGTTGAAAATGGTAAAATCGCCTGCTGAACGAGCCTCCCCTTTGGCTGAGCACAGGCACAGAGCCAGGGGATGCCGGGAGATCGTTTGGAAAAGCCTGCTATTATATAACAAAAGCCAGGGTGTATGAGCAAGGTTTTTAAACCATTAGAGCACTGAGAACTCAAACCAGATTTTCAACTAATCACTGAAAGACACTTCTGCAACCCAGGGACCAAATCTCTGCTGAATTTCAGGTTCAGACACTCTGAGCACCAAACCACCGGCACTACCTACAGGAAGGCCACAACTTTGAGTAGGATGTAAGCATTCACAGACACAATATCTCATTTTTAAATCAAACATTCTGATAATGTTCACATCTTGCCTAATTAGCAGAACATTTCAACACAGGAGGCAACATTTGTCAAAAGTGCAAGCATCTGGAAAACGCGTTTTGGAACTGAAATACTCCAAACCACAGGTGTGTTGCTATAGGTAGACATTATTAGAATTTGCAAAGCCAGAAATTAGTTCACTTCACTAACCCTGCCCTATATTCCTATGTAGCCATTTTAGCTTGTTTCCACAAGAAAATGTAGTTACTGCAACACTGAGCAGCAGCATCAGAGACACCCAAACACTTCTGAGTTCAGATCTTCGTACAGTACTCATCAGTATGGCAAATAAACCACATTACAAGAAAACGATGCCATAATTGGCCAGTGGGGCAGTTTCCGGTCTTCTTCCCCTGAGGCAATCAGGCCTTTTTTTTTAGTCTCATTTCCTAAGGAAACCAGGATCTGCGGGACCACATTGTCTGCTCATGAGTCTCTCCCCCTAATAGTTTTTACCCTTTGTCAATTCTCTATGTAAGTCTCACAAAAAGTTTTGATATTTTCATGAAAATCCCTTGGGAGAAAAAAGAAGTTCAGCCACAAAAGGGAAGACAGGTACAACTCAGCCAGTCAAGCAGCAAATGCATCCTTGTGCAGCCCAAGTGGAAGGGAGCACAGGATCCAAGGATCACAGTTAAGGGACAGTTCTAAAGGAAGGCAGGACAGCACGGGATGTTTGCAGCGGAACTCAGGTTCATAGAAAAGTATTGAGAATATTGGAGTGAGGGCTGTAAAGGTTATGTCAGTGATCAAAGAGCATTATGGTGACAAGCAGACATGATGAATGGAGTTATTGTGATAAAGGAGCACAGGAAACAATACAAATCTGTGGAAAAACAGGGTTTCATTTCATTAGTTTCACTGCTCATGGAACAAACTTATTTTAACAAAGCTATACCTTTTTTTTTTGTATCTCTGCTTTTTCCTTCACTGCCCTTTTCAACTACTGTGTTTTTTTCTTGCTGCTTTCACTGTGGCTATGAAAAAGCATCTTCTGCAAGCAGTAAAACAACAGAAGACCTGCTTAAGAAAACACTACATTATCAGTCACACACAAACATAAGAAAGGTTATGTTTATGTCCTGATTTCGCGCATTAATAGAATGTGGAAATTATGTGCCATTCTGTCATGCCCCTTCTCACTATCTTTCAGCATCCACAAACATTTGCCCCAATTTTCTTAAGAGATGTCCTTTAAGAATCTCGCAACCATTTTAGGAGTCTTATTACCCCAAATGACTACAGAAAGATTAATTCTACAGTGCAAACAGCAAAGTTAAGAAGCCCTGTGAATAGACCATGAGACTGTACTTCCCTTTACCCCAGAAATCTACTATTCTAAAAGCACGAGATCAACTCGCAACATCCATCTGGACATGTAAAGGTTCAACCAGGATAAATAAATATAGGCAAAAAAAAAACAATTGGGAAAATCTCCTGTTCTGAATTTGTGGTATCTGTTTCTATATATCATGACAGTGAATTCTTTAGGATTTCATAAGAGTGATAATGACCTATCTTACTGAGGAAACACTTCAGTTAAAGCACAGCTAAAAGTTCTGGTGAAATCTCTTATTTCATTCATTCACACAACACAGAAGAGTTTCAAGTAACACAGCTCCAGTTCTGTAGTGGGGTAAGACTGAACCATCCACTAAATAACAAGCAACAACACTGGAGAGGCAGCTGAAGGACATACCAAGACGTTGGACAGAAAAATGCCTCCATTTAATTCTCTGTCATGTGAATGGGAAACATAAATATTATACTCCCCTGACAGAGCTTCAGAATTATGAAGGCAAAGGGCAATTCCCTGCAGGTGAGAAAAAATATCTGTTGGGAAAATAACCGAAATTTGGAAGTCCTTCCCTTGGGTGATATCAGCAACCATTCAATTGAATAAAACCTATCTATTCTTATCTTACTCCTATTATCATGCCATCCAAGAACCATTATCATTTGCTCTTCTTGGTGACTAATGCTGAAGCAACCATGGCAAGAGGAAATAGAAAATAAATTAAAAAATAACTCCAATGCAGATTTTAGTGGAATAAACCCTTCTGGATATGGATGTAAATAACAAGCTTATTTATTCATGCTCCTTAAATATATAATTTTTTTTCAATTTGCTGAGCTAAGAAAATGAATTATTTTTAAGCGGTTGAGGTTAGGAAGGGAAGGTTGGAAGAGGGCGAGTGTTACACAAGGCTTTGCCTCAAACAAATGAAAATCTTTGAGTGAATTATGGTCTGACTAGTTTCTGTTTTAAGACACATCAAGGCATTTCAGTATGTGTCAATAAAAGCCCACCTGGAGGAAGAAATTACAGAGCACTGGAAAGAACGCCAAGATTACTCAAGTCTTTGTGTTTTCATTTGTTTTAAATCTGTGTGTTGTTAAAACAAATGTAGAAATTAGCCATATGGGAACTTAGTTTTGGTGCAATATCTTCATCTGTCACCGCATTTGGAAAAAAAGCACACACACAACAAGATCAGTGGCCAGGGAGGGAGGGTGAGAACAGCACACAAGGAAACAATGCTGAACATATGCACAGGATTTCGACCTCGCAGCATGGTGACTAATGATTATTTCATAAATATTGAAGCTGGGATGGATTCTTATTACTGTAAGGGTACATTTTTAAAGATCATCCAACATATAGGAAGGTAGCTCACACCTCTCACTGGGACAACCTGCCCTTCTACTCAGTGTTTCTTACCCACATGCAAACCACACACTATTTTCAATTCAAACCTTAGACCCAATCCATGTAAGACAGGGGCTTAATAGCTTTCCAAACTCTCATTTGGCCTCAGTTATACAACCAGCTGACACTGAAAATAATTAATGCCCTTTAGGACTCGCATCTGCTCCTATGGTTCCATGTCAAGGTTTTTAATTGGGCTATTTTGGCATTTGGAGACAATGGCAAGGTGAAAGAACCTTTCTTTAATATTTCTGAGGTCAGAAGTTAGTCCTGCCAAAGGTCATCCTTCAGGTTCACAAATGAGTCATTTGTATCACCTAATGCAATCTGTGACTTGCAAATTGCACTGGGAGATGTTCTAGTGCATTAATTAGTCCATGTGGTGAATACTGAATTCATCATTACCAGTGAAGCCTGTGCAGGCGTGCCAATACTCGTTTTGGTGGGCTGTAGTAGCTGATTATATTACATATTCTCCTTCAAACTGTGGCCTTTAATATCAGGCCTTGTTTCCTACTAAAAGCAAAGACAAGAACAAACTAATACTCTCTGGACAGTACAACATAGAAAACTTACACGTCAGGAATTCTCCAAGCGTGCAAGGAGCCACCTCAGCTCATTCATTTGGGTTCTGCATCCCAGACACTGTCATCCAGTACATCCCCAACCAACGCTATTGCTGGACTGTACTCAAGTCAGAAGACAAGTGGAAACTTCAGAAATTTAGGGCTTAGTTGTCTCCTGCCTGTCTGAGCCTAAAGAGTAGTTCTGATTTTTTTTTTTTTTTTTTTTTTTTTTTGTTAGCTGGTTGGTTTTCTCCATAGCTGTGGGGATTACAAGCTTTAAAAACAGACAGGCATAAGCAGTAATTAACTGCAATTCTCTAGTGACCCCATGTCTACAAAAGCAGTGCCTTTTAGAAAAACACAATGAAATTGCAATAGCACTACTAACATCTTTCAGAGAAGATCTGGTTATCATATTAATGTCCCAAGTTTCCCAGATTTTATTTCCAAAAGTGAAGTGTCACTATCATCTTATACACCTGCACAGGGCACAGCAACTCTCCTCAGGCCTGAGCATCCCTCCGGGGGCAGAAGGGGGGTTTCTCTAATGTTTTTCCCCACGTGCTTCCATGCCCCAAATCTCCCCGTGCACTGGTGCTCCGTGGCTGGTGCTGTTCCTCACATTCTTCACAGCTGCCTGCCCTCACCCCCCTGCTACATTTAGGGTCCCTCTACGCCCAAAGACAGGTCAATACAAAACCCAAGGCCACTTTTTAAAAATCAACATTCAGTCAAGCTTCCTTGCTGCACAGAAACCTTGCAGAGAATTTCACCCCAAGTCACAGTCTGATCTTTCAGCTGGTTGGCAGCTATTGCCTATAATGAAGGGATTATTAATTTCTGTTTCAAAGGGATAGGAGATCAGGATATGGACACGGCATGACTGTACCATCTGTGCAGTTGACATATATTGATTCATACCATCTTCCCATCTGTCCTTGACACTACAGAGCATCAGAGGTCACAATCAACTCTTTGCTGGAATTCCCCCAAAAAACAAGTTTTCATCCAGTTCTCTGTCAAAAAAACACTTCGAACCACTTTTACAGAAAATGGATCACCTCTTCAGTTATTATGGAAACAGATACAGAGCCCCTAGTTTGGCCTTCTAAATATATCCCACACAAGAGGTATAATAATGACAAATATTATCACACAACAACAAATATGCACTCCAATGTCCCTTAACAAAAGGCTCAGGCTAAAATATTGCTCTTGAAACAGAAAGGAATTGAAGGAACTATGAAAATTACTAAAGTTCTAAAATGATTTGCATACATATATTGATGCCTGAAACCTAAGGCATCAATATTACACTAGGTACAACAACCAGTCAGAGCAGAAGGTTGAGAAATGTGAAGTTGGGTGGCATGCGCCAATGGAAAGTGGTGGAGAAAAAGAGAACCTCCAGCTGAGTAAATCATTAAATGTATCAAAGTCTCTGGAGACGACCTAGTTTTGTTTTCATGATAGGTATCATTTTTTTTCCTGTCATCCTATGCAAATTGCTAATAGCTCGGAAATGAAAACTTTTGAAATGGCCATTTTCTGGCTTTTGTCGGTTTAAATATTTCATCTAGCAGAGCCCACAGTGTAACTGGAAGCACCATGTGTAATCTAGGCTTAAGCAGAGTTCATGCGAGACAATTTTCTGTGAGTTACAACTGTCTCAAAACAGCCTTAGGTTAAAACATGTCATGCCTTTTTTCTCACTCCTAAGAACTGGCTGAAGAAAATCCAACCAGATTTGAGCAAACTCAGAATTTTTAAAAGTCTGTGGTAGGAGGAATGGAAAGTAAACAATCATTTTGTCGTTGTTGCTGTTGTCACAGAAATGGCTGCACAAGTCCTTAAATAATAGAGTTAAGTTCTCACGCACTGCTTTCCTCTCTGGGCTAAACCAAGCTAAACTAAGCGAAATCTCAAACCTTCTCACACCACCTTTTTTTACACTTAAAAAATGGGAAGGGAAAAGGACAACATGGTCTGTTGGAGTATCGCATCTGAAGTCGTGAGCCCTGATTTGATTTATGGCCATGGCTCACACTACTAAACTCTACTGGGATCAATTTCTTTACTCATAGCGTTAACACAACATGAAATCTCTCTGCTGTTTTCAGAGTGCAACAGCGAGGAAAAGCCCCAAAGAAAGCGCTCCTGCTGGATCCAACTTGTGGTTCCAACATGGCAACTCCATGTGTTCAGCCAACAAAATTATAACCAAAAAAGCCATGGATCGGGCCAGCTGAGGATGCTCAGGTGACAACAGCACCTTGGCAGGTACATTCTACCGTGGTTACTCATCCCCACTTGCCAGGACAGCCCAGCCAAGGACAACCTGACACATTTCACAGCAGTTGTGCAAGCTTTTATTTTTTTCTAAACAACCCAGCCAGGTTCTGAAACTCAACGCCAGCAGCACACCACTGTTGTGGTTTACACCTGATACCTCCCCTCTGCGTCATCTGTGCTCGCCCAAGTGAGGAATTTTATGAATTGACTTTTGAGTGCATCCATCCACAACAGGTGATGGCACACCGGGGTGCATTGGCTGCCAGCCCTGCCTGCGCCCTGTGCCAGGCAGCTTCCCTCGGCCCTGCCTTGGGCTGTGGGCTCTGCTGGATGTTTGTGTTCGCTTCCAGGGGATTAAACTGCATAAGACAGGAGGGAAAGGGGCACAAACCCAGGCAGGAGCGGGCCGGCAGCTCTGACGGGCCGCTACAACATGGCGCCGCGGCCAATGGGGCACGCGCGGCGCCGGCCCGCGCGGCGCTGCCACCTGGCGGCCGCCGCCGCGCACTGCGCCCACCCCGGATCTTCCCAAAAAAAACCCTCATTTTTTTGTCACCCGAAACCCCCTAATTTTTATCTTTCCCCTCCAAAAATCTAATTTTTATTACCCCCGTGGGGAAACACCACAAAGATGGGCGGGCACCAACTCCCTCACAGGCTTTCTCCCACACGTTCAGCCATGAGGCCTCAGGGTACCTGGTGGTACGAGGCCCAAGGCTGATAACACGAGGTGGCAGAGTTAATGAAGTAAAATATTGCCACGTTATTGTTAATCTCTTAATAAATGCATTGAAAACCGGGCACCATCCATTAAAAGTTGCCCAGGGGTTGGGATGTGAGCGGGCAGGTTTTCTCCATGTTAATTTACAGTGGGCAAATTAGAAAGTAAAAGGACCTAGGCGAGTTGCAATCCAGTCAGCTTAAGAGTGCACATACGAAACGAGGCTTTGGGATTTACCGTTTGACTCCTCGCCAACTTCTAAGGTTTCACAATCACGTTCCTTTTATGTGCTTTTTTATTCCTCCCCAAAAATCCATTTTTTTTCCCTCAAAAATACATTTTTTAAATCCCACTACAGCATGTGAACGCAGTACACCAAGAAACAGAAAAATGAAGGCTTGGTCCATCTCCCATGAAAGCTCAGTGCAATATCAGACACACTCTAAGTCTCTACTTGTATTAAACAGAGAACCCATCTAAAATGAAACCTTCTGAAAGCACTAGGTGGTTAAGTACCTTGAAAATCATGTTTCAAGGGTACATCAGGGGATTTGTCTTTGCTGAGGTGGATGAGAAGCCATCCCTTTCAAGGTATTTGCTGTAGACATCACAAGAAATCAAAGTCCTGGCGCCTATAGGAGCTGAGGCATCAGAGTGGCTGATCAGAGCCCGGGGATTTACAGTCACAACAGTTACTGACAACAAATTGTAGGTGCTCTGCAAATCCCCACACGCTGATGTGTGAACAGTGTCTGAGACGCCAAGTACCAGGGCTGCCCTCAAGTACAACGCTAATGACACCATTGGAAAAGGCAAGTAAACCGAATAGCAGAGGAACTATGGAAAAGGAGGAAACACCCAACAGGTCAGCTTCCATTAGTTTTCATACCTGTCTGAGTCCGTGTTATTTCACTTTGTAATAAAAGGATAAGGAGATCTTTATAGTTATTTTACTGAGGTCAGAGAAGGTGACGTGCATCTAGAGCAGCCTTCATAACCAAGCAGCAGGAGCATTACTGATCAGCTCAGAACTCACCTGAAGGCTAAAGCCTGAATTGTATTATCATTTACTTTTGTAAATCTGTTATAATGCCTGTCAGTCAGTCTAGCTTTTATCCATTCCTGTGTTTATTCTGTGTGCTCTATCTCCTTAATGCAAATGTGTTTGTGTGTTGGTTTGTTGTTTGTTTTATTTTAATAAGTAAATGGTTTTTTTAATGAATGAATGCTAAAAAAAAACCAAACAAAACCAAACCAGATTTCTGTGATTACAAATTCACTTTACCTTTTCTCTACCTCCAGAGCAATAGAGAGATCCAGGAATCAACTATCACTTATCCCTGTGACTTCCTGTAACCTTCCTGTCTGGGCACAGCAAAGATAACCTCTGCCCCACAGGGCTCGCAGTCTAAAAAGCTTTGTCCCACATAACCTCATCACACTAACCCTTTCTGCATCTTCCTCCTCCATTTCTTTGCCATGAATGCTTTAAGAAATAATCTCAAGTACTTCCCTGTATTCCTTTTTAGTGATTCAAAGAGAAGCAAAGACTAGTTGTGGTCAACAAGTGAATGCTGCAGAATCCCAGTAATTAATCCTTGCAAATCCGTGGAACAAAACCACCCTCCACATCTACCTGCTTGTTCTAAGGCAAGGAGACATTCCTACAGCATCTCATGAGCACAACATCTCACACAAAATCAGTGGCACTTGCCACAGCAGACCAGAACAATGTTTTGCTTCCTATCAAGACCTTCAAGCAGTTGCCACTAGCAGCAAATAAACCACATAATTCTCTGTTAAATAAGTTACCAGAAAATAAAAAATAGAAAGAAACCCCATTACTTAACATATTCATCCCCACATCTGGATGATAAAATATAATTCTTATGGCAAAATATAATTTTTAGGCGCTATGTTCCCTATCTGCAATTACATCAAAATCACATTAATTGAGCTATAACACTGTCAGGCCCAGCAGCTGGGAGGCACATCCATACATTCTAAAGAGGTGGCCATTAATTCAGCGCTCCACAGCGTGGCAATGAAGCTGGGATGTCCGTTCCCCAACGTGATTTACTGTCTTTCAAGCTGCTTAAGTGGGAACCTCTACAAAAAGATTTAAGTTAAGTGACTCTTATGCCGAGCTGGAGCTCATTTATTATTGAATTAAGTTTTCATTTCTTTTAAAGGGAAAGAGAAATATAGTTTTATTCGAAACAAGGTAAAACAGTTCAAAGGAATCACTATTACAATTTAGGAAGTAAGAATATGTATCAGTGGGTGACAGTGGCATTTTGCTTTTCTACTGGTGTAACAATAAATTTAAAAATTATATATGTACTTAAAGTAGAAATGCATGTATATATGGTTTATGCATATATGTATGTATACAGATATGGAAAATATGTATATATAAAATTATAACTGTAGGTACAGATTAAAACACAAACAGATCTGAAACATTTATGAGCCTGAGTCCCAAAACTAAACATAGGTTTAGTTTTAAGGCTATATATGCCTGGTACCTTAGCACTCTTTTTCATATACTAGCAGTTCTGTCTCTTTAAATAATGTATTCAACCAAATTCTAGTTCATAAAATATATTGTATTTTGTTTCTTTTCAATAAAAAAAAAAGACTTGCCTGGCCCTCAAGCACCTTAGTTAAATGGTGATAGAAAGGGTGGGTGTTGTTGTTGTCATATACTAAAAACTGAGTTTCAGACAGAAACAGAAACAGCAGGTACCCAATTTCTGCCCTGAAATTAGAACATCAGAACACAGCAATCAGTGCAATATTTGGCCTCTGTCCTCTAACCACATGAAAGAAATATATTGAGCTAAATTTGCTGCCAGCTTAATTTTATTGAAATTAGTGGAGTTTATCCAACAAAATATTTGGCATCTTACATTTGATAGGCAAAATGTGCCAGTGCAGGGAATAGGATTTGGAGGGAAAGCAGTTATTCTGCATGCTTAATATTTCTGCATTGGCTAAATATTTCTGAGTAAAATATACTGTAAAATAATAATTAAAATTTGCCAGGACCCCCATAATGGTGTCATTTATACTCCAGTCACATGAGTCTACTGCACAAGACCCTTTCATAATTAGGAACGTACACTATATAAGCTCCCTCCCTAATTAGCAAATTATGTTGAAAATAGCATCCTGCTAATTAACAGTTATTATGGCATTTCTGAAGCTGAAGCTTTAATTATCACCAACCTAATGATTGTGTACAGAAAAAAACCAACTTTTTTTCCTTAAATTATCAATAAGGGCAGGAGATTATTATCAGGCGAATCTGCTGACGGCTGATTAATTTGTTTGATGCAAAGTTGCTGTGTGTTTCATATTATTTTATCGGAGTTGCAGGAAAAAGGTACATAATTTGGTTTCATTAGCAACTACTGCTATTTATCACTAGAATATACCCCTCCCTTTTTTGTTGTTTGTTCAATTCCCTCTGTGTTTTTGCCTGCACCAGCATCAAAGTCAAGAGCAGGAAGTTTTAATTAAGTGACACTAATGAGGTCGTTGAAAATGATACTTCAGCAATTCAGCATGCTGTTAAATGTGTTTATTCTATAATGTCATCAAAGGTGATTGTTTTCCCTTGTAATAGATAAAATTCATTACCATAAGCATTGTAGTTTTGAATGTTAGAGATACAAAATGCGAGTTAGGTGTGTGTCTGTTGCACATTTCATCTCATCTACCTCTGTAAATGCATTTGCATCTAAAACTATCCCTTGAAAAGGAAATGTAGCATGAGCTGTAGTTGTAAGGGGCTTTTTGTTTAGCAATAGCTAGCTGTGAGTAACCTGCTTGGGTGTGATGATTGGAGCCCTGCTTTTAGAGCTGCCAACCCATTCACAAATGCATCTCGAAATTCTCTTGGCTGTAGCCTATTTTGCTGGTCCTAATCAAACAGTTTGAATGAATCATTTCCAGTTTGAAAAGAAGCTGTAGAGTAGTGATATGAAGAATACCAAGATTTTAAAAAACAAAGAGATCATGATAGGCTGAAAATATAGTAAGGGAAGACATGTTTTTTAAGGAGAGGTTGTCATCTCTTAGACCACCTGAACTAGACGGAAAACACACTCTTCAAATCTGAATCAGGAGCAGTTATGAGCATTTATGAGTCTCGGCTGCTCTGTTCCTCACTGGGGATTTGGCCATATAGAAATAACCTTTGCTTGGCCCCACATTTGCACAGGAAAAAAACCTTAGAAATGTTTTGTAAGATAAGGCTCCTACAAACACACAAAACCCAGAGATCCTGTAAGCAGAGCTAATGAAGAGATATATTCATGTCTATAGATTTGGCATGAGCAGGGGCTAAAAATTCACAAAGGATCCTAAATGTCTGGGACAAGACAGGCCTTGTTGGAGAGACAGTGTTTGTATCAATGTAGCACCTGGTCTGATCAATCTTCATATTGTTTGATTCCTTGACAAATACATTCTAGAATTAAAAAAAAAAAATACTAATATTAAATTCAATTTACAGAACTATGTTCAAAACAGAAGCTGACTCTGAAGTACAAATCTGAACATATTAAGGGAGCAATAAGCAGATTTAAATGGGGTTCAACTCTCCTGACACCTTGCAGTAGGTTAAAGACACAGACATTGAGCTTAACTCAGAACATACAGCTTAACATACAGCCCACAGTACTTCCTGGCAACCCACTTCAACCCCAAAATTTCACTCATATGATTAAGAACGTCAAAATGTTGCTTTTCTGCCCTTGTATGCTAAAAAAAATAAGGAACTAGGTACATGTGAACACTAAGGAGTGTAAAAATATAGTTCACATTTTCATTGTATTTTTTTAAGCTACTACAGTTCTGAGATTTTGAAGTTTTCCTTATTTAGAATAACATGAAACTAAAAAACTAGAGAAATAAGCTCTATGGGAAAAGTCTCCCTTTTCTTCCCTGAAGAATAGAGGCAATAATTTGTTTACATCAAATTAATTTTTAAAAACTCAGTTTCTTTCCAGTAATTTTTTTAAAAAGTCAGATGAGGCAAAACCAAAAAAACTACAAGTTATTCAGAACACCAAAGCACCACAAATATTTTTCAGTGGCAAAAGTCCAGTGTTTCCAATAAATAGCATTTGGACACTGCTCAACTGCTAAGTGAAATACAACATGGCATATGCAGACTTAATACTGGAAATCTTTACTTGCAGTTCAAATTTAGAGCTGCCTTTCAAAGCTTTGGTCTTAGATCCCATTTTAAACACCTGGCCCAATCCTGCATGACTTTCCATCTGGCTGGAGGTAGAATGCTCTCCAACTTAAACAATGTAAAGCTACCAACTTCACCTTGTCCTTTGGTCCATGACAAAAGTGGTCAGGGCCATTTGGATTTGTCGGTCCAGCCTCCAGAGAACCCAAAGAACACAGCATTCCCTGACGTGATATTGCAAAGAGGTGCCTCACCCTGGGAATATGAATTGTGGTTTACAGTGCAAAGCCACTCACTTCTCCCAGTTGTCACCCCTTGCAGTTGCTAACGCTGCAGGGACACATCAGAATGTATTAGAGATAAAAGAGTCTCATCCTTCCTCCTTGAAGTCAATGGCAAAACTCCTATCAATTTCAATGGGGCAGAGCTGGACCTTTAATGAGAAATAAACTGTTCCCAAAGTGATTTTTTACAAATAATAGTTACAGTGGCACCACAAGCAAGCTGTGATGCCTGGATAAGACATGAAAAGAATTTTTGCTTTACAGTCAGGAGCAGGGAATTAGAAATCGCCTGCAAACTCACCCACCCATCCACCCAGCAGGAGCCATAAATCATCATTTTGTCCACACTGAGCAAAAAGCAGGAATTGCAGCAAGATGCAGGGAGAGCCGCCCTTCATGTGGACAGCAGGGGACACGTCTGGGTCACATGACCCCTAACCTTATCTTTATTTTTCCATCAAGCTCTGTGACATTTGTCCTTTTTCATTCAATAAGATGCAGGACTATTTGCCATTTTCAAGTAACCCCATTATACAGTACTTCCCATTGACAGACGCGTCCCCGCAGCACAAGGTGCTTTAACTCTTTCTAATAGGTTTCTTCCTGACTCCTGTATCCCGAGTGGGGTTTTGTGCTTTGTTTGCTTTGACAAAAAGAAGAAAAGGAAAAAAGAAAGAAAGAAACATACCCCCTGGGAAAGTTAACCTCAAAACATAACATTTCCAAAGCAGGATAAACCACTATCGTAACTGCAGAGGACAACATAATTACAGGCAAAACCATAGAAAAACAGATGTACTGAGCAAGCAG
Source organism: Corvus hawaiiensis (assembly GCF_020740725.1). Lineage (NCBI taxonomy): Eukaryota > Metazoa > Chordata > Aves > Passeriformes > Corvidae > Corvus > Corvus hawaiiensis. The sequence goes on along the minus strand of NC_063227.1, from coordinate 4,318,188 downwards.
TCTTGGCAGTCCAAAGTTAGAAGGTCAATAGGTTGGGTTGCCTAAATTGTAGCTTTTTAAAGCAGGCATTAGTTTCTTTCTGCAGATTAGCCACTTGAGGATCTATATTTTGTCTGAAATCACAGGCACCTCCTCATTCAAAAGCCTAGCTTCTCTAGAAATACAAAAATTGACATAAAACTTCATTCCAACTAGTACAAATGGCTGGGGAGGAGCTGTGTGTAGAAGCTAACAGTTTGCATCTCCAGAAGGTTTCTACCAGCTTCACAAAATGATGTCTCCTTTCAGTGATTGAAGCTTGGAGCTATGCTGTCCTACACTCATTTAAGCAGCTGGTTCTGGTGTCAGTCTTCCAAGTGGGAGAGGATATCCCATCTTTATCTGTCCTCTACAGACTGAAGGATTCTCAGGGGAGCACATACCTTTATATCTGAGTTCTGACATATTTCTGGAAAGCTGAAGGATGTACTCACCTCCTCTTCCTGCAATGTTAAAAATTTTCACACAAGCCCAGACAATTTTAATGGATTGGAAGGAGTAAAGAAGAGCTACTCTTCCCTTTTTACTGATAAGAAACTGAGGCCCAAAGAAACTTTGTAAAAGAAGTTATTCTGGCAAACCAGGACTTTGAGAAAGAATCTCTGTAGTGACCATCAGCAGCCTTATGGCTCTCAGCAACTTTCTCTACCTCCACAAACACACATGGCCTCCCTGCCATAAACATTGTTGATGAGCCCAGCCTTCAAGGTAGAGAACCTTTGCAAAGGGGAAAGACCCAGACTCCTGAACAGAGGACAAGATTAAATACTTCAGGCAAACCCTTTGGTGCCTGCTCAGTCCAAACAATGCCCTTCCTCGTAACGGGTGCTCAGCTGCTCCACTTCATCAATGAGAACAATGTTCTTCACAGATATGTTTCAAGGACATCTCCAAGTCACTAAAGTGTTTTTAAAACTCTGTGATGTAAATTTTTTTATTGTATTAAAGTCATTTACCTCTCAGGTAAAGTCTGAGAAGGGATCCCTCTCACATGGCACAAAACCTGGTGGAGGCAAAGGTACTGTTGACATCCACAAACACTCAAGAGAGTTTCACTGTCTCTGAAGGGCTAAGTTCCCTCCAGCCCTGCCTCTGCTCTACTGAGAAAGGAGGAAAGCATTGCTGTGCAGCATAGAGGTGCCTTCACCATGGTTAGGCTCCTCGCCCACACACAGAATAACTGTGGGTCATTGAGGAGACAGGATTTCAGCCTGAATGCAAACACGAGATGTGGACCAAGAAAATGCCCTATGGGTTTTTTTTTTTCCCATGTGATTACAGGCACATTCAGATTCTCTGAGAAAAATGACGCTCTGTTTAGTCACTACAGGAAGGAAAGCATCACTAGAAGCAGCGTCACTGGGGTGTCCAAACCACATTTTCAAAGGCAGGAGTTTAGTCATTTGTAGCTGACTTCCAGCATATCACTGTGCTCATGCGAGTGGATCCACCTCTGCGGCAAAAATCAGACAAAGACCACCAATTCTGGTTCTGTTCTTTCCTTAGCTTATATCTGACCAGTAGCAATCTCAAATGCAACCTTAAATCATGTGCTGTAACACAAGAGATGATGACAACCATGGGAAGAGGCTCAATATGAACTCTCAGCACTCATTCCGTGCCAATCTATCCCCGTACCCTCCTGAAAAGTACCTGATTTGCATTAGCAACAATTCCAAATGACAACACTGAGGTGGATGGGGAAAAGCAAATGCCACAAAGATAATCACACATCAGGATAGAAGCAACTAGAGGCTTTCTGTGGCAGCACTTGATAGCAGCCAGTAAATACATCCCAGATGTGAGGTATAATGACATTTCTGAAGGGCAGTTGATGCATGTGTGCACCCAGACGTCCCTACCCGGAATGACTGTCAATGTGATGACTTCCAGAAAACTTCTGAGATGCCATAAGATCACTGTACAGCCAGTGGACAGCAAATTAAACATGTGACATGGCTGCAAAATGATCAGTGAGTTGGAGCCAGATGTACAAAGGTGGCTTGTGATGATCAAATGGCACTGGTGGGGATGCATCTACAGCACTGTGTTTTCCAGACAGCAAGATTAAACAAGAAATATTGCCAAATTAGAGGGAGATAAGAGAAAAGTGACAAAAATTCTCAGTGACATTCAAGGGAAAAAAAGATGAAGTACCAGATAAGCCACTGACTCATAGGCATGCATTTATTTTCTGGTGATAATCATTGAATTTTTAGGCTTCTTTTACAATTAAAAAAATAAAACACAACCATAAAGCAGCAGTTTCATAAGATTGGTGGAATCAATACATGAACTCTTAGGCAATGGTGGAGCTGCACAGACAAGTTCTCAGAGAAACACTGCAATATGTTTACCCTTATCATCTCTGACTGCAGTTCAGTGGTTGTGCAGCACTGCAGAGCTGACACATCCTGCAGCCTTGCTCTCAGGATGGACACTGCCCACATCCCAGCTGTGGGAAGATGTAGCCTACACTTCTTGTCCCCCAGTCCTCAAGATTGAAGACCTGTAGAAGCATTCTGCTGCCACCCCTCTCCTTGCCCATAGGAAACTGAGTGTTGAGATTTTATTCTAACGTACACATAGAAAATATCTGTGCTATGGACACAGAGACCCAGACAGGGCACAGAATTGCCTCACAGTTGAACCACAGTCCTGCTGAAGTCAGGTGACTGCCAGCACTCATTCAACACGCTCCAGATACTCAAAATGCAGGTCAGGGACAGAGTCTCAAGTGATCAGTGATAGGTTTTCAGCAGCACATTTTACACTGACAAATGAAAATTTCTCTGTGGTGTCCCTTCTCATAAATATTTCTACAAAATGTTTGTGCACCTTCAACAGAAAGTGGAACTTTAAAGCAAAAAAGAAGACTCTAAGAGACCTACTGGATTGAGGACTCCAGTGCAAAATATTTGAAACCTGGACTCAAATCCTTGATCTTAGATACTGCAAAGACTAGAAAGTTAAATGGGAAAGCTTCACATTTTTTGCAGACTGGAATTCTTGGTTTTCAGTCAGCACTACTGAACCCTTATAGCTGGGTTCAGCTTCCCAAGGACCTCTGGAACCAACAATTCCCCAATTCCTGTAGAAACTCTTATGACCCCACTCCCAGAAGCCTACAGTATCAGAGATAGGTTCAAAAATACCCAGCTTTCAAAAGACTGTGGTACCAGGCATGGCCGGTGAGTCTTTTTGGCTGCCCAGACCCACCCATCCAGACAACGTCACGATCCAGTCCCAGGCCACACAAGTGCATGGCTGGCTCCCATTTAATTGCTTCATGTCTTGATTTCCTGTTCTTCACTTTCACGATTTATTTTCTCTCAGCTTCCTGCCATGGGATCTCAGCTTGCAAAAGACAGGATGCCATTTTCATGTATTCACAAACTACCAGGAGATTTTTACTGAACTGTAAAAGCTACATCGTTGGACATTATTTTGCCATTATCAGCACTGGGCTGACATGCAAAGCTGAAGCTTCGTAGACAAGATGCTGTTCATCCTTCTCTTGTGTTTGGTTTCCATGTTGGAAAAGCCAGTCCATAGGCCAGGAATATAGGATTTCATCTGATTATTAAAGGATGGTAACACACAAAATTCAAAATACTCTACACAGGAAAAGTTTTCAAATATGAAGCACATGTTATTATGCATTCAGTATACATGTTTTATTCCTATTAATTTTTTTCTAACTTTAAGATCTGTGTTGCACTTAAAACCATGCTCCACAATTTCCATTCATAATAACCTTACTATATCTAAGGCAAAGAAAAAATATATTAATAGGTTCTATTGATTATCTCCTTATGCAGCTGTGTTACTAATCTCCACACCTCAGACTCCAAATGCACTGTGCAAACAGTCCATAATAAGGTGGTTTTACAAACAGGGAAAGCTTGCAGAAGACTCTTCTGATATTAAATAACAATTCCCTATTTTTTTCTGAACTATAAGGAATAGAAATGGTTTTTATAAATAAGGATCTGTAACACTACAACCAAACACCTTCTTTGTGCTTTAACAAAAAGTAGACTTTATTTTAAACTGAACATTCAAGACAGACAAAAGGTGATCTCTCTGACAGAGGGCACCAAAAGTAAGAACCTAGCATTTTAAAATAGTTCTTACAATTACAGGTCATGCTTTAGTAGCTTGAAATGCCTTATTTGTATAATTTCTCCTTCTGGGTGAACACAATTTTAAAAGGAAATGAAGCGTTGTAATATAAACTACCACCTATATATACCTTGTGTTCACACTATAAATATTATCAGAAGGAAAAAAAAAAGTCGCCAGTGTTTTTCCAAAGGAAGAAGACTTTTATCTTTCGTTCTTTCTTGATCTTTTGTTGTGACTCTCCCTTTGATTGACAGGTGGCATTCTTGTCTTTATGGATGGAGAAGCAAAGTCCTTGATGGTTATCGACATAAGGAAATGTCATGTCTGACTATGTTTCAACAGGACCTTTTCCCCCCCTCATTTTCTACTCCTTCCCTCACTTAATTTAGTATATTTAATGCCAAAGAGTCCCTCAAATATGAATTTATAATCCAAACACTAATTGCAGTCAGGAAGCCAAACCTAGCATTTAATTGCCATTTGGTATAAAAGTCACATTTGCAACAATTGTCCTTACAAGGTAAAGTTGACCAAGTTCTCTTTTCCTTTGCCCCTGTGCAACCAAAACACTCCTTGGCCTTAAACCTTTGAGCTGGTGGTAGAAACATTCTGTTGGGTGACCAGAGTAGCTCCAAAGCAGCACATCATTGTAAATTACACATGGGAGTAATTCATTCAGAAACCAGAAGTGGGTGGGAGCAACAGAGCAGGGCTGACACAGCAACACGAGGGCAATTCACCCCCATGTGGGGCTCATTCCTGGCAAAGAAGGGCACCACCCCCATTTGTGTCCAAAATAACTCTGTGACAATGACACTCCTTGAGCACAAGGCTTGACCCAGCATCGGGGGAGCGCAGGGACTGAGGGAATTGCACTCCCCACAAGCCTGGGTTTGGCTGTGGGAGTCTTTGTGATGGATCACAGCAGTAGCACTGACCAGTACGTGCCATTAGTCCACCCCTCTGCTCCTGCCACGGCGTATCAGCAATGAGAACCGTCCTTCACTGGCCCTAAAGGACACTGCTGCCTCCACACTATCCCCAGTTCTGTCCTGCACAATATTCCATGTTAAAAACCCCACTCTTCCTTCATGCCATGCCCAGGCTTCAGACTTCCTCTAACACTTATTCCTCTCCCCCTCATGCACCCTTCTCACTTTGTCATGTCTGAAATTAATTTGTTCCCCTCCATCTCGAGCAGTGATCATATCTTTCATCTGCATTGTGAAGTGCCCAAACAGCATAGAAATTGTATCTTTGGTGATGTCAAATAATAAATAATAACAAGAGGGCAGACTGGGAATACTTTGTCTGAGATAATGCATCCATGCTCTCTCTACCATGACCCTAATTCATCAGCATAAATTTCCAACATGTTTTATATGCACTATGCTAACATTCTGACCACTAACCACAGGGTGAAGAAATGTGACACAGGAGCTGGTTTTCTGCAGCCAAAATTAGGTATCTCTAATTAAAAAATAAACAGGAAACTACTCCCCAAAACACGTTTGAGCGTGTCCCTTTGAGCGGCTCTATATTCCATCCCACGTGGAGAATCCAGAGACCTGATTGTAATTTGTTACTCCATGAATGGTTCATGCCTTGCAGCAAGCAGATCCCAGACAAGATAATGGCCCTTCCTCTGATGCTTTTGCATGAAGAGCTTCACAGGTAGGTAAATTTTCAGTTATTTTCAAATTAAATCTCTGTGTCTTACTTCTATGTTATGAGAAGTGTTTTGGGGTTTAATGCCTCTATTGTGCACTGAAATAAGGGGCCAGTCCTTCACACCAGGCAGCAGGAGCTGTGCAAAGACATCTTGCAAGGTTTGGATCTCAGGTTAATGTTTCATAGAATCACGTCACCCCAACTGGAGAGCAGATGCTGCAGGTGGTACCCATGGTACCTGTCAAAATTCCCAAATACAACCAAACTTTCCGCCCCATCTCTTTGCCATAAATCTCCTGACTTTTTAATCCATATGCTTTCAGGCATGCACAGGGCAAAGGCTTCACCCAGAAGACTAAATGAAGAATACCCAAGTAATTATATTACTTCTCTGCCATTGGATTCAATCTCACAAATGCAAAAGAACATCTGAGAAGAGTCCGCCCAGCCTCTACTTCTCAATAACAGGAGTACAAAAAGCAAGTTCAGAGTCAGATTTACATAATCTAAGGCCAGCCCGTCTGCAGTTACAAGTTTTGCTACAGAAGAATGCCAAAAGAATTCTGCCGTAAGCAGCAGAACAAAGAGGGAGAGAGACCTGAGCCAGTTCTGAAACAATTACATTACTTCAATTGAAGGAGTACCGGGGAAGACAATCACATGTGGGATGCATGAACATTCCTATTTCTTCTAGTTAAGTACTCCTGCTTTTCCCTCATCTTGTCACTGAATGCATTTCTACTCCTTTATAGCCAGCCAAGCTATAAAATTAAGCATGAGCTTGAAGTATACTACATGCTAATTTTGTATTGCCCTAATAATGCTCAGATTTACTGGGATCTATTCTCTCACTGATGCATATTTGTAAGTACTATTAACGTTAATGGGAGTTACCAACTAATTAGAAAGGAGAACAAAATCTAGGCTATAGGATGCAAATTAGAGTAGTGGCTGTGTCACTTATCTTCCCGCTGAGGAATTAGAGTGTAGAGCAATATCAAGGACAGTGTCTCTAAATTCTGTTGATTATTTGCCTTACATTTTACACCCTTGAACCCACAACAAAACAAAACACTTGAAGGGAAATATCCAGCCAGGTTATTAAAGCCTATTGCATAATCACAAGAATCTCTAAACTAGTTCTCAAACTGAGAGAAAGACTTGAAAAGTCCTAATCTGGCTCACTTAAACACACTCGGCTGTTGCAAGTTGTAGCTAACAATTAATATTTTTAACAAGCTGGTCAAGAGAGTGTAGCTCAGCGAGTCTGTGTATTAAAAGGGCATTGTTAGCACACTGCTAGGCTTTTATGAGGTGAAACAATCCAAACCTACTTCAGTGCATGGAGTGGTTTGGAGAGGTTTTATTTTCATCCTTAAAGTCCAGGGTGGCTTTGGCATAATAAAGGTCATATCTCCTAATCATGGTAATGTTCACACACAGCAATATGAGCTCATTGCAGAGAGCTCCAGCACTCAGAAATCCCCCGGTTAGAAGGTGTCACCGATTAAACTATCGCATTTCAAAGGCTTCCATACAGTAAATAGGAAAGAAAAGAAGAAAAGGAACCGTGGCCTTTTGTTATTCAAAAAGCTACGGAGAGCGATAATTAACCCATTTTTGTTGGGAAATCATTTGGACAAAAGTCAAGGGATTGCCACCGTGTCAATTGTTAAGTCTAGATAAGGACATTATATTCCACTGTACAAAGAGTGACTGAAGATAGTGAATAGAAAGTAGGCCACTACTATGACTTTCCCTAGTCCATCGAAAAAGAGGTCTATTTTTTTCCACAAAAGAGGTAATATAGTAAAAAATTCTCTTCCTACATTAAAAACACTACGACAGTGCTTGTTTTTGCATTTTGTTAAATATTCAAAGGTACCATGCAATTAGCATGTCATTAATGAATAATTAATTACTGCTAAAACAGCCTTCAGATTTTTTTGCAACTAAATTATTTAAAGAGCAAATATAACAATGGAATGCAACTCCTCCCTTTCCTTAAGTCTGTATTTTCATCAGTGCATTGGTTTGGAGATGACTTGGGAATTATTAACTAAAAGAAAAATTTTATTTTGGAACACAAAAAGATTCCACTTTCCTTTCCTGTTCCTCTGCTCTCATCCCCTCAAAGGAACCCAAAGACAAAAACTGATGTAGTCCTTATTAGGGCTATTCAGAATGCACGAGTTAAAATATCTGAGATGTGCTTCAGAACACAAGATTTGTACATTTCCTGAAAAAAAAAAAAAAATCAAACAAAAACCCAAAAAATGTTAAAAACTAATCCTGCTAGCACTTTGCAGCAGTGAACCCCAAGTCTGAGCAAGTGCAGTGTATTTTTGTTGCTCATTCGTCACCGGCTCTAATGACGGTTGCTTTATTATTAAAATCTACCCCACTATACAGCCAAGAGCTAAAGAGAAAGTAATTTGTTGCCACTTGCAGATATACATCAGTAGTAAGACGTTAGTTTATATTTATAAGCTGCACATCTGTGAATCAGTTGGCCTACCCATCTGTTAACTGCACCAGTAAACACGGAGTCTGTCCGCCGCAGATCCCTGCATCCATCACAAATTCCTTCTTTAATTGTATGTTTATGCAACAAACCTCCACTTAAGTGTATTTGAGAATGTTTTGAACAGTGATAATTAGTTTTTATGACTCAATGCTACTCTTCCTAACACTGATTCAACACTATTATTTTAATAGAGACAGCACTTTTCTTTGACAGTGTCAAAGCAGGTTTTCTCCATGGAGCAGAATTTGTCCCTACAAAGATACTCTGGAAAAACAAATCTCTTCCCAGTCCTCCCAAGCTACCATTATGGCATGCAAATGTGATTCTTCATCTTTTCATAAACTTTTCTTTTAGAAGTTGGTCCCTGAAATAAAATACATTAAAAGCTATCAGCCCACCACAAAAAGTTGCAAAAGAGCTTGAATTGCACTGGTCTGGATAACAGGGCTTGAATTGTAATGTTGGGCACACAATAATTAAGACATACCTCATGAGCATAGGAGACCACTCATCTGTTTAAACTTAAGATCCCTGTTTACATATATTGATTCCAAGTGCTGTTTCATTTCCAAGCTGATTTATGCTTGGGTACTTCACCTAATTTCTGTAAACAAAAAGCTAATGGAGAAAAAAATTAAAAAATAGCCATAAAGTTATACCTCTTACTGTATCTCATTTTACTCAGGAAATACTGCATGCACCTTTTTGCATAATAGGGGATTTTCACAGTGGTTTTTTTGTAATGGCTTTAGAGTGAAGTTGTGTACAATATGATGTTCAACTTCATAAAGCATTTAGTTACAGCATTGAGCTTGTTTGAGGAACTGAAAGCACACTTATCTATGTATCATTGTGCTGATGCAAATGGCAAAATTTTCCACATGATTAAACATCATTTTCTCAGGGTATTCTGTGTCCAACTGCCTGCTAACTCAGTAAATGTTTAGATCAATGCATGGTTGATTCCAAGCCTTGCAAGCCTAAAATCCTCTCATACCTAATAATCACATAGGTTTACTCAAGGCCAAAAAAGAAAAAAAAGACTCAGGCAGGATCCAGGAGGAATCAGCTGGGTTAAAAAAAAAAAAAAAAAAAAAGAGGCTAATTTTTAAAAAACCCATATATGCTTGTGATAATATTTTAAACAACAGGTTACATCTAAGTGTATCTCTATTTACTCCTTACCAGGAAAGGGTTTCTCTTAGGGACTCCTGGAGCAGAAAGTGCCACCAGTGAATGGTGGAGCACTGCCGAAAGTGCCACTGACTGACAGCAGTGACGCCCACTGGCACTGCCGGCCCCAGGAGCTGCCAGGAGCTCCCCTGGAGTTGGTCTTCAGCCACCAAGCTGCTCACAAGTCCAGCATCTGTTCTTTGCTTAACATGACTGGGAGCCGTATGGACACAGTCCTCCTCTCTCATTCCTGGGGGCAGATGCCAGCGTGGTCTTATGTCACTTCCAAGAGAAAAAGCCCTGATCTACACAGTGGCCATCAGACAAACCAGGATCTTAAGGAACAGCAGGCTTAGCAAACCATGATAACAATTTTTAGAGCATGTGGCAGCCCAAAGAGAAATTTCCCTCGGTAAGTATTGTTGTGATTTTGTGTGATTACAGATATGCAGAAAAGCCAGATCGAAATAAACTTACTGAGAGTATGCAAAAGTGAAGAGTGCAAAAAGAAGCAATCATTCTGTTCCCTTCTCTTAAGTCCTCTGCTCACAAATCCATCAGACCCATGCACCACCAGGGAACTGGAGCTCAGTGCTAAAAGTCACACAGGCCCCAGCTTCTCTATGAAGCTGATGACAAGGGCATCAAATGGATGCTTCTGCCAGAACTGGCCAGAGTACAAAATCTCATTCCTGAGCAGATGTCAGGTAGAGCGAATATTCAATCTCCACAAGGCTTGGACAAAAATGTAGGACAGCAGCACAGAGGTGAAAGAGGTTTGGTGAAAAGAACAGATCCCAAGTCTCCAGCCAAAATATTTCAAAGCAACTTCTGCCGAGGAGACACAATCAACAGTTCCAGTGAGAAAGAATGTCGGCCTCAGCACACACAAAAAACCTTCCACTAACATCTCCCAAATGGAAAAGATATTATAAACAACATTCACCTCACTCTCCTCCCTCCCTGTCACAGAAATGACCATGGTTCTTTACTACATACCTTCAAAAACAGTCCTTTGCAGATGAAAAGAAATAAAATCTAACCTTAAGAAGTACATTCAGAGACCCCCTTTATGCCACTGCTCTGTGTTATGGAAAAATGAAGGTAAAAATCTGTTGAAAAACATTTCCCTGCTGTATTGTGATTGACATCTGACAGTGCTCAGTGGTGTCCTAACTTGGATGAATTTAAATGACAAGCTTTCTTTTATAAGTAACAGAGCTCCTTTTACAATAGAACAGCACGATTACTTCATGGAAAGGAAAAAAAGGAAGAATCAAAGTTTTTCTTCAAATCCCTGGGGGCACCCCTGACCTGTCACCAGGCTACGACCTTCCCTCGTTAATCTATGCAAATCGGATGACTCTAATTTGTGGCGCCGATTGCTTTGCCACACCTTTAAATTCAGAGATCAGCTACGGGATGATGGCTACATCACACAGAGTTCAGATCACCTTCATGTTGCCAACATTTTTAATGCCACGACAGATGACTTCCCCACCATTCTGGGACAAGGCAGTCCACGCATCCCTCCAGACTACTTTTTGATTAACATCGAGACAAAAGGCAGTGGTGTTTTGCCTCCTCGTTTGTGATTAGCAGCATTGCTGCTGTAAGCATTCCTAAGCTAGAACCCCTGGGAAGAGTATCAGATCCCAGGTCAAGGCACAGACTGCCAATATCACGGCTTCGCTAACAGTCACCCAATCGCTTTTATGGACATGAAAAAAAAAAAAAAAAAAGGAGGAAAAAAAAAGGTATTCACTGTAATAAGCACCGGTTCCAACTGAGAGATATTATGTCAAACTCTAAGGCCTGTTTCAAAACTTTCCCCATTCACGTAACTTAATACACTTTGTAAGCCAAAGAGGGCAATATCACAGAAGATGCTCTATGTTCACCTTCCACGTCACACAAAGGCCATGGAAGCTATTTTGTCTCGGTTCAGTGCAGTATGGGGGTTAAACTTTTTGCTTTAAATTGGGTTCTTGACAAGGATACACTATTTTTTATTTAACCCTAGCCTAACTTATTTTATCCCTAGCTTTATCCCTTTTCTGCACTGAGACTTTTGTCTTCACAGTGCTGAAAAACTGGAGATCTTCATTTATACTCGAAAACGCCTGAGTTATTTCTGTTATCCACGTACACATCTTTCCATTCAGAAAGTCGTGAAACCCATTTTCCTGAAAACCCAAAAGCACATGGGAGTAGTATAATTGATAGTAAAACATTCCAAGAATTCAATCCATGCCCTATGTGATCCATCTAACAATACACCCTGAGCAATGATCTTATTTGCTCATGCCTTGCAACTCTGACAACACTCAACACTGTTAACCATCTTTTCAAACAAACTCTGAAGGTTGCCAGTTGTGACAGATTTGGACCAATGCTGATGGTAACATGGGAGTTAGTTAAAGTGATTTGATAAGCTTGTAGCAGCTTGAGGGGCGGCGTCATTCCAAATAAGTAAACAACATTATCAACAACATAGCCCATCAATAAATGCAGCCTCTATCTCACACAGTCATTATTAAAATAAAAAAAAATATAATAATATAGAAAATCAGAAAGGAAGGCAGGCAGACATGGGAAAAGAAGAAAAAAGTTTCTTTGTCCGTAGCCACAAATCAATGACATATAGCATCAGGGTTCACTGAAACACTGACAAATGTGTCAGCCACACTTGCTTTTAGCATTACTGTATTCTTTACAACTATTAGGAAGCAAGTACAAGGTTATTATAGGCACAGAGGCTAAACATACAGTGACATGCTTCACAAGCTCACTCATGCTTTGTATCAGAGCTTTCACTTGCTATAGAAGTGGATTATCCCATTTGCTCATGCTGATCCAAGTGATCTCATTACTTACAGAAGAATCCTGGCATACAAGGATTGCTCTGCCAACAATCACTTACAACATCCCAGCAGACTCTATTTTTAAAGAAAAACTATCATATTTTTCTTCTAATGGCTCTTCTATTGAAGAAAAAAAACCTAAAAACTGAAAACAGCTTCCACAGAGATTTCAGCCTTAGTCACTGGGGAGGCCAAATGCAATTATGGATCCAATACTTTTTAACAGCTCCCACTCTGATGGCCAATAAGCAGTTTGGTATTCCCCCGTCTCCATCCCCTAAGTAAATTGCTATATATATATATATATGTATATCCACTGGCAGGCTGCCAGAGACTTTGGAGGCTCTGCACCACAAACATGCTCAGTGACTCCTGGCCATCTGGTGAGCTGGCTGGATCCCTGCTCCAGGATCTGTATCTTTGGGCAGAATCAGCCCCTGGAGGATCTGGGTATGGGCAAGGAGCATTTTAGGGGATAGGCCGCCTGTGCTCATTGACAAGTGGCCCATTCCTCTGCTCCGTCCTCAAGAGCTTTTATCAGAAAGTGGATCCCAAAGGTCCTCCAGCATCTCATAATATACAGAAGCCTTTTCCATAAGGTAGGAGTTGCCATAGCAGACCTCAAGAAGAGACCTGTAAATTAGCTGGGGAAAGTGCTTTAAAATAAACAACAGCTTTCAAAACAAACCCTAAAAGCATCTAGGCCCCTATCCAACAAAACACTTAAATGCTCATGTGGCTCTAGAGAGGGAAGGCAGCTCACCAAATACGCACAGATGCTTGATAGCCAGAGTCACTTTCCACAGCTTTGCCACAGGCTCATCTGTAACCTCGTACAAGGGATTTGAGCCCTGCCCTGCCATGCTTCATTTCCTCCAGCCGTAAAACTGGGAAAGTCATCCTGAGTTTCATCCTTGAGAATATTGTTTTATGTATATTGGATGTTTATTCAGTGCCAGATATAGAGGTGATGAATTACACAGAGGTGCTTATAACTACATACATCCAGATCTCCTACCCAACACACTGAGTAGACCCTTTGAATTGCATTGAAATTTCCCCTCTAAGCAAAGGTTTTCTAGAGCTTTTACTCTTGCAGGACATTGAGTATCATGGTTAAAATTGGCAAGGGCAAAAAGAATTCTATCATGCTTTCACTAATGGGAAATACAAAAATTCTGTCAATGTTTAGGATGTTATGATGTGGCTCAGATCTAAATTCAGAGGAATTCGTTCCTTAACTTCAATTCAAGGGCCTTTTCACTAAGGAAACAAACCATTTTGGTTTGCCTCCCTTTCTTCAGATGCATATGAAGTCCTTATCATATATTCACATATTAGAGGGAGAATGATCCTATGAGATTGAAGAAACAACAACTTGGAAAAAATTTCCAAAGGACTGGCTGCAGTGTTGATTAATATCCAGAGAGGAAAATCTAGTGGGTAGGGAACTGCCCAGGGATTTAGGAGATATGGGATGTAGAAAAGATTCCCAGCTTAAATACAGACTTCTTTGGAGAATTGGTTTCATCTCTCCTATAAAAGCTCAAGAAAACAGCACATCATTACTTCAGAGGGGACATAATCCATTAAAATATCTCAGGTAGACTTGAAAGAAGAGAGGTTTCATCCACAATACTCTTTTTCTTTTCCCGATTTGCAGCCTATCCAAACTCCATTGATTCCTAAATCTCTGCCCAGACTGGTACTAAAATCACCTTGGCAGTGCAACTCTAGGATAAAGACATCTGCTAATTCAGAAAGAGCATGAAGGCTGCCACTGCTGTGAGAGATTGCTGACCGTGAACAGGGTGATACACTGGCCTAGGATAGTTCAGGAATAGCAAAACTCCACAGTTGCCTTTTCCAGTCCAGCTAAAGCAGCTTCCCAACAGCAGCCATGGGGAGACAGAAACACTCAGGAAAAGCCATCCATGCAACTGAGCAAGTCTGCGTGTTGCCAAGAACTACTCAAAAACAGGCAAAATTTGCCATCACAGACCAGAGCAACAATGCCTGTTTCCTGTAATTAAATTATTAGTCCCACTTCCAAGCTGAGACTGGAACCAGAGCCCCAGCAGTTCCAGAGTGGCTCCATGTGGAGACCACTGTGCTCATCGCCTTCTGAGAGAGCAGGTGAAGGGCTGCATTTCACAGGAAGCCACAGTTAGAAACCATCTAACTGCAACTGCATCAGGTGCTGCTGCAACTTGCACATGGGAAAAGGTTTCAGTTCAGGCCGTGGTGATTAATTGATCTGAAGCTGTGTTCCTGCCCCTCCCATGGCATCCAAGCACATCTTGCCTCTGAAATAACAAGGGGTTAAGATTTGCCACGAACGCACCACCTACATTTTTAAGGCTATAAAAATGGGATGCTTACACTTTTCCTAACCCCTCACCAATGACCAGACCCATATGTAAATTTCACACAGTAGTATTTAGTAGCATAATTAATCCCTACTTTATGTTATGAGTAATATTTCCTATTCCCGACCCTGCAACGTCCTTTAAGAAGATCCATGTTCCAATTAGACTAGCCCATCGGCACTCTTTTAATGAGCAGATTAATCATTCAGATGGGTACAATGGTGTCATCACAGGTTTTAAATATGATAATCTACATCCTAATGGTGCTGCAAAAGCCTTGGCTCACAGCAAAAAAAGGTAGGCAAAAACTGGTGATACTTTCTTTTTTGTTCTCTTTCATTTTCCGTATGACTAAAGACATAAGAATTCTTGGGCGATGCAGAAAGTGCAGCAAGAGGCAGCTGGTAGAAAGGGGCTGCAGAGCAGTGTGGTAATTCAGGTGCAATAATCGTTTTGCAAGGGTAGAGAGAGATCTTCTGGTCCCTGAAAAACCTTCTGTCATGATGAGAAAAAGTTTCAGGACTGCCCTGTCAGCCTAACAGATCAGCTCTGCCCTTACAGCCTTTTCTCAACACTTATTTAAAACACATCTGAAATGTGAGACTGTCATTCAGAAATTCATTTAATTTTAATAATAATAGAGGTCTTTTCAGATCATGCCAACTTCACCATTTCCAAAAGGCAGACTGGATATTTTTAAAGCCAAATAGAACCTATTGTATTTATTTATAGGAAAAAAAGAATAAAGATAAAAAATACTTTCAAACTGCATTATATGGGCTCAATTGCATGCAAATAAAGCTGGTGTAAATACTCCTGCTCAAATGGAGTGAAAAGGCTCCTAATAATACCTTCAAACTAGTAGTGCCAGAATTATGAGCCAGGGCCATCCTCCATCCCTACTCTAAGTACAACACTTAAAAATATGGGCTGCACCACCCCTTAATTGTGGCTTTCTAGTTGGCAATAGGTAGAAGTTTCATCTGCTTTTCCATCTCTTGCACTTGTGTTAGTAAGGCAAACCCTGCAGAACAGCAGCTCCTTTGCAGACACACAACGTTGATTTACACTGTGACTGATTTTGATGCAGCCAAAAAAGAACCAGCAACTCCCAGTTCAGGCCAAGGCTGTATTTTAAACCCAGCAAGAAAAGGATAGTGGTGGATTCTTCTCTATGAAAAAGTTAACTGCCAACCGTGATCCATTTCTGAGCGCTGTCCTCTGGTAAACAGTCCCCATGAAGTCACGACCAAAGTCTGAGTAATTCTTTCATCACTGTCTGAGGATGAACTGAGTAAGGGATATAAAATTTGGACTTACCCCTAATGTGCCCACACACAGTCTACAGCAGAAGGCAACTAAATTCTACCTCAAGATGTCTGAACTCCATTGAAACATGTTTCTGCTACAAAGGAATCTTTATTTCTTATCATGAAAGCAAAATCACTTCCTCAGCAGCCAAAATCTACCCTCCAAAGTCACTGTCAACAGCGTGATTGTATTTTTCAAATCACATTTTTCAGCTAATTGCTGTCCAAAGCCTCCTTGATTTACTCAGATGTGTAACTGTAGGAATCAGTCATGCTACTCACTCAATTAAATTGTATCCTTCTTGGCCCTTCCTCTCTTAGGATCTGATCCAGCTCTCCTTGACTACAGAGACAACTGGATAAGAGCCATTTTGCATAAAGCCAGCAGAGGATTTGGTATTTCAGTCAGGTGTTCAGGTGTATTGCCTGAACTCCATCTGAAATTGCCTGCTCGAGATAGGCTGATGCAGAGAACTCTTTACATACAGAAGGAAGCACTGAAATTATAAAGAGCTGTCTTGTAACCAGCTTTCTTCTGGGCTAGGAGACATTATTCTTACTAATGCACCTTTGCTAATGTCCACATCACAAGGATATTCTTTTTTTAGCATAACAGTAATGTTTGTTGTCCATTATGGTATCAGGAGTCATAATGGCCAAGGAATCCCTACAGTGAAGGAGCAAAAAGAACATTCAGAAATAAACTCCTACATTGGCTATGAGAATATTGCTGTGGCAAAATGTTTTTATTATTATTTAATTTTTTTTTCCTTCAGTGCGTTAATTTCTGCTCGTTTTGCAAATCTGGGGAATCATTCACAAGGCAGCACTTCAGAAGCACTTAGGAAGAGCAGCCTCAACCCTCAGATGGTCCTTGTGACATTCCTCTTACAGGTATTCCTCTTACAGATATTTCCCTATGCTCACCCTGGCTGGCTTTTCTGCAGCAAATGCATTCTCTGCATCTGTCACGAGGATCTGATTGTGGCTATCACTCTTTGCTGAGGCTTTAACTAACACTATCTTTGCAACTCTAGAAACCACATCAAATTGCAGTTTTTCCTGATTTTATTCCAATTTGCATAATAGGTCACCGTTAGCACACTGTGCTGAAGGAGAAACAGCTCAACTGAAATCTACCTTGAATGCTTCCATTAAAATGTGCTCCATTTTTTCCCTCTGCTCTCACTCCTGTCAGCCCACTAGTGAATTAAGGAAATACATCTGTAAACAACTATAAAAATGCAAAAAATAATTATAAAATTAGTTCTAGATGCATAATCCAGTGTGATTCATGTTATGTTCCCACTGTGATCCCAGTTCCAGAAGAGTTAATCAACCATAGCAACCTTCTAATCAGAGCAGTGAACTAATGATCCTATTTCTGAGTAATACCAGTCAGATAAGGCTCTCAAAAGGTAGTTAACATCACTTTGGTGGAAAGGCATGACAAGTGCAAGTTCTAGCAGTGAGTAATGCATCATTCATGCCCCCTCTCGTTCTGACATTTTAACGTTATCTTGTTTTACTGTGTCGGCCTAACACTGCCACTGCTGGCAAATTAAACTGTGAACTTACAAAGTGGGTGGCAATAAATACAAATTATGAGAGTTCAAAAGATGTCCCTGGAGGTGTACTGCCAGACATGGAATGTCTCTGGCTTTTCTGTCACATAGCAATAGACAAGACAAAGTGTAGCATGAGCTGAAAAAAAGAATTAACTACATCATGGTGAAAAATGAGAGGAAAATGAAAAGAAAAAGAGGGGGGGGAAAAAAGGCAAGCCAAATAAAAGGGAGATGTAAAGGCAGGGCAGGAATGAACAAAAGAGCATACCTTTGGAATATAAAACATAACTCTATTTCACCTTGCAGAACAAAAAGCTATGTAAATTAGGGATCAACAAATGCCTCTTGGAAACATTGCCCAACTACAAAACGTTGTCAATGTTATTACATAAGTAAACATCTTCTCCTGAAGAAACTGCCACACAGAAACAGCAGCAGCATGATATTGCAGCATTTGTATCTTTTGCAGAAATTCAGAATATCCTACTTGCCCACGCTAAAAGATAACACATTCTGCATTGACTTAAATACGTGGGGCAAAATCCTGCCCTCGTTGTCAGGAGGAAAAAAAAATATTTGAGAGAAACTGCCTGAGGTGACAACAAGGAAATCAGAAAAAGGCTCCTTGCACAGCCTTGTCCCCAGCCTTTTCTATTTTGTGTAGGGAGATAAGAGGGGCAGTGAGGTTCCCCTCAGACCCCCCAACTCTCAGGAGGCTGGTGACCTGCTCAGCCCCCCCAAGCCAGGACCCAACACACACTGCAGCAGTTGTACTGCAGCTTTACCACAGACAAAACAGAGAAAGTTAACATTTCTTCCTTCCCACAGGAAGATAAAACCTTCCATGCTATTAATGGGGTCCGAAAAAAACCTGATTTTTAATATACCCAAGCCATGAAGCTTATTCAACTTGGTCTAACACCACTAATGAATCTTATAAAACATTTTATCTCCCCCGCCCATGTTCACAAACCACTCACATGAGGCTCGAAAATCACAATAATATCTTCCCAAAGTGCAGATATCACTCACACCATATGCAGCACAACTCTTTATTTTTCCCTATAAACTATTGGTTTCATTGAAACTCATTAGCATCACCTGTGTTAATTACACTAGCAAACCAATCAACAGCTCCTTCTTAATTAGGTTTTCTTTATTAAAGCCGGAAATTACCAAGGAGACAAAAGTCAACTGGGGAAATTATGTGAAAAGGAGTGTTTATGCCAAATTACCATACAAAATATAATAAGGAAAGGAAACACAGTTTGTTTACAGGAATAACAAACAATATTAATTTTCAAGGTCACTGGCACAATTATTAATTACCTGCCTTACGTTTTATTGTGATAGGTTAGTCTGCAGAGACAGGAGTAGCTTATAAAAAGCCCTTTGGTGTGTGGCTGCTCTGCATTTCAGCTGCCGCGGTCGCTGCCGATGACGCGAGCGGTGTTTTAGGAAGTGACTTCCACGAGCATTTCCCAGATGGGTTGGGGTGATGGAAACTCTGTCAGGTACATAAAAAGCTTCATGGTTGGACTGCTGCCTCCCTCAGAAGGGTCCCATGGGAAGGGAGAATGCAGCCAGTGAAATCCAGGTTGCCCATTCCCGGTGGAAGGCATTTTGGGGTCCAAGAACAAACCATGAGAAGTGCTCCTGCTACTGATCACAGATGGCATCACAGAGATGCCATTCCCCATCCTTTACACCCCCTGATACCAGTTAAAATGACTCCCACAGCTCCAGGGAACGGAGCTGGCATGGGCTGAAACAAACCCCGCTCAGCATAACTGGTTTCATGATGTTCAGTGGGGAACACAGTCAAATTGACCCTTCTGCAGAGGAAATCTGCTGCCATACCCAGCTCCTTCCCCTCCACTGCCTGGAAAATGCTACCAGGCTTTGTTTGTGAGTCTAAAGCCAGACTCAACAGCCTCCTGCTCACTCTGGTTGGCATTGGGTTGATGCCAAGATGAGGTCAGGGTGCTGGACCACAGAGCAAATGCTGTGGCTGTTGCTGTAGGAAGTTTGCCAGATGCTTTCTCTGCCCATGCCCACCTACCACGAGAGTCGCCTTTGAGTGTTCCTTACCACACTGTGCCTTCTTTTCAATTTCCTGTGTGCCCACAGAAACACTGGCTCACACATTACTGCAGCTTCTCTGCAGCTCCACAGCTCTACCAGGATCCCCAAAGAATCCTCAGATAGCACCACCAAAGCCGTTGTCTCCAAATCAAGCACCTGGCAACATAGACTGAATTTTCAGCTGACCAATATGAAAGTCAAAGCTTGAGCTCTGCACCCCTGACCAAATCTGTCAAAGGAACCTACTGAAATAAATAAGCCATTCATTCATTCATCTGATGTTAATTTACCTGGAAATCCACCTCAACAGTTGATTATTTCAAAGTTACTCACTGTGCTGCACAACAGTTCAGTTTAACTTTCCAAAATGAACTGACAGTTCCAGCCTTGCACTGGTTGATATATCTACAATTTTACAGGATTTCATTTTGTAAACTCCTTTCTAATTCCAAAAAAACTCAGAGCCTGCATCATCCTCCTCCTAATGTTTCCCAAATGGCTGTAAACAGGTCCTTTTGAAGCTGACAGCAGTCAGTTCAAGTAACTTGCACACATGCTTCTCTTACATTATGTCAGATGTTTTTTCTGTTGTTTTGTGATTTCTTCTACACTGTTTGAAAAACTGTATCTAATTTTTAATTAAACCTTTGTAGTCTGTTCTAGTATTTTGGTGCCTGCATCCTTAGTTATCACCCATCAGTTCTTTTCAGCCCTGCTAACACTTGCATTTGGAAAGAATAATATTCTGTAGTTTTACAAATATCCAATATCTTGGAAAAAAAAATAGTAAAAAAACTAGTTCTCTTCTCAGAACAGCTCTCCCTTAACCCAATTATCAATTATACCATCAACATCTCAGTCTGCAGTAAGTCCATTTATTAACTTCAAATGCACATACCTTAGCTTTATTGCACAGATCTATTACATAATGGGCAATCATCTCATTTCACAGACAGTTGCTTGTAAACTAAGGTAATGTGGTTTTCCCATGAGTTATTCTTGTATGGATTATGGGGTTTCTCTGTATTTTTTCGTGTTTTGATCTTACACTTTGCAGTCCTCGTTATGGCACCAGAGAAGATGCAGCAGTCACCAGTGCCAGGACACCTGCAGCATCTGCTCTCTGCTTGGAAAGCATCTGCCACACTAGGACCTCAGTGCTCATCTGGGCTCCCAAGTGTGACCATAGTACAAATATTTTCACTTTCTCCAAGTTCTTTGCCAATTCCTCTTCATTCCATCAAAATTTGGAAACGTTACCACCCCTTCTCTCCAGCGCTGCAAGGACTTGTTCCAAACTGACAGTTCCCTTGATCCTTTCCCTTTGTTTGCTCACTAAAATAGGTAATGAAGATGTGACACAGATTCAAGAGGGCTGGTGAGACACTGGGTTACCTCCTAATCTCAGTCAGCTGATGGAGGAAAGAAAATGGTCATACAGAGGTCCAGGTCTGACTCTCCAGAAAACCCTGTCTAAACCACAGTGCTCACACAGGGGAATGGGGAGGACTGGGAGGGAAGTGGCTTCCCTGAAGGTCTCTGCATAATTGAGGACATCTCACACAGTCCTTGGAAGGAGTTTCCTCCTCTCCCCACTGCCTGGGAGCATTTCCCCTCAGCTCATCTCAGTCCCTCCCCTGACACACTGACTCTAATGAAAGCAACACCTAGAATCTGCATTCAAACCACATTTTCTGGTTTAGCCAGAACACATATCCATTCCTGCTTTGATCTTCATAACAGGCTGCTGGAGAAGAGGCACCCTCCAGTCATTCCCTGAATCTTCCTGGATTTCAGAGTACAAGAATAACATGGTCTGCATACGCCAAGGAACTGCTGGAAGAGACCCCCAGGCAAACATCCAAACTCTGGAAAAAGTTATGGGGGCTCTCCACACCCTGTCTTATGAGGGAATAATTTGTCAATGCAGAGAAGTCCCTACTCAGCCTATTCCACTCAGTGAATGCCAAAACTAATCAGGAGATGTTGCCTATGGCATCACTGCTGTACCAAGCCCTTGCAAGGTAGCTAATGTCATGGAATGTGACAGGGCCGTTTCAAAAAAGAGTGGATGGTTTTAGAAAATCACATTGCACACTAAAGGTGGAGCGTCCAATCTGTGTATCATTTAAGCCAGACTACCATATTCTGTTTTAAAAAGAGACAGGCATATGAAAATGTTCATTTCTTTTATATTAGGGGGGGAAAATAGCCCAGGAAAAAAGAAAATCCCTTAAGCTAGAAATGCATCACAGTTGCAACAATTCAAGAATGAGTATTTAAAAGACAGGTTTTTTTAAGAAGCATATGATTTCCCTGATAAACCATAATGGCTCTTTAGAACCCATCATGGTCTACTATAAGAAAAATCATATTTAAAACACTTCTAAAATATGTGTTATAAAGATTTTTTTTTAAATGAAAATTATTTACCCAGAAGACCATAATGGTTGTGAAATGTACTTTATAAATCTGTATTCAGGGACTTTTTTTGTTAAAAAGGAATTTTTTTTTTCTTGGCCCAAGAGATCTTGAACAGCTTCTATGGAACTATCAGGATTTATTGTTTTAATAGGGCTGAAATGAAGTCTGGAACATGCACATACAGCAGCAATGTTTTTCAGACAAGAATGAGAAAGAGGGGGGAAAAAAAAAAAAGGCAGTAGAAGTGGAAGGAGGAAAGGAAATGGAAGAGGGAGACAAGGGGAAGGAACACTGCCCACACAACTGAGATGCTGAGGCACAGAAGAGCTACAGCCATGGTAGCAGATGCAGAGAGGGGGATGTCTAGAATTTCCAGGGAATTGGGGGGAGAAAGTATTTCTCAGCTCAAGGGAAAGCACTGCTCCCACAGACTGCAGCGTTACAATGTGCCAGCTCTGAAGGAAATAAAGTGAAAGAAAGGAAACATTGATCTGGGTGAGCAGGAGCTGCAGAGCTGACAGCAACCCCAGGTAAATACTGGAAATGCTTCTACAGCAGCATGCTGGGGTTCAACAGCATGGGCTGTTTACAGAGTCTGCTCCTGAGTGCCCATCAGGCAAACCCAGCCCATACACTGGTCCTGACTGCAGATAAATGATGTGAGAGGAGAAATGGGAACAACCAGAGTGAAGCAACATGGCCAGTATCCCACCTGTGCCCAAGCAAAACCATCAGAAGCCACCTCAGAGCCACACCAGGCGGATGGAGAGCCAAGGCAGCCCATCCATGTCAGGGGAAGGGTCTGGTTCTCACTCTTCAGAAACATCCTCCAGCTGATGAAGAACAATTATAACAACACTTCCATGGTGCCTCAGCGTGCAGTGCCAGAGACATGAACCAGCCCATCTTCCAAGGCAAACCCTCAGGAGAGAACTAGGAAGGGGATAAAGACCCTCAATGAACAACCAGCTGTGCCTGCACAAAACCACCTGCAGCAAATAGCAAGTTCTACACGTGTGCACAAGCACACCAGCACATACACACACATTACCATTTCCAGGAGCCACAGTCAGAGCTACCAGATGACTCTGAGGCATTACTTTTGATTTTTGTTATCCCAGCACTTTAATTCTCACTTGAAAAGAAAATACTGTACCTGGAATGATACTCTGGGACCATGAGCCAACTATTTAGGTACAGGTGTATCAGACTCTACTTGAAACAGACCTCATTCAATGCAGCCTTTCAGTGGCAAAACCAGCTTTGCTCTGTTAGAAATGTCAGAAATCAAAACTCCCAGGAGGTGCTGGCCTGCACCATGCAAAACTCCACTGCTCAGCCACACCGAGGTAATTCTTGAGCTGCAGGTGGAAAGTGCCCACAATTGTCTGTGACTAGAGCAGAGGCTCAGCCTCTGAACCAACTCTAGGTCAATTCTAAAATGTTAGCTGCCATCCTTGCTTATTTTTCCTTACTAATTGAAAGTAAGTACCAACTAAAAGCCAGCAAACAGGGTTTGTCCTGAGTCATGTAAATACATCATCAAATCAGTGTCTGCTGATACTGCAAAGGGCACTAGTTTAACCAAAAAAATGCCCAACACAACACATTTAAATCATTTTCATCTATGTCTAAAAGAGATTTAGAGAGAAAGACAAGACAGTTCTTGAACTTTTTTTATGCAATGTACGATACCTTCTGAGTTAGATATCCGTAACTCACTGTATTAAGAATTTCTGTGTCTGATCCTCTTTTGATGTTCGTGCATTGCCACAGGTGAGAAGGAAGTCTACACTGGTAGAAATGACCCTGCTGGAGTCAGTGAAAATGTGCTCACGGGAGGAGTCCAGCTTGTCATCCCCAGAGAGGCTCTGGTGGTCTGTTACAGGATGTAGCAACGAAGGGGTGATTTTCCCCAGTGGGTGCCAAGCAGAAGCCCAGACTGCATCACCTGTGTTCTCTTTGGACTGCAATTCCCTACATCTACAGGTCAGGATAACTGGTGTTAGTGGGTGAAGTTGGGAGAGCTCTACACCTGGAGGCCCTCACTCCTCAGGGAATGGGGGATACACGTCTGGGGAGAGGAGACTTCTTTGGCCATTTGCAGCCAATCTGCCTTAAACTCACAATGGATAACTTTTGTCACCAGTCTTCCCCATAACACTTCAAGAGCTTAAAATATGCTTTGAGGAATGCTTCAAACAGTTTTTTCCCCTCAAATCTGTCTACGCTTATTCACCGTGGATTCCAGAGGGATGACCTGGATTTCCTTGCACACTCTTAAACCAAATTATATCAGTCCCAATTAGGTCATCTGCTAGCTGCACCTGCAGCTCTGGACTGCAAAATTCCTCCCACTCCCTACAGTTCAGACAGGGCAGGAGAGCCTTCTGTGTTAGAATAACTACTATAAAACCATATAACACAGCCCAAAAATACAATTATAATTGCAATGCCAAAAGCAAGCCAGTCAATATCTTCAAGATTCTAATAGTTTCAAGCACTATTACCTTAACGGTCTCACATCACAGTACTGATTAAAGAAACATTTTGTCTTTTTATCTGTATTCAATGGAGAGCGTAATCACTGGAGTGTAGAGAGCTAAAATATTTATTAGGAAGTATACAGCTCAGGTCAGGCAGCAAAAGGCAACGTTCAAGCAGCGAGCTGCAGCCCAGCTTGGAGTCTAAATCCCAGATCCCATCCCAGCATCTCCTTGGGATCATCTGCTGCACACAGGACAAGCTTTGGAGTGACTTCTGCTCCTGCTCTACCCCTCCGAAAAACCTCCCAGGAAGAGCCCCCTCAGGAGCTTTAAAGGGCAGCATCACTCAAGGAACAGGTATTTCTATTCAGCTAAGTCAACGAGACCTACACATGGAGATGGGATACAAATCAGCTTCAAGTATAGAAAAATACATGTTTGGGGGCTTTTTTCAAAAGTAAATGAGTAAATTTGCCTTCACTGACAGTAGCACTGTTCTTTATCTAGAATTAAGGGGAAAAAAAATTAAAGAGGCTAAGCCCCCATTCTTGTCCTGATAAATTTGTTTTCTCTTTTTGCCTAATTGCTTAACAATAAATCCACACACACTCTATTATCCATAGCCTACTGCAATATTCGTCAGGGCACATGATCGGCAACCAGAAAGCTTGAAAGATGGCCAACATAATCTTAAATATCCCAGTGTATTACCAAATCAGTATTTCAAATTTAGTGGACATACTCAGATATGTTTTCCTCTCCGCAAGAGGCATCATGCAAGTGGCAAACAAGATACAGAAGATCGATTATTTAGCATAATTGCACAATCTAATTGTATGGATTTTAAATGGAACAGGAGGAGAAAGATTAAAATCATACAGCACAGCAGTATACTTTCACAGAGTGCATGAAATAGATTTTCCCCAATTAGTGGAACAATGGAAATATTTGCTGTCAACCCAGTGAAGATATTCTGAAACAAGAGTCAAACAACATCCAGATCCGCACAGGGCAGGAGCAAATAATTTCATCATTGATGGGGAAAACAACCCAAACAACCCAAAGCATTGAAAATTTATGCATTCTACTCAAAAAGCCACGTTCCTGTGGCGCTGCTTCATTTCAGAACCACATTTGGGGAACTTATGAACAGCCTGTGCTGACTTCCCAAAGGAAGCACCACATCCACGTGAGCGGGTGAGTTTTAGACCCACCTGAGCACACAGCACCTTTCACTGATGCCATGAAGATTTTTGCCTTTTCTTTTATACCCCTGTTATACCTTTTTACAACTTCTGTACTCCTAGTGCTTTTTGCCTACATTCTTGGACTTGTTTGTCAAGCTGAGAGACTAAACCTTTTAGAAGCTTTGTAGTTAGGGATCAGTGTGGCCCAGACCCCAAGGTCCTCTCCAGAACACATTCTGTAAACCAAGATAGAACCATCCAGGGGAAGATTCCTTGGGGAGGGGGGGCTCACTTGAGCCTCTCATTGGGGAATCTTTGATAGATATGCTAATTAGTAAAACCTAGAATGTTATACCCGATCTTTGGGGACTCACCCGGCGGGGTGCATCTCGATGCATATGACCTGGACGTGTGCACCCAAGGATCCTTAAAATAAATACCAAGGTAAAATCCCTTTTCCCCTTCTAACCGTGTATGACTCTTGATTTTAAGACCAGGAAAAGGCATCATCACCATCGCTCACCAAAACTTGGACCACTCCAGCACATCCTGCAGATCAACCAGGGGAGCAGACGGAGCTCCTCTGTCTCAAAAATTAAGTGCAAGCGCTAACCTTGTCATATTCCCCGGGCAGACAAAGGCGGCACGGCTCCGCTCAGCCGTACCACGGGTTAACTGGCATTTCTAATACTTTTCACCTAGCCTGGCTTGACAGATGCCTAACCTTCACTGGGAGTGGAGACAGCCTGATGGGCCCTGGCCATACAGGGGGAAAATTTTTGATGCTTCCCACTTATGACATGATTGATTTTCTTTCAGCGGCCCTTCACTTTTGGCTGTGGCGAGGGCTGCCTGCCCGAGCCCCCGCGCGCCCTGACCTCGACATATGGCCGCTGTGAGGCTGAAAACTGATGACGGCAGAAACCTAAAAAATCAATAGGCCCTGTCAGTCAGTGGGGAGGCGAACGTCTCTTAAAAACCCAATCACGACATGTACTTGCTGCATGGTGTGGATCCACTGCACACTTGAGAACACACTGAATTTCCCGGGGTTTTTATTTATTTAATTTTTTTTTTTTTTTTTCCTAAACTTCTGTGTTAACACACCATTTACCTATGTATTCCTTAACCTTTTATGCAGGAAGAAAGCACATGAATCTTGTTAGGGTAGAATCTCCACAATATTAACTAGAAGAAAAAAAAAAAAAAAAAAATCCCTGGAAACTCTCTGGGAATAGTATGAAATAAATAAAGAGCACCTTTCCGTTGCCAATATAAACACTGACATCATTATTTCTGACATTATCTGGAAAGAATTTAGATATAAGGACTTCTAGAGTCTAAAAACATGTGAGTATGAAACTGTTTTAATTTTCATTGCAGGGGGTGAAGTATTGTTTTGGTTTGTTTTGATTTTTTAACTTAGTTTTTAAAATATGTAAGAAAGAAACTGAATTCACAATTGGTTCTACACTTCATAGTTCTTGTCATCATCTGTGCTCAGTGAAGAAAGGAAATTATTAGGCCCACTGACATCAGCTGGAGATGCTGGTGCTCTGTAAACTGCAGTGAGACATTTGTATCCTTCAGGATTGGGCCAACAACATCCAACTGATCCCTTTTCTCTTGCCAGCTCAGGAAACAAAGGCATTTTACTAGAGAGAAATAAGCAATATAGCATAGAGGGATTCCATTTACATATTTTGCCCCAAAACAGTCTTGCAGAACCCTGATGAAAAGCAAACAAACAAAAATCAAACCACAATTAGAATCATAACTGTTAACCATGGATAGGCCCCAGTGTACTTTATCACCTCCATCGAGAGTGCAAATCCCAAACAAGGAAGGCCTCCGAGTGATTTATCTAACCTGGCTGAAATTTTAGAGAGAGAGGCTTTATTTGAAAACCATATCTTCAAGCAGAAAAAAACAAAAAGAAAAAAGAAAAAGAAAACTGTAAGGAGATGTTGGCTGAGAAATCGGTGCATTACCAGGATGCATTTTAGAAATCCACCAAAAGCAAGGAAAGGTTTCTAAAAAAATATTCATCACACAAATAAACAAAACCTAATGCTGAATTCCCAAATTAAGACCAATTAAAGCTTTCTTTATGACTACAAACCTGACAAGCTTACAATTTCGCCCTGTTGCAGCGGGGGGTGTGTGTGTGTTTTAATGTAATATTAATGAGCCAGGATGGAGGGTCATAAAAAGTGATAGGTTTTTGCGATGGTAAATTATAAATCGGTATTGATTTTTCCCGGCACTAATGCAGCCAGCTTATTGTAAGACACCACAGGCAAAGTGCACTTTATCAGATTAGACTGGAGCCTGGTATCAAATATACATGAGAAAAAGGATGCATTTGTGACTTAGACTAGACTTTTTTTTTAATGATACATGAAATTTTTAAGGAAAAAAGTCTCAGAATATTAAGAAATTAAATACCATTTTAAAAGATCCCAGATGGTAGCAAATAGATATTAATGTCACATTAGGGTAATTTGTTTTTACACTGATGGAATATAGGAATATTGGAATAAGTATGTGAACTAAATCCTGCTCAGATTTAACCATGTGCTTAATCAGTCCAATTTATGATCGTCTCAACTGTTCATGAGAAAAGTTTCTCATTTGCATAAAATGCCTGAAGAATCAGGCCCTACATCTGCTCATACCTATATGTGATATGAAGTCACACATATAGACACCTATTCAGTGAATATAGATCCTGTGTGAGGGACTTTCTACATCCTGCACTGCTTTGAAGAAGTTGTTTTTCCCCCATACCTCGTACCACCCCACCATGCCAGCCAAAGACTATGAAAGAGCTTTTCCTTGTAGTACTTTTATTGCTTAAATACTGTGAAGCTTTTCTTTCCCTTTCATCTCAAGAACGCATTGGGAGTTGGCCGCACAGTAAAACTGGGCGTTATTTTTAAAATCAGCTCTGCTTTTCATCTCCTGACCTTCCCGCAGTCAGGATTTCCTCATTAAAACATTTCAGTGACGTGGATAATTGACCAAAAAAAAAAAAAAATTGAGAGGGAGAAAGAGAAAACAACAATAATAACAACCACCGTTGTTTCCTGCAAATTTCCTCTGGATGGGCAGCAAACCAGCCCCCCTTTCTCTGCACCCAACAAGGGAAGGGAAAACTTTGCACAAAGGCACATGCCCACATTCCCAAGCGCGTTCCAGGGATTCTGCCATCCCTCAGTGGCCTCTGCCATTCCTTCCTGGTGGCTCCAGACTCTCCTGATGCCCTTAGCCTTCCTTCTCTGGCCTCAAAGGTCCTGCCAGCCTCCCAGAGCAGAGCTGGCTCCCAGCTCCTGCTGCCTCACTGGCCCGAGCAGCTTGTGTGAAAAACTCCGTATTTTTCCCCAAACCCGTATGTTCCTTGACAGGTTGTTAACAAACAGCCCCACACAGGCTGCCTGCAAAGGACTTGAAGTGTGAACCCAAATAAGTAACAGTGGGAAGGAGGAGGGGACGATGGAGGGGAAGGGGCTGGGCTGCATTTGGAGGTATTTTCCACATGGAAGAAGGTGTGGGATCAGGGAGATGGAATCCTCAGGGGCATCTCAACCCCTTGGGAGGTTTAAACAAAGGAGAATTGAAGACAATCCTTTATGTTTCACACAAAGGGGCAGGGGGCCAAGGAGCCCTCACGCTGGGCACTGAGGAGGGGTCTTGGTGCTGGGGACACAGGGAGATGGAAGGTGCTCCCATTCCCCATATCCCTGTGCCACCCTCCACGAGACTGCCCCACCAGAGCACCAGCTTTCAGCCTATTTGTATTACAGCCATAGAAATTAATGCTTGGCACTGCCCTCCCAAAACCTTTCTGGAGCTATTTACCTTCCTGTATTCAGTTTTATTATTATAAGCAAACTAAGAGAGATGAGAAACAGAGAGGAGAGGAGAGGGAGGGGACGCTGCTTTTTTCTTTCTAATAAAGGCATACAAATACTCCCAAACAAGCCCAAAACACCAAGCCTCCCTCACTGCCAGCCCAGCTGGCCCCTCTCTCCGTGTCCAGCCTCACTGATGGCCACGACTGTGGCTTACTAGAGCTGACCTAGCTGACCACAGGCCCTCAACACTACAGAGAGAGCCCACAGAAAGTTACAGGATCTTACAGAAGTCTTACTTGGGATTAAAACAACAAAGAAACTCAAACACAACCAGTCTCATTAGCAGATTGCCACCAACCCTGCTCGTCTTGCAATGATGCATTAGATCACAGGATAAAAACCTGAGGCCTGATCTGAACAGCCATTTCTCAGACAAAATTCCTATAAACTTCAATGGAAATTTTGTCCGTCTCAGGACCAACGGGGCTTTTGCCTTGCAACTTTTCATGTGCTGAAAGTAATAAGAGGAAACTTTTCTTTTTTGACAAGACCTCATCAGGTAAAACCTAATAAAGCTAAAAAGGAAATTAGAAAAATGAAAGGTTATTCCCAGAGCAGTCTGATCCTGCCTCAGCCAAAGCCAACGCTGGAGACGCCTTCATCCTGAAGGAGCCAGACTCCCACTGGCACATCCCCCCAGCCGCCAACACCCGAAGCAGCACCACACTCCACACACCAGGGTGTGGCAAACCAAGGGGCACATCAGGAGTGTCCCACCAGAATGAACAGGATGGGAAAACACAGCCTCAAAGCTGGCCCAGGGAAAGAGAAGCCCCCTCCACTGCCTCAGGGCAAACTCACTGTGCTCCCAGTCAAAGCTGCACTTTTAAAATGATTGCTATAAATGTTATTAAAGTGAAACAAGCCACTTTTTAAATGTATGCTAATTCCACTTTATTAGTGATGCCAAAGTCCTCATTTACATTTTTCATAAAAATTACGCAGATTTTTTTGCTGCTTTAGGGATAAGACTAATAAACAAATACATAAATTAGTATATTTTAATTAAATGTTATCCCACCAAGTAATATTGTATCCCATTGTCTAAAACAAACAAAAAAAAAGCAAATCTATAAAGCACCTCTAACGTGAAAATTTGTGTTGTATTAAAATATTAGAACTCATTAAAAACTAATTTAAAAATCACTTTGCCTAACAATCATAAAAATTTTGAATTCCATATTCCAATATGTGTTATTTGTTTTGGTACAGGAGATTATCACTGCAGCAAGCATTACTGTTAGAATATACATGTGTTAGAGGCATCACAATGCCCCCAGATCCCCTCAGAAAATAACAAAGTCAAGTACTACCTGCAAATGCATCACTATTTCCATATTAAATACTGCATTATTTCTATTCTGTAACCTCACAGCCTGCGCACAGCCTACACAAGCACATTTGTTACCTCGCTTTTAGGTCCACCTGAGCATGCCAAAAATATGTATGTATTTTGGGATGGGCTATGGCATGACATTGGCACTTTAAAATGTCGCTCAGAGTACAATAAAAGGGGCAGGTTAAGGCATTCTGGAGCTGGAAGGGAAAGTCCAACAGGCAGAAAACATCTTAATTCAACATTTTAAAGCAGTCTGCAGAACTAGCTTGAGTATTAAAAAAAAAAAAAAAAAATCAAATGTGCATTAGAACATATTCACCTCATTAAAAGGTTTTCCATAACCCTGCTTTACCTCAGATGGGACAAATAGACCTCAGCTCTGCATTTTCATTACTCTCCATCCTCCACTGTAATTTTTTCTAAATGTGAGATTATTGCTTTACAAGGCAGGAATTTAAATGAAACAAGCACTCTATTTGGCATTTTCACTGAAAAAGCTTTGTCTCCCACTTGGTTATGTTTCCTGGAAATTGAAACATTTTTTAAAAGAGTGAAAAGAAAAGGAACCAAAAGGAAACACGAGGAGTTTTTGTGTATACAAATGCGCTTTCTGAAAAGGTACAATCATTTATTGGCCTTCCTGAGAGTGTAATTGACTGCATATTCCTATTAAGACTATCTTGCACTATAACCTCAGCTGCTCCAAGGCCATCCCAGCAAGTATCTGATTCCAATATCAGTGAGAGATTCCAACTGCACGGATGGGGAGTAACAGGATGAAGCTGACGTAATTAAGCAGCAAGTGTGAAGATTACCCATCTTCAGTGCCCTTGGAAGGCACATGTCATGACCAGGTTTCTGCAACATGGAGCAGCACCTGCCATCCAGGACATGGGTGGGAGAACTGAGACTCCCACCAAGGTGAACCTTGTTGGATGATCCAAAGGAATCATGTACAGAGAATCTCAGATCATGCAAATATGGAGTTTTTCTCCTTTAAACTTAGGGGGTTCTTATCTGCCCCAAAATAGGGTTTTGCAGCAGCTTAAACTCCCTGAATCCTCCTCATCTGACCAGATGTCAAATATTCTCATAAGAGAATTTTGGTTTCTGGAGGTACAACCAACAAATGAAAACCTGCAGTGTCCAGTTCGCTGCCAAATAGTAACCAAAAAAACAAAAGCTTTCTCCTGAACATGCCCAGGCACTTTAAAGGCTTTAAAAATATTTTCAAAGTGTTCTTTTTAACGTGGTAAGGCTCATAAGCCCCTGTAAGATTAGCCTTAATGTGGAGAAATGACTCATCTGCAGTGACATCAGAGAGAGCCTGATGTCCTCTCTCCCTTTACACCCAGCCTTATCACCCCCCCTTGCCTCGCCCCAAGCCTTCCCCATAAATATTTAAACAAGGAGCAAAGTGATATAGTACAGATATCATATTCAAACCTGCCTAAGTGACTCACTTCAATCCAAGATCCATGAGCGCATTTATATCCCTAAACTTCAGTTTAGATGCTTAACTTTCCTTTCAAAGCAATGGAAAAGCAGGTTCCTACAGAGCAGAAAGATCCTCATATTTTTGTGACTCTGGTATTAGGTTACTCACAAAGAGGGTGTTCAGCACGTTATCCATCACCTCTGGAGCTGGGAACAGATGGATAGAGGAGGTGTAGCTGCCTGGTAAAGCAGGGCTGGGAGAAGCTCAGCCCCAAACATCTGATGCTACTAAAAGCCTGCCCCCGTGGTAGTGACTCCTGAATTTCCTCTCCCTAAATGCAGTGCAGCTGGATCAGCAGCCACACAGCTGTCTGGCATCAAAACCGCCCCCCACAGCTCCTCAGGGGGGAAATCCTGGATCAGCTCAACACTGCTCCACACATTTTTATGTGAAGGAACTCCGAAGGGATGCACTGCTTCCCACAGCAGTGACTCCAAGGTGGCCAAGTCCCCCCAAAGCCCTGTGAAACTCAGAGTAAGAACAAGGATTGATGGATTCTTGCCGGTAATTAGGAGTTATCCCCCATTTTGTGCACAGATTTCATGCTGGCAATCCCCCTTTCCTCTGCCTCTGTCCACGAGGCGTGGCTTCGGTCACAGACAAGGCAAGAAGACAGAAAAGGCTCTGGCTCTGCCATTGCCACCAACATGTCACAAATTTCCTGAACACAGAGCAAATGCTCAAAGCTAGATATCCAAGCTAGATATCCAATCCAATACACTTTTCCCAAGCACAGTCACACCCACAGCTCTGCTAGATTATGGGTAGAAGATTCCCTAATATTCTTATATATTGTACTACAGCACCATCGACCCCCTGGTTAACAGGTGGGACCTTGTATCACCTCCAGCACTCCCAACAGACACCAATATGACAGATTTCACCTCAATCTTTCCTGGCACTCCACAAGCAAACCTAAACAAATTTTATATTCACCAAAAACCTCTCCATTGTATCATAAAGTCTCCTGAGCGTGTAACAATCAATGACAAGAGCACTAAGCAGGCCAC
This sequence comes from Corvus hawaiiensis, assembly GCF_020740725.1. NCBI lineage: Eukaryota > Metazoa > Chordata > Aves > Passeriformes > Corvidae > Corvus > Corvus hawaiiensis. The sequence goes on along the minus strand of NC_063227.1, from coordinate 4,284,593 downwards.
CTTCATGGAGTTTCAGCAAAAACTCTCATTGCCTATCTTACCCTCCCTTGACTTCAGTGGAATAATTTGTGCACTGGATGCTCGCTGGAACACGGTGCTCAGATGTGCTTGTCATCAGTCCCAGACACCAAATCTCAGTGCCAAGGGTTTACCTTGAACCTAGAAAATTGGATGATTAAACCAGCCCCTTCACCCAGAATCATTATGTTAACCTGAAATTTTTAAGGAGAAAACAAGTAGCTTTAGGCTTTCTGGACTACCCGTCCCGACTGCAGGCTGCCTCAGCAGAGTCCAATGTCCTGACATCCTTCTGACTCGAAAACCAAGGCACCAGACTCACAGCAAAACATAAACAGGCAGCTAGCAAAGGGAGCATTTCTCTTGCCATCAGCATGGTACTGATTTTGTAATCAGTCTGGGAGGTTTATTTTTAACTGCTGCACCAAGGTTTTACAGAGACACGATTGTTCTTTTGAAACCGTGCTAATAGGGCCGATCAGTAATACCAGCACTACACAGAGCAGGAAAGCACAGCATAATGAAAATGCACCAGGAGAAACTATGAGCAAGATATTCTTTCTATAAAAAGCATTTTTAATAAAACATGCAATGGTTCCAGAAACTGCTCATCGCATTCTGATGAAGAGAACTGGTGCTGCAATCGGTGAGTGCTCAAAGCCTCCCCATCTCCTCTGGGCCCCCATGTGCTGTTCTTCCCCTTTGAGAGAGCTCAGCTGGCAGCGTGAGGATGGGGATTTTTCCAAGCTACTTTCACGTTGACCACACACTTCATAACACTCTAGAGCCTATTCCAAGGAATAAAGTGAGTAGAGATGCTCCTTCGATGCCTCTTAGGTTGATGTGATCCAATATAGATGCATTTAGGTATTCTGTGCAGATTGCCATGATTTAAAAATTCACTACCATTACCAGAAATCCAACTGTGGATCTCCAAAATTTGCGTACATCCCCTGAAAAATGTTATTTCCCAAGCACACTACCTAAAAGCTTATTTACATAAGCAGTTATTGATACATGCATACAAAAGGAACAGCCAAAAAGTGAACACAGATTTTTAGGGGGTGTGATCATTTGAGAAAAGTGTATAATTTCTCTTTCTGAGAAGTTTGTTGTTGAGGACCTACTTAAAAATTAAGATTGTTGTTCCTTAACATGCATAGAAAAAGCTAATTGTGCAAGATAGGGTTCTCTGCTGTGAGCAAATTTAATAGCATGGACTAGTTGGCCAAAAGGCATCTGAGAAGGCCTTTTGTCCAGTCTGTGGGCTTTTTGGGGTGAGAATGATCTAAATAAACCACACTTCCAAATTATCTCTGGGAAGTGAGAAATAAGCTAAAGAAGCCCATTGCCATTCTGACCAAGCTCCAAAGCTGTTTGTAAGTGACAGGGTGCTCTTCCTCCCAAGCCAAAAGATTTGCACTTGGTTTCCTACAAGTAATTTTGCCCCATGAAGTTTCTAAATGTTCTAAAGCTTGATCTCAATCTTTCTAATAATTTAAGAAACTTGTGTATATATGGCCCAGCTCCTATTCCTGTACCATTTTAACAATTTAAACCTTTTTTTTACTTGTTACCATTGTATAGTGTTACCTCAACAGAATAGTCTTTGCTGCGACTTCAACAGGATTTTAAAATGCATTAAAAATATTTTTTTAAAGTTTAGAAAGTATTAAACTGCTTTGTAGCCACACTGCACAATCCAAATCCCTTGCCAGATTTGGCATATATTTCTAGGTACTTGTCTGACCCTCCCTGCTGAGCCAAGCAAGCACTTCGCAGTGATTAGTGGATTTTAACCTCACAACAATGAGGTGGAGACACAAAACAATTTAAATGACTTGCCCATGTCCATGCCAGGAGCCTGTGGCAGAGCAGTGAGTCACAGCAGGACAGATACATTCACTGTGCTGTGACCCAGCCATAAAAGCAATGTTTCTTGTCACAGAATTAAGATTTTTCTTTCAATTTATGTTGGGAGGGGTCAAGAAAGAAATGTTATTATTTAACACAATTGTAAAAGGGCACAGTCAGTGACCACAAATGTTGGGTTTTTTTCTTTACTCGGTGGATTTTAAATCTGTATTTATATATAGAAGAAATCATAACAGATATAATCCATTTTAAAAACACCCTGTATTTGCCACTGCTGTCTTTCAGGAGGGGGAAGAGGAGGAACAGACAGAATTGTTTTGTTGTCAAGAAAAATACATCTAGCATAAAATGTTAAGGTTGCCAAGAGATGACAGTATTTGGCAGCATCCTAAAATGTTTGTCATTTTAAAAGTATTTATGCTAAGGCAGAAAATAAACTATCCAACATTTTAGTCACTTTAAGTGATTAAAATGAGTCATTAGAATTTTAGTTTAAAATCCTTTTAGATAAAATTTTCCCTTACCTAACTAGACAGTTTTCCTTTTTCACAGAAGGAAAAAAAAAATCCTGCATGCAGGTTTTTTAGTCTTAAAGCTTGAGTCCTAGCTCTAAGTACTCTTGCGTGATGTAGGTAAAACAAAATGTGGGAGACTTTGAATATCGTTTTCATTTTCATTGGAAACATTTTCGATTACTACACTGCTGAACAGAAACAACTGGGGAAAAAAAGTTAGGAACATTTGAAATGCCCGCCAAAAGTGCAAGAAACTCTCCTTACAAAAAGAAGTAAGTGCATTTAGTTGCCTAAGGTTATATTTTAGAATGAATTCGGCAAATTTTCCTGATAGTGACTTGCCTTTTTTCCATTCATCATACTGTGTTCAAGAGTATCTACAAATGCACATTTCTCATGGAGTTGGAAGTAAATTTGGATCTATTTTTTCATGTTATAAAGACATTGATGTGTTTTTCCTGACATGCCTCATGAACTCAGTCAATCACAAGTCTTTCTTAATGGAAACCACATGTCTGCCCAGAACTGTGTAATTACAATGCTAGTTTTCTTGGCATTGCCAGGAAAGGGGGCATTGTCAAACCAATTAGAGTTTATTTATTTACATACCATTTCTAGATGAGAATGTTCTTTCTTTTATGCTGATGCCGAGAAAATATATATTTCATCGAGTAGCTGTAATTTTTGCTGGATACTGTTACATTTTGCAGCAATCACATCTCTAGTTTTGAGTTACTTTCCACGTAAGGAAACATTCCTTACAATGAAACAGCTGGGAACAGCATCACAAATTTTATCAGCCCGGTTTTCATTTGTTTCAGATGATGAAGGAGATGTGAGGGCGGCTGTTTCCCTCAGCTCCACAGAGACAGTGTTTCCACCCACTTCTACCCCACTATGAGCTTTTCCTTGCACAAGACATCTTGTTTGTACATCCATCCTCCTGGAGTATCACCTCTTCCACACGTTTATAAACTGGTACCTGCAGCTGGCCCTGCTCAAGCAGCACAGAGTCTCAGGAAAGGGAAGGAGCAAGGCTCCTGAAGGTGATCTGCAGGGCTGCACAGAGGCAGATGCCTCTGGACAGCATTAAAAAGAAAGTTATGTGTCTCAGGAAAGGCAAATACCACACAGATTTGCACTGGGCTGAATCATGCGTGCTGCTGCTGGGAGGTCACGAGCAGCCAGAAGAGGCTGTGTGGTGGGAAATGCATTCCAGGGACACCCAGAAAAGGCCAGAGCTGGTGCACTGTGTCTCTCACGGAGCACCCTGCACACCATAACCTTCACAAACACCACTCCCTGCTTCAGACTCTCTCCCATGGGCCACTGAAGGCTGCTACAAGAAATGAGAGACTCTGATGGGGATTGTCCCCAGGAGTACAGGGTGTGAAGTCTGCCTAAGGATTCCTATTTATAGCAATAAAAACAGGAGTAAAGGGACAAGATTAAGCTACAAGTTTAATGGACATCCTGCTCTTTGTGTTGCTCCCCTCTGTCTGAGATGGTTCGTGTGATTTCCAGACTGACACTTTCCCAGCTCTCTGCTCCTGCACTGCCTGAGCACCCAATCACCCCAAATGTCCCAGCCTTTAACCCCACCCTGGAGAGCTGTGGCACCAGCACGCTCCTGGGGGTGGCAGAGACCATGCAGGGATGTGCCCAGGACACTGCAGCAGAGGAGGGGGATTAACCCAGCCCCCTCAGGACCCAGACAGGGTTGTGCCAGGCTGTTTTTCAAGGCTGACTGACAGGAACCTGTGTTGGGAGGCTCTTCCTGACACAGGATCAGCCCTTTCTGTTTACACACAAATCTGCTGTGTTCCATAGTCCTAAAGACAACCCAAGATGATCCCCTGCCGTGGCAGAGGAGATCAAAGTGCGCACCTGAGACCCACAGCATTTAGTTACAGAGAGAGGTGGGGCTAAAACCCTCCCATCTGGCCCGTGCCAGTCCTGCTGGGATTGTCTCTGGTCACGGAAGGCACCTCCTACCACGAGGTTCTGTTATGCCCTTCCACTGAAAAAGCAGAGGAAGGGAAACAGCTGTAAAAATCTCCTATTTAAAGCTCCTGAAGCTTCAGAACCTACTATGAAATCCCTTGTATGGGATTCTTTCTTTCTTTTTTTTTTTTTTTTTTTTTATAATTTGTTTTTAATTGCTGCTCCAACCTTTCATGACTTCCTCATCTTTGGAAAGTTCCAAAGCATTAAAAGGAAACATTTAAGTTCTAACGCCCTCCGACATTATTTTTCAGTTTAATCATTTTTCCCCATTTTCCTCCTCTTTCTCTGTGCTGAGTGAGGGTGGGAAAGAGACAATTAAGGGAAACTCAAAACATTCAGATGTTTCAAATATGAAAAAAGTTTAATAAAAGTTTTCCCACACATCGGCAGAGAAATAGGAAAAACTGTTTTCTTATTAAATTCTCAAAGCTGAAATGACCAAAACATTCCTGGGGTTTGTGTTCACCATTCCCTCCCCCATTTTTTGAGCCAGAAGTCCCTGGCTTTATCTTGCTTTCATACTTGTGTGCATCTCTGTGAGAGTCAGAGCCCTGCCCTGATGATCTTACAGTTTATAGTGACCAGACAAATGGGGGGCGAGGGCTACAATGGTGGCTCAGGGAGGGGAAATGACTTGCCCGTGCACTGGGGCAGTGACTCAAGTGGTTTCCAACAACACATTTGTTCCTGAAAAGGCTTTAAAGAAACGATTCACTGCACTGCTGCTGCTGCTGCTGCTGCTGCTGTGGGGAATAACACGGTCCTGACAGCACAGAGGAGTTACAAGGTGCTGTGTCAGGCCAAGGGTTTCAGCAAAAGTTGGCCTTGGTTCAGCTGGGAAGGGAGGAGAGGGGGAATGGATACACGTGTTTTAAACTACAGATCCTGAATAAAAGAGGGAGAGTCCTCAAATAAGCATTTAGGTGGGTATTTTAAGACATAATGGATGGAATCCATGTCTTCCAGAAAGAGCAAGTGAGGATGAAGAAGAGTTGACAGGTTGGACAAAATACTCTTTTTCTGCTATGTCAGAACTTTTGTTTCCACTGAGGTCCAGGTCCTGTGACGTGTACCCACACAGCTTTGGGCATTCACAGCCCTCCATCCTCCAGCAGCTGGGTGGCTCATCACCCTTCTCACACAGCCAAGCAGGCCAGAAAAATGGTACCAGCAGCCCTGTTGAGCACATGACTGGTCAGCAGGAGAGGGAACCTGGCAGCTTCTTCTTACTGCAAGCAAATGGCCCAGAAAGAAAAGAAAGGCAAGAAAAGGTACCCACAGGGAGGGTTTGCTGCTTTCACAGAGCAGGGGACTCCAGGGAGAGGCTGGATTATAATCCATGTTATGTTTTTATCTCTGCTCTACTCACAGGGTGCTGCAGCCCTTGGCTGAGCTGTCTCTTGTCTACTGCAGCAAGGTTCACCATCTCTTCACTAGGAAAAACTCTGCCACCTTGTAAAGCAAACCCATGAAAATAACTTGGTAGTGACTGGATTTCAATGCTAATTTCAAATTACAAAGCACAGGAGCCACTTTCTCCACACAGTTTCTGATTCTGCTTTCTATTCCTGTCGAGCTGCAGCCACAGTTTTGCCAGTGAAAAGTGCTATAAACAGCCCTGGCCTCGCTGAAAAAAGCAATATGCCGTCAGTCTGACATCTACCTCGCTTTTCCGCTCATTGTCAGCACTTTGATTGATGGTGTTGTTCATTAATGTGGGACGATTGTCAGCTTTTCCTGAATAAATATAAAAAGAAACAAAGAAATCCCCACCCTTTTCAAGCCAGAGTGAATTATTTCCTATTTTCCTTTGCTGAATTCAGGCATGTAACAGTACACTGCCCACAAAACATACCGGAGCTTTAACCACAAAGTAGGAAATTGGACTTCGGATTGAGGAACCAAAACTTTACTTAAGTAGTAGGTACAGTAATTAAATTTTACTATTATTTATTTTCCAAAAGGAAAAAAAACCAACGGTATGCCCTAAAGGCTTCTGCTTTAATACAGTACTTCAATTTTGCACAAAAAGCTAAAAGAAATCTATTCGGTGAAGACTAAAATGACATGTGAAAAGCAGAGGCAATCACAAACACGGCAAAAGATAGGCAGAGATTCAATTTAGTACAAGGCTGCATCTTAATTCACACTGGGGAGAAGGGGGGAAAGAGATGTGAAAATTCACATACATTAAAGTATTTAAAAGATGGGTAAGTTCTGTGGAGCCCAAAACACTTCTAGTGATGTCTGCTTAGCAATCTTTGAGACTTGGACAACCTCCTTGTCTTTGCTGCATTCCACCAACAATTAAAAGAGAAGGAGATGCCATAAAACTCATCCTAAACTCTTTAACATTTTCCACTTTCACTGGTCATTTTACCCCTGTGAGTTCTCCTTGTGCAGGCACCCTTGGCTTTCTGCTTGATGGAGTCTTCCTAACCAGGTCATTGCTTTTATCGTCAGCAAAAGGGTCATTGCTCAACATCTTTTTCAAATTGTACATTGCATCAGTGTGGACAAAACACAACAGCAACAACAACAACACCAACGATTACAAAATCCTAACTGGGTGTGGGGGAAAAATCAGGGAGAGGAATTCAATGGGTGACCAATGATTAATTCAGCAAATTATGCTTCGGCACGGATTTGCTTTAGAAGCAACATGCTAACAATAATAATATTCTCCACAAGTGCTACATTTGTAGAGTTGAACGGCAAATTATTTTGAATACCTCTGTAAAGAACAGGAAACTGAGAACTGTGGAAAAACTGGCATTATGCCACTGATTGAAGATTCAATCTGACTGTAATAGAAGGTGATTATTGGGGACTAGCAGGCACATGATGGATGATTTCCTCCTAAAATGACAGCTCTGCTGTGTATCAGCAATCCTCATACAGCACAAATGTACAGGTCGGCTTCTGTGGCTTTTTAATTCTTACCATTGTGGGAAATTGATTTCAAACCTGTGGCGAGCTATTTCAGGCTGGAAGGGCACATTTGGATTGCTCCTCTCTTTCTCTTCTCCCCCTTTTTTTTTTCTTTCCCTTTTTGCAAACCTAACGAAAGATGCTCACTGAAGTTCCCCAGGCATTTACCTCAGGCAGCCAGGGAACAAAGACCAGAACTGTGCAGTCCTTGCTCCAGCAAGCTCCCTGCTCCAGTAGTGGGAGCCCACCTGGGAGGGCAGAGCAGGGGAACCAGAGCCTCCCAGCAGTTTCCCTCCCACCACTGCCTCTGTCCTGGGGTACCCTGAAAATTAAAATACCCTTCAAGTATGTAATGCCTTGTTTATCTTCTGCCCTTACCTGCTGTAGTGAAAAACGCACACCCAAATTATCACTGGGCTAGAATCCAATACCCTGCAGTGTTTTGTTTCAAAAATACTCAATTAGGGTTTTCTAGAGAGCATGGGCAGCCCACCAGCACAACCAGGGACTGGTATAGCTGCAACACCAATACACCTTCCATGCATCCCTGCAGGAAAAAGGCAGCCCAGAAACTCTTACAGGGTTAGAACAAAAATTATTTTAAGTTCCTTGCATGAAGCTATAAGCTCTGTACAACCATTTGTTTTAAAAGACAAGCTGATCAATAGCCCCATCTTTTATTGCTGCGCCCCTCCGCGTGCTCCGTTAATGATCACGGAGCACTTTCAGTGCATCATGAGATCATGGAGAGCAGTTATAGGAAAGGCTGTCTTGGAGGAGGAAAAAGTGCCATCCAACAAAATCCAGGCCTTCCACTCCATGTCAGGGTGGACTGGTGTCTGACGACGTCCTGGCTCCCTGGTCCTCACTGTAAATTAGGAGGGACACATGTTCTGGTGTCTGTCAAGACCCAGTCCTGACACTCTGCCAGTCCTGCACAAAAGGACGAGGTAATCCACAAGAGCAGTAAATTTATCAATCAAATCCTGTAAGTGTCCCTCGCTGATAACACACCAGCCCTTTCTCCAATTTAGCAGCAAAGAGTGATCCAGCTCCGTGAGACGTCACGGGCTTGTTCCACCCATGAAAACAGCCCTGTCAATATTGCAGAATTCACTTGCCATTCCTCTGTCTGCAGTCAGTCAGATGCTGGACTGTGTTCATTCACTGGCTTTTAAAAATGGGGGGTTTCTACACCAAAGACCAAAAAAGAAAAGCAGCTATGTACATTTTGTTAATACTGAGCCTTTTTTTCTAGTAATTAAAAAAGAATCAATTTTTTTTTTTGTCTTTATTTATGTCTCAGCAATGGGCAGGTAATTAATTGCTAATTTTGTATTTCTGTGCAACCTGCATCATTTTTTTTCATTATAAATGCAATTAGGGGTGATGGAATTAAACAAGTTGGTCAAAGATGCTGCGCAACAACTGTGAATTAAAAAATATGCATTTTTGGTTCTCTTGTATCACAGGTTGCAGTCATCAACTTCTGCAACCAAACAAAGAATACATTCTGCTGCTGTTTGGACCATTGTCTTCTTGCACAAAATGATACCCCAGTAGAGTAGTAGCTGGTGTTTATAGCAAAGTAGAGCAAACCATTATCAGTATGCGATGTCAATTTAAATTTTACTGGAACAGAAACCTTTTGACCCCTTCCAAACTTGATCCATTACTAGGTTTATACATGAAAGCTTAGGAGAGAATTAAATTAGAAGGAACATGGCAAGAGAACTGTATTTGCATCTATTGCACTTAAGACTGGAGATTAGTTGACCTTTGGAAAGGGGATTAAAGCAGTTTCACCATCAAGAGAAGACAATCTGTGTTCTTAAGGCAATCAGATTGGGAAAGGTAACAACCTCTGAAAGATGAATTGAACTGAGGAAGAATCCATGCTAATTTCCATGGTTTACACTTACAAATGAATTTTGCAGTGATTTCTGCAAAAGGAATTGTGCAGTGTTTGAATTATTCCACGAGTCCTTCAGTGCTGGAATATAAATGTGGAAACTGTGTCCATTTTTACAATCTAATTTTACAATAGATTAACCTCAGAAAGGGTATCAGTAGATAGTAAAGATGCTGTGTGGTGCATATACCTGGAACAGCAAAATGCAGTCACAAGGAAGTTTTCTTCTTTTTCCACGGAGAAAAATGTCAAGAACAATAATCACCAAATCCCAGCATCACAGAAGTTCCTGCTCCAAGATAATCCAGAGCCAGGGAAAAAATCAGCCCCAGATTAAAAGAGGGCCTAACATGGGGCATAAAATGAGGCCTATCACACAGGTAGCAAGCATATCTTGAAAAATATATGAAGCTGTACACATTTGCTGACATTGTGGTCCTCAGTGAGTGATGGAGCAGAACTAAAAAATGAAAAGAAAAAGATGAAATGATGTTCTCTATTAAGCATCATTAGCACTGTGGTTATACAGAGGGAAAGTCTTTTCTTTCCCCAGGTCAGGACAATACCTGTTAGCTTTATTATCTATGCCATGAGATTTCACAGGAGAGCTCATCAATTAAAGCATAATCACATTCTCATTGTAAATTAATGACGAAAAAAAATTATCCAAGTTGGACTCTTCCTTACTTTTTAATACCTGGGAAAAAGGAGCGGTGAATGCAGATTTCTGACAGACTTTGTGTATCTCTGCAAAGCTACAGCTGTCCAGACTCCAGTGCCATGGAGAAATCTCTGCACATGGCATAGGATCAATATTGTTTTTATCAAGTGTATTTTAGTTTTGGAGTGTAAAAGGCTCTGAAGTGATGGGTGCTGATACAGTTTCCACGTAAACATAAAACCCAAGCAAAGAGGCCACTAAATATGATCCCATCAATGCCATAAAGTGGCGCTGGACTCATCATCCCACAAATCAACAATGAGCAGGGGTTTGTTGCACAAGACACACAGAGATCTCTTGGGAATCTTTCTGAAATAAAGTATCCCCATTTTCAGACAGAAAGACACACACACAACCAAACATGCTTAGGAAGCCATTTCCCAGCACAAACCTATTCGTCAGCAGGCTCTTAAGAAATGTGACAGAACTTTTCATGCTGAGTATTTATAATTTAAAGGGGCATTTTGCATTCTGTTAAGAACAGATTGCACTGTTCCATGCCCATAGTTACAACACCTCAAAAATAACATCAATAGTCTGGATGAAAATGCAGTTTGCAACTTTGCCTCATGGAAAACATACATTCTGTCTGTGAAATTTGGGTAGCTTTGTCCAAAGAAGAGAGCAGAATGTGTTAGGGCTATTCATCTTCTGCATATCTCAAAGCAAGATATGGGTCAGAAAAGCATTTGTTAAATGTATTTTTCCCCCTGAATGACCAAATAGCCATTGCATGGGTACCCAAGGGAGTACCTAGAGGAAAAAAAAAAAAAGCAGAAGGAGCATAAAAGGAAACATTCGTACCTTAAAGAGGAAAATACACTTCAGTGGGGAAAAAAAGAAAATCCCAGTTTTAGCAACAAAAAAAAGTTTACTTCATTAAGTAAGGATGTAACATTTATGCAATCTGAACACAGCTGGGAACCAAGTATTTCATGCTGGTTTAAACTTTTAACCATAGCAGTCCTGGTTTGTGAGGATAAAACTGGTTGAGGCACAAGTCACTGCCTGTGCACCTGTGCAAGGGGCTGAAGGACAGAGATGGGGACCTGGCCACGAGACCCAACTTCTTTGGAAAGCAGCTGGAGTTGTCTCGCTCCAGGAGATCACCCTGGATGGAGGGACAAATGCAAGGACAGGTTTCCAAGTGCTCAGGCATGACAGCTACCTCAAGCCTTCAGCAATTCTCAATACTTTCAGTTCTTCCCCTTTTCAGAAGAACTTGGCATCCAAAATGCTGAGTTTTTCTCAGGAAAACCAAGGGGCAGTCACCTGAAGCCTAGCAGAAAAACTAGAGCAGGAATTAGCTGACATCTCCAAAGTGACAAGTCCATCTCCTGTCTCATCTCTTGTCCTCTCCCAGCAAAGATTCACTCATTTAAACGTTTCACAGTGAGGGCATAAGCATCAGATTTAAAGAAAAAGCAAATTCTATAATGCACAAACCACTCCAGAACCATCACTTTATCTATTAAAATGCCTCCCATCTTTTAAAATTGAAATTATTCAATGCCCCTAACTTCACTCTCAAAAAATTTTAATAGAAAACAGTTAAGAGAAAAATGATAGGGAAAGATATTATTTTAGAAACCTAAGAAGTGATGGCTTTCTCAGTCTATTTATTAAATTGTTCTCTGAACGCCCTGAGAATTCACAAAAAGGCACTCAGTCCTACTTTGCAGTAGCGGCCCCTACATAAGTTTTACAGCAGCTGCAATCATACAATGAGTCCAGCTCCAGGCCAAATGAACAAATAAATAAAATAAAGATGCACCCCTAGGCTGTGTCTGACTTTTCCCATATAACTATCTCCAGGATGCCACCTCCAAAGAACCTCAACATTTCTTTTATATTCACCTGCAGAAAGCCCCTTCCTCTCCCTTGCATTAAAGATTCAGCCTGCTCACAGGGACACACATGAGGGGTCACACACACACACAGGCACTATTTTATCAGTTACTGATTTACAGCTTGGGAGCACAATGGGCTGAGGCTGACACTTCAAAGGACCTGAGCACCTCACCCCTTCAGCCTCCTCGGAAAATCACAGCGATGCCCCTAACAATAACAACACACACCTGCTCAGGACCCAAACCCAGTTATTACACTTGGAAAACAGGCTGGGGAAACCAATTAAAAGCCCAGTTCAGCATCCAGGTAGAGCAGCAGCAGCAAGCCCAGGCTCTGTAGGTAGGTTTGCATGTCAGCTGCTTCCCATGGGAAAAAATGATAAATTTTAAGCACTGCCAACTGCCCCTTGTTTGTGGCTGATGGGCCTCAGCTGAGGGACTGGGAGCCAGTACAGTGACTATTTGCAGTCCCCGCACAGAGATGCTCCAGGAGGGATCTGCAGTAGCTGCTGTGCTGGGGAGCTCTGCTGGTGTTGAACCACCCACACACCTTGTCTGAGCCTGTCCCAGCCCCTCCCGCTGCAGCACACGCCAGATTCAGATAAGCCAAGGCTGATAAAACAAAACGCTGAGAAGGTCCCTGTCTCCGAGGATGGGCAGACAGATGGATGCTGAAAGCAAAGCTTTTGTGATCCAGATTCCTCACACCAAGAGGAGCAGGCAACAGTTAGAGTGGCTAAACATGAGCTAAAGGGGGACAGTAATCCAGCTTGTATTGCAAGAAAGCCATGCCAACTTTCAAATCTGTTTTCCCTCTCTGGCAGCTTATTAATTAAATGCCCTAAATACCAACAAAATCCCTTTTTCCAAGATTAATTTGAGACCACCTGGAAGAGAAGAGCCATGGCTGCCACAAACAAAATCCTCGGTCCCTCTCGCTCGGGATGTGACCCCAGGGCTGGCACTCCTGCACCACTCCCAGAATCCCGAGCCTCCGGAGCCCAGCCCCGGCAGCTGGTGCCACAGCCTCGGTCCCTCCCCCCCGCATCCCTGCAAATCTCTGCCAGAGATCCCTAAGGCTGGTTTGAGGCTAAGCACCTTGGAGATCACTTTCACTCCCAATCTGTCAGCCCATCATTCGGGATCAGCTGTGGCCCTCTTGTTAATTGTTCCCAGCTCCGAGCAAGCCGGGATGGGAAACAGGCCATGGCTGATACATGACTCCAGGCTCTGGAATGCTCTTTTACCATCAGCCCTGCAGAGACCGAGTTTGTTGAGTTTAAGTCTCGGCTATTTGCCTAAGTCCAATTTTTGGGGAGAGACAGAGGTTTGAGTGTTGTTTTTTACCCGCAGATGGGAGCACACGGGTAAAGAGCTGTCAAAAGTTGTGCTTGTTGTTTTAAATATTGGTGTACAGGAGTATATTGGGCACATTTACATTAATTCCTGATTAAAAAGGGGGAAAAGGGATTTAGTGTTTTCTAAAAAGACAAGATGTCTGGATCCACAAGGTAAACTTTCCATGAAAGAACATTCAGCGTCTGAATTTAAACCTTTGCATATTATTTCACTGAACATCTGTTGACCATGAAACTTCAGATAACCAACATTAACATATACAGGCTGTTTATTCCAAAAAATAGATTATTCACACAGAATCAGTAAAGCCCTTAAAGAAATGTTTTTCTGTTTGGTTTTTTATCCCAGCAACATTTAAAAGGGGGGGAAAAAAGGGACTTTCATAAGCAAAAAACAATTTTTAATGTATGAAAAATGAGACTTTTGGATTAGAAGTGGAATTCCACACAGCATTCAAGATTGCATTATCAGTTTTGTGGCACCCTATTAATCTGTTACAATAAAATATGGGGGTTTTATTTAAAGGGAAATTGTCTTTCAAGAAAGGAAAAGCAAAAAGTCCAACCTTGATAGTAAAGCTTGTGCTTACTGAAAGTAGCAGGAAGATCTGTGTCATCTGGCCATCTAATTGAAGAAAGATGCTGAACACAGTGCAGAACTGAGTATAATAAACATGATTTCTTTTCTGAGTGTGGAAATGTTTTATAGATTTTTTTTTTCCTCCTTTTTGTAGGTGTGTGTATGCCTGTGAGGACATATTTTTCCATTTTTTTGTAAATATTATTTAGTACTTATATAAAGCTGTCAAAAAGCACTAACAAACCAGCAGGATTCAATTAGCCCAAGCTTTTTAGAAAACGGCCCAGGCTCACTGAACGCTCCAGCTCCATCCTAGCGAATTTTCCCAGCGCATAATTTTCACCCTCTGCTCGAGACAGAACACGGCTTTATAAAAGAAAACCTTAAATATTAATGCGTGTTTTGCTAAGGAAGTGGAAGTCGAATCAACTTCCTGATACCCCGAGTATCTGATTTCTAAAACGGTCCGAGGCCGATGGTCGCAGCCCCTCCAGATGTGGGGTGAAGCGGAGCAGCGGAAGCCCAGGTTTGCAGCCCACTGCTGGGTCGGACGCAGAGCTCAGTGGACTGCATCCTCTGATAGTATATTTTTGTTAGCTGCCTGCCCGGAAACCCTCCACTGCTCGATTTGTTTTGTGATCCTGCAAGGGCCTTCCCGGTGCCGATGACAGCCCTGAATTCAAGGGCTTGTTTGCTTTGGTGGGGTTGGGGACCAGCAAATGGCTCGGTGTTTCATTTATCCTCTGCAGGAGCGGGATGGGGGCCTCGTCCTGGAGGATGGAGTCTATTTTGAGAGGTTCGTGCTGCTGTTGTTCACCACATACCAAAAAACAATGACTTTTTGTTACCAATCCCGCCTTCTTTTATTGCTTTGTTTATTGACATTTGCAGTGCAGGACTTTTTAGGAGCATTTCCTCATAGGAGGAGCAAATGTCACAAATACCAAAAATTTGAGTGAGGGACAGAGAGAAATCCCAAGAGGATTACTGATTTCATTACCTCCATTTTGGCAAAGAAATTGGAAAGCAAAACTTCTGCATTTTACTTCATTTTGTCTCCTGCCCTTCTTCTACAAATAAGTATTGGGGGAGAAACAGAAAAAAAAACAACAAACCAACAATGTTTGCTTAATCCATCCCAAAAAAACCAAAAACATTTTTAGGACTTGGAGAGCAGAAGAGGTGATGTCCATAAAAAGAAAACAACAAAATAAGAACTGTCCATTTGCCCCTTCTCCCAGTTTGGAGCCGAAATACCAGCCCTGCTACAGGGAACAGCTTGTCTGCTCCAGAGATAATTACCAGTGCAGCAACGTCCTGGCAAAGTGGCCCATGTGTCGAGCTTAGGACGGGTGCACACTGTCCTCCTTGACTTTTCACTGAACTGTGCCTTAAATTTCATGTTTTAACTCTTTTTGTGTTTACATTCAGCATTACCACATTTCACGCACATTGCTCACAGAGGGCTGAGTCCCACTTCTGCAAATATTTTCTCCTACCTCAGTTATACAGAAGTTACTGAACCTTTATTTATATAAATAAATAAAGTTATTTCTATTTTTTGATGGCATTGAGGAGTTAAAATGTGTCATGGTCTACCTAAGCATTTCTGATGGCCTTATTGTTATTCCTAGGCAGTGACATTTAATTGGGAGCTCACTACAAAGGATCAAATTATTCTCCCCATTTTAGCCCACTCCTCAAGCCTCAGGAAGCTGAGCCAGCTGCCTCAGCAGATGCTCAGCCACCCATCAGAGTGATCAACACCACACTTTGGGGTGCACATGATCTATTCAGGTACTATCCTCCCTACCAGACGAATGCTGAGTGGCAGCAAAAGCTGCTGCGAGAAGAATATGGGGCAAAAATTTTCACAGCTCACACCCAGTTTTGTTCAGCCCTGTGGAACATTCAGCAGAAACCCAGTCCCCTCTCCTCCATATCATTTAACTTTTCAAGGTCTGGTCCTCTGTGTGAGCAGCTCTCTGCCCACCTCACTTTCACAGGCACAGTTCTTTGGTTTGGCAGGAAAGACAGTAATCAGCATAAAAATGTGCTCCATATTCATAGGCCTCACTCTGTAAATGCTTAGGAGAGAATTCCTCCTCTGCTTTCCAGAACCCCAGAAGAGAAATAGCGGCTGCTCATTCAATAACACAGGTTGGATTTTGTCAGGTTGCAATCTCCAAGAACGACACGGTTCCAGCCGGTTAAAAGTCAATACATGAAATGACACAGCAGTACATGGCATGACAACAGAATCCAATTTAACACAATGTAACATATCAGGAATGTAATTTTTTCCCTTTTCAGATTGGCTGTCTGCTGGCATTTCGAGTATCAAATAGCCAACAAAAATGTTTTCCGACCTGGGAGCTGTTCCATTAGCATTGTCTGCAGCGCTCCGATAGCTGCTGGCCGCGGCATTCCCACTCTGGACTTGGTGTGCGAGTGTTCCCTGCTCACTTCACTTTCAATTTCCAAAGGAGAAAAGAAGCCTTTTCCAAACTTTTGTTCCTTTCATTGCAACACATAAAGTAAATCTGTTTAGTATTTTATTTATATGGTTTAAAGGGGCCGGATTCGAACAAGCTCTTCCTATTCTCAGCTAATAAACCGATATAAACTGTGGTGAGTGCTGTCCAGAACACATGCACCTACGGAAGTCACTGATTAACAAGATAGCATATGAGCAGGCCACATTTTTCAGATTTTTATTCAAGTGCCTTCCTAAAACTATTTAGCATCCCGCACTAGGAAAAATACATATTAACACTGAATTACAGATGAAGGAAAACAGGACATTTTTGCTTATCGCTAAGACACTGCAGTAAAATTAGTGAAGTGCAATAGAAAATCCACTGGACCAGCAACACAAAAAGGCTTTTGCTTGGTTATTAAAACCACAGATCAAATAAGGACAAGAAGAATCGAATTTTCAGTGCCTCCAAACACGTATCCATAGTGAATAGGGAGATCTGTACACACTTGCAGAGACACAGCCTGATCTTTGCAGCCTGTTCCTCAGCTTAGCCCTCACCACCTAACTCAAACAGGGTATTTACTACAGGAAAAGTTGAGAGAAGGGCACTGTGTGTATGCTGGAAGAATTTGGAGTATTTCCTGGACAACTGCACACAACATGGGAAAGGTGCATTGATTGGCACAACACTTCAAACAAGACTTGAGAAAGTAAAGCAGACAGGACTACATACGTGGCTTTACAGCATCATTTCATGCTCCACCTCATCTGTGGGACCTCATTGCACTCATACCTCTGTCAGGGGTGAAGACAAGAAAAATCCAAGCAATATTCGTAGCCCTGCATAACCACTTAGTGACAAGCTTGCATTCCTTTGACCAAAATCTTTATAGTTCTACTGCTCAAAAAATGCACTTTATTAAAAACTCATTAGGCCCCATTCATTTATATTTACCTACAAAAGCATTAATCTTTGCACAATTCCTCCAAGCATTTACCAGACGAATATTTAAAACAAGAGATGTCCTGTGACCATAAATGTCACGTTTATTTGTGTTATATAACTAATTAATATCTCAGACTTCCTGCATGTATCTGGATAACACTACTGTAAATATAAATGAAAAATAAGTAATAATTTATGAAATCCAATTTGCATTTTCAAATATAAAATGTGCAAAATCCAACTAATTAGCAAGAGTGAAGGCCAAGGTGTTTCTATAGCAACTATACAAATGCCTTAAAAATGTTTTATATCGGGCTCATTAATGTGTGTATTCCTCCCTTGTTTTGTGGGTATTCCCTCTGATACAGATTCTGCTTTGCTGTTCAGTTCTGATCACTGAGTATCATTTACCACGTCTGGCAGAACTCTGGTCCTACTTTATGCTGACACTTTTGTCACAGGCTTAGAAAAAATATTTGGTGTGCCATACAAAAAAATTATAATAATAATTAGAACGGGATCCAGTGGCACAGGAAAAATAACCCAACCAACTGCCAAAGAACAGAAAACAATGAGAAACAACCCCTGAACTTGTCCTCTTTCTCCCTCCTTCCAATTCACTCTTTTAATTCTGACCTGCTGCATGTTGTAGACGGACAGACAGCAAAGTTTCTGGCAGCCCCCCCCGGCTGGTGCCAGAGCTATTCCTGGCTCAGCACACAGCATCTCCTGGCTCAAAGGCCATGCTGAGGAATTCTGATTTTCCCTTCCTAACCAATCCCCTCCCGTGCAACTTTCTTGCTTAGTAAATTGAAATTGAGACTCTCATTTCCATCTGCAGCACAAGGAGCTCCCAGCAGATTGATTTCTGCACCAGAGCCAACCACGATGCCTGAAAGGCGTCAAGATCTACTGTGCCCCCATGGCCTTGCTCAGCTGGTACCTGCTGGCCTGAGAGAGGTAGAAAGGTGGCAAATGTCCTCACAAAGCTGGGACAGGGTGCACTGCAGCAAGTCGTCCTTCTTTGTTTAATTACTGAAAATCATTTGAAACCTAGAAGCCCATCACTTCCACACTGGTTATTTGAATGCAAAATAAACTTGTGGTGAAAGGCAAGGTGAAGGGCCACCAAATAGCATTTATGTCCAAGATGGCTTTAATCGAATGCTAATTCCCAGCCCCTCTGCCAACTATTACTAATATTTTATGAAAAAATCCACAACATTAGGCCTGAATTGTCACAAACAATTGAGATATTCTTGAAGTACTGCAGTGTTGACAAAAAAACCCTGCATAGCAGCTGCTCACAGTTGGGGCATTAATTCCTAACGCCACGTGTGTGATTCCTACAACACTTCCATCCTGCATTGAAATTTTAAATGACCTTACAGTGCTTTTCAATTATGGATACTGGGAAAGGCCTAGGCCATTCCTGTTACTGCTGCTAGTTGTAAAATACTTGTATTTTATACACTGAGGGCATTAAAATTAGTGTCTTTAGTTAAATTCCAAGCCAACCCATCCTGAGGGCGCTCACCAGAGTATCACTGACTTTAAAAAGGGCCTTTTCCTCAGCTTTGTCTCCGTTGGGTGCAGCACAAGGCAGATATAGCAATGCTGAAAGGTTCTGATCTGCATATTACACTTACAACAAAGTTTTTTTCCTCAAAAACTCGCTAACCTCCTCAAAGGCTCTACTTTGATAGCTCTGGCTGGGGTTGTCACGCTGCTCAATTAAAGGCGGCAGAACCGGCAGCAAAAGACGCTCCAGCGACCGGCGCCGCTCCCCGGCTCCCAGCACTCCCCGCAGGATGAGCCTTGAGTGACCAGCTGCTTTCCCAAATTTGACACCAGGCATATGGAGGGGAGTCAGGCCCGGGGGTAACGAGCTGGGGCGAGCTTCAGTGAGCAACAATTAGGAGCAGCAGCTCGGGCTCTGCGCCGCGGAGAGCAGCAGCTCTGCTCCCAGCGCCACTCCCGAGGACTCCGCGTGCAATGAAACTCGTGGGGAACCAGCTCAAGGGAAACTCTTTAGGATATGTGATGAGGATTAGCTGTAAAATACTAATTAAGGATGGGCTAAGGAATTAGTGGGAAGCTACAAGGCTCTGCGTTTTATTTCCCCATCTAAAAGCATTGCTGCTCTCCAGTTAATGAAAAGTTGACTGAATGGATTTGGGGTTTTTTTCTCTTCGCTTCTTTTTTTTATTATTATTTTTACTTAGCTTATTTTGTAAGCACAGGTCATTAAAGAAGGAACACAGGCAGAAAAAAAATCTCCTAGTGAAGGCTCATTACATTTTTCAAGCACAAATAAAGTGTCACTTTAAAAGGAAATCCAGTTACTCTGAAACATTTGTCGCTTTACTTCAGTGCATGTGAAATGAATACAGGGCCTAATGCTGCCCTCAGCTTCTGTAATTTCCTACCAGCTCAATGCTCAGAGACAGCACGATGTAAAAATATGTATATTGTTTAATTTATTGCAGTACGATTCCATTTTTCTCATGAAACCAAACAAACAAAAAAAAAATTCCAGCAGCTGGTTCCAATACCGCCCACTTTGCTCAAATTTATAGTGAAAACTAGCAGCATCATTAAAAACAAACATGTTGCTCCTCTCCAAGTACCCTATAGAGCAGCTCCCAGAGAGATGTGCAACTTCTGTAAGAGGTCCAGGAGGCACCGGCCAGCTTGGAGCTCCGACCTCAACCTCCAGCTATGTTTTCCAGGACTGAAATAACTAGAATTTTATTCGTCTAAATAGCTTTCTGGAAGAGAATGTTTTGGATAGAAAAGAACAATCTTAACAGAAAATTTTCCATATTGCTGAAATGTTCCAATTTTCTGGTGAAAATTAACAATGAGTCCTGTAATTGGGTTTGGGAAGCCAATGTGCTGAGGGCTGTCCTCCACCACAGCTCCCTGCTCTGTTGTCCTTCCCTTCCTGCTCTGAGGAGGGGAGGAACAGAGGATGAGAGGACAGATGGAAGAGGGAGAGAAGGGGAGCAGATAAAAACAAATGTATTTTTTGTTTTCACTTTTCTCCTCCAAACTGATAAATGATGTAAACGTTTTCCAGCGCTCCTTCGGCTGAGCAATTAATCAGATGTCTTGGAATGAGGCAGATCCTCAGGCTGCTTCGTGGAGGAAATAAACACAATCTTTTCCTTTTTCTTTCCTCTCCCTCCCACTGAACCAATCTCCCTGGGCAAAAGGAAGGGGATAGTTGTACGAAGTATTTTGGGATGGGGACAATATTTTCCTACAGCAGCAAAACCACCCATAATTCTGCAAGACTCCCACCCCTGGCAGGGAGATGGTCATGGGTGGGGACAACCTGGGCTCTCTGCAGCCTCGTGGTCCCAGCAAACAGCAGATGAGATCCAGCATTGCCTGCTGCTGGCAAACCCAGCAGCCTAAAAGCCGTGTCAGGACTCATTACATCTTTTCCTCATGTTTCTCAACCTGATGTCTGCCTGCTGATGGTCTGCAAGTGACGGCAAGAGGACTGGAAGAGGGGTTTCAGAAATTATTTGTGTACTTTTGCAGGCACACTGATGAGCAAAGAGAACAGGGAAAGGCAAAAGCAAAACGTGCAAAGTTTAGCTTGGTTAGCACTTGGCTATAAACAAAAAAATATTTTGTTTATATAGGATAGTCCTTTGGACTAATATTTTTCCCTCACAAGACAGGTGGAGCTACAACTAAAAATGTTGAGGTACAATACTTAGAAAGGCAAAATAATCTGCTCTCAAGCTCCTTTTTGGTTATAAACAAAAAAGCCAAATCCGTGAACCTCACCAATTGAAGGCGCAACTTGCCGACTGCACTTGCAATAAAAAGCTGGATCACCCCAAGAGCAGCTCATGAGACCTGCCAGCAATTTTAATAAAATCAAAATACCCACTGAGATCACAGCTAAGCATTTTTTGCAGTCCAGTAGCTCTCACCTGCAAATGCTGCTTCAGCCTTAACTTTAGACAAGGCAATACTGATCACCTTCGAATAACCGAGCTCACAGAAACTGTGCCTGAAGATAAAGGACAGTGTGCATGTAAGGAGCTGCAAAAGTCAGGCCTGATAGATAAAGCATGTAAAATACTGCTAAGGAAGAAAAAAAGTTTTAAAACTCCTTCCTTAATAATGTCCTAGCAGTCTAAAATTAAGAGAAATGCCAGCAACTCCTAGAAATAATAACATGTCATAAGAGCTTCAAGTTCTATCTTTTCCTATCTTTCAGAGATGTGAATTACTTTGGAATTCAGCTACAAGAAAGCACCAAAGCTCAAATCATCTCAGAGGACAATGTCAAAACATGGCTCATATTTAACTTCAGGTGCTTTGCTCCTGTTCCTGGGATTCTCTTATTTAATTACTTACTCTATGTATGCATTTATTCACTCATTTGCATCCCTCCATTTTTTATATTTAGAACATTTAGCGGACTCAGCCACAATTTTTTTTTCCAAATATCTGTGGGAAATAGGGGCTTCACTCCTGCCCTGCAGCATCCTGCACTGCCTGGAGTTAGCCATAGCACCAGCACAAAAGAAACCACATTATATTATCCTGCTTCCAATTTCTCCAACTGCTTTGCTCCCAAGTTATGACTTTAGTTTCCCCCTTGATATGCCATCCTTTATTTATTAGGGCATATTTATCCGTGGGGTTTTTTCCTTTTTATTGTTGGCCTGCTTTTACTTCTTCTTTAACCTTATTAACCCTTGCTAGTATTTGACAGCTTAACACCCTCCATTACTCTGTAACATTTGCTATAAGAATTGACATGGAACTAATAGCAGCCTTTTTATATCCAATCTACGAGGTCACATGAAACTGCCCTTGTCTGAACCCTGCAAGATTTCCTATAGGTGGTTCTCCTTTTCTCTGGATTTTCTACTTAATATGTCTCTACAGGTCTGTCTGAATGTAAAAAATGGAATCAGATTCCTGCTAACTTTAGTTACTGACAATGTACACCTTAGAATAGGAGTAAGTTTCCCCTTTAATGAAAGCTCCCAGTAATGTGATTTGAAACAACTTTCTGATATTCTTTTCAAGCATTATGTATCACTTTTTAATGGCATACCCACGGACCTTCCATTTCAAGGGATCTTTGATTTTCCCAGCAAAGGGCCAGAATGCCATGGTCACATCCATCCCCTGAACCTCAGCTCTGAGTGTAAGTAGGACATTAAAGCCATAGCGTGATAAGGTTGAGGTGTCTAGCTCAGTTGTTCAGTATGGCTTGATTAAATGTAATTAATTTAGGTCTCTGACTTCAGGGGACACCCATCACACTGCACTGTACAGAGCCAAGCTGTTGTTTATCCTCATGACCGGGTCTGCTAGAGCCTTCCCCCAGCCTGAGGAGTTTGACTCTGCAATAAAATCCATTGTGAGTTGCTCAAATGCAAAAGGCTGTGGTAAAAACAGTCCTGCAAAACACCTGAAGTGCTGCAGAGAACAACAGCAACTGAGGGAGGGAAAACAAATCATCAGGGCAGGACTGCTCAGAAGAGATGCAATGAGAACACCAGTTACTGCTGTTACTACTGTTACAGTTTTTTCCTAATCAGACCTACACAGCAGGAAAAAAGGTGCATTTTCCATGCATTTATCCTTTGCAAGCATTAGAAATTTTTAGAAACTTTTGCTAAATTGAAAAGTAAAGCACAATGAGATCTATACAGCTGAGCAAAGGAATACATGGAGGACAAATTGAAATTTAGGAGAAGAGATTTTAACAGCCTTTCTTGCAGATGTAATACCTGCTTAGTTTAGTCTATGATTATCTATTTTAAAATTAAAAAAGTCTTCCTTCTGTACAAATCCATCATCCTTATTATTGTTATTCTAAATGCAACAAAGACCCTGGGAGCCAAATTTTTCACTTAAAACTTCTTTGGGGAGCGTGTTTTAGTTCAGAAGTCCACTGTTTCCCCCGCCCAATTTCAATTTAATAGCATCTCAAGTGATAAAGTGGGAAGAGACAGACATCTGGTAGAGCTAACTAGTCATTTGCTGGTTCTGTGAAAGTTTGTGCTTCCCAGTCAGTGTCACATATGAGAAATACAGATGGTCCCAAGTTGAAAAAAAAAAGAAGTGTTGAAACATATACAAATGTTATGAGGACTTCAAGTGTAAAATGTTAACCAGCTGTGAATGTGACATCTCTAGTTTTACTAACTCTGCTGAGATACATCATTACTGCACATGAAATCCATATATTTTCTGTACTGATGGCAATTCCCTGCTTTCCATTTGCTTCTAGTTTGGAGCCAAAACCATCCAGATGAGACTGTTAAAAAGATAGGAATCCAAAAAGAGAAAGAAAAGTGGACTCTGTTCCTTAGAGCTGTTTGTAACCGCCCCGATAATTTCCTGTGTTATAAGCTGACTATTTACTGGGGGGAGGGTAGAAGTCACAAACATCTAGAGTTAAAAATAATATATAAATGTTAAAACAAAATCAAAAGGTTACTAATTCACACAAAGTCCTAGAGATTTAAAGTCATCCATTCTATATACAGTTCAGCAATGCCTGGAATGCAATAAGACATTTAAACCACAACACAGCAGTGATCTTGCCCTGTTGCTGGCAGTATCAGTTGTTTCCCACACAAGGGCCTAAATCTGACCCTTTTATGAAACTTTTACATTTGCAAAAATAGAACAGTTGGGAAATCTTGGGCACTTCTAGTTAAATTGCAAACAAAATAACCCTCTCTGTGCTGCTGCTTAAGGTCTAGATAACCATCCCATATCAAGACAATTACTTTCTCCCCCCATATCAGTTGTTTTGACAGAGCTTTTCAGATGTTACGTCCAGTGCAACCTGAAAGGAAAAGAGAATGTACATTTCAGGACGCATTAAAGCGTACGAGAGGGAGGAGAGTCGGGGAAGGAGATGGATTCCCCTCCCTTTTCCTTGGATTAAGGCTGTGAATGGCCATGTCTACTTCTGGAACCTCACTGGGGTGAGCAGCACTGTGACTGACACGGACCAAAGGAACCACCCGTGAAACCACCGAGGGATGCACGACCCCATCGGGGCAGAGCGGCTTTGGGATCTGCACACCCGGCGTGTGTGGTGCCTCCCCTCCCTCACCTCATCCCATCAAGGGCCTCCTGGGACGTGGGAAATGGAAAGGATCTCCCTGTGGGAAGGCAGGAGTGTCCCTCTCAGCCCTGCCACCCTGTGCCCCACTTGGCTCCGCTGGAAGGACAGGCTCCCTCCGCAGGAGCAGCCCTCAGGGAGAGGGGAGACAGTTGGGGATGGGTTTTTTTGGATTTTGGTTGGTTTTGCTAGGAGTGGAGCAGCACTGGAAGAAATTCAGATTCCCTGCACCCCTTCCTAAAATGTAACTGGGAGCAGGGACCAGCCTTGTTCATCCTCAACTGCCAGGAGGCTTTTCTGTTCTATTTTTGCTTTTCTTGTTCATTCCTCTCCAGAGAAAGACAGCAAAATCAAAAAGAAGCACCAGTTTTAATATAAACTGACAAAACATTATACATCTTCGTAGAGTTTTACACCCAGCTTAGATGAGGATGGGTGACTGCAGAGCACAGAGCCCTCAGCCAGGACCAGGACATCACCACTTTGGAAACAGTGATGAGCACGAGGGTCAGAGAGTTCCTAGAGTGAACAAAACTGGGGGCTTCAGTTGAAATGTAAACCTCTTTTCTTCAGAGGACAGGGCTGCTGGTTTAGGATCCTCTTACTAATAGATTGTTTGCCTGCTATTATGGACATTATTATGACATTAGCTTGCTTTAAAATGTTATTTGTATAAGTAGCTTTCCCAATGTGACTGTTCAGCTAGCATATTTCTTTCAACACCCACAGCAGAATTACCCGGAGATGCCATCACAAACTTTTACAAGTTGTTTTCCTACTCATTTGTGCATCCCAGCTACAAAGTTTTTACCTGAAAAAAAGGAATGGTAGCACAAGAAGTCAATTTGTCTTTTCTTATCAGAGACAGAAAGATGAATTTCATAGCCCTTCTATCACTAAGGGCAATATCAAAATGACATCACTTAACAGAGGAAAAATGCATTAAGGCATCCCTTTGAGGAATAAACCCCTTTAATACAAACTGGGTGTAAAGCAGTCACTTAAACATACCCAGCAGAATTTCTATGCCTCAAGCTTAGCCAAAGGCCAGACTTGTGCAGGCATTTAGGCACCTGAAGATAGGGATGAATGTCTGTCAGGATATTCCCACCTCTAGCAGCCACTTTGAAAGCCCCATCAGCACTTCCAGCTGCTCCATCCCTCTCCCAACTTCACCCACATGCTGAGCTCCTGCAAAGTGTTCCTGAGCAAGCATTACTGAAGTTTCGCTGAACTGAACAACCCAACAGGACTTGGTGGTTGCTGCTGAGCCCTCATGGACAGCCAGCCCACTAAAATCCCAGTTCTGCACTCCCTGAGACCGAGCTCGAGCCACCCCTGCCCGCCAGGCAGACAAATTGACTTCCTGGCAGTTCATTGCACGCAGCACTTTAGCAAGAAGGTTATAAACTGAACGTCCGCATGGATGCAAAATTATCTCTCCCCAGCGGCCGTGCCTCACTCCAGGTGGGACTCCGTGCCTGGGTGCCCCCACATCCCGTGGCACTGCCCCTTTCCCAGCACTGCAGACCCCAGGCACGGTCCGGGACGTGCTGTCAGATCCCTGAGTGAGGAGTCTGGAACACTGAAATCCTCTGGCTGTCACGCCGTGCTCAGGGCTCAGGAAGTTGGCCACCTGGGTAAATGTTAGAGGATCTTGTACATATTATATCCCCATTATTTTCTGACAGACTTTTCCTTCCATTATGTGATACAGGAAAAGAGGTTCAGTATTATAACACCACCAACACGGGTTTTGAGCTCCCACTAACTGTAAGCCCAGATCCTGGATACAGACACACACAGCTATCAACAAACACAAGGTAGCACCGAGACCACATTAGGTTTTTCCTTTACATTTCATTTAAAAAAAAAAAGAAGGGGGAAAAAAAAGCTTCACATAGTTTCCTCCTCTTGACCTAACACAAATTCCATCAAACTTCAAAAACAATACTTTGGGATGCTGGAGGATGCAGGCCGGAAACTGAGGAAAGACTTTACACAAAGTTAGGAAATCTTTTTTGGAGGGAATACTTCAAGCTACTGAACAATTTTATCTAGATGACTAGATCTTATGGTAAATGAGTATATAGTTAAATTTAAGAGCTGTGCTATTGTGTTTGAGGTATATCAGCTCATCAACAAAAGGAGGACTGTTTAGCTATGCTAAAAGCGATATGTAAATACCATCCTCTGATAAATAATTGATTATTACCTTAATGTTTGACAAAGCCATAAAGTGCCCTGAAGATTATGTCCAAAACATTTGAAGGTGATGTGAAATCATTTTTATTGTAATGACAGTGAGCTGTCCATGGTTGAGTGGTTTAAATTTTATCTTTCCTTGTTAGGAAAGGTTTCTGTTTTCTTTGAGAATTTAATTATCAGAGGGTGTTTAATATGATAGGAAGATTTATGGCCTTCAGGAGCTATCCAAAAATAGTGCTATAAAAATGGACTTAGATCCCATCACAAGCAATAAAGCTGCTATGCAGACTTGATGCTTGCAGTGAAAACTTTCCATATGAATATATTTCACCATCACACATAAAAGTTCACTTTGGAGGATTTTGAATTTTGACCCTGAAATGTGACCCGAACAACAGGGTGAGGGGGAAAAAAAACTTTCACCAAAAAAACCAAATCTCTGCTAGTACAGATTCATTGGTGTTTATTTTGGAAAATGCTCTTCACTATCCATAAATATTTGTTTTAACTCGTTGCAATTAAGATGCAGCAAGGACTAAGTTTTCCAGGAGGAGATAAACAGAACAACAAAGATATACTCCCATTGTGTAATAATCAGTCCACATTTCAATGAATAAGTAATATTTCTCACAAGCCAAAGTTAGATAGTGGATTTATTTAACCTCTGAGGGTCAGGTAATAAATACTAAGTGAATTATTCAGACCAATGGCTAATCAATACAATTCAGTGATATATTTTTTGTGTTTCATAAAAGGTTGTACACTAAAGGCAGTGAGCAATTATGGAAATTGGGCCCGAGCGGCACTCAATTCTTCTCTTACTTGAAACCCCAGCACCACTACCTTGACAGCAAATCGATTAGTGTGCTAGTGAAGCAGCTCAGCAACCTCTGACCCCTTCCAGCTCTGTCCAACAGCCTGGAGAGTATTTTATATTTATTTTATTGAATTAACCCCCTCTTGCCTGAACACAGTTTTACACATACAGTAACATGGTGGGAGAAAAGTGACAGGGTTCTTTCGTCTAAATACCCCTCTGTAGGCCCGAGGAAGGCAAACCTAACAGACCCCTTTGTTCTAGCTTCAAAACACCATTTTTTTCCACAGCACAGGGTTTTCAAGTCCATCCCAAAACTAACATAATTAACAGGATGAAAAGAATGTCCTAAGTGTACCCCAGACACTGAATCACTCCTATTCATACCTGCCCTGGCACATGGCTACCAACTTTATACAATGCTCAAGTCACTGTTTTGCACCAAAAATAAGAGCTCCTCAATAAAAGTGAATTAATATTGCTATAGGTATAATATCCTGTTTTACACAGTGCAAGGGAGAACACTAGAGATTAACAGCATTTTCCACCAGGAAATTAAAACTAATATAAAGCCACATAAAGCACTTTTTTCTGGACATTTAACTCTATAGGCACCTCTCCTGTGTGCTGTGCCTGACAAAGCCCTGCCTGATCCCAGTGGGAGTTTGCAAAGATTCAAGGTAATGAAGGAGAAGATAATTTTAGATCTAATGCCTGTGGGCTCTTCTTTGGCACCACCCAAAGGGTTCAGCACAGATCCTTTTGGTGGTGCTGTGGATCAGGAGCTCTCAAGCAGCCGTGGCCACCAAGGTGTCAGCTCTCGGTCACCACCTGCCCAGATGCCATGCAAAGGAAAGCATCTTCCTTGCCCAACAAGCATTTCTTAATACCTCAACTCACATCCCCTTTATACACATCATCAACAGGTTTTGAAAATGATGCATCACCTCCTTTTCCAAAAAACAGGCAGGACACAGAAAAGCTGCTGCAAAAGCAGATATTTATTCCAGCTGCAAGCACAAGGGATAAAAACACGATTTTCTGTGCCTTTAACTGGAGATGTGAGTACTTCAATCCCATGGAGGGCCCCACAGGAGGTATCCTACCCAAAGTACAAATCTCTTTACTTTTTCAACACCATCCAGAAGAGTAAGCAGCAGTTGCACCCCTTTGAATACTCTCTATATCACATATAACCAATTCCCCTGGTTCTAGGAAATTTATTCCCAATTTCCAGGGGCAGAGTTGAGAGAAGATTTAGGCCCCAAAATTCCTAAATCCGATTCCATTACTGTTCCAATACCAAAAAGGATTAAACAGCAGGTAAATACTCAAAGACTTGCAAGCATT
This sequence comes from Corvus hawaiiensis, assembly GCF_020740725.1. NCBI lineage: Eukaryota > Metazoa > Chordata > Aves > Passeriformes > Corvidae > Corvus > Corvus hawaiiensis. The sequence goes on along the minus strand of NC_063227.1, from coordinate 4,255,900 downwards.
GCATCCCATCTGGTTACAAATACGTGCTAAAAAATGTAATAGGAAGTCACATGCAAATAACATAAGGAGAGATTTCTCAGGAAGAAATCAATCCCCCCAGAAAAAGTGAAGACATGATGCTGTTTCCATTGAGGCTAATGGGAACCAGATTAGATTTCCACTGTAGCTGATCTGTTCCACACCAAACAATGATAATCAAAGCAAAAATGGCATTTAGTAGGAGTCCAGAAGCTCGTGTGCTCTGTCTACAGGTCATATTCTGTCACTTCCAGGCTGAATAAAGCCTGCATGCATAGCAGGATACATCACTTTTAATAAGACTATTCACAGAAAAAGGGACCACTCAAAGTTCACCACATCTGACCGTAAGCAGATACACAGCACAGGCTCGAGCAGGGTATTTTATAAAACCCTTTTATGCTTTCGTATAACACTGCATTGAGTTCTGAATTATTCTTTTTGTCTCTTTGGCTCTCAGAATCCATACAAAAGTGATTACTTCAGTCATTTTTCAATATTACTTTCATTCCTGGAAAATGTATTTCCAAAAGTTATTTATTTTTCACAGCATGTCATGTTGTTATATTATACTAGTTAAAATAAAACCACTGTAGGCTTCGGCATGCATTTATGTTTCTCTTCCAATGGTATGATGTAGGACTTGCAGTTTTTATGCTGAATGTATTCTACATATTACATTATCAATCCTTTATCTTAGGTTTGGTGTAGATTTAAAAAACAAGCTGTTAAATCAAGTTACTAAAGTAATTGAGCTATAAAACTGCCTTCTTATTTATAATCACCATTTCCCTCCGAAAGGGAGTTTTTAAAGATCAGCTGTGGTTTCTGTTATGCAATTTTTTAAAACAACTTTATGCCGCTGATTCCACTTAAAACCTAATTAAAATAGTGGAGAAAATGTAAGTTTCCTCCATGGAGGCAGTGAACTGGCTTTATCAGCACACTGCAGGCTGAAACTGCCCCTCTGCCCTGGGACCTGGATGAGCATCTTCTTGGCCCAAGGGGCAAACCGTGGCACAGCTTGGGGCTGGGCAGCCCTTGGTCTCTGCTTACCTCTTACCCCTGCCCCAAAATTCACCTTAGGAACTCTTTTCCAAAGGTTTAACTCTGTTTGTGTTTCTTAATACCTAATCCTGGGTAATGCTGGAATGCAGAAGAGCATTATTTCCAAGTGGGAAAGAGGCTGAAACAGGAGTTATTTAAAGATGAATCCTTTGCTTGCCCAGCTGGTGGCCAGCAGTGACCATCCTGCCATTCCTTAGTGGCCACTTCTTTGCAACAATTCAAACACCAGGAAAGTGGCTGTTTATCCAGCTATTTGCCAAAAAACCCTAAAAATCTCTGTCTCCATGGGCAGCTACCTCAAATACAACAGTGTGGATTCCAAAGCACAGACTTTCCAGGGGTGGGAACACGGCAGGAGCTTGGGGACTCCTTGTCCCCCTGCGAGGTCACTGCCCACCACATTGCTGGGACACGCTGCCACGGTGAGAAAAGCTTGGATACCACTGCCCATAACCACAAAACCAGTGGAACTCCCATGTCCCCAGCGCTGTGATTCCTTCCTGAGTGGGCAAAAAGGGAGAAACACAGCTGGTTGTGCAGGGAAATGCCAGAATTGAGTCATCCAGCCCAAAGGTGGCTGACGGAGGGATGAGACTTGGCATTATCGGAGCAGCGGGAACGTCAGGGTAGGTTTGAGGCAGCTGAGGGTCCCACATCCCTCTGTCCTGACACATCTCACAGGCTGCAATCCTGCTCCAAGCTTGCATCCCTCCTCCAGCCAAAATTTCTGCATATTCGGCCCATCCCTCTGTCGCCCCACACACACAAAGGATGCCCCACACCACCGATGAAACACATCTGTGCTATAAAGGCTCATCCTACCCAAAAGCCACGTTATCAGGCACCAGAGCATCTGGATGCCTTTAGAAAAACTGCTCTCCTTGCAGTGCAGCTGAATTAGGGGCAGGGAAAAAAAAAAGTAGAGGGGTTAAATATTTAATAAAGATTTCCACAAAAACTCCAAGAGCAGCTCTGAAATGCCTCCCCACTCCACACCCACGGAGGTGGCCAGGAAATGGCTGAGGGCCAGATGACAGGGGACTTTTTTTCTGAAATAGCGCTGGCAGAGGCCTATCAGGAAATCTTTCAGAATTGCTTTAATCTTTCATTTTAGTTTGGTCTCTGGCCACACAAGTGCGTCCAGCCCTCGGAGACCCTGGAGGTCACTATCTGTGAGTTTTTAAAAACAGGAAAGCCATTACAGAAAAATCAGAAGAGCAAGGGAAAAAAAGTCCTCGCTGTAAATATGTACATTTTTAATACAACAGAACTGTAGTTACATTTTTTGTTCTGCTATTGCTTTTAACTAAAAAGGAAGGGAACCTGGAATGTTATAAACACCTCACAGTTTTTAGCTCTCTGCCAAAGAATTTATCCATTAAACACAACATGAACTATAAATCTGAATTTCAGCTCCTGCTCACAGCATATGAATCTATTCTCCCCTTTGATATGCATGTGAAGTTCTCATTGACACTAATGGGAGTTACATGTGCTTATTATGGGATAACTAGACCTCTTGGTGTGAATATGTACTTTAGACAGACAGCTCTGCTTAAGTTTATTTCAAAAAAAGGGGAAAGAAGAAGATACCAGTGGGAGGAGAAAAATCCATTATGGGTGTTGTGCAAACAAAAGTACCATTCTGCGCATTTTTGATCAGCAGGAGGCTTAGACAAAAAAGTCATGTATAGGTATTCAATTGCATCCATGTACCTCATTCTTCCAGCACATAAGGACACGTGTGAAGATGTGCACCAGCACGTGTGTACTCGTGAGGGCGAGCCTTTGCTCAGTCCCCCCAGATTTCGGTGCCAGCCCCAGTCTCAGCTCGTGCAAATCAGCTCAGCTCCGCCATTCCCCCTGAAGTGCCCAATTTACACCAGCTGAGCGGGTGACACGGGGTCTGTGGGAGTGCTGGAAGTCCTGGGTCTCTTCTACAGGCTCTCTGTGAAGTAGCTGCTGCTCTGAATGCTAATGGGTATGGGAGCGCAGAGCGCTGGTATCGGGGAGTTATTTCTTTTATGGGAACATTTCCTTAGATGTGTATTTCATTTTTTAGCTTTCTGAGTAGAGGTGCTCCCAGGGAAAGCAAATAGATAGGGAGAGTCATGTTAAATTCATAAACATAATCTGTAGAAAGTAAGTGAACCTATAAGGATGTGGTGGGTTGAGCCTGGGTGCCCACTAAAGCTGCTCTATCCCTCCTCTCCTCAGCCAGATTTGGGGAGAAAATGTAATGAAAGGCTCATGGGTCAAGATAAGGACAGGGGGAGATCCCTCAGCAATTACTGTCACAGGTAAAACAGACTCAGCTTGGGGAAATCAGCTTGATTTATTGCCAATCGAAAAAGAGTAGGGTAGTTAGAAATAAAACCAAATCTTGGAACCCCTTAAAACACCTTCCTCACTTTTTCCTAGGCACAGATTCACTCCCAATTTTCTCTACCTCCAGCAACACAGGAGGACAGGGAATGGGGGCTGCAGTCCCTTCATCACGTCCTCTCTGCTGCTCCTTCCTCCTCAGGGGAGGACCCCTCACACTCCCCTGCTCCAGTGTGGGGTCCCTCCCATGGGAAACAGTCCTCCAGGAACTTCCCTGGTGTGAGTCCTTTCCATGGGCTGCTCCTGTGGAGTTCTCTGCAAACTGCTCCAGTGTGGATCCCTTCCCATGGGCTGCAGTCCTCCAGAACAGCTCCAGAACAGGCTGCTCCAGTGTGTCCCGTGTGGGGTCACAGGTCCTGCCAGCAAACGTTCTCCAGCTTGGGCTCCTCTCTCCATGGGTCCACAGATCCTGCCAGGAACTTGCTCCAGTGTGGGATTCCCACAGGGTCACAGCCTCCTTCGGCTCCTTGGGCATCCCCCTGCTCCACCAGGGACCTCCACAGGCTGCAGGGGAATCTCTGCTCTAGCACCTGCACCATGTCCTCCCCCTCCTTCTCCACCACCCTGGGCATCTGCAGGGCTGTCCTTCTCTCACATTCTCACTCCTCTCTCCAGGCTGCAATTGCACAGGGCTTTTTTCACCTTCCTCTCTTATCCCAGAGGTGCCACCACCATCTCTGCTGGGCTCAGCTTTGGCCAGCAGTGGGTTCATCTCAGAGGCTCTGGCCTTGGCTCTGTCAGACACAGGGGAAGCTTCTGGCAGCTTCTCACAGGAGCCACCCCTGTAACCCCCCTGCTACCAGCCCCATCTCACCACACAAACCCAGTACAAAGGATAACATATGAGTGAGTGTATACCACATCTGCATTTTTATAGCCCAAATGGATCTGTGTGTATCTCTGTATGGCTCTGTCTGTATACATGGGTGTCAAAATATTGGCACTTAGAGTAAAATTTATAAATTGTCCAACCAGCCCAGATTATCTTCAGCAGGTTGTTTTTTTTTTTTTTTTTAATCAAGAGCTTTTACTGGAAATATTAGTAAAGGGTCAATTCCCTTCCATGCACCAAGTGACACTTTTGAATAACTGTGTTATGCACAGCGCCTTAAGAAGACTTATAGGACTGTCACAATATTTAACTACTCATTTTTGCTTGCATGATTGTGGTTGATATGACCACAGAATACTGATCTATCCAAAAGAGAAAAATTATAGAGTGGAACAGTGGGATTTATGAATGAGATATCTTTGGCTGCAAAGCAGTCCCATTTATAGCACTCAGCCACCACAAAACTGCTGTGTAATTGGAAGAGAAATTTTTCCCATGTACTGAAGCTGTAGTTGAACTGGCAAACAATGAGAGACAGTCTTGTCTGAATTAGAGGAGTCACATACCTGATTTTTCTCCCACTCATTTAGAAACAGACCTTATTTCCCATCCCCGCTCCTCTTGTGCTGAGACTGGGGGTAGGAAAGCTGCATTTTGTGAGTGCCAGAGCCAAAAGCTGATTCCATTTAAGCATCATATCAGAATAAATGTGTGGACAAATCAGCAGGACTAGTCAGAGCTGCCAATTTTAACTTCCTGAGTATCTGCATGTGAAAACTGTTATTTTCCCAAGGAGGCACATGGGCTTTTGTTATGATTATTTATTTGTATTGTAACAGGCCAAGAAAGCCACAGAGAGGGCCCTGTAATGTGAGAGGACACAGAGCCACAGCGCTGACCCAGGACACTCGGGAGGTGGACAGAGGCTCCCAGGATGGATTGATGCTCCCAGGAAAGATGGATGTTTGCCCACCCACTGGCTCCATGAGAAGGCACCAGGCAAGTCCCTGTCATGCTCACATGGGCTCTGGGGCTTTACAAGTCTCGTGACTGCAAAGCCAACAGGTTAAATCCCTGCATTGCAGAGCCCCACAGCACTGCATAGATGGACAGATGGACACACCGAGATCCCCCTCGTGTGCAGACCCACAGGGCAGCCCCCAGGGTGCCAGGCAGGGCAGGTGCCCTTACAGAACCAGCTGCTAAAAGCAGCAGCTTGAGGCAGGGATGAAGAGACCATGAAACAAGGGAATTCCTTAGGAAACAGCAACTGCCAGTCCTCCCCTCCACAGGCAGTACCACAGGGCAAAGTCCTCCTGAGAGCATCGGATTGGGCACATCCCATAGGGACAGCACAGTGTCACCCCCTTTGGAGCCAGCAGGACAAGCTGCTTTGCCATCACTCCACAGTGGGAGCCCTTTTCTCCTTCCCACCTTCTCCATCTTCCCTTGGGTGGCCTCTACCCTGGAGGCTACTGGCCAGGAACAGAGACCTGTGTCCTGCCAAGCTTTCCCCTCCCTGCCCAGGGCCACTGCAAATTCCACGACAGCCACACAACAGCACAAGGCATCAGTTTTACACATATTTTTGCAAAAGAAATGTTCTCAGACAATGCTTTCCATGTAAAGTCCCTCTGACCACATCTCTTATCACAGGCACTGCTGAGGACGCTCTGCACGACCCTCGGATCGCAGCCTGACAAAACTCAAAACTGGGTACCCCAAATCCAAGAACCTTGATGCTGCTCTGGAAATTCAGGACAGCATTCCCTGCCAGTGATGAATAGGAAGGTTCAGAACAGTTTCTCCAACTGCCAAATGTGTTGGGGCAATTTACGTTTTCTCTTCATCCACAGTGAAAATCAAAATAGCGGAGTACAGATGTAACACAACTTTAACGGGTTTCATAGTTTGCCAAGAGTTCTCTAATCCATTTCAAATTCTCTTTAACAACAGGATTTCTTCTGTGTTTGCATTTCAACTGTGGATGATTAAACAACAAGCAGCAGAAAATTAATATGTTAAATTCAAAGCCACAGAAAAATAGATAATCTCATTGTCCAGTGAGAATCCCAGGAATCCTTGAGTTTCCAGGAACAAAAGCTACAACTCACTCAGGCTTAGGTCTTAGAGGCATTAACGTTGCTCAATAGCAAGGACTGATTGTGGGGTTTTTTACTAACCTACAATACAGAACTTGGCTAATACTTAAACAAATAAATAAACCTTATTTATATTTAAAGAAGGAAGAAAAAAAACTGAGAGAGGTCAGATGTGCCACAAAAAGCAATGAATGCTATGGATTCAGAACCACATCTGAAAACCTCTTCCAGGTCCCCAGAGACAATCACAGGACGCTGCTCCCAGCCAGGCAAATTGGAAATGAACAATGACTCTGGATTTTCTGTTAAAATTCACTGGGTTTACTACTTGGCTGTGTTTTTCCAAAGGACACTTTGCACATAGAAACCCCAGTGCAGGCTCAAGGTGCCAAAACCTCTCCCTCTCCTGTTTAGCAGCACATATTGATACCGTAACAGAGTTTCAAGGACCTGGCCAAGATCCTCCTGACAGAATGAAAGGATTCTCCTCGGGGCAGTGACACCATGACCAGACCTCACTGATGGCAGCACAGCTCATGGGCAATGTGGAGAGACAAGGACCTGAAGGAGCTCAGATGCTGGCAGAAGTGATGCCAACTATTTATTTGAGGGAAAAAACAGCAAACCAAACATGAGTTCTAAAGTGCTCCTGAAATCTCTGCCTCTAGAGACCCCCTTCCTTGGATAAAGAGCAGTTTGCCCTACTTACACCATCAATCCAGAGAGATGGGGTGGGGAAAAGCAGACAGGAGGCCACCAATCCCCCTGCCCACAGCAATGGGCTCAGGATGCATTCCTGTCATTGGGTTAAGAGGCGCTGGAGACGGGGATTTGTGCCTGACAGGAGCAGGGAACCCCATATTCCCTGGGCAGGAGGAGGCAGTGGCACCTCATACATGTTAGGGGGAGAGGCTTCTCTCACATGCACACTGCTGAAATAGAAATGCACAAAGACAGGGCTCAGTCAGCCTGCGGACAATTAATGTTATCATGGGAGCAGCCTCGTTTCTCCTGCTTGGAGCTCACCCATGGCAGGGAGGCACAGAACTGGCAGCCACAGCAATAACCTTCCTGTATTTACATACCTATGCCTCGAATGCCCTGTTGATGTCCCTGTGAGAAAGGACTCAGCAAAACGCTGCAAATTAATGATATAAGAAGCAAAATACGTTCTGCACTGCGTGGTTTAAACAAAAAATAGTCTCAGATGGGGAGACACGAAGTAACAATATAAAGGCAGAATGAAACATTTTGATCTGCTGAATGCCTTTATAAATATTTGAGTATCATTTATTTATGTTTTCCTTCTTTTCATTGTAAAGCAAGGTTTTCTGACAAAAGCCCTCGTTCAGAGAACACTGTGCTTTATTATTTAACTTCCTAAAAGCAACATCAAAGGCTTGAGTTTAAAGCTTTAAAACAAATGAACTATTTGCAATATTTTAAAGATTTAGAGATGAGAAGAGCAGGAGTTCTCCACAGCTCAGATCTAAAGGCCTCTGTGGTCTGTGCTGGGCAAGGAAGACACAACAGCTCTGCCGAACGCTGGGGAACAAAATCCCTGACATCCTTTTGCAAGCACCAGATGTAGCATGTGCCCAGGGCTGCCAAGATGCTTCAAGTTCAGTCATTCTCCCTCTCACCATTGCATTTCACCTGTAGTCACCCTCTCTCCTCTTCCAGCCATCCCACCATCGCTGTCAGGACCCCAGACTGGGTGCTGGGTGTCACCTGAACCACAGGCACAGGTCCCCAGCAGGGACAGTCAGCATCACTGGCACTTCCCAGACAGGGATCCATTCCTGTCCTGGCTCTGCCATGATACAGTCTGAGTGATCCTGCCAGAAGAAAATTGGCCTGTGCCGTGTCTGGCACCTGTACCTGTCATGGGAACATGTGGCTGTTCCTGGCACTCGCACAGCAGATAATATGACAAATTTCTCCAGCTTTGTAAGGCATAGAGGCAAAGTCTGGAAGCTCTGCTGAAGGCAGCTCCCAGTGCTGCCCTGATGGATCAGGTCCTTAAGGCACAAAAAGTGCCCCCAATCTGCAGCCACCTCTGGAAACCTTTCTCCGCACACCCAGGACACAGAGACCTGCACCCATCCCACCTCAGTCCATTGTCCAGTGAACCAGCTTTGCTCTGCAATCCAGACTGTCACGCAAACAAAGCCCCTCCAGGCTTGTTCATGTGGAGGCAAACACAACACAGCCCCAAGGGCCCCCTGTCCTGCTGAAGCCAGAAGCTGAGGGACTGGGCAAGCAGCAGATCTGGTCTTCATTTCATAACCCATCCCCTGCTCGCCTCTCTAATGCTTAAATCCATGATGTGCTCAGACACCAAATCTCCCTTGTATCTTTTGTCTGGTCCCAGGCTCTCCAGGGCAGGCTGAATTGTGCTGCACAAATCCTGTGCAGACCTCAGCATCACCCAGCAACACTCACAGTACTCCTCCGCTCTCACAGCTATTAAATGGGCAAGAATCAGAATTTGCCTTTTGGTAACACTAATCACCACAGCTGCAGCGAGTGTAAATCTGCAGAGCTCCACCAGCTTCACTTTTATATACAATAAAAATATAAAACCTTCATTAGGTGTTATGCAGTTTGTAAGAAAATCCCTAAATTAATTTATTCGGGGGGGAAAAGAATTTAAGAGAACATTAACTTTCAAACCTATGCCAAGATCATTTCCTTATTGGTTTGCTCTGAGACTACTTAGTTTAGGTCATACAAACTTTAAATCCCTCAAACACGTTATGAAAATCTTAAATTCCACCTAAACTGGCTGAAATTATGCAGGCACCTTTAAAAAAAAAAAAAGCAGTTTGCGTTTTAAAGCAGAATGGACTCAGCCATCCATTAAATATGACAAGGTCTGCATTTTATTTAGACATTGCCATTAATAATGAAATGATGTATGATTTCCATTCCTGCAGTTCTTCCTTCCCTCCACAATCAATTATGCATTTAAGAAAATATTTACTTGTTATAAAACTCTCCTAATTAAGCATTACTGGTATGAGTTTGAACAAATCAGGAGGTGATCTCTAACATGCATGACAGAATATGATACTGTGCTTCAAAGAGGCATTTATTCCTATCTGCCAGAGAAAAAAAATCCTCAAAAGTTAAAGGGATGCAAGGTTCAGTGCAATACTGCAGATCCCACCATCTTCCTGACCTCAGGATAAATCCAGCTTGTGAGAAGGTCCTTGGGGCTACTCCTGTTCCTGAAGCAAATAGAATTTGACCCAAGAAAAATCACACGGGAAACTACATGTGTATGTACGAATGTTGACAAGGTGAGGAAAGACCTTCCCAAAGATTCAGACATTTCCAGGTTCTTCCTGGGTGAAGAACAGGATCCTAAAACTAAATTTAAGAGTGGTGGCAGTGCCCAAACTCTCTTGAGACTGCAGAGATCATTTGCTGTCCTGGCGAGCACAGGCTGGAGCTCCGGGCTGCCCTTGATGCCCATGGTGACATTCACAAACACATCTTGAATTCCCCCGTTGAAAACCCAATCCCTGGCTCCTGGGCAGCTGGCACAAAGGGCTCCTACTGTGGGCAGGGAAAGCACCCAAGGGCAGCTGAGCTGTGCAGGTCACCCAGCTGTGCCCCAAAGTCCAGAAACAAGGAGCAAACCCACAGCATTTACAGCTCCTCTCTGCTCGCCAGGGTTCACTGGAGGCCCTGGAAAGCAGAGCACAAATCCCAGCAGGCTCAGGAAAACCTCTCCAGCCATGCCAGGGCAGCAGCGCCCTTCGCAGCCCTACGGAGGCTGAACGCTGCCTCACGGAGGTGGCGTTGGAGGTAGGAAGGGAAATGGAGAGAAAGTGGCTGGAGGCCAGAAAGCAGCCAAGGAGAGAGCAATTAGGATGCAGGAGCTGCCAGAGATATGGCATCACCAGAGATTTACTGTGCGTACACACCTCCCTCCCTGCTCCCAATGTACTCGCTCTTTCTTTCTGTCCATATACATACAGTAAATCTTCGGTGACTCCTTATCTCCCAGCCTGCTTCTAGATCCTAATTGCTATCTATCTCTGTCTGCCTGCCACTTCCAGGTCTCCCAGCCTCTTCTCTTACAGCTCCCAGCCCCCCAGCAGCCTCCCTGCTTTTCCCACCCCCTCCTCTTCCTCTGCCTGCAGGCAGGAAGGTTCTACGTGGCATTGGGACAGGCAGTAAAAATTTCCCTTTCTCAACGCAACATTGCACCCCAAAACACGCAAGAGAATACTCAGCTCACGGCATGAGGCTGCCCGGGCAGGGCTAAACCATGGGAGCACAGGAAAAACTTGTTCCAGAGGAGCCCAGCTCTGCCACTGCCCCACCAGCCTCTTCTTCCCTGCACCACCCAACCTCCTTCCCTGGGCATCAGCTGGCAGCACCTTCCCAGGCTGGCAGCACCTTCCCAGGCTGGCAGCACCATCCCAGACCAGCACCACTGAGGCAATCAGAGGGCGCCTTCCGCAAGCCTCGGCACGGCGCTCGCTCGGTTTCATTTTTATTTACTACTATTCTTTACTACTATTTATTTATTCACTCCTATTTTTATTTTGCTTTGAACATGCCCAGCTGTGTCATCTTGGTTTTGCTGAAAATGTAAACAAAAAAAAGCTGCATTCAAATGCAGCCTTTCATTGCGTGAATACATTTCCCATCCAACACAGCTCCTGTGCTCCCACCCCGGAATTAGAACTTTAAAAAAGGCAACGTCGTCACTGTGCAGCACATCTATTCCCCTCTCCAATGTTTGCTTCATTCGTGCTATTAGTTCTTTTTGAAAATAAACATATCAAGACTTTTAATAGCTCATTTTGCTTCTTGCAAGGCAGGAGGGAACAAATAAATATAAATAAAACTAATTTATATTCCATATGGTAACAAACCTGAGTGCCTCTCTTTATCCCAGCAAAATGTCATGCCTGCTTTTAGTCTTTGACACAGAATTGGTCACCAGTTTTTTTTTTTTTTCTTTTGAGCACTGAGTTCAGTTTTTGTCTTGCGAAATGTAACTTTACTCTAGTGATCTCTAAGCCTGAGGCTTTTTGGTTTGGCTTGACAGTAATTATATGGATGCTGAGAAAGGGAAGAACGTTCCTTACACTTCATAATTCTACCATGCTTCTGTGCTCAGAACAGAGAAGGAATATTTTCTCTTTCACAGAGATGATTCAAAAAGAAGATACAGAACATACTGTGCAGAAGAAAACATCCCTGAAGAATCCTGCAAACCACAATGCCAAGGCTGCATTTGTAATTCTGCCTTTGGCTTTTAGCAAGGGAGCAATTAGAGAGGGAGAAAGAAGAGAGAGAGAGAAAAGTGAGAGAGAGAAGAAAGTGAAAGAAAAATAATAAAAAAGGAAATAAGTGAAAGGAAAAAGTAGAAGAGAAGGAAAAATAAAGGAAAAGGCAAGGAGAAGAGAAGGGAAGAAGGAGAAAGGAAAGGGGAATAGGGAAGAGGGGAAAGGAATTGAAGAAGCAAAAGGAAAAAGGTAAAGGGGGAATGAGAAAAGGGGAAGGGTGAAATAAGAGAGAAAAAAGAGTAAGAGAATGGGAAGACGAGGGAGAAAACAGGAGAGTGGAGAGAATATAGAAGAGAGAATAAAAAAGGGGAGAGACAAGAAACGAGAAGAGACAAGAGAGAAAGAAAATAGAAGAAGAAAAGTGAAATATTAGTGAAAAAGAAAAGCGAAAAGAGAGAGAGAAAAGAGGGGGACGATAAGGAAGGCGGGGTGAAGAGAAGGAGAAAGAAAAAGGAGAGAGAAAGAAAGCGGAGGCGGCGGGAAGGGGAGAGCTCGCAGCGCCCCCCGGCCCGTCCCGAGCGCTCCCGGGCGGCACCGCGGAGCCGCCGCTGTCCCGCCCGGGGGTCCCGGCCACGGGCCCGGCCCCGCAGCGCCGAGCCCCCGATGTGAGCCCCGATTCACGGCCCCGACAAAGGCAGCTCTGAGAGCGGCCGGGGGGAGCCGGCCCCGGAGCCTCCCGCTGCCCGCGCTCCGCCGCTCTCGCACAGCCGGGATGCAGAGCCGAGCGCGCTCCTAAATTAGCTTTACCATAAATCTTTTAGGCTCTTAAATAAATAAGTAAATAACACTGCTCCCTTTTGCCCTCTTTTTTTTTTTTTTTCCTTTTTTTTTTTTTTTTAGCATGTAACTCTTCATCAGCCTCAAGCCCTTGGACTTCCCTGACAGCACTAACAGGAGACCCGTTGAGTCTGAATTTTAAGGGGTTTGGTTGGGTTTTTTTTTTTTTCTTTTTCCCTCTCGGCAGCAACTTGCTACTTTTAAACTTTGCACAAGGCTTTGGGTTGGTTTGCTTCCCTGCTTTCAAATGACATCATGATTTTAATCAAAACGGACTGGTTTCTGGAGGAGGCCAGAGCAAACTGGGACGAGAAGGCAGCTCGGCTGGGAGGTTTACAGCAGTTCAGAAGAAGGTTTTGTAAACAAACACAGCTCAGAGGTAGAAAAGTAAATACAGTGGGTGAAATTTGGCCTCCTCCAAAGGCGATGGCATGGCTCAATGGGGCCGGTATTTTCACATCCACACACAACTTTTCCTCCAGCAAACACAAAACCAACAGAGATGCAGGTAATGGAGAAAACAGCTCCAAAACTGCATTATTATTATTATTGTTGAAACAACTTGATGCTGTCAGGCAAGACCAACTAAAACACAAGTAATGACTGAGTACAGGGAGCAAACACCCTCACAGGTTTTCTGGCTAACAGATCTGCTGCCACTGCAATCTGCCCGGAGCACAGGGCAGCATCGTGGCCCCCAAGCTGGTCCAGAAGGGCTCCCCCAAGCAGGGTCACAGCCCCCCTTGATGCTCATCAGGGCTCCTGCACAGCAAAACCTCAGAGAAACCACAGACGCAAAGGTTTATCTTTCTATTATCCAGAGATTTCACGTGTAAAGCCAGGGGAGAAAAAGTGGAAAATGAAGACCTAGACAAGGTTGCAGGATTGGGCCATTTGGGGCAAATAAGACAGTAAATTCCCCTAGAATCAGTGTCAGTGCTCCTCTGGCCATTTCCACAGGCTGTGATTCCAGCGAGGAGCCCGAGCTGGGCTGAGTATGGCACTTTCCCAGCACACACAGGCAGAGCACTGAGCCTCTGCACCTGCAGCTCTGTCACGCCACGCACAGCACACCTGAGTGACAAGAAGAGAAGCTGCTCCCAGGAGGAGGAGATGCACAGTCTTATTAAAAAGCAGAAATTAAAGTCCCCTTGTTTGGCTTGAACCTGTCCCACTTATTTCCCACCCCACTTCACTGTGCTCAAACACATCGTGCACCTGATGCTGCTGGGGAAAGGGCCAAGCCCTGAACCCCAACAGAGCTCACCCTGTGAGCCTCACTGAGGTGAGAAAGGGCTCCCAAAGCAAACCCTGACTGAATCTGGATCAGGGTGAAGAGAAAAATGAGTCAAGGACTGCCAAAACTGTGGGCCAGATCCTGCCAATGCTTCCAGGGCCAGCACACAGAGCTCCAGCAGAGGTGGCCATCCCACTGCTCCTCAAGTCTCTGCTAAGGGCTGAGCAAGGTGAGCACTGAACCGAGGTCTGGGACCCACTGGCAGATGCCTTTGGGACTTCTCAAAGCCAGGGAAGACCCCTCCAGAGAGGGAGAGCTGCTGTGTGACAGTTTTTGACATTGGAGCCATACCCCATCTACCTTTGTCCCTTCCTTCCTCCCTCCAGAAACGGGAGCATCAGATTTTAAAAAAAAATCAAAGGGAAAACATTAATAAATAATAATCAAGATCATCTGCAGTTTTAATGATAAGCTATTTAATGAATTATAAAGTACCTATAACTCAAAGTATGAGACTGTACATTGTCAAAACTGGCATTAAAGTGTATGGAGATAATTAGGCAATAATGACCTCCACAGAGGGCTTTTCCTGGGAATTAATGACCAGTCGGGAGGAGCTGATGGCTCAAGGCACAAGCAAGGGCCATTAACCCCAGCTGGTCATTAATACTCAGGAAATGCCCAGCTCTGAGGCTTTTATTGTGAGTATATGACAAAATAAAGGGGGAGCTATTATGAATATCTGAATTTGTGGGCTGATGGGAAAGGTGAGGCTTGCAGGTACTCGGGTCCAACCACCCCTCAGCCCTGGTACTCCTGTAACTGGGAATGCTCAGGGAGGCACCTCTGACACAAACTTTGGACCCCTGACACCAGGTCTGGGGGCTCTGCTAGCACAAACAGAGCCTGTGAGGCATCCTTGCAACCAGAAAGAGTAAAAAAAACCACAAAACCAGAGGTTTTGTTTCAACTCAGTTTTTAAATATTAAATCCTTGTGCTATTAGCAGCTCCAGAGCCCAAGCCTCAGGCTCATCTACCTAAGTGGCATGTTGTGCAACATAAGACACACTTTTGGGATCATCACAGCCAAACTCAGGCCCTGGAGCAGCCCTGGGCACTACCTGAGAGCAGGACTCCAGAGGCAGAGCAGCCTCATTTCATCCCAAACCCACAGGCACCTCTTCCCAAACTCATCGTGACTTCAGGGGGGAATTGGAGGAAGAGGAGGAGTTTCACCTTCTGCTGGGGCAAAACAAAAGCTGATGCAAAGCTGATGCCCTATGCAGGACTTGCATCTCTCCTGCCACACACGGCACTGCAGCAACGGGCTGGAGCATCAACACAGAGCCAAACACCAAATCTCTCCTGTTCTCAGGAGGGCATGGAAGAATTTGGGGAGACAGCCCTGTGGGATTGATGCCCCGATTCCCCCTCCCCACCGTAAACAGAGAGAGGAATTAGCCTGGGCTGTTTT
This sequence comes from Corvus hawaiiensis, assembly GCF_020740725.1. Lineage (NCBI taxonomy): Eukaryota > Metazoa > Chordata > Aves > Passeriformes > Corvidae > Corvus > Corvus hawaiiensis. Next base: position 4,240,694 of record NC_063227.1, on the reverse strand, counting down.
GCTGGGTAATGAAGCCCAGCTGCCCAGCGCTCCCAGCCCCTGTTTCTGCTGATCTCCCTGTCCCCTCCCCGACAGCCACCAAGGAATGGGGGGTTTGTACCTCTGGAAGCTCTGAATCAACATCTCCACTTTCCCCTGGCTGGAGATGGAGGGGAGGGGGTGTCCCTCCCCCGGCACAGCGCCCACCCCGCTGCAATTATCCAGCCTTGTTCTAAATAAACCCGCAGGGGAGAGAAGGGACTTGATTTCCCACTACAGCCCCTCTGGTCATTTATTTACCCCAGTGCCATATTCCTGCACTGAACACGCATCAGTGTGCCTGGGGGTGACAACCCCGGAGCATTTTTGCCCTGTAGGATCACAGCAGATGCAAATTTTCACCTCCACAAACAAATGCATGATGGTTGTAAATATTTCCAAATGATTCTCTGCAGCCATCAGCGCTAATCACGCTGTTTGTGAGAACACAGCAGCGATGCTTGTTGGCAAAATAAAGGATCTCTAAGTTTCTTACAGTCTGGAAAGGAACCCAGAGCAGCTCAGCCACAGCATTTCTCCTCAACTGTTTATAATCGATCAGAAGGGGGGAAAAAAAAAAAAATTAAGTATCCCACTGGCAGTGTGGAGTTTCCAACAATTGTACATTAAAACCTGCTATTGCTCAGCATAGGAAAATTACTACATAAGGAAAATTAGTGCTTGTTAGTACATGTAATATTCAGAATCACGAGGAGAATAAAAGCAGCAATGCAGAAACTGTTATCAGCAGAGGGAAAATTATTCAAGTATGCATTTGAGTAATTCTGCATTTTAATTTAACCCTTTGAAACATTAATCAAACCATGGCTAATTATAGGAATTAAGGAATTAAACGATGGAATCTTCTAAAAGATATTATTTAAAAGGCAGTTTATACAATTACTTGTATAGATGTTTGCTTTAAAGAGGGAAACATTTCTACTGTAATGAAAAGGGTCTTAGAAAATTAAATTAACAAGAGGGGACCAGGCTGATATGAAACTAAATTAGCATCAAATGCAAATTACAGGGTACTTAATGGTAGAAACAGGTGCAGAGCAGGTCCCTAAATGAGATAAATGAATAAAACATCCCTCTGCACAAATGTGGAAGCTGACACAAAGTCAATGATATGAATAATTCAGCAGCCTCAACACTGCTGTTGAGGTCAGCTTTCCATGACCTTTGAAACAGGAAGTAAAATTCTGTCCAAATTTGAGTGACTGGAAATGCAGCAGTTATTAGTTGGGGGGGAAAAAAATAAAATTAAATTTAAAAGAAAACAAACAGAAAATACAGATTAAAAAAAAAAACCCACCAAAAATACAAATCCATGTGTGAAAATGTATATAACATTTATGAGAGATTTTAGGTCATGGTATGATCTAAATACGTTCAGAGCTAAATGGTTTCATCTTTCAAAAAATAATTTAGTTGTGTTAAAAGGGACATTAATAGAGTCAAAGTCATTGTATTCTATGAACTAAAGAAATCAAATCATTTATAAGCAGCTGTTCAAAGCTCAGTGATCAGTCACGTTCTTTGCAATGAACTTTTTTAAAAGAAGCAGAAAGATTTCTTTTCTTTTTACTTAAGCTACCAATTTAGTCACTATTGCATTTTAAACATTGAGAAGTCACAATTTAAACTGGAAACCATCCTAACAACTGTGTGTAGAGAAACACAAGTGTGAGGGAGTGTGAGAGAACCTTGTAAGGGGAAAATATACATTTACATGTATTTTATATTGACATCTTAAAATGTAAATAAACCCTAGAAACAAATCCTTGTATTCCAAAGAATGAATACTTCCCTCTTAAAGAGACAGAAATATGAAGCAGCTGCCTTAAAGCCAATGGAATATCTCCAAATTTACATCCTTATAACTGAATGAAGAAGATTTCTGTGCCTTTCCCTATGACAAAATACTCAGCTAAAAGCATAGCTCAGATAATTTCTGTCTACAAGTATGGTCCTAATTTTAAATTGAATTCGGCACTAAAACAGATTAATAAGGTATGACAAATAACTAATTTCTCCAAGCTGGAAGAAAGGAAGAACATCACCCCTGCAACTCGTCTTCTAGGGCAACAAAAGATGTTAAGATAGCAGAAGTTATCTCTGCTCTTCCCTTTGTTGCGCTAATCTCCCTTAACCCGCTTGCCTGACATCAGACTTGTGTCTGATATAGTTATTTGGCTTGATTTCTATTAATTAATTTTATTTTCTCTGTTTTAGGCAGGTGAAGCTAGGAAGGGGATTGCAAGGGTGCACCTCTGCCTCCAGAAACTTTGGGGAGGAGTTCAGGCCAGCCCTGGCAGCAGCCACCCTGGAGATGCATATTAATGAGATAAACAAACAAAAAAAACCCACCCCAGCCCTGATAATGTCATAATCCCTCGTGGCCCAGGCAGCAGGGGCAGTCTGGGGGCTGAGCTCAGGCTCTGCTCAGCGCCGGGGTTTCTGTGCAAAGTGGCTCCCTCCAAACGCCGGCTCTGAGAACCCAGCTGGTTCTCATTTCCAAACAACCAGTTTCTCTATCCCCAAGTGCTAAAGAAAATAATCCCAGCAATCCATGACTACACGCTTTCACAGGGACAGCAGTGAGAATTTGATTGTAGAGATAATTAAAGTCATTCCTGAAACTTCCAAGGAAAAGAAGCGGGGGGGGGGGGGGGGGGGGGGTGGGGAGAGGAGGGGGCCAACAGGGACAACGATGCTCATGTTTAGCTTGTGTTTAAATTAAACTAAGCTTGGAGAAGTGGGGGGACACATGCTACTTTTGGGGAATTTGTTTTCCTGAAAATTCTCTCTTCTTCACCCTAATAGTTACAATATTTGCAAAGAAAATGTAATAGACTGTGGCAAGTAGGAAGATTAGAGTGAGGTTTGGAGCCTGGCTGTTCCTAATTTGGCAAGAGTATCCAGAGGGAAATGCTTTCACATTCTGGTAAACTTGAATAAAATTACGTACAGCCACTTCGATTAGAAGGGTTTAAAGGGAAATGATACCATAAAAGCAATAAACCCCGCTGCTATCTGCTTCAAACACTGACAACATCTTTTTAAAATTAATGTTTCCTGCAGCCCTGCCATGAGTTAGGTCTGAAATAATTTTAATATTAACAACACTCAGGAGCAGGTCAATCTAGAGCCAATCACACGACTGCATTAGTCTTCTACATCTTTCCAAATGTCCTCTGCATCTTTCCAAAACAGTGGAGTAATTTACACCGCTCCAGCTGGTGTAAATCAGCAGGGTGTCCCTGGCATCAGGAGAGATGGGAAGCACTGGCCTCACTGAAAAATAATCACAATGATGATGATTAAAAGGGAAAAAAAACCACACCAAAACCCAAACAACAAAAATTAAAGCTTGCTCCCAGCAAAGCTAAATTGTACAACCCCTGTGTCACACATCTGCTCTGACCCTCATCATCCTGAAATGGGTGTGAAATTCAGAGATGGAGAGAAAGAGTTTAAAGCACTTGTAATCTCTCCGTCTGCACTATCTGCCTTGAGCAGGAAGGAGGGATCCGCTCAATGAGAGCTATTCAGGGCCTCTCAATTAACCTGATTAGTTCAGCACGCTGCTCTCATGAATGACACCTTATCTTGGAAATGAAGGAAAAAAACTTCCTTCCTTCTGGAGATACAGGCGGCCCCTAAAGCCAGTGCAGCAGCGCCCACGGGCCGGCTCCCCATCTCCCCGGGGAGCTACTTTGGGGGTGGCAGGGCCAGGCAGCCCAGGTGGCCCAGGCAGGGAGGGAGTCGCCCTCTTTGAGGCCCATCCAGGCACACGATGGGATTTGGTGGTGGGGAGAAGCCGCCCAGCGCTGGCGGAGCCGGGGGCAGCCGCAGGTACCGCGACCCCCGGGATGCTACCGCGCTGTGGAGTGTCGGAGTCTGGAACTCGTTTCACAGGTGACAGATTAATGAGCAATAACTGGGTTACCATGGCAAAAAGCATTCCCAAAATTCTCTTTTGTTTCTCTGAGAATAGTCTCCCTATTTTTTCTTTTCCCCTCCGAATCATGCCACTCTGCAATCACACAAATATTAACTAACAGCGTGTTATTCTTTCAAGTGAGCTTGTCAGCAAGGCTGATTGTTACACACAAACTCCGAGGATTAATCAGGGAAAATAGGTATCTCAATTACAATTATAATGCTGAAAACTCAAATTTATGAATGGCCAGCCAACTTTGAAGACATTTATTAGGGAAATTCCGATGACTTCAAAAGTATTAATGTACTAATGAAACATTAGGGCATGATGTATTAATGTTCTTGTAATTTCTGACAAATTGAGTTACCATTGTCACAGTAGGGCAATCCTTCAGGAAAAAAAAAGGAAAGTTCCTCTCTCCTGCCACGTGGTACATGACAGATGACAATTTATGTACACATAATGGGGTTCAGAGAGAAGTTTTCCTCCTACACCCCGGTACAGTTTATTCCATTTTTCAGAATGCCAGAGCTATTATGGAGCTCACTGTGCTTTAAAAAAAAAAAAAAAAGCCTAGGGATTGTCTTGCCTAAAGAGCTCCATAGGGCAGAGACTCTTCCACTGTGCATCCCTCACTCAGCAGCCTCAGAGGCCAACAGGGCCCAGTAACACCAGGCCATGGTACCAACTGGAAGACTCAGAGATAAGAAAAAAAGCTTTACAGATCTGCTTTTAATACATAAACCCCAACATAACAAACAAATTCCGCCCCAGATCACCCAAAACTCCAGGGCACTCCTTTGTAACGCAGCCAAATTTCCTCATTTTTCTTTAAAAAGGGGTAAATCCTGATCTGAGCTGCAGGTCCTTTCCTTCTCTTGCCTGTAAAATCCCCAGAAAGATATTCCAGGGGGTGCGCTCCTCTCTGCAGCCAAATCCCAGCTCCTGCAGGACTGTGCTGGAGATGCAGAGGCACCTGGAGCAGCTGGGAGGAGAAGCGACCATCAGATCTTAATAGCTCTGAGTGTGGCTAATTTTATTCTTCTTTCAGAGAGAAGAACTTTATAATGAATATAGAACACATTTCTCCTCTCCTTGTGTCATCTTTCTACAAAATTTGAACTAGGTAAAGTGGTTTTTAACATCCACTTATCAAAGTGACTTAACATCTGGGAAGTCAGCCAATGGTTATGTAGTGATGCAGATGCCAAAAAATCCAACTGAAGGATTATATTGAGGGAGTTTACAGAGGACACCTGACTCAGCTGGGTGGAAGTTGATGGGTATGCTGGTCAGGAGTGCCTGAGAGTCTCCCTGCAGAACCATGGAAAAAAATGAAGGAAAAGTATTGTGTTTTAAATAGCTTATTTTTAACCCATTGTAGACACTGGCTGTATCCTGCACCAGTAACTTTTTCCAAAGGCAGATTTTGGAATCAACGGAAGAAGAGTTTGTCAAAGTCCAAAAGGAGATGAACAGAAAATGATTTTCTGCCTCTGACAGTCATGGAGACAACACTAAGAGGGAGATCATTTTTGATTGCTAGACACTCACATTGGAATATTAAGTCTTTCTAATGTTCAGTTATATAAAATTAATCGGTTCCAGGGTCACAATCATGTCACTCGAGGGTGTCTTCTTTTCTTTTTAATTAATCTTTGAAAAAAATGACCTAAACATTCAGCCAATTGAATTATGTGTTTAGCTGAATGTTTGCAACTCTGATTAGAAAGTCAAGGTGAGAGGAGCACTAAGAAAACCCAAGAATCAAGCAAGCCTGCAAGACCCTGGCATTGTAGCATCACCTTCTCTTTTTTTTTGGTAGCCCCATTTTTCATCTCTTTCTAGCCCAGCATGGCACTGGAAGAATTAAAGAAAACAATAAAAGAACAACTGAGTGTACAGGGTAGGATTTACTGGCATTTACTTTTAATTCTATAGCCCTTTGCTCTGTGGCTTATCAGCCCTATGTCAGCCCTTTTTCCTCCTTTATATTTCATGAGGGGACCCACATGCTGGTACCGAGAGACAGAGCCCAAGTGTCTGTAAGCTTTTTGTCAGGTAAAAAGGGAAGAAAAAGGAAAGGAACAAGAGGAAAAGCAAAGCTAAGAGGCATCTATTAGATGTCACTAGGCTTTTGTATTCATGTCAATGATTCAGGATTAGAGTATTTGAAATAATCTTATTGAGAGAACTCAAAAGCCCCACAGAGGGAAAGCCTGCTCGGTAGCATATGGCAGAGCAGCAGACAATATCTTATTAAGGATGTGTTAGCTAACACCATTACTTTTTCTATTACATTACTGAACTCTGGTGCCTCAGCCCGTTAGCGAGATGCCGTAGTTGTGGAATGCCAGATTGGACGTGTTGTTACAAACCCAAAAAGATTTGGCCGGGCCTCCTGGCACGGTGGGGGCAGGGAAGGGAGGGTGGCAGTGGGATGCTGCTCCCTTGGCCCTCCCCGGAGCCCTGGGAAGGGGAAATTATGTCCTCAAAGGAAGGGGACAGCACCCATTGCCCTCCTACCCTCCCCACCTCTCTCTCCCCCCACTTCAGGTCACCCCCTGTCTGGGAAAACCAGGGGGCACAGAGGGCAGCTGCCGCTCCAGCCCCAACAAAAAATCCCAAACTATTGCCAGACTCCACTTCTTGTCAGATGAAGGGAATTTAATTTTGTTATAGTGAATGCTGTTAGTCTAAAAATCTTTCTTTGCTCTTGGACAAAAGCTTGTAATTGGAGAAATAGCTCTTTTTCAAGTTATCTTCATCTGCCTACACCTTTAGAGGCAGCAAGAAACCAAAGACAAAACAGCACTGTTCATAGCATTTCAATGATTGCTCTGAAAGGCTCTATATCTGGGTCACCTTACTACAGTCCAGTATATAATTTCAGTGAATTGATATAAAGCCTTTTAATAACTAATTTCATATAATTCACATATTAACAACAACCAAAAATTTGAATTCACATTTCCTATTTCCAGACACCATTTTCAAAAAGTGGGTAGAAAATTATTCATTCCACTTTAAAAAGAAAAAAAACCTCTAAAATACTGTCCTTAGCAAAAGAAGTAAACATGCAGTTGATACAGTAATATATTCTGATCACAAACTACCTATGCAAAGTTGCTAATGTGACACACTGGGAACTTTGTATGGCTTTTCTGTACTTTTCCAGAACTGTTACAGAAAAAAACATCACGATGTTACAGAGAAAGAGGAAAAATCACACCAGCATTTCCCACTGCTACTACAGAGACATGCTGCCTTTCAAGGATGGTGTTAAAACCATTTCTAGAAACTTAGTCCTGATTTGCACAGTAACCTACAAGTCATTCTTACTCTCTTTTAACTTTATTAGTTAGACGTTATATTAAAATTAAATACTTCCAGCAGGCAGAAGTGTCTGTGAATTTAACATAGTTATTTTAATAAGTGTGGCCAATTACTTATAAGAATACATTTTGATGGCTGTACCATGCAAACATTTATGAAAACTCACATGAAGAAAACTACTCACACACCTCAGCTCCTGCAGAATAAAGCCTGAGTTGTGTTTTTATCCAGTAAATGCTGGGATAGAGCTCAGATCCATTTTTCATGTTCAGAAGAATTTTAGCTAATCTGCATTAAAACTGAGGATGATCTTTGCAAATACATTTCCCCATTGCTCTTATTCATGTATGCATTCCCACTGCGACAGCAAATATGGAAATAAATCAGGTGTTAAGATGGAAGAGGAAATTTATCCACTCCAGAAACTCTGTGTATATATACATATATATAGACATATGGGGGGTTTTTTTCCCCAAAAAAATCCCCACTCTTGAGAGAAAAGAGCTGGCACTGATCTTCTTGGAGCCAGGGAGCCCACTGTGCCCAGCACATCCTCCCTGCTGCAGGACATGCTTTGAAGTAGGAGTTCATATTAAGAAATCAATAGGTATGAAGAGCACATTTGAAGTTTTGTGACAAAAAACAAAGGGATGGATCACCCTGCCAAGCCCTGGGCTCCTACGGGGACCAGAGCACTCGGAGCTTTCCTGGTGCTGCAGGAGGTCACTGCACCAAACTTTTTAAAGCACCTCCAACCTCAAATACCCAAATCCTGCCACTGGAACAGCACAGCAGAGTAATCCATGAGGTCTCAGATTCCTTTGCACAATAAAATCCACGGGGTCTTCAGGATGGACTTTGAGGACTAAAACAAACCAGTGAAGTCTCTTAAAGCTGTTAACCCTTGCTGAGCAGGACTGAGATTTTCAGGAAGAGCCCAAGGGACTTCCTGGCACAGACACGCTGACCTTGGGGCCTCGGAGCTGCAGGTCCAGCACATCCCATGTGTGCACTCAAGTCACAACTGGCCAAGCCCATGGCTATGGATGAGCACTAACAGTCAAATGCCAAAAGCAGTAATCTTGTCTTCAGTTCCCCTCATCCCCAGGATGTTCAACACAAGCTTTTTAGTCTCAATAGAAAAATCTCAATTTTTACTCTGCATCAGGAGCACCATTTCTCTTCAGAAATGGGATCATCTTCCTACTTAGAAATCACAGAGCATTCAGCACAATGAGCCTGCTTTGCAATAGAGCCTCTGCTACATCACCAATGATATTAAATAGTAATAATCGAGCATAAGATCACAGTTAACAAAAGCCCCAAACACTTGCTGTGGATTCAAAAGGCATCACTGAGAGAAGCAAGTAACTATTAGAGCAGTGTAAAATGTTTTCAGTGAAACCCAAAACCACATAAGACTTGCCTGGTTTGGGATTTAATAACAAACTGAAAACTCAGGGCAGGTTTGCTGAGAAATTCACAAACCTTCTGAGTGAAGCTCAGACCAAATTAAGGTTTTGCATAATACTTGTAAGAGCATACAAAAATTCTTATACTTGGAGGCAGAGAGAAGAGAAATCAAACAAACAATAAGCAGAAGCTGGTTTGACCCTGACCGAGTTCATTCAGCCCCAAGAGCAAAATAAAGGAATTTATAAGCAGCAGTAATATGTGCCAACCCCAACAGGCTGAGACCAAGAGATTTTTGCAAGAATCCTAGCAAAGTTACCCCCAGCTCCAGTGATTTCATCACCAGAAAGAAGACTGACACCACATGCATGAGGAACACCCGTAGAGGGACAAGCATTCAAGCCTGAATCTCAGTGTGAGAAGCATCTAGTGATCAGAGTCTCCCATTTATCTCACAACAGCTCAAAATGCCTTTGGTTGCCTAAGTCATGTGGGAAATGTTCTGGGTAATGCTTCTCAGCTGCATCAATCACAACCAAATCCTGGAGGATGTGTGTTTGGGTCCCTCCCCTCTCAGAAATGTGTGGGTTCACAGGCTCCCAGAGCTCACATGAAGTGCTCGAGGCCAATTTCTGTCTCTGAACACCCTGCTTAGAGGCCCAGGAGGTTTAGGCAGCACAGCATTAAAAGACAGCCTGGGAGACATCTCTGTGCAGTGCTGGGGGTAGCTCTGTCACCCAGCTTCTGCTCCTCTGACTCCCTCCCTGATGGATCAATAACTCCCATCTGGCTCTGGAAGGGGCACAGCAATGACAGGGGCACTTTCCAACACAAAATTCCAGCCAAATATTCAGGCCCAGGGACATTTTGCACCTAGGTCTGGATGCCTATCAGAGTGCTCCATGCCTGCCCTCCTGCTCCTTCTGTGTGGAAAACCCACCCAAGGACCCAGCAGTGATGGGACCCCTAGGCTCCCACAGCCCCATCCCTGGGGTGAGCAGGACACCAGCAGACAGAGCTTTCCCTGACTCCACACAGCCAGGTTCTGGTACCAATATGGCCAGCAGGACAAGGATATGACCAGAACAGGGCAGGAATTGGCACTCCTGCCAAGAGGCCACTGCCAGAGCACCTGGCATCTCCTGCCACTTCACTGTGACACCAGTGCCATGACAAGCCCACATCCCTGGAGGTTGGTGGGGATCAGCTGCAGCACTGACCCCACCCCCTGCAGCAAAGCATCCCTCAGCAGTTCCCTCCCAAGCAAAACCCACCTTGTCCCCTTGCCAGAACCTCTCCTGGAGGGCAGGTTCTGCCTGCATCTCCATCCCCCTCCCTCCAGACATGGAAAGCTACTGCAAAACACATTATTTGCCACATCTACCTCAGCAGTTTGTGGGGAGGATGCAGGGAGTGTGATACAGTCCTCCCAGTCACTTTTCCACCTGCCTGTATTTAGGATGAAAAGATGATCAGGCCTGTAAAACACAATCCACTACATGATGACTTGTGAAGTGGTAAAACAGAGGTAATGACTTTTCATGTCATTGCACAGTAAAATCCTACCCACAAACATAAAACTTTTCAGGTTACAGGCTGAAAGATTTCAAACCCATCTGTAGGTGAGTTGGCTGGGTGTGCTGGGCACAGGTTACAGAGAGCCCAGACAAGTGTCCTGCACATATTGGAAGCACAGAGGCCTTTCAGACACTGGTAGGAGGTCATGTATTAAAATATACTTTGGTGTCATCTAATAAGCCATAGGAAATATTACAACCTCCAATCCAAGAGTCCCCACCTCTGCTCCATGGACAAGAGCTGTGACGGCACTGGAAAGGCACAAACCTCCTCATTGCTCCCAAATTGCACCCAAAATGCCACATGAAGACCTTCAGTGTATTACCAGAGCAGGGCCAGAAGAAGCCCTGGCCATCCCCATGGTGTCCCACCCCTACAGGACACACAGTTCCTCCCAGGGGAGCTCCAGCACAAAGCCCCTTGGCTTCTACCTCACCTAAAGATTATTAATCCACAGTATAGACAGCAGCCAGATTCTCACTACAGGCCCTGCCTATATTGGTAAATATTAGCAAAGCCAATTCCAGGTCACTGCCATCAGCCTGCTCAAGTCCTGTGGGAAGAAGCAAAATTTGGGATGAGCCAGCAGCTGCCTGTTTTCAGCCCTTTTTCCATACAACATCTCAAGCAGGATATATAGGATATATATGGTATATATATTTTCTGCCACTATATTTGGGATTGCAGCGGTTATTCCTATTTTATCAGTCAGTAGGACTCCTATTTACTGGATGCAGCCATAAAAGGTAAAGAAGCCCCAGCAGGCACTGGTAACACCATTAAATATCAGTCCTGACAATGTTAAATTGGGTTTAAAAGTTTGGAACAGAGTGCCAAGAGAGGAGCCTTTTTCCTGAACCAAGGAATAACATAAAGCCCCACTTTCTCCCCTATGTGACTTTTGTCATTATCATCTTTTCTGATTCTTACAAAGCAAACCTAATTAGGAAGCTCTCTCATTAGTCTTCCAGAAAAATTAGCACAGCTTATGCTAATTACTCCTGTAAAATTTAATAAACTCGTTGAAATGGGAATAGTCTAATGAGGTTTTATTTATTGAACTAAGATAACTGTAAGGAAAAAGGTTAGGACACCAGGATATCCAGAGTGGTAATAAAACTACAATTTATTCAACTTCTTCACAGGAATTTTATTGCGAACCTTTTAAATTCAAATACGAGTTACAATTTGAAAGCTAAATCAATCTAGAATTTAATTTAATAACAGGAAGTGCTCTGTGTTTTCTTTAAGTGTGATTACAATACAGCCCTGCCACTGCACTCATAGGATGAATTGTGCATTTGTATTGTGACAATAATACCCCTTTTAAAATGAGTTCCTGTTCATCAGATCTTCATCTCAACACATGTAACTGGATTAGTGATAAAATATACAGGCTATGCTAAGAAGATGATGCAGACACACAGAGGTTTCCAAGAAACTTCCTTGGGATAACTGCTCTGTAATCATAATAGATTTATTTTGTTCTCCAGAGAAAATTTAAATCACTATTTTATATAAGTATAAATTTCTTTAGGTCCCTTGCACCGCTGTATCTGCTGATACTATAACAGAACAAAGTATAAAACAATTTTATAAACAAAGTCATATCCTATTTCAAACACAGCTATGGACTTTCTTTCTTTAACCCACATTTTCATTAAAGAGAAATATACAATTTGATTTCACATCTATCCAGGGTTTGAAGAAGAATACAACACATGTAACTTTGAAGTTGCCCAACAGCCTCTTCTCCAAGTTCACCAAACCACCACAAAGCCAGAGCCCTCTCTATCCCGAGTCTCTCCAGCCTCATCAAAGAGAATTAATCAATCCAAGATAGTATTCTGACTTGTCAGAGGAGGATAGCATTTCCATGTAAGTACATATGTCAAAAATCCCATGGATAGATTCTGTGTTAAACTCTATGTTAGGTCAGAGTCTGTGGATTCACAGGATTTGATGCAAGAGTTAGATTAAATCCATAGGCAAAGACTTGATCAGAGCACCAGGCATGCGGGAGTGCTTTAGCCCAAATGGTAAATGAATTCTCTAAGCTCAATGCAAATAAAAATAACTAAATATGGCTTTGCATATCAATTGACATAATAGTTAAAAACTGTGTGCATGGAGAAGTGACAATGGAGCACAACCAAACACATGGCCTGACTTGTGCAGGCATTTTAATCATAGAACGATTATAAAGGACTCATTTTAAGGTAAAAAGGCTCCGTATAAATCACTTCATCCTTTCCAAACCAAAGGGGACAAGAAAACGAATAGGATAAATGTCACTAGAAACATCACTAAAGCCACTAACTGTATAAAGCACATACTTGCTTGGCCTAAATTGTTTGAACTAGCCCTGGCCAAGAAAAGGTTTTAAGTACCCTACTGGGACAGATGCGAAGCGGCAACAATAGAAGCCACACTAATGCAATCCAGGTAACACAATCCTGTTTCAAAAACAGGGGGAGGGCTAATTACAGTACTGCTGAGTCAAATTTCTTATGCCATTGCAACCCACAGGAACAGGTCAAAATCAAGTGTTATTCAAACCACAGTCATATCAACCTTCTGTATCAAAGTCACAATTTAAAACCAAGCAAAGAACTTAAAAGCTTAACCCATTCACAAGCCTGATTCAGTGCAGGTGGCGAGGCAGGGTTTGCATTATCAGCTTTGAGTTGTGTTTAGCTTGCATTTTAAGAAGAAACTTCAAAATTGGTAACTATTGCATCAATTCATGTATAGACTGAGGAATGGATCACTGCTAGGAACCTAAAGCTGGCTTTTTCCTGTACCTATTTTCCTAATTTTGCAGGAAGCATGTAACAGACAGCATCTCTGGCTTTCAAAATTTAAAATGATTTGCAACTGGCAGTTTTGCATACTAGATAGTTAAACAAAATATTTCTGCAAACCTGCCATTAGCATCCTAACATCTCACTTTCCAGTACAATGAAAAATTCATGTGAATTTTGTAGCTTTCATGTCGCTCAAAATGCCACTCTAACACCATGTTTATAGTGTTCAGCTCTGCAGCATGCTTATAAAACACAGCTCCGTACAGGTTTCACTGTGGGGCTTTCCCCACACACACACACGCTTTCTCTGCTGCTACCTGGTGCTCAGAGAAGATGAAAATATGCCTAGTTAAAAATAGGTAGGGATATCTTCTGAGATTTAAACAGTCTCAGGATTACTTATTACAGCTAATCAAAACACAGGCTATAAGCATCCAATATATGCACTTTCCTACCCAACCCATCCAAGAATTGGGAGCTGGGATGAGCACAAGGCTCTGGACTGCTCTCCGTGTGGGGCCCCCAACATCTCAAACCCTCCCCACCTCCTTTCATAAAATGGATGCTCTGGCATGGAAAATACTTTAAACTTCATACAGCAAACATAACTCAGACAGCAATGCAAGGAGAGGCACATGCTCTGTGCCCTCACCCCTGTGTGTTTGGGTAGCTCCCTTTGGGGTCCCTCTGTTCACAGGGTGTTGCTCTCCCCAGCCCTGACAGACACTTTTGGTGCTTCGTAGCCATTTAACTCCACTAGAGTAATACTGCACAATACTCTGGCTATCCCACACGGCTTTGGACAACACGTTTGGACAATTAAAATGTAAAAATGGCTCTTTGGCTACCATTTTGCATCATTTGCAAGCAACAGAAACTACACATGGCTCAGAACAACTGGAATAGATGTATTGTACTACAATGATTTACTCAGTGATGTCAGATTAACAATATGGATCTGTTTAAAAACACAATAATTAAGACAGGCAAAAATTAATGAATCAACTGACAATACAGTCAAAATTGTATTCCAACCAGAGAAAATAAGAGGGAAAAAACCTTACATTGCAGATCTATTTTCTTAACTGTTTTTATGCATAAATAAAAGCCTTAAAATGTAGATGGATTGCGTCCAACAGAACTACAGTAGCTAAGTGATAATGATTCAAACATTTTTCAAATAAAAGTTAAATATTTATAAGCACCCAACCACATTTCATAAATCACAAACTATTATTATTTTATTCCTGAAGCTTCCCTGGCATAGCATGTGAATTGAGTCACAGAAAGTCAAAGAAAAATCTCCTCTTTATGCACATGAATCAGTTACAAGAGCTGGAGCCCTCCACAGAGCAGGGCGCTCCAGTATCCCTACGTTATCCCACATATGGCCCTTCCAAGGCAATCACAACTGCAAAGCACAACTAATTCTGTATCAAAAAACAAAATTTCATCCGTATATCCTCCTAATTCTTCCCCATTAGCAACACAGGGCAGGTGTTTCATTATAATGAGGAGAGGGAGGAAGGAAAAAAAAATGGAAGGAAACAATAGCAGTCCTTACCTGTCAATTATCACTGGATCTGATGGAGTCTCATTTCTGTTGCCACAGCTTTTCTTGTCACAACAGCGGCTACAGAGCAAAAGCGAAAGGATTTAGTGCGACCATTACACTGTAAAATCATCATTACGAACATGGTGGGTTCAAATTGCCGGCTCGAGTTACCCTGCCAGCCCTGCCTGCAAATCAGTCAAATGTACTGGATCACATATGGGTTAATTACAATGTTTAACTTCTTGCACAGCTGGTTAGCAACAGAAAATATAAAAAGAGAAGGGGTTTTGCCCCTTTCACAAATAATAATTCAAGGATCGCCCGAAACAGGGAGAGCTGCCTATTTGTAGCCTCTTTTCCGCGGTGTTTAACAGTTGTCCCACAGACGCTGGCACACAAAATAAGGCAGATTTTTCCCTGCTGAGCCTGGTTTTTACATTTGCTTAACGCTTGTGTTACACATCCACAAGATATTCCTGCTTCCACACAATTCCCAGCTACTGGCAAACCTTCCCCCAAACTCCAAAGGCGCAATTATTCTCCCTGTAAGAAACACTGGTGTTAATGGGGGAGCTAAAATGCAAGCACCAGCAGCAGCTTTTTATGCTCGAGCGCGCCTGTTTCCCCAAGTTTTCTGAGCATGTTAATGATCACTAATGCCACGGAGAGCTCTGCTCTGGAGGCTGGTGCCCTGCGTCAGGTCAGATACAAAGCAGGCATGTGAAACATAAGCTCCGTCTCCTAAAGCACTGCTCCATGGCTGACCTCAAGGCTGGGATTCTTTTTGAACTAAGGTGGCTCATTGTTTCCTAAGAGAAGTCAAATTGTTGGTTTTTGATGATTCCTTGTCAGGGGTTGTTTTCCATAAGGAGGCATAAATATATTGCAGGTGAGTTCATAGGCAAGGTACTTGTTCTTGTTCAAGGTGGGAATCTCTCCTGGTGCCTCTGGAGCTGTGGCAGGGAGCTGCCCTGCTCTTCCCACCAGCCCATCTAAACCCAAGAGACCAAATCACAACCACAAAGGTCAGCAAAGCCTTTAGATTTCATCCACCCACTCACCCCAGGGAGGAAACCCCCATCTCACAAGGAAAGCTCCTGTTTGTTGATGTCCCTTAACAGAAAATCCCCCACTGAAGTCAAGGCTTCAAGGAATAAATAAATAAATAAGCTCCTGACTTTCCCAAGTCCTTCTTGGTCCCCAAGGACCTGCTGGACAAAGCCTGGGCAGCTTCAGGACTGCAGGGACGCCATCCCATGAGGGCACCAAGTGTCAGGCAGTGAGGACCACCCCGACTGCTCTCCCTGGCCAGACCTGAGCACACGTCCCTGTTCAATAAACTTTCTGGTCAACCTCAACCACAACCAACCAAATCTTTGGAAACCACTAAGTTTGTTCCCAGTGGCATCCCAGGGACCTGCATCTCGCCTGGATTTCAGCAGCTATCGGGAGGGACCGCTACTCACCCTCCCTCTCAGATGAACTATTTTCCTTTCCCCAGAAGGTGGAAGAACATCAGGGCAGGAAGAAGCCCTCAGAAATGCCACGCTATATAAATAGCCCTGTTGGGAGTATGACAAAGGTTCTCTTGTGTTGCTGAACAATAGAGTGAATAATATACAGTTACCCACCAAGATTAGCAATAAAGCAACTAACCACACTAAAGATAACAAAAAAGGGGCCTTTTACAAAAACAGCCTGTTTAAACATGGCTTTAAAAAAAAAATAATAATTTTGTTTTCAAAGAGAGGAAAATACATAATTCTTTTCACCGCAAAAAGCTTCAAGGCAACTATTCAGGGCTGAAACTTTTCACAGTTAACACATGTGCAGTATCTTCATTTCGGTGGAAGCTACATTGTTTGGGATTGCCAAAAAAAACTGCTTAATTTTACAGCACAATACCACAATTGATCCACCAGAAAATGCCAGAGCCTTGGCACCCTGAAAGTATTAAAATTTAGGAAGGAATAAAATATGCTGTAGGTAAATAGTCATGGGGACGTTTGGGGGCTTTTTTGCCTATAAAAGGACTTGTCATTGGAGTGCAGCTAGAATGTGTGGGGTGAGAAAATTTACCCACAAACAAGGCAATAAAAACTGCTAATCATTTTTAAATGATTAAAATGTAATTAGAAACAGAGTTGGCACAAGTTAAGACAATGCAGTTCTTGTGACTGAAGCGAATCAGGGCTAGTCCTGACATTCTCCCAGCAGACTGGAGGGACAGAAATTGCCACACTTACTCAGGCAGGCAAAGGTTCCCAGGCTCCCAGCACGAGATGGGCAGATACCACCATCCACACACCACCAGGCTCAGAGGCTGGCACCTTCCCGGGGCATTAACCCAGAGGGGGAGGCAGCCACAGGGGCCTGGGGACAGGGACACCTCGGTCTCACCTCCTGCCGTGAGTGGGATGGAGTCAGGCACTGACCAGTGGGGACAACCCGGCTTCGAGAGCAGGGCAACCCCTTCACTGCTCCTCAGGTGACCCCTTAATTTTGACCTTCCCAAAAGCACACCCCAATAGTGACAGTAGGACACCTCACTCTTGACCACCATCTGAGGGTGATGTGGAGGGGCTGCATGGCTGGTACGTCCCACCAGCTGGTGGCTCTCTGGCATGAAAGGAGGCCCTGAATGTTCCTTCATGATCTAGAGAATTATATTTTAAATTTTAGTCTGCCTTTAGTGTTCCCCCCCCCCCCCCCACCCCCAACAGCAGAATTGGAGGCCTCTTCACTCTAGTCTTTCTGTGAGGAGAATTAAAACATCATGCAGATCTTGAGTTTCAGACCTGGTTAAAAGTGCTTTTAATTCAATTTCCCTCAAAAGCTTTGGCTTTTAGTGCCTACTTAGCACTTGGAAATAAGTTCCTAAATATTCAGCACCCTTTCTCCTTTCCCTGAAAGAATTTTTAAATTCCCAGGAGCTTCTCCAAACCACTCAGAAACCCTCCAGCTCCCAGCAAGGCTCTGTGCAAGAGCAGGGAATGCCAGTTCCTTGCAGCCAGGAGGACAAGGACTTGTCTTTGTTGTTCTTCCACGACACCTCTCCCCAGGTGGGGCCAGGAGCCACAGCTCAGACACAACGCCATGTTGGCCAACAGGAAAAGCCTACAAAAATTGATTTTTTGGGGGGGGGCTTGCTTGTTTTTAAAACAAGTAGTCCTTGATAGTATGCAGCCTCCCATCATTTCCAGCACCTGCATCCCATCTCTGAGCACCCTACTGCTGTTGTCATCCTCATGGCTCGTTCCTGAGCCCCTCACTGTCCCCATCCTGCTCCTCCACACGCCACCACCACCCGCAGCTTTTACTGCTGCCTTTTTCCTCACCACAACCCTCTGGGGACCTCCTGCCTTCTTGCTCCCCATCATCCTCCTCCTCTTCCCTTCCATGTGCTGGAGGATCTCTACTCTCACTGCCCGGGCCCACAGGACGAGCCTCCTCACCCCAGTGTCTGGCACCCCGAACCCTCCCTTGCCATGCCCCCTCCTGGCGCGGTGGCCAGCGCGTGCCCTGTGCAGGAGCCCTGCTTTGTGTATCCCGGGGACAATGAACAATGAGGAATTAGGGGCCCGTGGCACGTGGCCAGTGCCGAGGCGACTTTCCGATCATCGGCTGCCAGGCCCAAACAAGTCGCCAGAGAGGCTGGGTGGGAGATTTTGCACAAGGTCCCAGCGAGGTGGGATCCCTTCCAGCAGTGATGCCATCAGGACAACCTCTGCCCCAAACTGGCTCCTCACCCTGGAGCGTGGAGGTGCAGGACCCCCTCACCAAAACAGCTGTAAGATCTTATTTTACACAGACAAAAACCATCTTTTACTCCAACCTCATTCTCAGAAATCACTGAACCATTTTAGCTGAAACTTTCCAAAGAAAGTCAGCCTGAGGCCGACACCCTGCAAAGGATATTTCAGCCAGAACAGTTTAAGTTTGGCAAAGCTGTAAGCCACTGAAGGTTTCATAATGGAAATTGTTGAGGCAATATTAACTATAGATGTCCCTCCCCATGCTGCCTACAATACTAATAAATTCCACTGAGGTTGTGAATTCTCCCCAGCTATTAACATTTTCACCAACCGTGTAGATTTTTATATCTGACAAAACACAATGAAATCCTCTGAAATAAACAGCCACCTGAAGCAAACCTCAGCTTCGCTTTCCTACCACAGCCAGGACTCTCTTATACATTTGAATTCTTTGTCTCCTCCGTGCTGTAGCTGTAGTACACTATAAATACCCAGCTTTGTCACATAAATGCAAAGTTTTATTGTGCAGTTAGCCTTGATAGAAAGCACTGCTGAAAGTTGTTTAGAAATTAAATATCTAAAACAAGCTATTTTAAAATACAGAGCCCTCACTATTTCATGTCTGAAATGAAGAAATTTCATCTTAGGGAGAGCAAGCTGTCTTTCACACCATATGGCTAATGGTAGTGCATAGCAATTAGCTGGGCTGATTAATGGGGAACAGACTCTAATTTTATGCTTATAATTGAGGCTGCATTTGCACCCCTGGTGCAAATTCAGCACATCCCAACTTCCACTTACAACAGGCAAGAAATCAAGAGAAACAGAATGGTGTGGAGAGAGAATTTTTTCCCCCTTCTAGACCCCTAAAGAGCATCAGATTTGCAATTTAAAAGCATGTTAGCAGCACAATAGATGACAGATTTGTGCAATAGGGTCAAGCGGCCTGGTAAACAAACAGCACCCTCTTACACACGTATGGGCAGCAAAGGAAATGGGGAATATCTAATATGAGCTGTAAGAAATTTGAATATGTCTCCCCCACCCTGTCAGGAACACAACATTTGCCTACTACAGTCAGTTTGGGTTTCTCCTACCCCTCCACCTTACGGCCATGAAACACAAAGCAAGGACTAGCAGTAAATAAATCGGAGGAGAAGAATAAAGCTCCCGAGCCAGTGAATTTTAAGAACAAAGAAAGTGCAAAGTGCTTTAATAAAGGGAACAACTGCACATCTTTCCACATTCCCAGAACAGAAATAATTTTGTCTCAGTCAAAGTATATTGAACGGCTGTAAATCTGTGATGCGGGCATTTGGTCTTCTGGTTAAAACTCAGCCCACTATATAAAGTTTTAATTTGCTTCTTACACTTTAGGTTCCTGAACTACCTGTAAGAAAATTATTTCATTGAAGTAGTTGATTCTGGCTCAGTGAGTTATTCCTACCACCAAACCTTGCTGGTTAAGGATCAGGACACATCACCCAGGACTAATGACAGATTCAGACCCTGACACTGCAGGCACTTGAACATGTGCTTAATTTTACTCATGTGCCCAGTCCCACTGTTTTACTGGTCTGTTACAGGAGAAAAGTAAAAGGCACTTGAGTCTTATCAGGTCAGGGCCTCCTTTAATATTTCCATGAATTGTTCCTAGCTAGGTATCCAGTGTGAAAGTCGTGCTAATTGGGCCAATGAATTTTAGGGCAATTACAAGTTGTCAGCATGACTGGGATTCCATTTGGAAAGGCAGAAGTGGCCTGGAGTCCTCAGCAAAGCAACAAGGCTCCCAATAGCAGCAGAGGCTCAGGCACCTCTTGGAGACACTGAGCTGCTGATTGTTCTGGAGCTGCAATGGGTTGTCTTTGGTTTCCTGGAAGAAGCCAAACCCACTGAAGGAAGCAGCCTAGAAAAACATGACATGAAAACTAAATCCCCCAAAATCCTGCTGCAAGGAAGAATTTGAGGGGGGGGCTGTGCAGGGTTTCACCCAAGCTGGCAGAGCAAGGAGAGCAACTCCTTCTCTGCCTTCATCACAGGGTGCTACCCCCCAGCAGAGTTTTATCAGGAGGAGCTGTCAGTGGAGGACAAAACATGCACGTCCCAAGAATTAAAAAAAAAAAAAAAAAAAAAAAATTAACCAACAGAGAAGTTTCCATCTGAGTATTTTGTCAAATACTGTCCCCTGCCAGGAAACCCTCATCCAAGTTTATTCTTTTAGAAGTGGGTACTAGTTTTTACCCTCAAGTTACTCCTTTTTAGTAAATGTGTTTTGTAAAAGTTACAACGCATGCAATGGCATTTTTACAGTCTTAAAACAAGTGATTGTAACAATAAGCTTATGCAAGAACGCCTTGTCTTCCACCAGGGAATTATTTTCTGCCATCGAATAACATGTAACAAATGATTTTTTCAGACATGCAAAAAACACCCACTAACTCTAATGAGACTGAGAGGTCAAGCTCTCTGAGGTGGCGAAGGGGTCTGTGGCAAAAAGGAAGTAGAAGAGGCTTCACCTATTTCAACCAGCCAGAACAGAGAAGGAAGCAGCTGCAGAAGTTTGGGGAAGAAGATATTTGACTGAATCAAAGTCACCAACCCCAGGCAGGGCAAGGGAGCACAGGGCAGAGCCCAATCTGCATGGGGAAGTTTAAAGAAAATCCAGAAGACGACATCTTTTGCACGGAGGAGCATCAGCTGCTCCACTCCGGCCAAGCAGGGACCCCACGTGAGCAGCAACCAGGACAAAAGAACCCCCTGACCTCACTCCTTAATGCACACCCAGGAAAAAAAAAAAAATAGTATTTTGTCATTTTGCTGAGGAGTTTTTGTTGGGAATTGGGGGCAGAGACGTTGGTTGCTACAAGACTATAATAGACTGTTAATTTCGGTGAGGAGACCTTTTGCGGGCTACAGTGTCTAAATGAAAACCAGCAGCGTTCTGTTAAGAATAACTCTTTATAAATAATTGAAAACTAGTGTGACGACTGAGACCTTGCTGCTAATTACACACACACCAAACTGTGTTGTTTTGGGATTGTTTAATGCAAGAAAGATAAATTTAAGTCCAAATATAGCTGTAGGTTCAACCTAGATTTTGGGAGACAGATTCATCTTCCCATCACTAATTAACTGGAAGAGGGGTATTTCTTACCTGCACATTATTTCATGCGTGAGCAGAACTCGGCACATTTCTGGGTTCTTGTCTTGGCCTTCATATACTATCGCCTAGAAATAAAACACGTTTTTAGTTGTGCATAAAGTTGAGTATGGAGAAAATCAAAACACATCATGGTAAGCAAAGGCCTAGCGAGTTGCAAGCCACAGCTCAGACTAAAAAGACCTGGCATCTCCACCAAACCTGCTCCAAGACCTGCAGCTGAAAAACAACACAAGCTGAGTACAGCTAAATTCCCTCCTCTCTGTTGCACATCTCTCCAGCGGTGTGTAGGATGGGTTTTTTTAGTAGTCAAGACAACCACAATTTTCTTTTCAATTCAGAATAAAATATAAACCTAATAGCATTAAAAGGAAGGGGGGGAAAAAAAAAGAAAGAAAGAAAGAAAAAAAGAAAACCAGCAAGGCTTGGTATACTTTGGGTCCTATTCATTAAAAAAAAAGAAAAGAGAGAGCTCATGCATTTTTAATTACAAAAACTGCACAGCCCAGGCATTTTCCTGGTAGCTCCTGAGAAAGGGCCTGGGCCTGATTCTTCCCTTGAACCTCCTGATCCAGCATTTTCCAGAGAGCACCTCCGGAGTTACAGGGATATAAATAAGTGAGGAGAAGGCCCTACCAGAGCAGAGGAGACCAAAACAAACAGAGGATCAACCGACTTAAGAAATTTGACTCTGAGACAGCACAGGGAGAATCCTTTAAGCTAAAACTGTGGAAAGGCAGTGTGTTCACATTTCAAGAGGAGCCTACATTTGCTCCCACCAGCAGCACCAGCAGCGAGGGATCGGCGTTACACATGAACTGGGTTAGTGCTCACAGCCCCTGCAGGACAGGGTTTCCATCTCAGCCCAACAGAGTCGTGTTTTCCAGCCACCCCTGCTCCCAGGCACCAGCCCCCCAGCAGCAGAACAAGAGTGAAGTTTCCTTTGCAACAGCATCTTTTGCTGGCACTAAAGGTTTCTAAACCTTTTAGGGTGCCACTCCAGAGCTGGGATCGGAGCCCCAGCCTTGGAGGGATGACCACCCCTGCATCTAAGCAACAGTGCTACCCTTGAGCTCAGTGTGACCTTTTCAGCCTCTAAAACACAGACTTTAAAAGAAGAAATTGGGGGAAAAAACTCAGCAGGTAAAATGACATCTAAGATGGGTCTCCCTAAAGTTAACAGTAAAATAGAGACTGAAATTTAAGAAGTGTGCTCTATGGATGTAAGACATTTTAAGGAATGAGATTAATTGGAAATGGAAGCATGGAAAATACTGAGAGAAAAATAAGTTACCTTAATATAAAATGAACTGCTTTTCCAGTCCTTACAAATGTAACCCACCAAGGGTAAGAGGTATTGTACCTCCAGAAGGAGCACAAACCTCAAGACCCACAATGCTGAAGAAGCATAAGCTGACTCTTACACAATTTAAATAGCAACATGCAATAATAATAATAATATTATGTATTATAAAATTACTTAATAATTCCATAAATAATTTTGGGAATGGGCCTATGCTACCTTTGCTAGTTTTAACTTTTTAACTTTATTTTTGTTATGCACCTTCCCCTAAAACCTGAGAGCCCCTGAGTTGGGGTTTTATAGCTGATAAAACAGAGGCTGCAACTAATTGCCACTAATGGGCCCAGAGTCTCACCTGACTTCTGCCCCTCATTTCCATCAGTGAGGCACAACAGCTGTGAACTCAGCACTGGGATAAAGGGGATGCATGGAAAGTCCCCCCAGTACAGATACCAGCAACCCCCTGATCCCAGACTGGGACCCCCACCTTGAGCTACTTCCACATCAGTGCCCAAGAGAGGTACAGATGGTTTGCAAGAAGCGTTGGAAAATGGAATTACATGTGTTACAGCAGGAGGTGGACAAATTCAGAAGAGCCCCATTCCCAGCATTAAAAGGGAAGATGGGGAGAAGCTTCTTCCAGGCAAAGGTAGAAAACTGAAGCGACCGGCTGACACCTGGTGGGGTCAGTCAGCGGGGACATTGCAAAGACTCCAGAAAACCCCAGATCAGGTTAGCAGGGTCCACCCAGCAGTGGGACAGGCCAGGCAAGGAGGAAGCTCATGGCACCTCTTGGACTTCATCAACAGTTAAAAAATAATCTCCCTCTGAGAACGCAGAGCAGGAGGGGAAAGAACAGATCTGAGGCCTTTAGTGGGGACAAACACCTCCAGCCCCCTGACACCTCCAGACAATCACAGCGTAACAGGAGACGAGAGAAGGCTGCTGGTCTCAGCTCATTCTTCTTACACTTTCAAATATTAAAATAAATTTACCCAGGATGGGTTAGCTTGTCGCCAGTGGAGCCAAGGAAGTGCTAGAAATGACAAACCAGAACACAACATTTACTTTCCTTTTTCCTCCTGCCCTATCTCCTCCTCTCCCCTTCCTGCTGCTGTGCTTACTTAACCTCCAGGTACCCGCTTAAATAACTCAACTAAATAGCAATAATGAACGGGCAGAGTCAACACTGTGGTACATAATCACCTTGTCTGTTGTGTTTAGCATCAGTGATCCCTTCTTTGCGTGCATGACATTCTTCTGCCTCCCTCCATGTTAAAGATTTGCTTCTCACTTTATTTGCATTCAATTATCGAAGTTGCACCCGTGCGCATTTTGTTTTCTCCGTGTTAAACGCAGCTCCTCTCACCTACCCTATTCCTGCAGGAATTTCTAGGAAATTCTGGGAAGCAGGAGGATGCACTGGCTTCATTTCTGAGCAGCTCATCCCCGTCTCCCCACTCCTGTGTCCCAATTTACTGGTGTGAAGCGCCAACTGTTTGCCCCCATGAATGGCTGCCCGAGAGCCCTACACATACTCGACCGCCTCGCGAACCACACCGCTCTGAAGCATTAATTCTACAATTAGTTTCAAAAAGGAAACAGGAACTGCTAAAGTTTCAGATCGTTAGAGCTGCCAGAAGTATTTTTACAGGAAGGATCTACTATGTTACTGTTGTGAAAATGTTTAACTCTCGGATTTGAAAAGCTACTCTTTTTAACAAAAATATCTTGATTTTTTTAAATAAATTATGGGGTTTTTAAGTACAGTTTTTGAAAGGGGATGATTGCGTCGGGGCTCCCTGTCGCACTAACGTCGTCGTGATTTTGTCAAATAGGGATCACATTAATGAGAGACAAAGTGAAAGTTACAGTGCATAAACTTAGACCACAGCAGAGCTAAAAATAAGCCCGCAGATACACATCAGAGTTGCACAACAAAACACCGGCAAAGGAAATGCAAAATTATAGACTTTGGGTTTTTTTCTTTTTGTTTACTTCATGTTGATTTAACTCGGTGATGTTTCATAAGCACTCGAAAATAGCATTTCTTCTCCCAAACAACCTAAACATTTCCCCAGAAAATTCACCTTCTATTTTGCCAGCTGTTACTCACCCAAGTAACCTTCCTACAAGAAGTCCCAGTGAGTAACAATCACTCATGCACAAACGGACTTCAAAATCAGGCCCCGAAAAATTAGTGTCAAAAATATAAAACTTTCTCACTTCCATTTAAATGAAGCTGCATAAAATCTAATTCAATTCACTGGTTAACAGCAAATAAAATTTACTACATTGAGCACGTCGCAGTCAAGTACATCCAAAAATTCGCCCAAACTTTTCAGCGATGGACTTCATTATAAAAAAAAAACATAATAAAAAAAAAAAAATACAAAGAAAGGGGGGTAATATAAAAGTCAAGGCTACAGCTCTCATTTAATCTACTTTTTCCCCAATAGACATGGTAGGATAAAGCAATAAAAGAGTTGACAAACAAGCTGGAAAAATACAGAGACAGATTTTGTCCTTAACCATTCCTGAATAAATCCAGATTTATGCTGGTACTAGTGAGGGCAGAATCGTGGTGTCAGTTTGCCAGTCAAGCAATCCTGCTTTCAGAACTGGACGAAAAACAATCTTGAAGGAATGAGATCATGGTCATTATATTACTCAGTTATGTCATGGCCTTGATTTTAAAAGAGTAAGAGAAGGAGAGAAATCACCAACGTGCATCTAAATCCACTTGCTTTCAGATTCCATCTGCCTCGAAAAACAAAGTATCTCCCTTACAGAAATAAAAGAGAAGGGAAAACTCATTAAAATTAGGGTCTTTTCCAAAACAGAACTGAAATGATTTGGAATGACGTTTACAGCCGTACACACAGGGAGAAAATAAAATCCTGGCCTCACCGAATTCAATAGGCGCTTTGCAATTGACTTCAGATGGGCCAGAATTTTACCCAGAGAAGATTAGGCTTGTATCCACTACATATCTACAGAGAAAATACTGTGAATTATATTTATTTGGCTTTGAATCCTTAACCCTCAGTTTCCCGAGGTTTTACCCCTTCCCCAGGCAAAACCTCGACTCATCCCAGGGAGGTTTATCCCGGACAAGCAGCGCGGAGCTGGTCCCGGGGCGAGGACAGGGAGTTCTTGCTCTGCCTCTCAACGCACAATTCAGAAGCGTCTAATTATTTTATCCAGTCTCCCTCTGCCTTTGATTCACAGCCTGCTTATCGATGTATTCACACAAATTAAATAAATTTATCTCTCCTAATATGTTCATTTTTAATGGTTTTCAAACATTCACATGGAAACAGCTCTAGCGTAAATATCTCAGAACAAATGGCTGTATATTATACAGGAGGGAGCAGTTGGGCTGCCAGACTGGGAATGCACCAGGCCATCTGGCTCAGGCAGTCTCTCCAAAATCCTCAGCTTTGTTTTCACCCTCAGACTCCAAACAACACATTTTCCACTGTGATGAGTTTACATTTTCCCAAACACAGGTCCTGATCATGCATGCAAATTCCAAACTTCTCCATTCCTCTCTGTACAAGAAAATTAAAATCACCTGCGCTTCTGACATCTCACCAAAGGCACAAGAAAGCTGCTAAAATCTGGCACAGTGTAAACTTTCCCCGTCACAGGGGTTAGGTTTTGTTTTATGTTTGTGTGAAATTTCTCCGAGTCTGCTGAGGCTCCTCTGAACTTATTGATAACATTTTTTTTTCCCATGCGCGTAGCTGCCAGAGAAGGGCCATGCCATGCACAGAATAGAGCTGATCAAATATCTGCAGACATCAGAGAATGACAGACAAGTCAACAGAAAAACCATTTGCATCCAGAGTTATAGCTCTGGGAAAAAAAAGTAAAATATAAACAGGGTTTAAGTCTGAAGGAAGGATTTTTGACTCATGAGTGCTCTCAGCAATAGACAATAGCCATCGAGTAAAACTTATGATTTTTAAGATGCCTGAGCCTTATTAGCATCCGTTATATCTTATGGATGAGAACAGCTGAAGGAAAAATGGGTGGGGAACAAGTATTTCAGATTTATTTCCTCCATCTTTCCTAATAGTGAAATATCTCAGCTTTATGAAAATACAGCCAAAGAAATAGAAGGCATCCCTTCTCCATAAACATATTAAAATCCTTTGACTTGGATTTAAAAACTCCAGTTTTATTAGAGCAGACATATTTCACATTTTGCAGGCAATTTCAAAATGCATCATTGTTAGAAGCGGATCTTCTGCAGGAGGAGCTGCTGCTTTATGGAAAGCAACAGCTAAAAAGTTTGGGGTTCTACAGGGTTTTGAGCACATTAGGAATGTGATCCTGACATAAAATGAGGTGCCAATACAACATAAAAGAAAATTTAATTAAGCCATTATTGACACCGAATGTTGTTACCCGAACTGGAAAGAAATTCCCTGCCACGGGAATGATTTGTGAGTAGCATTTACAATTTTTAAGTGATGGGAACACATTTCGGAAACTTAGTGAGACCCCCAAAAGCCACGTAATTCCCACTTCCCCCAGCGCTTCTGCGGGGCCACCACCAAAGGCCAAGTGCGATACCCCAAGCACAACTCAAAATGATGCACTCTGAGACCAATCCCGGCTGGGTTTCCCGTTTGGAAGTCCCCCAGCCCAGGTTCCCAAGGAGTGCATGCGCAGCCCAAGCTCCTGTTTGGGGCAGTGCGTGCACAGCTCATCCCACAGACCAGCTCTGCCCTGGGATGCAGCTCACAACACAACTCTTGGCTGCTTCAGTAGTGCCACTCTCTAGCCCCACTTCCCATCCTGCTCCTCAGCTGACAGAGAAACACGCATGCACCAGGACACGGAGATCCCTCTGTTCCACCCAGGACAGGGCTCTTGCTATGAGTTTCTTAGCTGGGCACAGCCACACAAACAAATCCCTGACTTAGGCAGAGCAGGAACACTCACATCTCCTCTTTAGTACGTACACAGCCCCCAGCACAGCCAAGCCCTGCCTACCTACTGGTATAACGCAGGCTGCTAATGGGACATTCCCATTAAATCTCTGAGCAGCAATCCTATGTAAAGAAATCCAGGTCTGATTTGCAGAAGGGCTTTTATTTTATCTTACCTAACTTAATAATCCGCCACTGTACAAAACCTTGCAATTTGTAACTGTGAGACAAAGAGAATATATTTAAATCTGATGTGTCCACGTTAAAAAATAATAATAATAAAAAAATACTCTAAAAAAAAAAGCCACAGATACTTTCCTGTATGATCTGGGGAACCTAACTCATTCAAGCTTTGCTTCTGTGGGATTTTTAATTTGCCCCCAGAAACCTCAGAGTAGCTGCAATTTCAGTCTGGGAATTCACAATTATCAAGTGTGTGAATGTGCGTGTGTGAGGACTGAGCAGATACTTGCCAGCTGAAACGTGTACGCTTCTGCAACAGTTTCATTTAAAAGTAATCATTTCATTATCCAATTTGTTCTCAGCGTCATGCATTAAAATACTACACCTTCAAGTAGACTGACAATATATATTTAACTTTCATTAAAAATTAAAGAATTTTCAGACAGTCTTTGCAATATTTAATTACAGTTTGATGATTTGAAAGTTACTTGAGAATCTTCTATATAATTCACTGTCATAAAATATAAATGATATATTCAACATTTGGGTGAGCTTCTGTCATGTGTTGTACTTCACTTCCTAATAAGCATTCAGTAACCAACGCGATCCCAACTCTGAAATAATTTCACTTTTGAAAAGAAAGAATTAAAAAAGGAGAAGAAGGAGAATTTAGCGTCTGGCCCCCGAAAAAATTCAGAGCAGCACATGCCACAGTTTTGACATGACAATGCCCTATTTTTCATAAGCAATTATAGTCATGCCTAAAGAAACTACAGACATGAAATTAATATGTAAACAAACATGTTTGCGTCTAAAACAGCCTTTCGCTCCCCGTTTTCTAACCCAAGCTCAGAGAGCTTTTGTTCTTAAATCCTCGCTTCTCAACCCCACTGCACTTTTCCCAAAATCTGTAATTTGCACTAACTTTGTTTTTCTAAGACTTCCTGAAATCAGACAGATTTTTTTTTTTTCTCCTCCTTCTTCATTGTGAACGTTCTTTAAAGCTACATGGTAGGTTTTACAAATAAACTGTATCTCGGGGGTTTTTTTCCCCTTTCTCTCCAAAGACCCTCTGATGACTTGATAATAATGAGAGACCAAGAGGTCAAACAGTGCCTTAGGATGAACTCTTCATATGCAAGATGCCTTTGTTAAGAAAATTATTTTGAATCCACTGCTCTCCATGAGTTCAGGGCTCTGCTTTCAACAGGATTATGAGCAGAGGCTTCTGCATTTCCGTAACGATAGGAAAGCTATTTAAAGATAATATTTATTGATAGACTCTCTCACACGATCTCCACTGAAATACGCAAGCTCCAAAAGGACTAAAAAGAGTTCATATATCAGGAAGATTTTGTTACTTTTAACACAAACGAACCAATTTGTGCCTGAAAACCAGGGAATGACAGCAAACGCTTTCCAGGATTTTTTATGAAGAAGGGTATGTAGCTGCTGTTTTAATTCCTACAGGGAATGGGCTCTGTTTGGAAGTGTACAGTATAACAGAGCTCAGATGCACAGTGGATTGTGTAGTAAAATTCACCCAAGTTCCTTTTTTTCTTTTTCCTTTTTTTTTTTTTTTTTTTTTTTGCTGTTGAAAGACAGTCTTCAATAGCAGGAAAAGATGTTTTGGGACCATCAAAGAGAGTTTTGTAAAACAAACTCAGCCCTTAGAGCTTTATGTTTTGCTGTAGAAAAGAAACCCAAATACAAGCCAAGAGTTTTGTCCCTGCAGACAACATACAGGGACTGACGTTTCCTAGCGGTACAAAAAAAAAACCCTTAATGTTTTTCTTAAATAAAATTTAAGAATATTCTTTAACAAGTAAAACAGATTAGGAGGGGAAGAAACATATTTTAAGGATGAAAAGGCTCAAAAGCGTTCCTAACTATTTAAAAGAAACATATTCTAAGAGAAAAATATTCTGACAGGAGCAGAAAAAAGGCCAGGGTAACAATTTAAAAAAGGAGAGAGAAAAAAAAAAAGGGAGAGAGAACCGATTTGCTCAGATAGACCCTTTACAAAAATACTGGTTTTAAACAGAAAAGTATTTTTTACAGGTAGGCACGCACGTTATTACTCTGTTTGGGAGGCTAAAGAACAGGCTTAAAATGAGGATTAATCCACTGACAAGCCCTGCTGCCCTCCCCGAGTCCAACACCGAGCTCGCCGCTGCCCGCGCCGCGATTCTGGGGGCTATTCCGACATGCAAACGTGTCGCGATACAAGCGCTCCTCCTTTAGCCAGCGGAGCCGGCGGCAGCGCCAGGAGCGGACGGACCGACAGAGCCCCGCGCCGGGGCAGCGCCTTGTGCTGGCGGCGCTCGGGGGCGGCCGGAGGCCGGAGGTTAATTCTTATTAATTAAGCGGCAAAACCATCCGCAGCCCTGAATGGGAGGGCTGAAGAGTCGCCTGTATTTTTCTCCCGCAGCCCGGCAGCAGGCAGGGTCCCGCGGGGACCCCCCTCGCCGCCCCGCAGCCCGGCCGGTGCCCGGAGCGGGAGCGGTGGCCCCGTCCCTTCCCCGCCGGGCAGAGCGGCTCCGCCGCGGGGGCGGGTTTCGCCTCCCGGGGCCGCCCCGACGGCTGCCACCCCCCTGCTCGGCGGCCGCCCCGCAGCACCCACCTGCTTGGTCATGGAGTCGATGAGTCGGACGTAGAAATCCTGCTCCGTCCTGATCCCTGAAACAAGGCAGAGGAGTGAGGAGCGGGGCCGGCCGGCGGCAGCGCGCCGGGACTCGCCCGAGGGCTCGGGCCTGCCGGGGCCGCCCGTGTCCCGGCAGCGCCCTGGCACCGAGCGCAGGGAGCGGAGGGGAACCGGGGCTGCCCGGGCGCTGCTGGGCTCTGCAGCCGCGGAGGCGGCGGGGGGCGACGGGGCCGACACCGGGGGCTCCCAGCCCTTACCATTGCTGTAGAGCAGCTGCAAGCGGTAGTGGATCCCGTTGTTGGTCTTTTCGCTGTTGGCTTCCTGAAGTCAAAGAGGACACGGGAGGCCGGAGGGAAAAGGAAAACTGTGTCAATAAAGCTTCTCCATCACTCGCACGCCGGGTGTCCCCGGGGCTGGATGGGGCAGCTCTCAGCCTTCTTCCCGTCCCTCAGCCCTGGACATAGCGAGGGAACAGGGGACACCCCCTCCCCGTCTGCCCTCCGGGACAGGGGAAGACTGAGGCGCCCGGGAGGCTGCCGTGGCTCCCGGGACGAATCGGTGTCGCGGCCCCGGGGGAGCGGAGTGGGGAGGGCCCTGGAGAGGCGGCCAAGTCCCCATGGGACGCCAGGGTACTCACCTTCTCCTTCTCCACGAAGCCCACGAAGGCGGTGCGCTCGATCTCCACGGGCTGCCCCTGCCGGTCGTACAGAGCCAGAACGAAGTGGAAAAAGTTGGACTTCCTCAGGTTGGAAGGCGGCTGCTTCTCGAAGTGAGCCCGGGCCAGACCCACTCCGCTGGGACCAGAGACACGCGGGTTAGCGGCAGCTCCGACGACGCGGCCTCACGTCCCCCCAGCCGCCTCCCGGGCCCGTGCCTTCCCCCGCCGGGACGCGGCTGGGCCCCCCCGGGGCAGAGCATCCCTCCCTCCTCCGAGTAGCCCCGGGGCTTTTCCCTCCGGGCACGAAGAAAGACTCAAGCTCTGAACCCCGCAGAGCCCCGACCCCATCCCATCCTGCGGCGAGCCCGAAGCCTCCCCAGCAGCCCCCCCAGCCCGGCCCCGGTACCCACCAGCCCTCCCCGGGGGCCGTGCCCGCTCGCAGCCGGCCCTGCATGGCGGGGGAAGCCGCACTCAGTGCCGCCGGCGCGTTGCCCCGCGGAGCAGCATCGGTCCTGCCACTTCTCAAACTCGGCTCGGAGCTGTCACCCCAGCGCCCATGTGCCTTATCTTGCAGCCTCAGTCCTGCGAGCCTTTCCTCCCGCGCCGGAGCGGTGGGTAAACACCGAGCCCAGGAGACAACTTCAAATATTTCAGGGTTGTCCCTGCAGAAACTTTCCCTTCCTTAGAGGGCTCCAAAGGGAGGGGTGCGGGGCGAGGTGGGAGACACCGGGAGATGTCAACATTAAACTGATGCCGAATGATGCCGGCTCCAGGGCTCAAGCTGCGAATCCAGCATCAGGGTTTGGTTCGTGTTTGGGGTTGTTTTTTTTTTTTTTTCGCGGGGAAGAGGATGGGAAAAAGGAGAAATAAGAGAGAAAACGAGGCTGGGCGAAGCTTCGCCAAATCCATCTTATATTTGGAGGGATTTCTTTTTAAAAATCTAAAATAAGTGGCAATGGTTTTACAAAGGGACTTCAAATAAAATTTCTCCTGGAGCACGCTTTGCAAACTCCCTACTTATCGGAGGAGAAGGAGGGGAGCTGCTGATTCTGACGAGAATAGGAAAGCGCGGTAGATAAATATATTTTGGATACATCCGTGCACAACCCGCTGCTTTTCGGAGGAGGGAAGTGTCATTTGAAGATCTTAAGACTAAATCAACAGCAGACATAGTTTTGAAAACTCCTTCCTCCGAGCGAACACAAGGAGCCAGAGAGATGAAACCTACCTATCCGTACCTAGCGAAACTCGCCACTTCCTTTATTGTTGTTATCATTATTTAATAAAAAGTCATTCCTACGGGACAATAGGGATAAATATTTAACTGGCGACATCTACGCGAAACTCACTGCTGGTAGCAGAGCTCCAGAGCCGGGTTTTTGTTGGCGCGGGGGGAAAGGCGCTGCCGGCGGGGAGCAGCGCTGCGGGCGGGGAGCGCCCCGGGGCGCGGAGCGGGGCGCGGGCGCGGAGCCTGCCTACCTCTGAGCGGCCGTGCTGGCGTCCAGGACGCCGGCTCCCTGCATCCACGTCCGCACCGCGTTCATCCCCGCGCCGAGGGGCTCTTCCTTCATGCTGCTCCCACTCCGCTGGATGCTTTCCTGAATCCCAAACATGAATCAGAAACAACAGCGCAAATCTTCCTTCTTTATTCAAAATTTTAAAAAGTGATAAAATCGCCAGGCGGACTGTTATATGTGGGGTTTTTTCTTTCTTTCTCTCTTTTTTCTCTCTCTGCAGCTGATCGCTGGAATCAAAGCAAGTCGGAGAAAGCAAACACAGGCACACACATTAAAAAAAAAAAAAAAAATCCAGAGGCAATCAGAGCCCGGTTTTGTTGCTGCTGTTTGCTGCGTGTGCAGTTTGTTTGGGTGCTTGGAGAGGCTGGCGGGGTGCTGGGGGCTGGTTGCAGCGCTCGCAAGCCGGAGGAGTACTTGAAGTCCCTTTTGTATGAAGACACCCCTCGGATGGCAGCAGGCAGAAAAAAAAAAAAAAAAATCTCAGATGGCAGTTTAAGAAACAATAGGACGAACGGGAGCTGCGGCAGGCTCTGCTACATCAAGTGTCATTTTCCAGTGACAAGAGAGGCAAGTCCCCCCCCCTTCTCCCCTCTCTCTTTTCTTTCTTTCTTTTCTCCCTCTTTCTTCTCTCCTCTCCCAGCCGAAGCGCTCTCCGCTGCTCTCCTCCCTCCTCCAGCCGCGCAGGAAGCGAGTTGCCGGAGCCGGGCGCACGCCGGGAAGGGAGCGAGAGGGGCGCACCCGCGGCGGCGGCGCGGACGGACGGCCGGAGGGAGACCCTGGGGCTCCCCGTGCCCCCTCCCTCTCCCGCAGCGCCGGGCGGACTCGCCGTCTCTCCCTATGGGAGCCACTTTGACTGTCCCCGCCGCCGAACACGAGCCCCGCAGCCCCGGCGGGCGGGGGGCGGGGCCGCCGCGGCCACGCCCCCTCATTTGCATCGCGTCATCGCCCCGCCCCTGCGCCGCCTCCGCCAATGGGCGCCCGCGAGACGCCGCCGAGGGGGGCGGGGCCACGCCCCCTCGTTAGCATATCCCCGCCCCCCGGCGCGGCCGGCCCGGGGGAAAGTTGCCCCGGAGCGCCCGGGGCGGGCCCGGCGCAGCGCGGCCGCGCCTTTGTTCGGCAGCGCTGCCCGGGAGCACCGCGGGGCACACGGGCACCGGCCCCGGAGGGGCTTCCCCGCTCCCCGCACCGACCCCCCCGGCGCCCGCGGCCGGCCCTCGCCAGGAAGGCGCCGTGCTCCCGCACAGCCGAGCCCTCCCCGCTGCCCCGGGGATCCGCTGCCAGCGCCAGGCTGCCCACCCCGACTGCCCAAAGCCGGGGATGCCCCGCGCCCGCCGGCCGTGCCCGGTACCCGAGCCCGGGACTGTCCCCCGCTGGAAAGGCGTGTGGGGCAACTCCCCCGCCGCGAACCCCCGCGGAACCCCCGCCGCTCGCCTCGGCTCCTGTCCCGCTCCCCAGCAGCGTGCGCTGCTTGGCGGCACAAGCACGCGATTTCCGAACAGGACAGTTCGCGGTGGAAGTTCTTTTTTTCTTTTCCTAGGAAGTCCGATTTTTGTTTTCCCAGGGAAAATAATAAAAATAATAATAATAATAATAATAAAACCAATTCCTGTCCTCGCTAGGGAAGAGTCGGGCCGGCTGCGCGGCGGCGGAGCGGGCGCAGTCCCGCATCTCTCCGCGGGCTCCCCGACCCGCCGCTGTCCCCGCATCACACTCCATCCTTCCCCTCCCCAAGTCGCTCCGTGGCCGAGCCGCTCCCGTCTCGTCTCTCGCACGGGCTCTTGCCGTGGAAGGAGCTCTCTGTGCCGGCGGCCTGGGTTATGCCTCCCCAAACGCAGGCTTGCCCATTTTTGCACATATAATGAAAAAAAACCCTGCGCATCCCGGCAAGCCGAGCGATGTCAGACCGCGGAGGCTTTGGGGAGGGTAACCTCTGAAGTGTCTGGGCTATCTCTGAATTGCTGCCGTGTCCCTCTATGCCCCCGCTCCCCGATCAGAGGTGCGGGAGATGCTGCCCCGGGAGATGGAGGCGCAGGCGGCTGCTGTCCGCTCCTCCCAGGGGTGCAGAGCCCCGCGAAGGGCAGCGGAGCCCACCGGGCTGCATCCCCCAACCGGGAGCCCAGCTAAGGGCCCGGAGAGCAGCCAGTCCAGTCTATCAGCACCACTGTACAGCTCCAGAGACACCCCACGGCAGTCCGACAATTATAGAGGACCCTCTCGCAGCCACATGTACATCACTTCGTGTAGTACAGCCTCCCAAACCCACAGCTAAGCCTCGGGAAGAGAGCTCTGAGTCCAAAGCAGGCACAGAGCCCGCTGCCAGTGCCTCGCTGGCACTGAGAAACTGCACCCGATCCTTGGCTTTAGGCGAGTCCACACACAAAACATCCACATCCCCAGCATTCTGCGTCCTCACATAGGAACTGTCACAGACAGCAAGTTTCCACATTCCCTGAAGATGCCATTTGAATCTTGACACGATGCTACTGTGTCATATCTCAGGGAGATGTGGAAGAACACGGACACACAGCCATACATGAATATTTACACCATAGGTACGGCATAGGAGCAGTTTGGCTCCTGCAGAGCTCCAGCTTATTGGGCTTCCTCCGGCTGCTGCTGCATCAGTTGTATCATATCCAGCCTAAATGCCTCCATGGTGAGATACATTCTGCAATTAAAAGCTATTTGCACCTGCACTGATTGCTCCTTTCCCAGGGCAGGGATCTGCCCAGGGAGGAATAATGTATTTGAATCAATATACTGAGCAGTTGGCAGATTTCACCCTTCAAATCTGTTCAGGGGATCAGGGGACCGTTTCCATGCCTTTTCCAGGATGCTGAAGGGAACAGCATCCCAGCAGCAGTCTGAGGGCACCTCCACCGGGCAGGGGGCAGCCAGCCGTGACAGAAACAGCGACAAGTTCTCCACTGTTTTCCTCCTTATACAAGACTTGTGCCTCTGTGCTCATCACACAGGGAGCTCCGGGAGGCTCTGCCTGAAGGCTGGGGGAGATGCCCCACCTGGGGCTTAGGGACAGTCTCAAAGCCACTGAAAAATTGCCATAAGGACGAAAGAGTTAAACACTGGCTCGACCCCTACAGGAGGAGTGTGAAAGAAAAGCAGAAGGGAAACAGGGAGGGGGTGAGAAAGTCAGGACTTTGCAAAAAAAAAGGAAAAAAGAAAAAGAGCTGGCAGCAGGCAAGGAGAGTTCTGTGCACCATCCACCCCACAGAGGCCAACCCTGGAGTACTGGGGCTTTGATTTTACAGAACTCCCAGTCACTTTCAGCACTCACTCTCTGCTCCCTCCCTGGGTCCTCTCTCTGGACCGGCACCAGCCCACTCCGACTGCAGCAGCACACGGATCACTGCCAGGCCCGTTATGAGGCTGGAGCATATTCCTGTGGAAAGCTGTGTCCATCCTTTCCTCAGCATGGCAAACAGAGCTGGAGGACACTGCAGCCTGCCACAGGGGAGCCCTCAGTGCTGGGAGTCGGCACTTCACTCTTCTGCTGCAGAAGCAAACTGGGGCGTGCTGCAGTGAGGTTTCCCTGCAAGCCCGAGTTAAATGCTCTCAATGTTCAAGACAGAATAAAACACACACAGACTTGCAGGCTGTGATTTGGTCCCAGGGGTGAGGAAGCTCCCAAAGTGAGCGAGAGCCACAGGGTTGAGCTGTGGATTTTGCCCAGCAACACAAAGCCAGGAGCTGAGACTGTGCAGCGCAGGCAGCTCACAGACAGGACCGGGACATGGTCACAGTGTCCCTGGTCATGACAGACAGCAGGGATGGAAGCAGGGGAGGAAAAGGCTGGCCCTGGCTTGCTCATCCTATGAAGGAAAAAACAGGGTTCCTGGGGAACAAGTGGTTTTGAGGCCTTTGAACAAGGGGGCCATGGAAGGTGGCCTCACTCCAGAGGACAAACATAAACCCTGTGAGGCAGGAGACAAAGGTCCCAGAGCACAGGAGTCTCTCTTACATAGGGAAAGGCCCCTCCTCTGCCTTGACACCATTTCCAAGTGGGCCCAAGGCCCCTCTCGCCTCTGACCTGGAGTTTATCCAGGACAACGCCCTCCTCCTGCCTCCAGTCCCTTCTCTCTTGCCCTGGGGCTCCCAGCACAGCGGGGATAGTCAGGCCTCGCTTCCCTCTGCCCAGACCCCAAGGGAAGGAAGAAGTAGTTGGAAGTGGGAATTTCTGAGAGAAAAGCCTTCTGCTCCCTCATCCCTGACCTTTGCAGCTGTGTGAGGCCCCCCCAAAGGGACCACGCTCCTTCCTGCCCTTCTCTGGAGAAGGCAGAGGAACAACGGACCCGTGACAATGGGGGGAAAGGGAAAAGCAGCCTCTCCTCTCAAGGTGGGACTGAAAGCAGAGCACTCAGGTGCTGAGCACATACCTGCACTTTTCCAAGGGTTTGGGAGCAGTTCGCTCATGTCCTCCCCAATTAAAATGCTTTTCGTAAGTATTTTCCTTACAGGCTCTTGTGCCGATCCAAAGACTTTCCATCCACAGATAAATCCAATGTCTGTCTTGGCAGGTGATGACACTGTTCAGCTGCCTGGGGTGTTTTGTTCATCCTACCTGCCTAGCTCCTGGAGGGGAGAGGAGAAAAAGGCTCAGAAAACTGGGAATTGGGATAAAATACTCTGACTGTCGTGTTCAGGAGGATAGAGCCTGGATGCCTCTGGGACGAGCAGAGGACCTGTCCACAGCGTGATGGTGACAGCACCCCACTTTCACCCCTGCTACCATGAAGAAGCAGTAGCAGGAGACCCAGATGGAAAGGTTCCATCCAGGAGCTTTCCTCCTCCTGCCTCTCTTGGGGGACTCCTGGGCTGCCCCTGGCTAGGATGGGGTGTCGGGGCTCCCCCGCAGGTCGGGGCCGGGGGAAAGTGGGAACCCCCCTCGGGGTGCCTGGGGGACGGGGGGATGTCAGGCAGCAGCGAGAGTCCAGCCGAGCGAACTCCTCAGAGGGACGACGGGACGATGCGGCCCCCCAAGCTCAGCCCCCCCGTTACTACCCAAGACAGAAGCCCCCTATGGCAACTCCCCGGGGGTGGGGGGCGAGCAGAGCGGTGAAAATACCTCGGGGCCATCCCCCCACGGGGCTGCACGGAGGGGGACAGGGAGGGAACCCCAACTGTGCTGCCGGGGCCTGGGGGGGATGGGGGGGATGGGGGCGGGTCCCCCCGGTGCCCCCGCGGCGGAACCGAGACCGGGGGGGGGGGGGGGGCGGTGCCGGGGCGGCCGCGCCGCGTGCCCACAGCGCCACCTGGCGGCCGCGCCGGGAACCGCCCCCGCGGGAACGGCCCGGAACGGGGGCGGGAACGGCCGGGAACGGGGGCGGGAACGGCCGGGAACGGGGGCGGGAACGGCCCGGAACGGGGGCGGGAACGGCCCGGAACGGGGGCGGGAACCCGGGGAGGGATCCCGGGGAGGGGACTCGAGGAGGGGTCCCGGGAGGGGTCCCGGGGAGGCGGTCCCTGGGGTGGCTCTCCCGGGGGGACGACTATCCTGATGGGAGGTGATCCCGGGGGTCGAGATCCGGCGGGGAGAACATCACGGGAGAGAGACGATCCCGGGGGAGGAGGATCCCATGGGGAGGCGATCCCGGGGGGCGTCGGTCTCGGGGAAAAGGTGACCCCGGGAGGGCGATCCCCGGGGCGGGGAGGAGGCGAGATGCCGGTGGGGACCGACTATGCCGAGGTGGGGAGATCCCGGGGAGTTGATCGCGGGGGCTGGTGGAACATCCCGGGACAACGGCAGTCCGTGAGAGCGGTCCCGAGGGGGGGCAATCCCGAGGAAAACATGCCCGGGGTAGAAAAGCGGCTCCCACAACCCCCCACCCCGGGCATCCCGGCACCGGGAGACCCCCGTTCCCGTTCCCAGGTCTGACAGCAAATGCGATTCTGAGCACGGAGGGTGCAGAGAAGTTGTGGATGCCGAATCCCTGGGAGGGTTCAAGGCCAGGCTGGATGGGGCCCTGAGCAAGATTTTGGTTCCCTGCAGTACTCACACATGCTTGTCATCCATTTAAGTCTAGGCTGTATTTATTTGTTTGTGCTGGCAGCCACTGGCCAGATTACAGTTATTTTATCACACAAAACCCTGATATGATTTTTACATTGTGAGTTCAGCAAAGCATTAAACATCTAATCAGCTGCTATTGGCTTCAGGGAGAGGTAAGTACTTGTCTCCCATTGAAGAGTGAAGGGAGAAATCCAGAGGCAGGCACTCCCTCCCTCTGAGAGGATGAGTTTAAGCATATTACATGGAATGGATTTAAATACCTTCTAAAGTTGTCACACGCTTTGCTGAATCAAGACTGAATATTATCAGAAGTATTTAAGTGGCTCTGGAATCTATATCTCCTTTTAAACACTTTCATAAACACTGAGGACTTTGCATCTTGGGATTTCTACTTAAAGGTGCACAAGCTCTTTTGAAGGCTGCCCTCCAAAATCCCAGGCAATTTCCCAGTTGGGGAATTGGATATTCAGTACTTCATGAGTTGCAAGTGTGCAGATTTCCATGTCTAGGACTGGATTGTTCAGGATTTGGCTGTTCTTTTTGTGCTGACCATTTTGAAACCTGTTTCCTCTGGCATTCTTGTTAACATCAGAAGGTCCCTATGACTTCAGCAGAAGCAGAACTAAGTTCATCATCTGGCTCAGAATTTTGCCTGGAGCCACAGGCAGGGCAGTGAGATTTTACCAGAACACAGCATAAGAGTGCTGTGGTTGCAACGGAGTTTAAGATACAGAGAGACACCCACGTTTATAGTGACTTTCCAGAGCTTTGGGCAACTTGAAGTCCCAGCTTTGTTGATCCAGATCAGGGGATTTCTTTGTTTCCATCTTTGTCCAGGATCTGTGTCACTCGAGGCAGACCAAAGACATGCACCTGTTTTTTCCTCATTTATCCAACCTGTGTAAAAAAGAAAAGTTCTGGTAAAGGGACAACTGGGCAGTGCTGGTTACATGGGAAGGAAGGAAACTCATTGGGAACTCAGGCTTTATTTTGTGTTAGTTAGAAAGTGTGTACCTGTTTTAAGATCTGCATTTTAGCAGAGGTAAAGCACATACAAACATTCTTACACACGGAATTTTTTTAGAAGTTGCTGTTCACTAACTAACACTCATGTGGGGAGTGAGACATCGTAGCCTTAGTGAAGCTCAGCTCCTGCTGACTTTGCCCAGGAAAGGGGCAGCCTGTCTGGGCAGGCATCTGCATGCACGTGTGTTTGTTCCATATGCACACACATCCATTATGGATGACACACAAATGCTGCTCCCACTTCCCGAGCAGGCTCTTACGGCGAGGCTCACATCGCCCTGATCTCACTGCAGGGCTTCGGAAGCGTTCAGAAGCCTCCCAAAATGTGTTACAAACGATGTATGGAGAAATCACTTCCTGCAGCCCTGAAACAGAGTCATTGTCATGGCACGATGAAGGAACTGTTAAACAGACACAGCAGCAACACTGGAGCTGGATTCCAGCCAGGGTATTTCAAGCAACTTGTAAAAAGTTCACTGATTCTTTAATGACTCCACCTGGCCAGAGCAGGACCTCTGGTTTATGTGCCTTCCAAAAAATATGCTGCAAGAGGAGTGTGTCTTAGTTGATATGAATCAAGCCAGTTCCTCTAACACCGTGTTGGTCTGGAATAGCTGTTGACCTGATGGAGTGTTAATGGGAACATTTATTTGTTTCTTTATCACTACAAAGATGTCATATATACTTACCCTGCTGCTGCCACTGTTCCCAAAGGGCTGTCAGCACCAGAGCCATTATAACACGACTGCCAGAGGTAATTTTTTCCCCCCCTCACACATTATTTCTTCAAATGATTCTGCAAAGAGAGGAAGAACTTGGATACAAAAATTGCTGGTAAAAGAACAGTGCAGTGTGATGTGAGCCATAGAAGCTTTCCTAAATGCCTGTCAGTCTCTGCCTTTATTGCTTACAGAGAGCAGCACAGGCACAGCCTGTATCTGTCCTGGCACCGGGGGTGTGTGCTGTGCTTGGCACTGAGGATGGGATTTGCCACTGGAGCTCTCCAGTTCATGGGACAGGTGACATGGACTGTGGGACAGGGCACTGTACCCCATCTCCATATCTCTTCATATTTCATATATGAGAGCACAAAGACTCTACCAGAGTGTTTTGGTGACACAGCCATTAGTAAATAAAAATTAGGCAGAAGCCCACTGCCTTTACCTGTGGAAGAAAAACAATCCTGTCGCATTTCATTTGTGTCACGCAATGACTTGACAGTTTAAGGAAATTGCTAATGGGACCTTTTACTGCGAGGTCACGAGTTCAAACCTGGCTCTGTCGGTAATGACCAGCAGTGTCTGATGAATGTTTGATGACGTGAGATTAAAATATGGGTCTCAATCCATTTATCAGTAGGAAAACCCTTCAACAGCCTGGGCCCCTTAAAGCTAATCTCGATAGAAAAGCCAGCGAGGCTGGAGCGTGAACAAGCCCCTCCACAGCCCTACAGTAGATCAAGGTCAGGATGGGGCCACGCAGATGGAAAAGCTTAGAGCAGTGAGGGCTGGGCAGCACCTTTCTGTGCATAAACAAATCTACTGCTTAATGCACTGAAATACTCCCACAACAGCTCGGGATGGGAGAGCCAGATCCGGGATTGTTCTCAGAGGGACAATGATCCTGGCATGAGGGGGGAGATGCAAACATAGGGAAATCCAAGATCAAGAGC
Source organism: Corvus hawaiiensis (assembly GCF_020740725.1). Taxonomy (NCBI): domain Eukaryota; kingdom Metazoa; phylum Chordata; class Aves; order Passeriformes; family Corvidae; genus Corvus; species Corvus hawaiiensis. The sequence continues at coordinate 4,199,149 of NC_063227.1, read as the reverse complement.
TGGCTGATACTAGTGCCAAAACTCATGAATTCACGATTTTGCAAGCTGAGAAGTCCTATTTGAATTTCTCGATATTATAACACCATCATAAAGTTGAAACTCAAATATCAAGGTAACGGGTTAGTAAATGTCTTTTTTAAACGTCTTTTTTTTTTCCCCAAGATCAACAGAAAAAGAAATTATTGCTTGATTCAGTGCTTTCCAAGCTGCCCCTCGCTCTCAAAAAGTGTAAAAGCATCGCTGGCAGAATTTGGCAACTGCTGAGAGGCAAAGGCTGACGTCTGAGCAAGGCACAGCCAGTGCCCTGCAGAGCCCAGCCCGCCTCAAACAGAGCCCAGGTGCACATTTGGGACGTGTCTGTAGCACACATGTGCCAGGTCCAGCTCAGCACCACTTGCAGAACCTGCTCTGCACCTCCTGAAGTCTCTCAGTGCTTCTCCTTCAGGCTTCAGCCCGGAGCTGCAGGAAAAGAGGGGGACTGAGAAACCGGGGGGTGCCTGCCCCAGCACCATCCCGGGGCCCAGGCTGCCCGATCCCGGGATAAAGCCACGGGAAAGCCTCGCATCCCTTGTGCTCGCAGAGCGTTTCCCAGCGGTTTGGAGGGAAAAGGGAAAAGCGTGAGGGCCATCTGGTGGGAGCGGGGAGGGGATTCCGCTCTGCCTCATTGTTCTCCGCAGTTCTGCTACGGGCTAATTCCAGCTGCACGGACCACCGGCCGGATTCTGAGAAACTGGGGAATGCTGGAGGGGGCACGACGGCGTCATTTACATCAGGAACACACCTGGCACCTCAAAACATCCTTTTTACGGGAATTACACCTCTGATGACTGTCACGACAAAGCACAACACACTCTGCCAAGTGTAAGTGATGGAGGAGGCCGCTGGGGCCAGGGGCGGGTGTGCAGTACCTGCAAAAACACAGGAGCAGAGGCTGCAGCACAAACACCTCTGGGGATGGGAAGTCGGGAAAAAATAAAAGCTCCTCAGCAGCGTTTGCAGGGTCAGAGCAGGAGTGTTTTTCTACCCAGTAAAGCTCAGCACCAACACACCAAAATCAGCAGCCTCCAAACCTTTGTAGCTGCAAGTAGAGAAAAGAATTCCTTAATTTTAGTATTTTCCCCCATCTATATCACATTTCTACGTAAGACTCTATTTCTGTTCATCTTTACGCTTCCTGGGATTTGATCCGTGTTGATCCACATGTGCTCCTTCCAGGATTTTTTAAGGCTGCAGAAATGACAATTTCCACACTAGTTACAAAATAATTACCCATAATAATTTAATAATGAGCTTTCCCTTTAAATTATTAACATAGGTAGCCAAGCAAATTGTCAATTTTAACAAGTATAAATTCAAATGAAAAATGCCAAATCTGTGTTAAATGAGACCAGCAAATTAGCAATTAAAATATTTATGCAAGAAGGCAAAAGATACTGTATTCAAGGAGCTGCAGAGCAGCCTCCCATCAGAGTATGTGACAGTGGCCTGGGTTTGCACATCCCCAGTTTTAAAATCCTCTGCAAAGGGAAGAGGGAAAAATATCTGACCCCATAATTGAGGCTGGACAGTGTTGACTGGCATCCCATGGGATTTCACGAGAATCCAAGCAATTCTCAGAATACCCCTGGGTTATCCTGAGCAGCAATCCTGACCCAAATGAAATTATTTCTGTCGTTGTTATCTGTGGGAATCTCCAAAGGAAGGAATTGCCTTTGTGGCCCCTTAGAGCTTTGTCACCAAGAGCAGAGTCAGCTGTGCTGGTTTTTAGGAAAGGGGAGGAAAAAAAACCTTTCAAGCTGAAAGAAAAGTACCAGTGTCAAAGCAGATTTCTGTCTCCCTGTGAATACAAATCCCAATCTTCCAGCAAACTCGGCAGCACATCAGGAACACAGAATGCGCTGGAGCAGCTCTGCTCACGATTTTGATGGTGAAGAATAACAATAATAGTAATAATAGTAATAGTAGCAGCCGTAGCCATAGTAGTAGCAATAATAAAATAATAATAATAAAAATAATAATAATAAATATACTGTTCTTTACCCTGTACAGCTCCCGGCACTGTTTGAATTGGCCGAACCGCTGCCGGAGCTCCCGGTGCCGGTCCCGCACTGCCCCGCCGTGGCAGCCGCCGGCACCGGCTCCCACCCATCTCCTCCACCCGGCTCCAGCCTCTTCCTCCTGCTCATCTCTGTCACCGCAGAGAAGATCCAGCCCTCTGGAAAGCGACCCCGGGCTCCTAGGAAAGAGGGAGTTCTGTTGCAGGGGGTGTGACTTCATCCAGATGTTGGTGCAAACATCTTTAGGACAGGTGTTTGGGAGTTGGATCCTCAGAAGCGATGCCCAGAGAAAAGTTTGGTCTCAGACTGGGAGAGAACAACATCAGAGGAGCAAGAACCCGCCCCAGGCAGCACTACCCACTCCCCCAAAGCACAGATGGATACAGAGCACATTTGTGTCCAAAACCAGAGGGGACAGACAGCTCCAGACCCATCCGTGCACAGACAGACCCAGGCGATAAAACGCCAGGAGAATTAGACTGCTGTTTTCTGTTGAGAACAAGGCTGGGGAGAAGAGGCCCATTTTTTGGTGAAAATGTTTCTGACAGTGCCAGTGAAACCTCCCTGGCACATGTGACAGCTGGACACAGGGACAGGCACAGCCCAGACACCCCAACTGCACCCACCGAGCTCAGCGAGGAGCTGACAGCCCACTTGAAATCAGTATTGAAGCACATTGAAGCGCAGCGAGGAATTATAGCAATACTCCACCAATGTGTTTGAGGTTCTCCCCCACGGATTGTTTCCCTCCACCTGTGCCAGTGGAGATCATTACCAGCCTTTGACCAGATCAGCTGTACCCCAAACTCGACCACATCCATGCAAAGATTTTTATCTCGAAAACAAGATGTATTTTAGCAGGTTACAATTTTTCTTTTTTTCTTTACTTATCAACACGTACTTTCTAACACGGAGGGGCTTTGAGAAATTAATTTCCATCTGAAAACAAACAAGGGCTGAAACAGTTTACAAAGGAACCCATCTTTCAAGGACATTTCCTTTTAAATTGCACAATGTGGCTCTTAGCAAGGAAAATAAATAAAACTTAATCCCTCTGCATTCCAGCTGGCATTTTTTCCCCAAGCTAGAAGCGAACAATCAATTTAAAGAAAACTCAGACTATGGTCAATTAAGAAACTGTATATCATTTCATTTATAAATACCAGATACCTATTCAATTGATTATTTTGATCCAATTTAGTCAGTTTTACATTTTAGAATTCCTAGGAATGAAGTAATTTATCCACATCGCAGTCTTGGGCTTTTCACATCTGTTGCTGCAAAATTCTGCAGCTCGTCTGGTCTTTGGCTGCGCTATTGGCTGAGAGTGTTTCAGCTACCAGATTGATTTAAGGATGTGGATTGTAAGCCTCCAGGAAATGGCAGCTACTGGGGAAATTTGCGTCTAATTACTTGTAACACAAAGAAATCTTTTTCTCCTTTTTTTTTTTTTTTTTTAATTTGGATTGGTTATGTATTTAAAATTTTCTACTACAACTTCTCTCTTTAACCAGGATGGTCACCTCTAGCTTTGTGTGTGTCATGATGTTCTCTGAGCATTGTTTAATGAGCTGCCAGCACCCAGCCCCTGCTTCTCCCCTTCCCAACCTCCCTTTTCCTCCTTACTCTGTCATCTTCATCCTGGTCTTCTCTGCCAGGGAAAAGAAGACAGAATCCTCTGGAAAGTGACCTGTGGGCTTCTGAGGGAGTTGTAGAGAGCTCACCAAGTCTAGCAGGCAAACTTTTTCTCTAGAAGTGTTTGTTTTCAAGAGAATAACCAATACCTTAGAGCCACAGAATGTGTTTGCTGCGTGGTTTATCAACTGGGTCATAACTTCCTTTATGAAAAGGGATGGAATTTCCTTGGCCAGGCTCTCCACGCCGACACTCAGCAGTCCCAGGCACGGCTGAACTGCGCCAAGGAGAGAAGCCACCACACCTTTAGCCTGGGTCTCTAGCAGGATCCAGTAGGTAAAATAGCCATAATTAAAAGAAATAGGCACGGACAGCAAGAAAACTGGTATCTTTGGTGTGTGGGGCTGTGAACTGGGATCTTTAATGTGGCTGCACACACATATCACAAAAATGGGGATCAGCGATCCTGCCTCACTCAGCATTGTAACACAAAGAAAAATGGAGTTCGAGGTTGCATTTACTGACAGCTTCATGCCAGCAAAGCCAAAGAGATTAGTGGGGAAATGTATTTGTCAATCTTTCCCACAAATATTTTTGGGGGCGACATCACAGGCAAGACTCAGAATGAGCAATCCACACACAACAGCTCCAGGCACTGCAGAGACTGAAAAATTAAAGGTCTCTTCATACAAATTTAACATGCAGGAGGAAGAAAGCCAGCACCAATCCCTGGTCACCTCCACAGCCCTCCTGGGAGCAGCACAAACCTACAGAGGGTCATGGATTGTTCCTTCTTGAGACCTTCCAACCCAGCACTCTGCACCATCCTGCGGGCTCCAAACCAGGGAGGCCTCCTGCCCTGACCCAAAAAACTTCCAGGGACATCATATCCACCCCAAACTGGTTCATTTCATTCTGAATGCTTCCCAACAACATGAAGCTCTTCAAACAGCCAGTTCTCCCCAAAAACGGGGGGGGGGGGGGGGGGGGAGAGGAGCGCTACACACTGATATCATTATTCTTGTATTTTGAACCAACTGGATTCAAGCTCTTTGCCTGTCCTTGCCAGTTAGGAAAAATGCAAAAGTTTGTTCTCAAACGTTCAGACAGTTTAAGCCCAATTATTTTTGTCTATATTGGAAAACGATTGAGGCAACTCAGAAATTTAATTTAATCAGGAAATAGGGGACTCCAAATTAAGAGATTTTCCCTTGCTGGAAAACCTTGTGTTTTTCAAGAACTCTCAGCCTTGGCATAAAACGAAGTGTTTCACTAGGAACAAGGAAGGAAATAGATTCCTCTGCTGCAAAACTGCCAAAAACCAAAGGAGCTGAGAGCAATGCAGCTCAAGGCAAGGCTTTCAAATCAAACCCCTCACCACAGACTTGTTTCTCTCCTCATGGAGTCATCCCACCTTGTGTAAATCCATTTATTTCCCTGAGCCCAGAGCTGGGACACCTGATAGGACTGACTAGACACACACCACCACACCATGTGATCAGCGCTCCTATTTCCAACAAAAAACCAACCAGCCATAAAATTCCCAACTGTTCCCATTATATCACCTAGCTGGAAGCATCTTTTCGAGTCCAAATGTTCATCAATCACACCACCATCATGAGTCCACATGAAAACGATGTCAAGCCTCAGCCTACAGTTACACCCTGATCATAAACACTTCAAAAGCATTTTTTTCCCCATTTACTCATGTACAGCTGCAAAGAAAATCAACTCAAAGCAGTGCCCAAGAGGGAGTTCTGCACCAGACAGAGCACAGAGGTCAGGAGTGTTCACCCAGATGCTCTGCAGAGCACTGAGACAGACAGGTCGTTTCATTCCTAACCTCCCTGCTCCTCCAGAGCAGCCTTCCCTTTTTCTCCTGTTCAAGTTTATTTCTTCTGCAAGATCCAAGCTGGCTTCGGTTTTGGCAGTTCTCACTTCATCCCTCAACTTCCTGACCCGCAAGATATGGCCTCCTTGGCTTATCAGTATTTATTTCCACCCACCCCCATTCTTGTAGGCGCATTTTTAAGTTCCTCCTAGAGCTAGCTGTCCCTTGTTTTCAGAAAATGGTATCCTGCCAGCATTTCTGAGTTGCCAAAACCCAAAAGTGAAGCAAAAATGAACACACTCACCACATCCCTCAAGTTTTCTAGTCCAGATTTTACTGGAACCAGATTTTACTTAGAACCAGTTTGCTGTGCCTCATCCACCCTGCGGCACTGGACATGCTCCACCTCACTTTGCCCTTACAGCTCTTTATAAAGGTGTTGGCACCTCATGGAGGTAACTTCCATCTTTCAAGCCCTGTTCCTGTGAACTCTGCAAGCCTCTCTCTGCTCCTCTTCCTCTCGTTTCCCTCTTTGAAGTATCATTTTTTCAGTAGGAAGTTCATCAGAGCTGTTCTCAGCCCCTCTTTGCAGGCTGCAGGACTCCCTGAGCCTCCATGTCTTGGAGCACCTTCTCCAGCACAGAACAGCCACTTTTGGGTCACTCCAGTGGGAATACCACAGCATCATTTTTCCTAAAAAATCACGTACCTTCCTGGTCTGTCAGGTTCCCTTCCAGTGCCACACCCACGTTTCCATCCTGTCATCCTGGCAGGCAGTTGTTTGTTGAACCTGCTGCTGGCCTGTTGATTCCCACCGAGCAGTCTCCAGGCACGCTCACCCACGTTGCTGTAAATCCACAGTCCTTTCCTACAGCTTTGGCAGTACCAATTAGCCATGAATAATTTAGGTTATAAATGAAAAGGTCCATGGCCAAGAGATCAGCCAGGCTGAGGCACAGCTCCTTGGCATCAGCAGTGAAAGCAAACCTTGGTGTTTGTTACTTTTTCCACACCACTGCTGCATTTATGAAAATGATGTGACGGTGTGGGATAGGAGTGGCCCCTGTGGTTCCTTCCCGCCCAACTGCCCTCAGGTGATCCCACAGGGGAGTTCTTCTCCCTCCCTTCCCTGGGGCCACCTGAGATACCCATGTGGCCAACAGAGCCCTCCAGCCCCCCTCCCCAAGGCTGACCAAGCCTGGCTGTTCGCAGTCACTTGGGGTAACACTTGCTCCCTACCATGGAAAGTGAGGGGATCCCATCCCAAGTTTCCCATCACTCGTTTCATAAATTTATGGGATTATTTTTCCACATCCAGGGACAGCAAGCAGAGTTTAGAAGAGTATCCTGCAAACACATTCTGTGAATTGAGGGAGAGCCTTTTCCCAGCATACTAAGGAGCATTCTGTAACAGTCCTGCCCAGAAAATCCTCACCCACAGATGTTTTAAGTGTGGCAAGAATGGAAACAGCCTAAATTATGTAGATTGAAAGCTTGGGCATGGACAAAACATCCTTTTGAGCAAGATTCAATTCCACAGAAATGCAGGCATGCAAGAGCAGGACCCAGACCATGGATTGACAGGAGAGAAGAGTTCAAGAAAAATATTCTCAACTTTTTTTCCCCCTCCCCAAACACACCAAGCTGTTAATAAAAGTTTTGGGATGATCAGTGAAAGCACGTGATAAATCCAAATTTCTGATTAATAGACAAGAAAACAAAATTGAGATACAGAATCAATGGATGGTGCAACTGATGTTCCCATCCTGTTGGGGGGAAGGAAAGAGATTTGGGGTTTGTTTGGGGCTCAGTAGCAGCAGCCTCCAGGAGCAAATGTGCCTTTGTGTTCTGCATAGGCCAAGGTCTGGTGGCAAGAACAGGGGAGAGCAGGAGGTGCCACTGGGACACACAGCACTGAAATGGAAATGGGGGAGAACACAGGCACAGAGAGTTTCACTCATCTCCAGGGGGAACAGAGGGCTATTACTATGAAAGAGCCTCTTAACACGTACTTAACTCATGGAATTTCAGTGCAAGAATCACATAACCAGGTGTAAAAATCTTCAAATGTAATTTATTAAGACATTCAGCTATGTCTGTCAGTCTACATCCAAATTTACTACTAAAAATAAAATAGTATCACATTTCACATTAGGAATACCGACTTTGAAAAACACTTGAGTCAAGCCTATCGTATAAATAAGTGACTAATTTCTCTTCATATCAAAATTCACATAAAAAAATTGCCTGCCCCCTACTCCCACCTATTTCCCCACCCCAGTCCCTTGTTCTACTTGAAGCCATGATGAATGTAAAAATTTAAGTATGGACATGTCCTTGTCAAAGAAAAAAAGGTGCAAACCTATTAACAGCTTTTAAAAGTGGCATTTGCGGAGTCTGATCATACACGATAATGTACTCATTCCCAAAGTGCAAATATCGCCAGAGTTTAATACTGTTTTAATTCAGCTGCAAGGGTTAAACATTACACAGCACAGTCCTGCAAGGCCTCTATCTGTGCCCTAAAACTCATCCCACTTTCCTCCTGCAGAGGTCAAAGTGTTCATGAGAGCTTTAGTTTACTTCATGCAGCCCACACTGTGCCCATTATTAGCAAAAGTTTCATATACATCAAAATATTGACGACTCCATCATAAAAGTCAAGAGTCACTATAGATTACATGAATTCAAATGCAACTGCCCCAAGAACACCCAAAGCATACACACGACGTATTAAGAGTGCTTCCATCTCCTGGTACAATCACTGCTGTTACATCTCTGATTTTTGCTTACGTGCCAATAAAAAATGTCAGCAACCAAAGCTGCCCATCCGTCAGAGAGCGGCAGCTCACGGCCCCTAACGCCCCTCAGGACCCCGGGACATGGCTCTATGCAACTCCTCTCTCTGACCAAAACCAAGCCAGCCTCCTGTCCCTCTGGCCACAACCTCTCACAGACCTCTCGCTCCTCTCAGCCCTCACCTACATCTTGAAAACACTCTTTCACTGCTATTTATTCCCAGACATCCTTCCTATGCCCACAGTTCAGAGAGCTTCTGGAGTCATTTCTACTACATCTCACTGGAGTTACCACTACCAAAGCAGCCCATAAAAATCAGCATGGGAGATTACATTTTGACCAGCATTAATAGCTACACTTCTTTCACAGCTGTGGAAGGATTGGTTTTCTTCTGAGTCAAACGTGGATCTCTGAAATGTGTTTGTTCCCGCATCATCCTCTGTAGCCTCAGAGCTGGACACAAACCCTCAGATCCCGAGCAGGGCACCCCTCTGGGGCTCCAATGAGTTCTGCAGCACAGGCTGCTCCCTGGCTGGCCTCACAGGGCCTCATGTCACTGTCCATGCTGTGAGACCCCCCCGGGTGGGCAGAGGCCTCGGGGCTGTCGTGTCCATCGTGGCCCCTGCTCGGGCTGGCCTTCACACTCGGCCTGTGGTCACATTCAGCACCAGGCTCAGCTGCATCTCCAGGCCTGGTGTTTTGCTCTGCACTAGGATTTGGCTGCTGCACTGGCTCAGGTCCCAGTCCTGGGAGCTGTGAAGGGCTCTTCAATTGGCAGTGACACAGAGGGCAGGTTTCTTGCACGTACAGCCATTTCTTAAGACAACCCGCATGAAAAAAATGGCTACATGGTGTGATTACAGCAGTTTTCATATCCTGAAAGACACACACAAAAAAAAAAGGAAAGGTATTATTATTTGTAACCCCATTCCTCTCCTCTCACCTCACACATCTAATGGGTTCACCAGGCATGGAAGAGACAGAAGCAGTCCACAGGCAAGGAAGAGAATGTTCCTTCCTTCACATGCACAATGTTTCATATGAGGGGCAGCTGAGGGGGATGGGAAAGGGGCTCAGCCTGGAGAAAAGGAGGTTCAGGGGGGACCTTCTGGCTCTCCACAACTCCCTGAACAGGAGGGGGCAGCCAGGGGTGGCTGAGTCTCTTCTCCCAAGGAACAAGCGACAGGACAAGAGGAAATGGCCTCAAGGTGTGTAAGGGAGGTTTGTCTTGCGTATCAGTAAGAATTTCTTCACAGAAAAGGTTGTCAGGCATTGGAAGGGAGGTGGTGGAGTCACCATCCCTGGAGGTGTCCAAGGAAGGCCTGGATGTGGCACTCAGTGCCATGGGGATCAGTCACTGGTTGGACTCAATCTTGGAGGTCTTTTCCAACCTTAATGATTCTCTGATCCACACACAATTCAAATACAGGCCAGGTGTTGCTTTCTTTATTACAGGCATTAAAAATGAGGCAAAACCCCTTTGTCTGTAAGATATTATTAAACATGACCTTTTGCAGGACGAGAATCACAGAACTGGTTGGCTCAAGAAACAACTGTGCAAGTCAAAACAGCATAATGACAGATACAACATGGAACACCACCAGAAATGAAGTGACACCATGAACTCTGCCATATAATACTAGTCTGGTGTTTTGAACACTGTCATTCAATCTGGCAGTTTTACTCTTTAAAGAATTTGTATCGAGTTTGGAGCCAATCCAATCCCACTCTTAACTGCACACTACTAATCTTAGAGTGATTCTTTCACTGTCACACATAACTACATTTCTGTTCAAGAGTAAGAGACTTTGGAGCTCGAAGTGTGACAAAGATATTATTTTCAGCATTAATGTCTAAGGTCCTTACATCTGCTGGCTTATGTTAGCAAGACCCTTAACCTTTTGATAATTAGGTTTCTGCTACAAAAATGACACTGCACATGAAGTAGCAGTGTCTGTAGACACTGAGCTGCTTCTACAGAATAATAACGAATCAGCTACAGAGAACATGTTGTCTTTCACTAACAAAATCCTCCAGTAATGAAGAAAGGGCACATTTGCTGCTACTACTGAGACGAGCTCAACCCAAACACGAGAGGTGTCCAAGCAGCTTAAGGACAGAGTTTGCTGTGTAACTGGAGAAAAAGAAAAAAAAAAAAAAAAAAAAAAAAAAAGGCAGTTTAAGCACATCCAAGCCCTTCATTCCTAAGAACTGCCTGGGTGACAGCACTCCGAATCAGTTTGCACAAAGCAGAAACCTGGGTAATTCCAGTAACTCACTGAGCACAGTATTACTCATTACACATAATTCAAGTCACTTATTTTACTAGCTGAAGACTGAACTCAGTCTGGGGGTACTTCAACTCAAGCCAATCCTTCAACACTCCCATTCCTACCTGGTAGCAGATGGCACAGATGTCATTGTGCTGCTCCAGCTGCTCCTTCGTGGCCACGGGCAGAGATTTTATCTTATTCACAGCGTCTCTGCGAAGGAGGAAACTCTTCCAGCCCAGCTGGGCCCGCAGCCACACGTTGTAGTAGGAGTGGATGAAGATGATGACGGAGCCCATGACAGTCCACTCTCCAAAGATGGTTTCTGAGACGCCGTAGGCCACCACGCACAGAGCCACCAGGAACTCCAGCAGCCGGTACGTGCCGTTCACGTAATAGATCACATCGTCCATGTTTTCCACTGGCTCTTTTCTGAACTCCTCCACCATGAACAGAACGTAAATGAAGAGTGTCCCAAGCACCTGTAACACAGTGCAAGACCATGAGCTCAGCTTCCAGTTCTGAACTGGAGCTTGAGTCACCCAATGCTGGCCATCGAGCTCTGCCCACACAACGCTCCCAAACTGGACAGAGGGCAAGCCCCAAAGCAGTAAAATTGCTGCTGAACTTCAAGACAAATAAAAATTGCTCTTTCTTGCAAAGCATTTAAGCTTGTTCCCAAATACTTCCCTTTCTGCACCTTCCTGAGCTGAGTTGATTAAACAAGAGTGCTGAGCATTATAAGGGGCAATTTAAGAAATTTAGTAATAAAAAGCCCAAGTAATAACAAATACTTATAGTATAAAACATTTCCTCTACTTACACTACTGTGTTTTGAATATCAAATTGCTTTCAAAGGGTTATAGCTAAGTAATGGCACATAAATGAGTACTCTGGGAAAAAACCTTTTTACTATGATAGTTACACCCTCAAAAGCCTTATAAAGCCTTGGCTTTATCATTTGAAATAGACTTCCACTCACCTCTGTTCTCAGCCCACCCAGGAGCTCTTTAGCCTCAGATACAGGACAAAGAAAGAGATTTTTTATCACCCCTTGTAATTCTGCCCTTCTCTCATCCCTGTTCTTTTCTCATCATGTATTTTCCCCCTCAGAGTAAAAGAATCACAGTTAATGCAGGGCTTCACAGGGCTGATGTCCTTACCTGAAGAGAGGTTAGAATACTGCTGGAGATAATGATCAACAGCCAGAAATCCATGTGGAAAAACTGACAAATCATGTAGGCCATGTACGCGGGGAACACGAGTAAGAACAGACAGAGGCTGACTGCTCGGAAGTGCTTCCACAGACTCCTGCAAAACAACACAATAGGTTTTTATTTTTCAAGTCAGATTGGAGTGTCAGAATAAGAATAGAATGACTGCTGGATGTAGGTACATTAGATGTTTGCTCAAGGCTTTAGCTTGTTGAAAGGAGTTTCTATTTTACTTGGGCACAGTCTCATTCCCAGCTTGCACGCATGCCTACAACTGTGGAAAGTTCCCTCTCATCTCACCTTTGCTGTTTCCAATAGAAAGACAAAAATTATGGGCAAAATAAGTACTTGAGATACTGAATGTTACAGACAGAAGTCCACTAAAATAAATTACTAAATGTGTAGCTGTTTGGACACTTTTCTAACCAAACAGAGGTCTCCAAATTAAATAATTCTTGCAACTCTTCTTCATCTTCAGCTAATATATGCGGGGCAAAGCTACTTCCTTTCATCACCAGATTTAACCCTGCTGCCTTTACAAGAATATTCCCCAATTCAGAGATCACAAAAGAAGAAATGTAGCAGGACTTGAACATTTATCTCTGCCAGTCCCTACTCTGCTCCTATCATCTACTTCTTCCTAATCTCCTCCCCAACCTAAACACGCCATCAATCTTTTCACAGCCACCCATTTGTGAAGGCTTTCAGAATATCTCCAGTAATTTACTATACTACCTCTACTTGCTCCTCAGGTTGTATTTTAACCTCACTTAGCACTGGAAATGAGGTACAGAAAAAGTCAAAGTATTTGGGGGCACAGGACAGCAGCACAAACTGATTAATTCAGTACAGGCTGAAGAAACATCAGAATGACTCTGAGGTCTGCAGTTCTGTGTCTGTGGGTGAGAGAGGGAGGGAGAGCTGAAATGGAATTTACCCTGTTCCTCAGTGATTTGGAAGTGCCTGGGAGATTTGGCAGAAAGTTAAAACTCACTGTCACCACAGTCTGCTTGTTTAAGCTGGGCAGATGCTCCTATCCTGGCTCTACTCCTTTTCCCTTTGTTTCCATCTTGGAAGTTAACTTGCTGCAGGCAGAACACACTGGCTACAAGTAGCCTCTAAGCTAAACAAACTCTACACATAAACAAACCTTCACTGTTCATTTCTTCACTCACAGGTTACAGAAAGGGAAAAGACAAATGCAACTGACAAAGATAAAAACAGATAAATACAAGAACACCACATACCACCAATACAGCTCTTCAAAACACAAATGAAACTGAACAATCCCACACAATGGGATTGTGGGACACTAAGGCAAACCTTTCACCTCTTATTTTGTGCCAGTAAACCGTATCATTTTGGGATCACAGCCTCACCAAAAAAATAGGTTTCACAATATCTAACACAAGGTCACTCCTAGAAACTTCCCACCCTCAGTAGCTGTGCTTTAGAGGGAAACTCACCCAGCTGCAGAGGAGGTTAAGAAAAAACATTCTGCAAATCCACACAATGGAGTGTGGGTGGGGACAGCATAGTCCTGGATTTGCTTAACTGGAACCACAAAACTAGAGAACTTAGACTAGAAAAGAAATCTGCATACAGAAAAAAAACAAGCCAACTTTACAAGCCACTAAAAGCCATCAATTACTAGTTTATCACCTCCTAAAAGAGCATTGAGTAACTTTCAGTTTAGGAAACCAGTCTCTTACTTGTCCCTTGAGGCTCCCAATGCCAAGACAATGGGATCAGCAATTTCCAGCATGGACTGAAGGATGGATGCCACCACAATGAAAAGAATAATACTGAGCAGGAACGCCCGATGCACAACTTGGAGCTCAATCAAACCTGTCTGCACAGCCAGGATCAGGAGCGTGACTCCTTCAGTCATCCCCCTGCAGATCAACACAGTCAAAAAAACAATCACATCTCTGTGTCAATGCTGGTTCATCTAGAAACACCAGGAAATAAGCTGTCTGCTTCTGTCACAACCTTTCACATGTCACTGGTTTTAGGTTTCACTGTTGTCTCTGTAAGGCTTTAACCAGGGAGGGATGTTTTCAGAAATGCTGAAGTGCTGGGCTTAGGAACCAAGAGATTTTGCTCCTGACAAGCAGCACTTGGGCTACATCCAGCTCACACACCACCCAGCACAAAGCATTTTAAGGACCCAGTTTAGGCAAATCACCAATTTTGCAATTTTTTAGTTTATTCCCCCTGTACCTACGCCACATACAGCTGTCCACTTCTTTCTGTCTTGGAACCTCAGAGTGACTTTAGTCCCACTGAGGATCACCATTCAGAGCACAACTATTTGATGAAGTACACACTTCACCAAAAGATGTTTTTACATAGACTACTCTTAAGCAGCCCCAATGTATTTATTCCCTTTTTGCCTCCACATCTTGGAATCCAAAATGTAAAACATTCTTTTGCAAATGGTCTCAACTCTCTATAGAGTTACGGGCTGGAGTCACAGGAAAGGCAGTGTCAGGATCCCAATTTCATGTTAGACAAGTTGGGACAAGCCTGAGAAAAGGCATTATGGCTACTTCCCATAACAATTTACAAGCAATCCATACTTCCAAATCCATCCAAAAATGCTATGTTTTAAACCTCACAGATTAGTAATGTTTCATACATGATTAGAAGGGAGATGAGGAAATGAAAATATGAAGTGTTTATATTATGCAAGCATGTCAAAATTTTTCAGTGACTCACGAAAATAAAAGCAATTGTAAATCCCAAGTAACAGCCCTGAATTTGTGCAGAAATGAACCATCTACCAAGGAGTCTGTGACAAGTATTTTCACCTCAAATCTTCTCAATACACACACAGACTGGCATACAAAAAGCCTGTCAAAAGTCAAAAAACTGCAATGCCACCCCTATATTTTCATATAAATCCCCTTTTTATCTGTTTCTTTTCAGACCCTAGGCACAACGAGGCACTTACCTGTTCATAGCAGGATCGTTCATGAACGCTCGGTAACCCTGCAAGTAAAACTTGCAGAGAGTCAGAACTCCCAAAGCAACAAAAGAGACTGTGAAGACCAATCCCAGCAGTGAGTAAGGAGTGCTACAGCATTCGGCAATACTGGCAGGAGAGAGAGGAAAAGAAACACAAAGAAAAGGTTGATCAGTTAAAAGCAATGTGATGGGCTCTCCGCTTGTGCTGTTAGCTGTGCAAGTTGGTTTTAAAGCAAAGTTGGACTGGTTTAATGAAAATATTAAAGTTCCACACCGCCATTAAGTCCTCCAATAAAATAAAAAGATGAGATGGATTTTATTACTTTTTTCCAAGAGGAAAGTTCATGGAGCTCCCCCTTGGAGCCAGGGCTGTGCTGTGACATCCCTGCAGTCCCCTCGGCGCTGGGCCACGTGGTGGCACTGTCCTGCTGCCGCTGGGGCTCGGAGCCACAGGCGAGCCCAGAGCCTCCACGCACTGAAGTCACCCGCCGGAATTTCACCCAGCACCTCAAACATCCAGTTAAAGGAGATGGATTCACTAAGGCATGTTCCCCTCCTATCCATAATAATGCACACCAACATCAGACTGATAAATCCTGTTGGGAGACTGGGGCTTTTTGTCAGCATCTCCATCAGGGTCAGGTGGGCATCACCTGTCTTTGGAACGGCTGAGCCTGAAGCAGCAGAATAAGACAGCAAAGGATCCCTTTCAGCAGGTTTCTTCCTCTCTTTCTACAGCAGTGAAGTCCCAGAGACTGAGACCCCAGACTTCATTTGACAGCTGCATCACCCTCGTTCAGGCTGCTCTTCTAGTGGTCCTAGCACTGTGATATTTGGAGAAGCCCAAGCCCCAGAATGTGCTTCAGGTTCTGAAACATAGCACTGTCAATGCCAGGTAAAGAACCAGCTGTCAGCCACGCACTACACATCCGGAAATACTCATATGCATAACCCAAAGTAATACACTGACACATTCACTTAAAAAAAAAAATCTTCATTTGTTCCTCAGGACAGTAGTCTTGAGAGAGAAATTGCCATGGTCAAAACCATGTCCTGCTAATTAACTGAGTGATGAGTGAAGCAGTCCAGTGCTCTGACAAAAGTTTTGAGGAAGCACATGCTTCAAAAATAAACAATGCTCATCCAAGAGACATTTACTTTGTCTCTTTTAGTGACTACTTAAACCTGAAATATCCTTTGAAAGCAATTCACAGCAGAAAATGTTGATGTGTTTACACATACTATTAACAGTACTTCTGGTAAGCCTTCAAATTCTGCCCGTTCACCAAGCCGGGGAGGCTGAAAATACTTCTAGATGTTCCTGGTAATCAAGATAGCGAGAAACACAGTACTCAAAGCAGTTATTTATGTATGATATTTGAGGAACTCTTAAGTTTTTCTTCAAAATAAATTATCAGAGATCAAGAATCCTGGTTTTTCTGCTTTTTTTGTCAGAGTAATGTTAGGACTCTTCTTAAACTTGATCTACTGTGCAGGAGTCCCAGAGGAGCTCATGAGCTCAAGAGATGCCTGGGGAGCTTTATGATGTTTATGTGTCAAGCACAAGTTTATAAATTCTCCCAAAGAGCTGAACTCTTCATGGCTTCTCAAAAATCACAGCAGTTACAAACCCATGGAAAAGATTTTGAGAGGAACAACAAGAAAAATGAAAGGCACAGAATAGTTTTAAACAGCAAATATCAAATGAGAGCTTCCCAGTCTGGGAAGAACAGACTTAGGCTACTCTCAGTTTTAAAGAAAACCTGATTTCCCTGTCTCCCCTCCCTGAGGGGCACTGAATGAAACTATATTGATTCAAGCAATCAAAATGGATTTTTCATTATAAAGAGGCTGAGCTGTGAAAACTCCTTGCCTCAGGATCTTCCAAATGGAAGAAGTGTACTTGAGTTTGAGGGCAGAAAGCACAAACTGACGGAGGAGTTTTTTTAGGGTTACTGAAATACTTATTAGCTACATCCAGCTAATGCAGCCTGACAGAAGAAGTTGGCTATGGGATTGGATGAGTCCTAGGAAGCATCCTGTTTGTCATATAATGGGTGGGTGTCCTTCCAGGAACCCATCTGCAGCCACTGCTGGGAACTGGATCCCAGGCTCCATCAGGATTTGGTCTGACCCAGCACAGCCACTCTGACCTTCTCATGGAAGTTGTGTACACCCCAATTGCCCCCACCTGAACTCCAGCCTCACTGTTTTAAGCAATCGTTCACTTAAAGGGCACAGATGCAGAATTCACTCACTTTCATGGAAGAGCACATCTTTTCTTCCACTTTGCTGAACAGCAAGCACTATGTTATTACCTGACCTGACAAGGTACTTCAGCTCTCTCCTAGGGGTCAGAGGCTGTTAGTGGTACCATTAGAGTTTGTATTTCTAAGATGAATCACTGCTTTGTCCCTGTTTTGCCACAAACAGGAGAAGTATAGCAATTTGGTGTAGGAATAAACTCAACTTCAAGGAAAAGGGCTGCTTCTCCCACCTCTTCTAAGTGCAGTACTCTACTGTAACAAAACTGAAATTGCAAAAGAAATGAACAGGAAGAAAAATTTCAGACCCCAGTGGTTTAGTTAACAAGCAGGTAACACAGCCAGTGCTTCTGCATAAGGCAAGGTGACACCATAAGCAATTTTAATACTATATGCAGTAAAAATCCTTTTCATAGCTCCTTAATGATAATTAATTTTGACAGCTTACACAGTGGCACCATACACACAGCAAAGCAAGAAGAAGCCCAGCAACTGGAAAGTCTGATTGGAAAACTGTAGTGATGAAGAAGTTACTAATCAAACAGCAGAACTAATGATCTCTAAGGACTCTGTCATGTGCTAGCTGGCTGTGTTTAGACAACCATTACCCCTCTTTTCCCCATCCCACTATGGTACTGTACCTAATCTGCCTAACCCAGCTTCTGCAGCACCCCCAGCTCCTCTCTGCTCTGCATTCCTGCTCCCCGTTTATGTACAAACAGCTGAAAAAGGCACGTATGTTCCAGCCAGGAGAATCCCTCAAATGCTGCCTTTCAGTAACAGCACTAACACAGACCTCTATCCTTTTACCTTACAACCTTTGAACTTTATAAAACTTTGTGTCTATACAACTTTATATGTTTTAGAAAGCTTTTACAAATCTGGCTTCTTTCTGGTCTTTACATCTCTACCACATTAACCACGTGGGTTAAAAAGTTGCTTTGGGAGTTGGGTGCTTTGGCTTCTTGGGTAAACTCAAGAATGTGTCCCACACCAAACTGATGAAGCAAGATATCCAAGGCTCAGAAAGCAACATAATCATGAATAAGATATCAGTTGGACTGAACTTCAGCTGAAATATCTCAGACAAACCCGATACTTATCCTGAAAACAACTTCTGGACCAAAGCTCTAATTATGGCTACTCCTTCCTCAGAGAAATATGTTGCTTTCTTTGTGAGCTCTCCCACAGTTCTATTAATGTTGTCTGCTCTGAATGGGATCCATGCCTTTGTAGGACAAGCTTAACAGGGTTTATAAGCATGGTCCCTGCAATAAGGACAAGTATTTGTTGGGTATCCAAGTGCAATAAAGCCAATATACACATCTGATCTCTAAAAGTGCACAGATACTAATTTCAGAAGACAGTTCCAACAGAAAACCAACTATCTGCAGGCTCCTGAATTACCTGGTCAAGAAGAGGAAGAGAAGCCTCTCTCTGGAGGCAGGCTGGTCCCGTGTACTGAAATAGGAATAGATCTGAAGAGCAAATAAGACAAGCCAAAACACCATGAAAAGTACTGGGACCACCAGCTGGTTCCACAGAGACATTCCCAGTGCCAGGAGCCCGTACACCTCCACCACCTGGGAAGACACAAAAAGGCAATTTGTTATTGAGTCACATCACCTGGGGTTTGATAACAAAAGGAAAGTCAACAAAACAGTCACAAGGAAGCCAAGGATAATCCACATGACATCAGCCACCCCAAAGGAAGAGAGGATGTACATCAAACTACTTTGACAAAGGCAGAGCTCAGGTTCAGCAGTGAGTCTGTCTGGCAGCAGGGAGTAGTGCCTGACTCCAGCAGCAAACTCTCAGACCAGCTCAATGTCCCTTCCTACAAACACCTGGCTTGGAGCTGCTCCCTGCAGCCCACTCACAGCCAGAGGGGTGAGGACACGTGGCTCTAGGTCATGCCAACCCCCTCAGACCCTCTTCACCCAGTTTAAGTCAGACTTACGTTGTTTTCTCTATAGCTACTGCCGAGCCACTGCACACATTAGAACACTGAAATGAGTCACCATTAAAAAAAAAAGTAGTAAATCTACTTTGCTGACCTGTTTCTAAGGAAAAACTTAATACCTCACACATTTTATGCTTAAATACCTGAAAAAGGATCACACACCTAATCCACCAAGTGTTTTGAAATTCATGCTTAAGACTTATATCGGAAGACTCTGAAGCTCGAAGTACTTCTTTTGTATTGCACAGACTAAGTTAATCATTTCCAAGAAGCTGGAACTTCATATAGCTGGACTTAGGTCAAAAGGAAACCGCTCATAACTACTAATTCCTCATCACCTGCTTCCCACAATGATACAGAAGCCATCATGGCAAGGAAATCTTAGCAAGTGCTAAAAAAGCTGACAAGCATGAGGGATATGACACTCACAGGACCTGCTGCAGTACCGGGGCTGTTGGACAAGCAATATGCTGCTGGCAGGGACACAGTGCCAAGCTCCTGCTTTGCTCACAGACTTGTCAAGGAGGTGCACCTGCCCTCAGGAGACTGCCCTGGCCTGGGACCAAAGCAGGCAATCCTGTGCAGCTCCTGGCAGAGTGCTCCACCACATCGGGAAAGGGTCGTGGTACGCTCATAATGTAGATTCATAACCGTGAGGCATTTCTGGCATCTTCTGCTGCAAACAGGCAGCCAAGGTTCTGGGCCTGCTTTTAAATTATACCATTGGGCACAGTCTAACATACACACAGACATGAAAAGCTGCCATGGTCCACCTGTTAGGGCTCTCAGGAAACACTCCTGGTGTTTAACATCCCAATATTCACTAGGTTTTGACACTGATATCAAACCCACAGTCAAATCCAGCCTGAAACAGCAGTAAACTCACAAACACCAGGACAACACTGAAAACCAACAACTGCTCAGAATTATAGCAATGGAAAAAGAAGCAGGAAAATATTCCAGCTGGAAAGGCAATCTCCTCCTCTGGAATACCCATCTAGGCTTGATTTGTAGCAGAGTTGCAACCACTTACATGAACACACCATGAGCCAGTGTTTTTTCTGCTGTTTCAGGAATACAAGCAAAGAGCAACAAGTTCCTAAAATACAAAAATCCTGGGGTTTGCCAGTACAATGTGAAAACCACTCACAACTATTCATTGCAATTCTACTACATGCATTACAAATTTTCTGCCATTTTTTCTGTATTCCCAAGGGAAAAAACCTTTATGCCCTCTGTATAAAAAGCCAGGAAAAAGAGTATGATCAGTGTCCAAAGGCCAGGAATACAAGGAATACTTCCTCATGATTACTGTAATACAGCCTGGCATGGAAAGATTTGAAATACTAGACGGAGCAGGGAGGAGACAAGCAGCTCTAAAGATGAGGAGGAGAGTTGGTTAACAGCAATATTTAGAACTCAATTCTGACAAACAAAAAATTAGCAAGAAAAAACTATTTTTTCCCCTCAACCTGGAATGTATTTGCAATTAAAACATTTGTAAGATGTTGAAGTTTTTTAAACGTAAGTGTCCAATATAAAATAGATACAGGTCTCCAATCCACATCTAATCTGAATTTGACTTCAGAGAGCCAAACTGTGCATCCCTTCATGCACATGGAACGTGGAAGTGCTACTTGCAACCTTTTGCAAAGCTTTTGAGCTGTACTGACATGCAGCTGTTTTACCCCAAATGTTACCACTCATGCACAGTAAGCATGACATTTCTATTCTCACTGGAAAACAGGATATTGAAGCTTTGCCAGTTAGCTCCCAAATTAGTTTTTAATTGGCAAATCTACAAGCCAGGGGAAGTTTTGATTGGATATTAGGAAAAATTTCTTCACTGAGAGGGTGGTCTGGCATTGGAAGAGGCTGCCCAGGGCAGTGGTGAAGTCACCATCCTTGGAGGGATTTAAAAGATACACAGATGTGGCACTAAGGGGTCATGTTTTAGTGGTTGGACTTGACGATCTCAGAGTTCTTTTCCAACCTAAACAAATCTATGATTCCATGGATGGGGTCAGACCATGCTAGGTGTTGTACAAACACAGAAGGATAATCCTGCTCTAAAGACCAACTACATACAAAATAAATAACCAGACACCAATGATCAACATGACAGGCTGAGACCTTGGCACAGGAGACACCTCCTGCTGCCAAGTTTTTGTTTGTCTATGACAGATATGACAGCAAACAAGAGCTTTAAAGAAGGTTTTTAAAGGGCTTAACAAGTTAGTTTTCAGACTGCTTCTGGACTGAAGAGCAGAAGGCAAAAAAAACCCCAGCGGCTTGGTTTGAAAAAAAATCCAGCCAGTGGCAAGAGCTAAAACACTGGTTCCGTCAAAAGCCAAGCAAGAATCAATCTTTTTATAGTGAAATATAGAAGGATGCTTGTACATACATATTTTATATAAAAAACCAGGAGATGTGATGTTTCTGTACCACTGAGAAAGCATCTTTTCAACTAAACATAGATCAGATGTCAAAGCATTAAGAAAAAGGACACGTCAGATCAGTCTTCTTGTTTGAGGTCTCAGTAATGTTGTTCTCTAAAGAAAATACCACAGACTTTTCAAACCACTGTGCAAGTTACAAATCACTAAGTCAGTGATTATTAGAGTCAAAATCAGCTTCAGTATCACTCCCAATTTAACACTTCTGTGATTTACAAACACTTTCATACAGAAGGCATTTCTTGAAATGAAACAACTACTACAATGAATGAACAAGGATTACCTTCCTCACTCAATAAGGCTGCAAATAAATTCCATTCTGACACAATCTTGTCTTTTAGCCTGGATTTGGGGAAGAGTAAGCAAAGTCCAAGCAAAGTGGACATGCTCAGCTGGCCAGCAGCATAATTCAGGCTCATGTCTTAACTGCTCACCCATCCAAAGCTATCATAAATTACACAAAGAAGATGCTATGGATAGGAGCTCATTTGGTTGGCTAAGAAAGGATGAGTTAACACACAAACACAGGTGCACAGAAGACAGCTAAAGTGGTTTTTTTACTTCTTTCCTGCACAAAAGGCTCAGAAAACAGAATTGCTACCTTCACCGTCTTACCTGGACAAGCTCTCTGTACGCAGATTTCGCCAAGTTATAGGGCACCAGCAGATTTGACGCCAGGAAGTAGAGAACCTCCAAGCCGGTGAAAATCATGGCGAATTTGTTGATGATGACGATGGTCTCGAGCGGGACGAGGCAGAGCCGTGCCAGCAGAGGGAGCATGTGCGCGGAGAACAGCCAGATCTGCTTGGTCTTCATGACGCAGGAGCAGAGCGTGCACACCACCAGCTGCCCTGGAAACGCGACACAGCAGTTCAGAATCAAGCTGATTATCCCCTTCAGGAAAAAGCGTATTTTAATACGTTATCTTTCCAGAACACCGTTATCAACATCCAGCATATTATGACGGTTCTAACTAGGACATTTCTGTTACGAAACCAGGCTCCTCTCCGTGTCTTTTGCTGGGTCACTAAAGTTACCCTTTCCACAGTGCGCACAGTGAATGCTTTCACTTCCCAGATTAGTGAGCTGTAAACCCAAAACACATGCAGAATCAGATTAATAAAGCCCCGGGAATAAATCATACAGAGGATAACCCAACAAGCCAGCCCTCTTTTTCCTCACCACCCCCAGCTCAGCTAAAATCCCATCAGTATCTGTACACACAGCAGCTTTTCTGAAGCCCAGCTACACTATTTCATCCTGACCTACACAAAAAAGCAATGAGAGGTCTCAAAAGGCCTTTAAAGCAACAATATTTACACTGTCAAGAGGAATTACTGGCCAAGAACAGCAACAGGAGAACAGCCAGGTCAGCAGCTGAGACTTCAATAATTTCATAACGCCCTGAGGCAGTTGCTCAGAATGATCACAGAAGCTTGCAAGTGACAGATAATTAACAACTAAATTTTCTTTAATAGCTGGTAGGGACACAAGCATGAGCAGGTCTCCCACACACACCCACAGATTTGGAGGGTGGTATTTCTAAAGCACTAAGACCACTCCAGTGTAACTGCTCCCATCAGAGACACTGAAGTTGAACCCCTGATCCCAGAGGAAACTGAATGGGGCAAAATGCACATTGCCTGAGTAAGAACAATCCTCAGTCATCATTTTGCAGTAAGGAAGGAATTCATGGCATATTATTTGAAAACAGACCCTTGTTCATCATCTATGTTAATTTATATCTGACCGCCACAATACGTGGTATTAAATTCAAGTGCTAATGCCCTGTTTCAGAACCACCTCCACAATGCTTGCACTTTGTAACTCTCCCCAAAACCAGGATCTGGCCTTAGGAGAACAGAGGAACCAGAGCAAGGCCAGGAACATCTCTAGGTCAGCACAAACTCCATGTGCTCACATAAGCTCACTGACCTTGTAAGCCCTTCTGGATGGGCTGGGGAGGGAAGCTGCAAGAGGAGAAACAGCAGCACCAGGATTTTGCTTTCATTCTGCCAAGCTTCCCTACCTAGGGAAGGACTTCTGCTTTCAAAATAACTGCAACTGAGCTGAAAGCGATCTCTAATCTCTAGTACTTAAGCATACAAAGTTCTCCCTCCTTCACGCTGTCCCCTTTCAAGTTAAATTCCTACTGTCAATCTGATAGATGTATTTCTGAATTAGCAGATGTCTCTGCAGAACAAGCACCCTTGCTCTCAGCAAGACACTATCAGCATACTGGGTCTTCTGAGCCTTAGAGAAAGTTACTCTACTCATCTCTTTAGACGTTCAGCAGACTCCAGCTCTGAAGCATTCTCCCTCTGCTTTGTTGTTCTCTGCCCACACGCAAGTTGCTACAACCCTATTTAAGACACCACCAGCACACTGCTGTGCTGTCATATTCAGGAGCCTGGCAGGCAGCTTGCGAGGATTTCTGCAACTCATGGTAACTAAGGCAACTCAGCTTCACACACAAAGGGACACAAACACCAGCATCCAATGTGTTCTTCAGCATTTAATAAGAGTGTCGTCAACTGAAATCAAGTACTGCGACAGCATCACATTAAATAATCCAGTGCTCTCTGGGATGACTCTGGAGCTCTCTGGTCACAAATTAGAGCCTCTGAGTTCAATCTCAGTAAACAGCAGAACCTGCTCTCCTCCAACAGCCACATGTGGAGTATGCTGCTCATCCCTGCTCAACTCTGGCCCTCCCACCCTTTTAACTTAAACAGTGATCAAAAGTTACTTGTCACGGGAAGAATTGTACACACCATCAAAGGAAATACATGGAGCACTTTCTCTGGAGGCTCCAATATCCTCCCTGAAGTGTGCACCTTTTCATTTCTCAACCCCTGCAGGAAAGGCATGAATATCTACAATGGAGCTTTGAGTGATGGTGCTTCCCATTCTAAACTGGGGTAGCAGCACCTTAGTTCAGGACAGCCAATCTCTCTCTGCAGTAAATCACACTATCTCAGGTGGGGCTGTACAGCGTCATCAACATCACACAGCAGGATAGCCAGAGAAAGTAGCCTGCAGCTCATATCAAATCATAGATTTTAACACTCTAGCTATCTGCTAAGACTATCAAATCCAGGTGAATGTTTGCACCCTGTAAACTGAAATGCTGTGGCCTGAAAACCGACAGACACAGCTAAAGAAAGCAACAGCTGAAACACCCCTGGAACACTCCAACCAGGCTCCTCTGCTAGGGAATGAGGCAATAAGGAAGAAATCCATTGTGTGAACTTCCTGCCCGTTCTTTTCCCTTCCCCAAACCTCCACAAATACATTGCTGACAGATAGCCAGAGCCCCTCAGCTCATAAGCTAATGGGAAATGTTCAACAAGAAAGCTGACATGGCACAGCCACTGTACAAGCCACTTGGAGTAGCGAAGCATCTTTATTTCATTCACAATTTTAGATAGCTGATGTTAACAAACTCCCTGGCTACTACATCAGTGACTGTTACTCAAAAACAAGGTATCCTCAAGTTAATACAGAACCCCATTACTGTGCCATAAGAATAAGCAAGTCTTCATGGTAGCATCACTTGAAAAACCACACAGCAGCTTTGGAAAGTTCACAGCTGACATGCTCCCAAAGTGGCTCACTCATCCAAGGGGCCATCTCTAAAGACATTTATTTCTTCCATCCAGCACTTAAGAATGTATTATTATCCCCAGACAACAGTCATCAGACTGAGTTAAATGCAGGGGAAGAAACTGTGAGATCCCATTCAGAAAGTATTCATGAACAAAAGCATTAAGAAAGGTTACATTTGTGAACCAACTGATTCTGTACATCATTCCATTAATTCTGAGCAGAACTTTAGGAACCAGAGCTGTACCAGTAGCACCATTATTCCATTCCCTTATGCACCTGCTTTGGAGCCTTTGTCGCAGTGCTGCAGCACAGCACCCTGTCAGAATGTGAGAGAAAAAGATGGAGCAAAGCACCTGTACATTCATTTTGCTGTGAAGATGACACCACTCAGTGCTGTGCATTCCTGAGACTCTACCGAATAAACACCCTTGTATACAATAAATCTGAGAAAACATTTCATATTTATACAAAACACTGTCAAGCCTCACAGACCACTTTCACAAGTCTTCCCCAAAGATGACTGCTTGTCATCGAGACCAAAATTACACTTTCAAGTTGGCTTTAAGAGAATAAGGAAAATGAAGAATGGGGATATTAAGTATGTTAACACATACATATTTGCTAGTACAGTCACAAGCACCTATTTCTGAAACACAATTACAAGAAGGGGACACTTTAGTATACCTGCTACAATCCAAAACAGTACTGGATAAAACCATTATCTTTTTCTCACTTGTTTTTAATCCCTATCAAAACCTGGATGCAGCATGCTGGGTTTGACTGTCAGTTTAGTTTTTAAGTGTTACTGAATGACACAATGCCTCCTGATCCCTTCCTGCCCAGGCCTGCCTGCTGCTTTGTGAAGCTCTCTGAGGGATTCTGCTTTACCATGGAACCCCGCATTGCACCTGGGAGTGATTCACAGGACTAATTACAAACATTTTCTCATAAAAAACACGCCAAAAGCTTTAGTTGTAATTTGGTGTGATTTGACAAGACAGAAAAATAGATCTAGACATCTAGAAGAGAGAAGAAGTGATACCTAAATAATATTTCCTTGAAAATTACCAATGTTACTTCTATTAAAAATATTAAAATCAAAGACAAATGCCGCATTTGAAAGTAAGGATGCAAGCAAACAGGAGATGTGTAAATGCTGTCAGACCTAACATGCTGTAAACTAGTAAACCCATTTTTATCTGCCAGTAGCAGCTGCAAGCAAGCAGAAAACAGCTGAGTTTTGCCAACAGTACATGGCTGACTAAATCTGTCAATAATCTGATGAAAACCATAGATCTTAGTGAAAGGAATTAAGGAAGATTTTTCTTCCAAGCTTGTCTCGGGCTTCATTTTAAAATACACATGGGGTGGGTGGGTGTATTCCAGTATCCTCTCAGGAGAACATATGGTTTGGTGTAACAACCTTAACACTGAATTTATTCTCTTCCAGTCAGAGTTCAAAGGGTAAGGAAACACTCTGGGAAGTCCAATTCTTTGTGATTTATTTGGGATTTTTAGGTAGGGAAGTCATCTCTGCTATTAATCAAACAAATGTGTTTGACTTGTTATTCCTTAACTCTTTAATTAAAATATCCTCAGGGCTCTGTAAAAAAATAGTAGCCTGTAGTCCCATGCATACACCCGCCAGTGTATTTCACCAGATTCTGTAAGAGAATTACAGTGTTCAGCTATAAAGCCAATAAAGAATTAATGTGTGCAACACCTGAACTGACAAAAACACTACAAATGCATGTTACTATTGAAATTTCTACAGTACTTTCCACATAAAAGTTATTATAGACACTCCAGTTGTTCTGAATCAGACTGCAAGTCTGAGAATAACAAAGGCAGAGCATAACAAACAGACCTGGAAAATATTTCAGAGCTGCAAGTATGGAGTATTGGTAAATCAGTGGCACAGAAAGAGCCAGGCAGGATGCAGCTATCCTCCCATGCCTCTTGCATATTAATAAGAATCACAACAAATTAAAGTAATAAAAGAGATTTGAAACCAAGAGGTAAAACATGCACAGGTTTCAATGAAGAGAATTAGAATCTCTCCTCTCAATTATTTAAAGCACTTACCTACTAAAGCAGTCATGAAACGGTTCATAGAGAGAGGCTCCAAGTACATTGGTCCTTCATAGCCTGATTCCAATTCACTCCTCACATAATCCCTAAAAAACACAAACCCACAAACTATTATGACCCATCTGATTCAGACAAGAAGCAATTTATTCATTCCACAGATATGTAACTTCAGTGTATGTCACAGCCAATTAACTAAAATTGCAAAAAGCAGTATTAGCACTACTGTTCCAGCAGCCACACTGATGGAAGGCTCTAACTGAGGCATGACTTAAGTGAGAGCAGAATTATCTGTAATTAGACTCACTGGCAGAGCTGTAAAAATCCTTTGGGACATCTGAGCTGTTCTTCAGAGCGTGGCCTCAAACTGCTTATTGACAAAGCCTCTTAAGCACCATTCCATTTTTAAGTATCCTTATTAAGTGTTTTTCTTCCTAACAATAATTTCTTTTCCTACCATCAACATGTGAAAAAAAAACTTGAGAGCTTGACAGAGATCTTCCAATTTAATGCTTACAGTATTTTGCACTTAAGAAGTTCTTTGCATTCAATTAAAAAATAGGTATGAAGGAAAAGCAATAGTCATGGACTAGTCAGGAACAGAGTTGCTACATCACCCTTCTGTCCAACACTATTTAAAAGTTTAGTTCTATCCTACCAGATACCCACAAACTGATAAAACACTATTGACAGACACAGTAAGAGAGCCTGGAGATCTGTAATTCCCCTCAGAAAAGGTGGGCTGGGAGGGTGGGCTCTGGCAACCAAAGTGAAAGGTAAGAACCTGCGGACCCTATGAAGTTTTCTGCTGTTGAGGGTCATCCATTGGCTCTGCCCTCGAGTAGGTTAACACATCAACAGAACTCAAATATGAAGCTCACACGAAGAGCAGGTATTTCACACTTTCACAGCAGGAATTCTGCAGCGGCTCCTTAATCCCCTGCCATCAGCCAGCAGGCAATACTCCTGACCTTCCACATGCAGATCCCAGACCCGTGTTTCTGCCATGCCCTGCGACGCTTCCTGTTCCACTCCAGGGCAGCTGCAGCTTCACCCTTGTTAGGACACCACCAGCTCTGGCATCAGCAGCACAAAAACCCTGTGCTTGTTTCTGGCTGATCCTGTCCAGCCATTCACATCTACC
The DNA here is from genome assembly GCF_020740725.1 of Corvus hawaiiensis. Lineage (NCBI taxonomy): Eukaryota > Metazoa > Chordata > Aves > Passeriformes > Corvidae > Corvus > Corvus hawaiiensis. The sequence continues at coordinate 4,170,849 of NC_063227.1, read as the reverse complement.
TGCATCACATCCTAGGAACACCAGACACACACACTTGATCTCACCCTGCATGGAGCTCGCAGAGTCTGTTTGCTCAAGGGGCAATTCAGTTATTCTGTGTTTATTTTTATCAGTGAGGCAAACCAAACTTGCTGGGAACAGATGCAGACAAAGCATAGCAAACAGGACCAGAAACCACAGCCAATACAAGAATTGCTCTTTTTATTTCAGTGCATAAATATATATTTCAGTGCTACTGGGACCGTTCGCTTCTTCCCAGAAATGTGGAAATACACCCTGCTCCTAGGATTAGCTTGCTGCCCCAAGCAAAGATATTCCCATTTTCACTTGCAAAAAAATCTCTGGAATTCAAGACATAAATCTGTAAGTACTAAAACAAACACCTCAAAGCCTGTTCTTCATAGCCGACAACGCTGCCTACTCAGAGCAGCTTTTCAAGTGTCATAGTGTATATGAGGTATGTTGAAATGGGTTCTTTAGACTGCAACTTAAAATTAAAAACACATTAGGACTGAAAAGGTACCTAAAACAACAATTCTAGACAGAAATCTTCCCCTTGTTCTCCAGGTCTATCTAAGCACAAGCGCTTTTTTTCCACCTTCCAAAATCCGTAAGGTTGTAATCCTTGGGGCAAAGGGTATTTTTTTTATTTATTTACATCATATGGACCAGCAGAAAGCACTTTCTGAAAGCATCAACAACACAAACAGGATAATCCGTCAGTTACAAAAGAGGAAAAAAAAAAATAACAGCACTTGCAGAATGCTGAAGATGGCTTTTTTTCTTAGCAAAATCATGCTCCATCATCCTCATTTTGGGTGAAAACACAGGCTATCCCTAAGCTGCTGGAAGGAAAGCAGTGAAGACATCAAGTTTCTTCTATATTTGTTAGGAAACAGGTTACAAAATCATCCAGGATACCAAATACAGCAAGATGACCTTACACAATTTAGCCAAGAAACACGAACAAAGCTGCACTTACAGTTGCTTCTTCAACACCAAAACGTGCTTGGAGATGACCCAAATTTCTTTGAGCTACATTTCTTGCTGTTGTCTGATTCAGTCATCTGCACAGAGGTCTGCACTTGGCTGAATTCTCTAAGTAACTCTCAATTATAATTGAGTTTTAGGCCCACCAGCTTGGAGAAGCAATGTTTTAAGATCTCCTAAATTTTTTAAACAGTATTTGTATATGATGTCTGAATGAGGAAAGTGAAAGCAATGATTCTCTTATTACCAGTACAAACACAAGGATCTTTTGGCACAGACACCAATCAGAAGATGCCTCGAACAGCTGCAGTGCCATACAAGATGCTGAAAAAAGCAAGTGCCTGCACTCAATTTTGATCAATTAAAGCTGTATTAATCTGCAGCTTTTACATTTGAGGATTGTTCACTTTACTGCAGCAATGTAAGAAAACAAGAATGCCAGAATCATTATTTACTAGTTAATGAAATGACTGAAACTACATTACTTTGGAAAATTAGGATTTAAGGAAAAAAGCTTAGATCAGACTGCCTGCTGCTCATCCTGTAGATGCATTCCCAGCCTCATTTAATCCAACTGCTGGCCTGTTAACAGGTACCCATGGACAGCCACGACTAAATTGCCCTACAAAGGTAAAGAGATACAGAGTGTCACATGTGATCATTTTTTTGTTACTGAAATACAAAAACATCTTCCACTACTAAAAATACGCTTCCTAATTGACTCACATAAGGCACAGTGGTTATCTGACCTGACTCATATTGCTGACATTTAGTTTGGCTGATTAATCTCCACTGTCAACATCAAACGCACTCTCCTAGGTTTCTAATGTCTACAGACAACCTTAAAATTAAGTGTATTTTAAGTTTATCCGTAAGAAATAATTCAGTCTCCTGCTCCCTCCTTTCTCATTTTAAGCTCTGCGAGGCTCAACACACCTGGGACATAATCATAATAAAACTGCAAAACATGAAGTAAGATAATGATGTAGACTCCAGTTTTAGCATTAAGAGTGTGTTTAATTGCATCACTTCTGTTCTGCATAACTGCACCACTTATTTTCCCAAGTTGCTTTTTGCTGGAAATGGGTAAAAGAAATGTGATCCTTTTAAGCAAAACATTTGTGCTACTACATGTAAAACAAAACCAGCGTCCACCTTTCTTTCAGGAGCAGCAGGACTGTGGTAAATTAATTTAGTTCGCTGAATTCTTTTAAACTGCATTCTTTTGCCTGAGTAGTTTTCCTTAGCATGAGTAGCTGAAGCTGCTGGAGTCTTCAGCCACAAGCTGCAAGCTCCCACCTAGGAAAGCTGAACTTATCTTGAACTTCTGCTCCGTTACGTGAAGGGGGGCCCTGAGACCAGTGTGAACTCTGGCTCACAGCAGAAGCTGCAACCTAGATAAAAGCAGCTATCACCCACCTGGAGACAGAGAAAGAATCCAACAGGGAACAAGAAGACCCTGGACCACCCACCACTGGACCAAGGGGTGTGTGTGAAGAAATGGTGTGTTCTGGGTCCCTGGCTGGAGGCAACCAGCTCAAGCTGCTCCTATTGCTGTGCCACTCCATTATTAAACTAATTTTTCTCAGAATTGGAAACTCTGCTGCAGGAAACCAGACAGGATCTCAGACTACTTTCACAACTTGTCATCTCCAGATATCCAAGTGTTGGCATCGGGTGAGTTCACCAGGTACCTCTGGAGCAGGAGGCACTGAAGGGTGAGTGTTAAAATTCCCCAAGCAGATTTGGAGGAAGTCCTGCAGTGGGTTTGAGTCCCTCTCAGTATCAGGGTGTATTCAAGTCCCTCCCCTACTGCAGCTCACTTAGGGCTGCACAGCCTGATCAGTGTCATGTGCACAGAGAAAGGGGATTCAAGTTCCACACAAAAAAACGGGGTTCGAGTCCCTCATAGCAATGGGAAATATAATCCTTTGGATACAAACTGTTGGCCAAATCTGAGACTAAGATCGGATCCAGCTGCACCTACACTGCTCTCTGAACCTCATGACTCCACAGGAGGGTCTCCCTGACAGTCTTTTTTGCTGCTTTTTCTTTACTCTTTCTGGTAAAACAGAACAAACTCGGCATAGAAAAGGGGATGCCCTTGGCCAAGGTATGGCAAAATTGGGAATAGATTTATGGTACAGCTCAATTATCTAAAAAGCACACAGTGGCCTTGTGCCAGGAGGAATGGCCATATATTACTAGGACAGCTGGTGGGGGCCCCGGGAAATTTGGCCACTACATGGAACTTTCAATCAATTAAGACTCACTTATTTATGACACTGCTTAGAGGATAAAAGCCCTGGACAAATGCATTACTGTTTTAGGAAAAGAAAATTGGATACACCAGTCTCATGTCAAACGAGGGGTGAGTAACCAGCCAGCTAATGAATGATGGCACTATGAAGAACTGATACTCTGAAGAGATGAAGTGGGACAGCTCCCTCACCACTCTTGGTGCTGTTAACCCAGATGACCACAGCTGCATGGCTAAGTACAAAATCAATGAACAATTCAGTGTGGTATGAAGTTAACAAGACTAAAGAGGAGCTAATTCACATAGATTGTTAGGGGCTGGGTGACCAAACCTCTGTGAAACCCAAAGAAAGAGCTCACATTTTTTGTTGTGTATTGGATACAGCTCATGATCCAGCTTTAATAAAGAGAACCAGCAAGACCAAAGTTGATTGCCCCAGTGCTACCCTTGTTTAACATTCAATTCCAGCTGCTGTGTGTGATTGGACATCTGGATCTCAAATAAACAGAATCTATGTTAATGTGACCTGTGAACAAAATTAACTCAATACCAACCACTGTCTTACTGCCCAGCACAATGAGCTTAGTTACTACCCCTCTACCAGTAAGGGAGGAGCTGATCCCACAGATTTCTGAAATCAGCACTGGCTTTTTAGCTGATTTCAAGCATGACTGTAGATACCATCTACGGCAGCCACAATCATAAGAGAAGGGGAAGGCTGTATCTTACACATTGAAATTCAAAAAAAAAAAAAAAAATTGGGATAATGTGATTGATTTTGAGAAAGAATTCCAGCTGTGGTGGTAACCAGCCAATTTCCCATATAACCCCAGAGTAATAAGGCCACAGCTTTTGTCTGAACAATATGCACCACATCAGAATACACCACAGACCCAATCCCTGTGTTAGGATTGACTCATGATGCAACTGCACTCTATCCACTAGAGCTGAGTATGGGCCCAACAAAACAATATCAAACGGCAGAATGTTGATGGGCATGTTCTAGGAGAACAACAGAGATTTATTTGTGAAAGCAAAACCATCAAAGCTCAACACATTTGTTTTGATGCTGAACAAAATGCCTGTCACTTGAAATACATTCCAGAGATACCCCTGAAACCGTACTTGCCTATGTTGGAAAGGGATGTGTTTGTGTAAGAACTCTTCGTAATCTTTTGTTTGTAAATAACATCACTGTAGGGACAAATAATCACTCCATTACTTCTAACTGTGGAAACACTGTGGGATGCAATTTTAATTATTCAGCTCCTATTACGTCCAATCAATGGTTACAGTCCAATTATACTTAAGCTAAAATTTACTACCTATCCCCATCAGAATGAATCCTGCACTGGTGAAGAAGCTACTAAAACCTGATGACCCATATCAACTGCTGGAACATGTCCAAAACAATGGACAAAAAATTCTAGTCACCATTCAGTGCAGAAAAGATGTGTCATGTCACGGAAAGAGTGAAGAGGGAGGCACAACACTGATGGTGGAAAATTCCTCTCTTTGGGTGGTCACCAACAGCAACAGGAATCTATATTCAGATATCCATCCAGTGGTGACCTTGTTTGCTCTGTTTACATTGTGCCTGTTGCTTGTAATAACACTGTATGTGAGACTAAGAGTTGTATTTAAAGACTTTGTGAGTTCCTTCCTTCTTATTGAAAGACTTCATGAGTTCCTTCTGACATCCCAGCAGGGATGCTTAATAAAAAAAGCAGGACTATTGTAAATGAAGTTTAGTTAGCTGCATCCTTTTAACTGTACTCTTCCATCTGAGTGGCTTTGCTTAGCAAAAGTAGCTAAAGCTGCTGGAGTTTTAAGCCACGAGCTCCAAACTCTCACCAGCTCCAAGGTCCCACCTAGAAAAGTCAAACATATCTTGAACTTCTGCTCCATTACATGAAGGAGGGCCCTGAGACCAGTGTGAACTGGAAGATAAGGAGGCCACAACTCAGCAGAAGCTGCAACCCAGCCAGATAAAAGCTGCCAACACCCACCTGGAGACAGAGAAAGAATCCAACAGGGAACAAGAAGCTCCCAGACCAAAACCCACCAATGGACCAAGGGGTGTGTGCAAAGCACATGAAGAGTGGATGAGGGACAGGTGCATTGACTGTAAGGGTACAAACACCAGGGATTTGTGTGCTTTGGGTCCCTGGCTGGAGGCACCCAGCTCAAGCTGTTCCTATTGCTGTGCCACTCACTTATTAAACTAATTTTTCCTGAAATTGGAGACTGCTGCAGGAAACCTAAGGCAAAGAAATTTCATTAAATTGGATTTTGGGTTTTTAAGCTGACTTCTCTTTTTTCCATAAACAGATGGTATGTTATTTCCACCCAAATTGCCAGGTTAGCATGCTACATACAAATGTAGAATCTTCTGGGATGCTCCAACTACTCACAAATGTTACCTAAACCATCTCTACACATTAAGGTAACTCTCAGTTCTGTAGGCAAGGAAACAAACATTTAAGAAATTTAAGAAATTAAGTGACTTGTCAAGGTCATATAAACCTGCAAGTCTGAAGTCAGAGCTTAACTATAAAATTCAGATGATCTTATTCCCAGACTCGAAGATGAACTACAAGCTATTTCTGGGGTGGAAAAAAAGCACTGAAAGCTGAAGTCTTTCAACAGCTCAGAATTTCCAGGACACTGCAGAGTCACAAGTGCCAGATGATTCTGGTCTTGTTCTATAATTTGCACTAACCAAACTGGCCTCAATATAAGACCTCTTCATCGGTCTTAAATAGCATCCCAACTGGTAGTGCATGCAACCAAGTCCATGGAAGTTTTCAGCTCGAAGCAGAATTACTAACAAAAAACACTGAAAAACAGTTTGCACATGTGACTACTGTATGTCTTGTTATGATCAGGCTGCTAAATAGAAACATCAGTTGGAACTGGATAGCTTTGGCAAAAAGAGGAACGGCTCTGCCAACAGATACGTCTGTCACACTTTACTGTTTTCAATATGAAAACTAAAGGGATTCAAAAATTCTTTTGTAAGGCTAATTCAAGTGTCACTGCCCACATATGATTCCCTGATTGTACAAAGGCTTCAGCTGAGAGCCCCCTGCACTGTGCTTCCTTCCAAACCAAATCAGCCTTATGTCTAGGGAATGGGTAAGCTCACTAAGTGTCAGCTTTTTGCCTTGCAAAATACCTTGGGAACACTGCTGGACTATTTGAATCCATGACATCTTTTAATTAAATATATTTTTTGTGCTAGTTGATGCAAGACTTAATTAAAGTCTTTATTAACTCACTCCAGGAGCACCAAAGAGAGAAAGCTTAGTTAGGAACACACCTAACAGTCCAAGCAATAGGTACTGAACATGTTACAATGAAGCCTATAAAGTCTCAAACCTCACAAAGACCAGAAGTCAGAATTCCTATTACATAGAAGCACAAACAACGTATTCAAAGCAATCACAGCGCTATACCTCAACGTATCAACTAAATTCATAACATCTCCCTTTCTTTTAAAAAATTTAAAGACCTGGAGTGGCATAACCACCTCCAGCTGTAAATGTTCTGGATCAAAGCCCTGTGTCTGATGGGCATTTGTTACCAGCTTTATTATTTAAACACAAGTTCTTAAATAATGTTTAGGTTGCCTTTTCTAATAAATAAGCCTTTAATCCTGTAAGAAACACCCACAAACTCCCATCTATAACAACTGAGGACTCCCCTGAGGAATGACAAATAAACACTTTTTTCCTTCCTACTGAGGCAAGAAGAGGCTATAACTCCTCTCTTGTACACTCATCCTTTTCAGGAAATCACTAACTGCAACTCTGACAGCCACAACAGCGACATGTCAAGTCATCACAAAACCTTCATTAACACTCCCCTGAACTGCAACATATCAAGAAAGACATTCCAGCAAATGCTCTGGAACAACAATTTTGATGCAGAAATAACAAAACTATCACTTCGATTAAATCAATTGAAAGCACATTTTTAAATGTTTCTCATCAGCAGGCACCAAAATAAGTCAGGCTCAAATCCATGTTTTCAAAACTTCCTGTACAAAGCCTTTAATGTGATGGCAGTGTCTTTGGTTCCAATTAAACATCGTGTCAGTATGAAAGTTTACAATGGCTTTCAACAGATGTAGCGGGGACCAAACAAAGATGGTTGATTTTGTCTTGTTTGACTCAGTTCTCCAGCCTCTCGCTCTGCATTTTAGATCCAAAACACCTGCTTCCATTGTACATTTAAATTTGTGTAATATATTTTAAGAATAAATTCCACTACTACTTTGCTTTTACTGGATCCAGATCCCTATTTGCTCTCTCACCCAAGGTGCCAGGAAACTAAAAGTAACATCCTGTATGCTGTGTAAAACACCCCAGTGCTGAAAGCATTTTAGCTGAGCCACTGCATCAGAGGCCACATTTAGTCTTGTGGTAAGTGCTTTCTCTCCTTAGATTAGGGGACATTACACTCCCCAGACAAGTAGCTCAAAATTCTTGCTCTACTTTCAATAACTTAAAAAGAACTACTTGACTGCATATTTAATTCTGTAAACTTTTCCAAAGACAAAGAACAGCAAGATATATTAAGGTGTCTGACATAAAAAAAAAGGCATTCACAAAACCACTTACAGAAGATATTAACAAAATAACAGTTATTTTTCTAATTTCCAAACCAAGCTGACAAAATTAATCCATTTATTCTTACCTGGAAATTTGGTGCCCAGCATAAAGCAGCAGTGCAGTCAAAAAGTACAGGTAAAGCTGAACCAGGTGTTGCCTTGGTAAAGTTAGGAGCACAACACTTAAGATGTAACCTGTAACAAAAAGTTGATATTTAAAAAAATACTATCAAACACCAAATTAAAATAACACTTGGCATGTTCAGAATTTAAGATGGGGACACATAGGCTGTACTCCATATTAAAGCACACTCCAGCTATCAGGGTTGCATAAATCAAGGACAGGACCTGACACAGCCTAGGATTTGTAGATATTTATCCCAGCAGTTCCTGCATGTCTCATAAGCATTTAGTGAGGCTGTTGAAAATGACCCAATGCACATCCAGCTTTACTCTTCAAGACCAGGGCCTGGCTGCTCAGCAGCCTCTCCAACAAGCAGAACACTGATCCTTATTTTCATAAGGATCTCACTCAGATACCCAAATAAAGCAGTACTTTGAAGTCCACCTCATAACTGGGCTGTACATGTCCATACTCCTTTCCAGACAGGCTGCGGGTCAAAAACCCAGCACATGGTGCCCTTAGTAATATTTATTTCCAGGCTCTCTCTCCATCACTGCAGTGCACTTGTGCTCTTTCTGAAGGTCAGCTCAAGTGCCTGGCACTGAAATCCATTTAGGAAAACAGCCCAGCAACAGCCAACAACTCCCCTGAAGCTAAGAACAAAACGCTACAGAAGAACTTATCCTGACCCTAACAGCCACACCAGTCATGTCACAATTGAAGTTTCATACATCTATTCAGCAACATAAGGCACAGTCTTTTTAGCTGAGTTAATTTATATTTTGAGCTTTTTAAATATATTTAATAATGCAACTCTAGATTAAGCACTCATAAGCAGTGGCACAACCAGGTACTATAAAACAGCTTGGGAACTCAGCATGTTCCAGTATTTGAAAAAGATACTATTTCAGAGTCAGTATTTGTGTAGAAGTATTTAATGGCTGCTTAATATCTGCCATGTTCAATAAGCCACCTCTGTAAAATTCTACCAACAGTTTGGTCTTCAAAAAGGTATCTTGCAAGATCCTCCTAGAAAAGGCACCAGACCCACAGGATGCCAAGCAGAGAGAGATCAATTCAGATAAGACAGATGATAGGATCAATGATAGACAGACAAAGCCTATTTGCTTACCTTTTTAAAATACCAGTATATCATTTATGTATTTAGCATTAAAGATAATGTTTCAATTATCTTTATGAAGTGGATGTGACAAGTTGCACATTTGTCTCAGGATGTGCTTTTTAAAAGGCTAAAATAATCAATAGATTCTTTTACTAAAATCAAGTGTCAGACAAGTCAGTAATTCTGGACAGTATCACTTTGACCAGAGGGCTGGAGCACCCCCCCCGGGAGGGCAGGCTGGGGGAGTTGGGGCTATTCAGCCTGGAGAACAGAATCATTTTTATTGTGAGCTTTTTTAAAGGGGCCTGAAATACAGCACTCCATCAGTTTCCTTCTAGCGACTGTTTCACACAGAATGACTTGCACAGCACATCAGATGTTCTACACTATCAGTTTTCTTCACAAACACCTGTATTTTATGGAATTCCTATTCTCTGTTCACCACCTTCCTTCTACCAAACACACAAATGACAAGGGCAGGAACTCCTCAGCAGTCTCTATGAAGACATTTAATTACCTTGCACCACACCACAGCCTCATGAGCCAGCTCGAGCTCTCAAACCCTCTGCAGACATTCTTACACCTCATCTCTGCTGCATTCACCCCTTTCCCTGGATTCCTTCCTGAGGGACAATTCCCCCTGAGGAACAACCCACAACCATTTATCATTCCAGCACGTGAGTCAAATCTCTCCAAAACTTTCCTTCTCACTAGCCTGTGACTCACCTTCAGGTAGAGAACCAAATGGAGTTTATTATGCAGTCTTTTATTCCTCTATTACCCTATCAATAGTCTTAGAATACCTGTTCACTGCATCTGTATTTAAGCTCTGTCATCTTTACTTTATCACAAGAAAGTCTGCTCCTTGGCCACGTGATGATGTACCTGAGCAATGGTAGGATCATTTCTGTAAAAGTAACATATTTTAGAGGGCAGTAACTACCCTCTAACAAAGATGATGGAAGGATTTTAAGATATCACTGAAATTCATTCTTCTTCTGTACAGGATCACAACTTCAATCAAAATACTTAGGATCCTTCAGGATACAATGAAGGAGTGGAAAAAAAATAAAAGGCTAAATTAAAAGATTTAGAAAGTACTGTCACTGTGCCTTCTAACCAGCAGGCAGGCCTTCACACTGCACAGATGCTCAGAACTGCAGGGAAGCAGCACAAGACAGCCAAGGTTACTGCAGAAGCTTCAGCAATGAACTCCACTGCTCAGGAGTTTGGGCTGGAATGTAAATGTTCACTTTGAAGCAGCCATTTGGTTTAATTGTTATACTTTGAAGAGGGGGAGAGCAACAGACATTTAAAGTAGTTCCCATTCACTCTTATTTACAATTTCCTCTTGTGACTTGATAAGAGGGAGATTTCAACACACTTCATACTGCAATATTTGCATTTTTGCTGCAGAGGCCCTATTCCCAAAGTGGTACCAACCTCATTTTTATCAACAAAGCCTCTGCCAAATAAAAAAAAATAAAAAAAAAAAAGCCAAATAATTCTTTACCAACCCATCTGATTGCAGAAAAAAAGGAAGATAAGCTCAAATTAAGACATATTTGCAATAATATTCTATTCCCTTTGTTCTCATGCAGACAAATGATGTAATTAGTGTATGGTATAAATAAGATTCCACTTAAAAAAAAAAAAAAAGACCAGGAAATGAAATTTCTCACAGTAGCTTTCTCATCTAAATCATTACATTCTGTTTTCATTTGCACCTCCTCTGCCAGAAGAAAACATGATGCTGAGAACATACATCCCTTTGGAGAGAGTCCCCACACACAAGAACTTACAGTTTGAGAAACAGTCATCTTACTGGGTAACCTCTGAGCAGGGGTTAACAATAACACTCTCACTTCCATCCAAATGGAGTTTCTGAGCTCTGTGTCAGCAGTGAGCACTCCCCTCCCTCGATTCAGGCCATGCTATTTTTGCTCTTGGGACTTGGTGCATTGTCCCTTTTGACGCACCATGTGCATTTCTGTATAAAGCAAGCAGCAGGCTCAGAGAAGGCCAATTCCTGCCCCAGTAAAGGAATGGTTCTAACATACGTTAAAAACAAATAAACAAACAAAAAAGATAAAGAAAAGACAGAATAATCTTCCCTGAATACAGTCATAGTGCCCTAGTGCTGCAACACCAAGAAAGAGACTTGCACCTTTATGCTCCCAGATGTAAGGAGCATTACAGAAGACTCATTCTGCCAACCTTAAAAATACACAAATCCCCCACTCAGCTCCTATTCAGGAGCACAAGGAAACAGAGAACTTCTACTGCCTCTCAGGCAAGATGGCGCAGATTTAGGCCCCATTGGAGAAAAGAAACTGTGAAAATCATAGTGAGCAGAAAAGCGAAGTTGAACGCTGCTAGACAAGAACACACATATTTACCAGTTCATGACCTCATTTACAACCTGCTGATTCAGCTCGATGAAAACCTCTGGCTGTGCAATGCTCATTGTTCAGAGAGCAGCAGCTCACAGACTGCTTTCAGCAATCTCTCCATTTGTGCACCACCAAGGTGTTCCCAGCTTCTCTCACCAGAATTACCTCTTTGCCGACTCAGGTGTCTGAGGTTTATTGACTGCACACAATGGAGGCTTCTGGAACATGATCAAAGTCACACAACTCATCCTCTTTATGGAGCACTTTAGTGCTCATTTGCATGATTACAGATCCCTTGTGTCCATTTTGTATTATTACTCACAGTTTCCTGCGTGTTTACTCTAAAACTGAGAACTTTGCACATCAAAGAGTTCATAACATTTCTTAATAAGGCCACACCAACTCTTGGAGTGCCAGAAAGTAAGAGCACAATTGCTTGGCTTCTACCAGGAAATTAACTTAGGGGGCCCTACTTTTCCATTTTCCCATATCCTGTAAGGGTAAAGGGTCCGTGACTTGCAAAGCAACTTGCTGGGAAGCAGCAAGTCATGAGCCACAGACTCCATCCCAACACCCAACTCTCCTGCCTCAAAGAGGGATCAGCGCACTCCGAGTTAGTCACTCCAGCCAAATCCTTGACTGCCCTCATTTCAGTTTATTCAGACAAATACCTGGCCACAACATGCAAGTATCAATAAAACAGGACACACTTCTGAAAGCCTGCATTTGAGATGGCAGAAGTATTACAGAAACAACTGGCACCTTTATTTTCAGTGTGTCTAATTCTCAGGATAAGCAATCACCAGACTGGTCACACTGCAATTTACACAGAGATTTCATAAATTGTCAAAGTCTAAATCATCTATCTCAAGAGTGGATAGTTTTTAAAAAATATACTTTTATATACCTGCCCTCCAGAAAATGCTGGAAAATGAGTTCAAAACTGAGAAACATCTAAACATACTTGCACATAAGGAAAGTGGTATTTATTCAGTCATTGCACAGGACAACTGCGAACAGAGATCAGAAATCCTGTTATCAACATCTGCACATCTCTATGAAAATAATGCCAACAAAACAATTTATTCATTGCTGGGGTACTGCCATCAACAGCTGTTTCTTGAATTTTTAAATGCATAACAGATTGGGCACTCTAAGTATAAATAATCCAAGAAACTGAGTTCTTTACGGAGATTTGCAGTATTATCTGAACAAATAAAATGGACTTTTGATTCTAGTTCTGCCATATGATTCAGAGGCTCTTTCTAAATCATCAAGACAAGCTGCCATTCTGTCATGAGAGTGGTACTCAGAATTAAAAATTTTAAGCACCTCCTTTCAAAAAGGTGGTTAGTGGTTCCTTTTATTTAAAAAAAAAAGTGGTGATGTGGGTTTCCAAAAACAGATACCAGCTTTACACAGAAAAGTTACCTGAAAGTATCCATATGCTGAGAAAGCTGCTTAGTAAAAGCCTACAACACGAAGGGAGCAGTAGCCTTGAGTCAGAAAATGAAAAAAGGGTGTGCTGGATTTTGAGCATGGCACTCACTCTACCTCCTCCTGTGTCCTACCAACTGCAGTATACACTGCATTTTATCCAAAAAGAGAATGAGAAGACGGTACAAATAATTATTTTAAGAAATACAGACCAAGTCCATGTCATCAAATTGCACTTGATTAAAAATAGCTACAGTTTAAAATTAAATAGTAACACTCAGAAAATAGTTCTACTACCCATTTATCTAAGTGCTGCTTGCAGGAGACAGAAGACATGGGACTGCAGAGCCAGAGATGCTGAATCTAAGCAGGACCTCATTTTTATATGCATTAACTGTATTTACACATTTAAATCATGCATCTTTTTCTCAATATTTTAGGAAATTTGTTTCTGTAACGAACCAACTCATTTCTTCTCACACTGAAGCTTCACTTGGCATTTCTTCCTGTGTTTGTACCAGAGTACAGTATCTTTCCTCTTAAAAGGCAACACGAAAAAATAGAAATCTAAATAAAAGATCTTCTACGTAAAGCACAAGAGCTTAAAGAAAAGTGGGCAGACCAAAGCATGCAATCAGCACACAAGGGCAGGAAGTCCAGCAGGTTTCTCCTCCCTCAAGCCCCCCTCATAAAAGCAGCATTCGTAACAAGCAGCTCACACCTAGGAAGTGATGTGACCAAGAGATTAAAATATTAACCACACAGTTCAAGAAACTGTCATTACAAACAGGGTTGTGAAAGATGACACACCTTTCACCTATTCCAAATATTTAAATACTTTTTCCCCCCCCTGAAAATTTCTTTTTATTTTTCGTAATGACAAAGAATATAGTTTAAGATAGAAAACTGCTCTATTTTTACTTTTGAGTAAGAAAACCCTGTATTTAGTGCAATTCTGTGCCTCACCCATGACAGTGACTTAAATTCCAAGCCTGACTCTGATTATAGACTAAGCTCATGACTCTTTCCATCTAGCTCAGAGTATTTACCAGTTAGAACAAACAGCATTGTTTTGCCCTTCTTCACAGGAGGAAATTACATGGTTTCAACTGTTTTCCACCTTCTTCATCAAAAGAACATAAAAAGAAGTGCCTGCTTTCTCAGAGCTCCTCTGCAGTGCAGAAGAAAACAGAGAAGTCTGGCAGTAAGTGCTAATCTACCCTACACAGAGGTTTCACCAATTCTAACCAGAAATTTATCTCTGCTGTTTGCATTGCTCTGTGCTATTTAGTTAAATTTCATGCAGGTGAACTTGTGGTTGAGTGGTTATCAGGATTGAATATTTTCCTTTGCTCAAGCAGATAAGGGCTGTTTCATGGAAAGATACGAAAAGTTGTTTCAAAGAACAAATTGCACTTCAGAAGCTTTTATTACACTCTCAGTACTGCTAACTGGAATGGGAGTCACACTGGAACACACATCATTTCACTTGTACATTTAAACAGAAAAGACACTCCTGGTAACTCCCAGTTCTGAGCAAATTTCCAACACTGTGTCCTTAGTTCCAGGAAACGGTTCACCATATGAAGACTGGTAGAGTTTATTAATTTTTAGGGCTCTCTAATCAAATTGTTCCTTGAGCATCTGCCCAAGATAGATGCACCCAATTTCCTCAGCTGCTGGAAGCACTTATATAGCACTATATATAGCACTACAAGATACTGTCTTGTCGAAGAAATTCAGTGATTGATTGATATTGCAAAGCTGCCACTGAATTTGCTGACAGTGTTTCCTAACTGCAAATATGACAGAGGATTTTTTTCCTAAATAAAGCAGATTAGTATGTTGAAACACATCCACAGTGAATTGTTGTTTAAATTATAAGCTGGCAGTTAATTTCCCCCTATGTATCTTCAAAGAAGCTTAACTCCCCAGACTGGTGGAAAAGGATTTTGTTTTCCTTACAAATCCAATTTATATATTTTTTATACATCATCTTAATTAATGTTAAACTGTAAAGTGACGCAACTAAATCTATATAAAATGTCATGGAGGCATGTAAATTGATTTAGCCCAGCTTTACCCTGACACAACTTAAAAAACCCCCAACAACCAAGGAAATGAAACACAGCAACTTTATTTGCAAAGTACTAGCAATGTTTTCTCACTAAAAATTGCCTGAAAATCTTTTAAAACGAGCAACTTGTTTGACAATTTAGAAGCTCTTCTTGCTTAGCAACTACCAGTTGGAGAAATAAAAGTGCATACAATCAATGTCATAAAAGCAAGAAGTACAAGAACTGCTGAGTGATTGTGCACCAGCACAAAAGCACCCCTTGTACAAGGAGCACAAAGTCAGATTCCACTGGTTTAGTACCAAAATAGCATCCAGGTGGGAAATTCTTTGGTAACAATACCCACCCTCTCCGTAGCACTTTTTATTGGTGTATCCCAACACACTTCAGCAGGGACAAGATTATCAAATGTCTATAAAGAGGGGCTTTGCCACAGCTGGAAATTACCCACTGCCATCTCGAAAACCTACTCCACAACTGTTAGTTCTGCATTAGAACCTGATCTGATAAAATCATTCCTAAAAGCTTTGTGTGTGCACACAAATGCATGAGAAGGCCAGCTGTAGATACTGGCCACCATCGTCCTGTGTCACATTCACCAGCAGCAAGCATGTCCTCTCCCACAGACAAAGGAAAGGGGAACTGTGACACCAATGTTTTGTACTGCAAGTACATTGTTATCCCAGCACGAGTATTGTGGAGCCGTAACAAAGAAAGCTGCACTCATTTTTAGTGCAGTAAATGATTTCCAGACAACAGATATTTAATACATTTAAAAAAGGGAAGCCTTATGCCAACATTTATGCAGTCAGGATTAAAGTCAGGACATGCTCCATCAAAAGCCCACAGTTTTCTAACTACTTAAGTAAAGTGTGTTTCCTTTAGCTGACTGCAGTGCATCTTTATCTTCCAAAAGCATCTACAAGGAAGAAATGCTACAGAGTGGGAAAATTATATGCTAGCCCTTTCTCTCCAAGCTAGGCAGTGCTCAGGCAGATGCTTGCAAGAGATCAACCTCAACAGCCTGAATCCAATCCCTAATTTACCCCATGTGCAGATGAATCACATTCTCACCCGGAGAGCAGGTCCCAGAACACCAAGCCTTTCATCTCCTAAAAACAGACATCTAGCATTCCAGAGCTAGACTTGCAGGCCAAGGTTCACACCTCAGCTGCCTGAGCTGAGTTAGTAATTTTGTCCATTTATCTGCAACACAAGGACTGGTTACCTGCTCGAATCCACTCACAGCACAGAGATGGTTCATAAGGTTGTAAACTGAAGAGCCAAATCTGTGCAGCAATGAAAACTAAACTTCTGGTGCTATGGTTAGTCCAAACCCAGCCACCTTTTCCCTAGTCTCTTGTTTAATGTTAAGTTTCTATACTTCTTGTCTGCACCACATTTCACAGCTGCTTCATCATCAGTCAGACACGGACCAAAGTCACTGTGTTCCTCCTTCAGGACATCAATTGTGTTTCCAAACACCAGGTTTACTTGTAAAGGCTGAATAACAACAATCAGTAAAAACCCTGGGTAGGATTTCTTTGCTGTTAACATAAACTGTCCCTTAGGCAGAGCTGTAATGAATGCATTATCGTGTTATTCTTTGGAATCAATATATTAACATGCCATTACCAAATTCCTAAAATTCTTTTAGCAAGCCAAAGGATATTTAGTCGAGTAGTTTTCTCTTGAAGAGATCCATACTTACCCACATAATGCATATTAAGGGCCAAGTACTTGTACTGGAAGAGAGGGTTGTTGTGCAGGCTACTTCTTTGGATCTGCTGGAAGAATGAGCTGACATCCCATCTGTACAAGACATCCAACAGCATGATGCTGGGGACCCTTAGGGCCACGTTTAATACTGCCTCCAACTTCTCCTTTGCAGCCATTCTCTTCCCTTTCTGTGAATTGGCAGCAGACTGTAAATAGCACAAGAGAGAGAAGAGTAATCAGATCAATCCCACTGTACAAACAGCCATTAGGCTTTGTGATCATATGAATGGGGCTTCCTGTGTGGCCACAAACGACTGAATGAATCAACTGAGTTAAACTCAAATCCAGACAGGACAGCTTCTATTTTGGCTATATAAAGGTCAATTTGCTAGCAGTTTTTCCATGGTGACACTGTAAAATGGGGGGAGGGCAGGTTAATGACATGAAAATGGTCCAAGGGTGTGCACCGTTCTTATTTACACTCATTTAGCATCCAAGATCTCAGCCGAAAGACCCCAGTGTAGTAGGTGCTACACAAACATTTACATGATCTGCATTAGAATGCAAATACTCTGTAAGCTTTAGAAACCAAACACCAACAAAATTCAGGCACTACATCCATTTAGCTTAGCACTATTTCTACACCTCTCAAATTAAATAATCACCAATTAAGACAGTTCTTTAAATATTTGGGATTCACTTCCTCAATGCAAATTGCAGTAAATCATTTTCAAATACCTGAGCTTTAAAAAAATCATTTACAGACTTCACTAACCCCTACAAATTTATCAATTTATGGAATTTGAGGGCTGTGTGTTTTGAAGATTAGGACCAATAATACAACTATTCTACTCATTTCCATGTAATTCACAAGGAATCATTCAAACAAAAGACCATATCCTCACTCCTGAATACTAGAAGGTAATTCAGTTTTGGAGTTTGCCATCGGATAAGACGGATGATGCATAACAATGAAGGGCCCTTTTTTTTTAAAAACAGCTGGTCCACAACAGCATCTCAAAAGTCATCAACAGAACCATTTTAAAGAGCAAAAGGATCAGTTTGACATCCTGTCAGCTAAGACTGACAGTTGCTCCTAAATAAAATGTGCTGGTTTTACCATTCATCACCTGCCCATCCCTTGAACGTGATTCACTGTAGGCTGCATTAGAGAACTGCAGTTGAAGATGGGGATGATCCAGCAAGTTTTTATCCACAAGAAGCCACTCAAAGTAAAATCACCTGCAGCACAATCAGCCCCCCGATGAGGTCAGATTTAAGAAAAGGCTCCCAATCCCAATTATTAGGGGGACAATTGAAAAGAACTGCACCCTGAGCAAAAAAATGGAAAAACCTGCACTTGAACTGCACTTTATTTTAAAATTTTTAAATTTATTTAAATCTTAAAATAAAAACTTTATTTTATAAAGTTTTACAGGACTTTATTCATATTGTCCTTGTGTAAATTATAGAAGTTGCAGCTGTGCAAGTTTTATATCTCAAGCCAACACAGAAGTCCAGCATGAAGTGAAACCATGCAAATATATATTAAGAAAAAAAACCCAACCCAAATAATAAAAAAAACCCCAAGACCTCTCACCTACACACAAGCCTTGTGTGAGGTTTTATTTGTGTTGCCATGGCCTAGATGGCACTGCAAACTGTTCATGTCACACCTTCAGCCACACTCACACTTCTCAAGGCATGATGACATAAAATTACTTCAGCTCAAGAAGTCAGGACACATCAAAACTGAGATGTGGCTCAATAAACCACAGGTCGCAAGGCTGTTGCTTGCCATTGTCTAGCCCACAGTCTGATTTTTCAAGTTATGTATATGCTGGCATTTTTACAGAGCTCTTGCAACAGCTCTACAAACCCCAAGGGGAGCACATCGCTCCCCTCACATAGGAAGCACCTTCCAACCACATCAGGCAGCCCACACAACACCAGAATTTCACAGAGCTGCCCAAATCAAATTAAAAGGTCGGCCAGAAGACTACAAATATTTAGAATGAACAACCAAAACTACCACCCAAGCAGCTACTACAGAATCAGAGCATTCAACATTTTGTGTGAAAAAAACCCTGAGTTTAAAGGGATGGTATTGTACAAACAGAAGTCAGGGGTTGCACAGATTGTATTCAGAGTTACAAAAAATACCAGCTTAAATAATTCATATCAAAATATTTTAAATGTCCCAGAATTTTCAAAAATCTATGGGTTTGTAAAGTTCATAAATTTAATTAAAACTCTGAAGTTAGGCTGCCTCCTGGCTTTTCACTACGTTCCTTCTCCAAGTAGATCAGGATGTGGGGATAGGGATGAGCAGGGACTGACAGGTTTTCATTCTGTCATAAAAACAGCCATGCAAAGTGACAAGTGCCTGATACCAAATTACATTCTCAAAACTGTCAAACCTTTTTCAGTCATCAACAACAACCAACCGTGTATGACAAGAAGGTAACTTTCACTTGAACTTTCGCTTTCCTTAATTACTCCAAAAACAGAATTCCACGGACAACTTCTCTTAATACTGAAAGTTAACTTGAGAGTCAGCACATCCAAATTAAGCTGAAAAATTCTACCTCCCAAACTCACACACACATACTTGAGACACAGCAAACTAAAAAGTGCAGCATTTAGATTATCTAAGAGAACAATTAAATTTCAAATGCTGCTAAAACAAAAGCAAAACTAACTTTGAAAACCACATCATGTCGCAACAGAAGTCCTGTGAGGAGCAGCCACAGCAAATCCACAGCATCTTCTGTCCCTGACTGACAAAAACACCCAATACTAATAAGAAACCCTTTAAAATTAACTCCACTAGAAATGCGGATGTGTTAAATAAAGCCTCAGTTGTAATGGCTGCCAAGTTCTGACAGAACGAAATAGAGGCAAGCAAAGTCCATTGCTCTAAGCTCATTATATTGTAAAGAGCTCTCACAATACATTATTTTGATTGGTGTAAAAACAAACAAAAAAACAACCACAACATTAAAACGTTTAGATAAATGATGATGACAAGAGTTGCTGCGTGCTCAGGCATTAGAAATAAAAAATAGGTCATTTGTTGTACAAAGCCAAAAAATGGACTGGGGAACCATTTGTTTGCGTTTCAAAATTTTTTTCCCCGTGATTTCAAACATCTCCCTGTTCCAAATTAGAGTAAGAAAAGGAAGTCTCAGGAAGACTGTCATGGTTTAACCCCAGCTGGGAATTAATATCACACAGCCACTCACTCACCATCACCCCTCCAAGTAGGATGGAGAGGGAAACTGAAAAAAAGGTAAAAACCTTTGGTTGAAATAAGAGCACTTTAATAAATAAGATAAGATAGAATACTGGTAATGATAATAACAGTGGTGAAAGGCAGATAACAACAACAACAACAAAAAAAAACAGACAAAGAGAGGACTGAAACCCAAGAGAAACCAGTGCCACAATGCAGTTGCTCACCACCCACTCACCGATGCCCATCCAGTCCCTGAGCAGCAGTCGGTGCTTCCCAGCCAATTCCCCTGTTTCCACACTGGCCATGAGGTTCTGTGGCATGGAACATCCCTTTGCCCAGTTCCCCCAGCTCCTTGTGCACCTGCTCACTGTCAGAGCACAGGAAACTGAAAAGTCCTTGATTTAGAGTAAGCACTGCTTGGCACCAACTAAACCATTGGTGTGCCATCGACGTTATTCTCGTACTAAATCCAAAACACAGCACTGCACCAGCTACTAAAATTAACTCAATCCCAGCAAAAGCCAAGACCAAGAACTTCAGATTTCACATCTTAAGCTGTGCTATTTGGCCAAAACAACCTTTTAAAAAATTCCCATTACAACTGATTGTTCATGGAACATAAAACAAAAATGAACAATCCATAACAATTATATTTCAAAAACCCCTCCTTCACCTGGCACACCCATTTTGTCAAAAGCGTATTCTTGGTTAGCCCTAAAGAAGACAGCAAGAGTTGGCAAAAATCTATTAAAAAAAAAAAAAAAGAGACAAAAAGACTCCTTCAAGTTTGTCCCAGCTCATTCCAGCAGCAGAACAGACCATCTTGAGTGTGATCACATAGCACGCAACCTCTCACAGATAACACACATTTTCCCTTTCACAGAATTTTCTTTCTGAAGTTTTGCCACAACATAAAATTTTGCCATTTCAGCTGAAGCTGTGAATTCTGCCACTTAAACCCATGTAACTGTTGCTTCTGCACCAACATAAATATAACTCTATCACATCACAGGCAGCAAATATGCCCTGGTAAAGCAGTACAAGAGGCCACAAAAATCTACATCCATTTATCCAAACAGGTACAAAATTACACTAACAGAGAAGAGTTTGTACATTTAGGGAAGCATAAATAATAAAGTTACTTAATAGTTACAGAAATAAACTGGAGTATCTGCAAATATAAGTTATTCCAAGATTACTGCCACCAAAATTCACTATAGAAAGAGAAAGCAATTCCAGGGAAGATCAGAACCTTAAAACCAGACTTGATCCTGCATCATTCAGTCTCACATCTGTGAACAAGATGCTCATTCTGCTACAGCATCACAACCTAAAATACTTGGCAAGATTGACTAAAATCCAAAAGACACAGTTTCAACTTCTGCTCCTCACATCTATGAAATTCTAGTTACTCTGGATACATCCGTTAACAAGCACATTCTGGTCTGCAGTTTAGTTTCCACGTTAGATTATTTTTCAGTAATACATTCTGAAACTAAAAATACCACCAGGAAAACCTTTTGTTTTTCTGTGAGGGAAACTCTGCTAGACAGACTTAGAGGAGGAAAAAAAATTTTAAAGATAAACCCAAACAGAATACCAAATATACAACTCCTATCTGTAGCTATAGAAAAGTTCAGTGTCACAGTTCAACAACTAAAATTAGACCCATCAGCTGGGTTATACCAACTCACTCCCTTCTTTATACCTGTCCTGATTTGGGGAGCAAAAAGAATTTTAATTACAGAAGAATCCCATTCTTCAAAGACTCAGATCTTTATATCATCAGTTTGGGAGGGAGAGAACAAAGAGAAGCAAAGGGAAGGAACAGGACGAAAAGGTTTATCAAATATGCACTGAGAAAAGAATCTCCCTGTGTGATTTCTGTAGGGAAAAAAAAAAAAAAACAAAAACAAACCCAGAACTCAGAGTACGTGAGTCACCAATCCATCAAAAGGGCTCTTTCCCTGGCAGACAGTGACAAGGAAAGGAAAAGACTGTCTTGCTCCCGTACAATTTAAACTGGCTAACAAGGACAGCAATCAAAGATTTCTGCTGAGAAGGCCAGATCCAGCGAGATACCAAGAGCAGGAATAAAGCCCTGGAACACGGCAGACGTGCACAGCAACACCATCACCGGCAGCCAGTCACTGCTCCCAGTAATGCTCAGTGCTTCTAGATCACTGGAGCAGTTCAGAAATTTCAAATGATAACTAGAGAGTATTTAGCCTTCAATTTAAAGGTTCAGAGAGAGTCAGTCAGCAAACAGACAGCTCGATCTTGCTGTGTAAGCAGTTAACAAGAACAAACAACATCTTTTTTCTCCTTATTTTTTTCCCCTTTTTCCCATCTGGTCTAACAGTATGGACAGCTATACAGCTGCTGCAGTGGTGTGCCTGGAGAACCGGTATTTCTGCCTAGAAAACTGAGTAATTCCTACATTCCGACTCATCCAAGACTCATTCAGTTGTGAACTGTGGCAGAGCTAAGGTTAACCATCCCAAACAAATACAGCACATATTTTGCAAAGGCAAATGTTACTGCAAAATAAATTAGGTCAAACTCTTCTCTGTTCACAGGGACTTCAGTGAACATGAATTCACATTAAAGGCATATTTAAAATGGACAAAAGCAACGATGGAAGGTTAGTTGCAGAGAATTAAAAAAAAAAAAAAATCTACATTTCCAACTTTCATTAATTCTAGCAAGTTTTATATGAGGGGAAAGAAAACCAATCCAAGAAATGAAGATACATATCACAGAGCTGTGAAGATTAAGTTTTCTTTAAAGATTTATTTCTCTAGTACATTTATACACTATGAACAGTTTCAGCCCACTCTCAATTATATAGCAAGTGCATTTTATTATTTATAGGCAGCCTGTAAAACATCCTGTGGCTTTTATTTTTCATAATGAACAGGTAAGACAAAGGAACTGAACTCAGGGACTAACACGTGTTAACAAAGGTTAACAAATCCACCAGGTATGCAGCAAAATGCTTCCTTCTGTGGATTCCTATGGGATCCATGCTCTGCCTGCACACAATCAGCTCTAATCCAGTCACACTAAGAGGGGCTGCTTGGTTTTGAGATTGCAGCTTAGTTGGGCACCTGAAAGACAGTAAGCTAATTCATTAAAATTAAAATACAATTAATAATATCTTTAATTAAAATCTTCAGAAGAAAATCTAGACTGACTCAACAAACTGAACTGCTCTGAGGTCCTTTCTGGCTCCCCTGTTTCTCGACAGGTTTGGTTTATTAACCAGTTATTCAGCACTTTTTTTTTGCCATCACAGCCGTGTTTGCAAGCCCACACCTACAAGCCTGCCTAAGCACATTTGTATCAGCACATTCTGAGAAAATCTGGGCAGCAATCCCAAAGCGCCTCTGCAGAGGAGAGAATACCCAGAGGACCTGCACACCGAGCATTAATGAGAGCCTGAGATGATGCAGTGACATCCCACCCCAGAGAGCAGGATCACAGGAACACCAGGCACACAGGCAAAGCTGCCATGCCCCATCAACCTCACAAAAAAAACCCCCTGCGACCAAAATGTGTTACCAGGATGAAGCCACACGACGGAATGAAATGTATCTCATTCTTCACAGTTGCTCAGACAGCTTTTAGCCATTTCAGACACAGCCTATGTTTAGAACCGGCAATGCCAATAACTAGTTACCAGACTGGTAAGAAGTTAAAATAGAAAATAAGACTTTCAGGATTTCTCTAGGTCAGCACTGATAAAAGTTTCCATCGCTGCTGCTGCCTTATCTGTTTTCTGAATCGTGTAAATAAAGCTCCAGGCCTGTGAAATAGGCAGCTCAGCTTCCTGCAGCACCAGACTCGCCTGACAGAAATATCAAACGCATGGTGGAAATACCCAAAAAAGTTCCCTTTAAAACATGCTCAAACACAAGATACGCAACCAAAGAATTCTTCCAGAAAAACTCCTCAAGATGAAGTACCCACTTCTGAGTGTTCCTCCCAAATACGAGACTAATTACAGAGCAGCAAGGCCTCTCTGAAATGAAGGCAGGGAAATGGGAAACACTAATGCCTGAATCACACCAAGGATTGGACTTGAATATACACTTAAAAAGCAAAATGATGGTGAACTGTCCACTCTAACCACATCAAACACTGCCAGGTGTATTTGGAGCTAAAAATGGCTTCAGAAGAGTAAATCACCACATGGGTTCCAGAAGAAGGGAAGAGGAACCATCTGCACTGTTTGAAGAGGAGGAAACCGACCCAAGTTTAGCAAGCAGCTCGGAGAAGGTTTGTGCGAGTGCAACACCGAACACCAAGCAGGCTCAGAGCATGCCAGGACACACCCATTCGCTTAGAGCTCCCTGGCATGATGCGCCTTTCTGCATCTGCACCAAGGGCTCCAGCTGCCGAACCGGACGGAGATACCGATCTCTCCCCATCCTCTCCCAAAGGAAGGAATTCCCCAGTATGCTCAGTTCACGTCTCTGTCAGAATCGAGTGGCTCGAACATCAGTAGCCCCTCAAGACTGACTTAAAGAAAGTGAAGCCTTGTTTTTGATGAGCAGTAGTTTTACATTGCTCTGTAAGATTGTTGATGATCCTTCCATGTAATGGTGGTCGCAAAGACAACCATTTCCTAATGCTAATGAGTTTAGCTGTTAATTAAATCCTTTAGTGACACTATGACTCGAAAACCAGAGCTGATTACCAGAGTTATTAAAGATAACTAGAAACAAAAAAGATACAGTTTCTCATGCACATTTCCCCCCTCCTTTTTAAGATAACCGGCAAAAAAAAAAAGCCAAGGTTACAGATAAACCAAAGTCACGGGGTGCAATAGCTTAGAGCGCCCACCTAAACAAAATAATTTTTTCCATATTTAAATCTATCCTCATTAACCTACGAGACTGATCAAAAAGTAATTAGTAATTATTTCCTTCCTCTCCTCCCAAGTTTTATCTCTACGGACACATTACAAACCCTAACTGAAATACATATAAAAGTATCCAAGACTGGAACACAAGTTAACAGAAACTCTTGTACTAAAAACTGCATAAGAAATGAATACCGCAACACCTACGGATTTCAAAAAAAAAAGTATTCTGAATGAGATCACAAATGGCTAATATTTATGAGTCAAACATATTACACAAATCTTGCTTTTCTTTGGTATATTTTGCCCATAGTTTCTAATATTCTCCTTCATTTGCTGATACTTGCATGCATTACACACAAAAAAAATTCACTTTTTTTTCACTTTATTCCCCCAATCACATTAATTATGCACCAGGTCCCACACACACACCCCCAAAAAGGCAGCACAACCAGAAGATAAGAATCCCTCTAAGAGCTCCATCTGTCACAAGTGTACTTGGTACACAGAACTACTCCCGAGCACAGAAGAAAAATGAAAATTCTCATCACAAACCTTATTTTAAAAGGCTACAGAAGGTCTCATAAAACCGACTGACATGACACAAGTAGGGAAGATGGCAAGAGCCCTGTTCTCCACGCCACGGGCAGGCTGCTCCTTACATAAGCATGACCATATGCTCCAGGGCCCGTCTCCAGGAGAGGTGCCCGGCTCCGCTCCGTGTCTCCGCCGTGACGGCACCGGGCCGGGGGACGCACGGCCGGCTGCGGGCACCGGAGGGCACAGCCCGACCCCGGGCAGGACGGGCAGCCCCGCAGCCCCCGGCCAAGAGAGTGGCTCTGTCAGGGCTGCAGCAGCCCGCAGCTCATCCCCGGGGCCAGCACGGGCAGGCTCCGGCCGTGCGGACCGCGACCCCCCGCTACCCCACTCCCCAACAGGACACTTATTCCCTGCCCAGCGCAACTCCCGCGCTCACCGCCGGCGCCGCGGACCGCCCCGCGCATCCTGCCCGGCCCCGCTGAACTCCAGTAACCCCGGCGGCTCCCGGCGCCGGCGGAGGAGGGGAGCGGGGAGCGGGGAGGGGAAGGGGGGCGGAGGGCGGGGAGGAGCGGCGGGGGCGCTGCGCGCAGGGAAGGCCGGGGAGCCCCGGCACCGGCGCGGATACGCGCTGGAGCGGCGGGGGCGCGGAGGGGCGCGGGAGCGGCGGGCGCCGCGGGGACGCGCGCGTGTGCCTCAGGTGGCGCGTGCGGGAATCACCTGAACCCGCGGGGTCGCCGCCGCCGCCTCCTCCTCCTCCTCCTCCTCCTTCTTCTCCTCCTCTTGCTCCCCGGTGGCGCGGCGGAGGCTCCGCGCTTCTCACACCGACGGCGGCGGCGGTTCGATGCCCGGCGGCAGAGCGGCTCCTCGAGGCACCATGGCCGCGCCGCGCCGCCTCAGGGCGCCGCCGACACCCCGCGGCCCCGCGGACGGGCGGCCATGGCCCCGCTGCCTGCGCGCGCGCGCCGCCCCGCTCCGCGCATGCGCGCGCCCCGCCCGCGGCACCGCCCCGCCCGCGGAGCGGCTCCTCCGCCCCCCCCGGGCAGGTTCGGGGCGGGGGTGGAGGGAGTGGGGCAGCGTTTTGGGTGGAAAGCGCCAGGAATTGGGATGGAGAGCGCTCCCCGGCGGGAGCGGGCTCTGTCTATAACGCCGGGACCCTTTCGCCCGCCCACAGCCCCGAAAAGGCAGAGGTTGGGGTGTAAATTCCGATGGGAGCGCGGCGGTTTGGGTCCTCTCGGGACGTGCGGACTTGCCAGGGCAGCTGCGGGTCGGGAAGATGACTCAGAAAAGTCGGTCAGCAAAATTTGAGGTAGTGTCTGAGCAGATGTTTAAAAGGCAGCCCTGCTATTTTAATAATACTCCTTAGTGGCCTTGTGGAACACGAAGTGCTGTATTACTTTCGAATACTAAGGCTGACTCTGTTTTTTCCAGTGTTGTACTGCAGAACTTCCAGTCACCTTCGTTTTGAGTTCAACCAGAAAAGCACCAGATACTCTGCATTACTGCACTGTCATTTTTCAGCTGGAGACCTGGCCCAGGGGCTGCTCCCTCACAGCACAGCCCAGCACAGTATAGTTTCATACTTTTTAGCTCACAGCCCTTGCATGAAAAGTCTCACCAATATTTACTCATCCTCTTAAGGGTTGCATGGCCAAGCCCTAGAACACATTCCTAAATGCTACGGAAAAATTATGACACAAAGGAAGTAATGTTTTTTACCTTAGTACTTAAAAAAAAGTACAAAGCCACGTTGTCTGGAACATGAAAAAAAACCTTTGCTGTGGTGAGGAATGAGGGAATACACTGAACTGGAAAATCCTGTAGTTCACAAGGGTTGGGCTGGCCAACTTAATAATTGCTTTTTTCCTTCCATCTCTAATGAGAACTGGAGCATTCACAGACGTAGGTATTAACAATACCTCAACATAGTGTCTAACTCTGTGAAGCAGAGATATAAAAATAAGGGGTTTGGGCGTCTGTCTGCATTGTGCTTTGCAAAATTACTTTGAGTACCTGAAGGTGTTCAAAACACCAGAAGAAAAAAGGTAGTTTGAACATGTCCATCCTCAGGTGGTGCATTGGTGTTCACACTGGGCCAGTCTCCTCAACTCCAGTCACTCCAGAATGCAGCAGGAAGGAGATCGAATGGCACAACTGACAGGAGTCTCCCAAACTTTTTCAGGTACCATGGAGCAGCCCAGCACCATTTTTCATAAGCTTCAGATTTTAATACAATTTAAATAAAAATAACAGACGTTTTAATTGAAGAATATTTAGTTTGAAGCCATCAGTTCATGCAAGGATTCCTAAGTTCCGTAATTCTTCTCTGTAGAAAGAACAAACCTGCAGGCCCAGCCAAGCAAAGGACATCCCCATGTGATTATTACTCATAAGCACTCCATGCTCGGGTCAGGCTCAGGAGGTTCACAGAGCCCCTTCTGCACAGGGCTTCTCTGACCTGCTCAGTGTCCCCTCTTAGCAGCTGCTTTCCTCTTTTTGTCATTTAACAGGTCCCTGCGTCGCAAGTGTTTGCAGCTCTTGTGTTACGTATCTGTTTATTAATCATGCCACTATCACCTAATCCTTTTGTTGTACCTGGGGTAAACACTGCTCCAAACTGCAGAGAATATGGGAAAACAGCTTCACCAGTCTCCAGCCACCCCATTTTTCTGGCTCAGCCCACTCACAACTGCATCCCTGTTCCACACTTGCCAGTACCCCACTTCTTATCACAGGGAATATAAACCAGCTGTCATATAAGGCGTAAGAATTTCAGCTCCATTTCTAGGGGCTGCTTGTCTACTCATGCCATACATGGGAAAAAAATATCATGAGTCACTTCTTTCCTTTTCTTTGTGGGCTTGGTTCAGTGCTGACTGAGGTTGGGGCGATCTCTAAGTCCTACCTCTCTGCAGTGCTGCTTGGGAGAGAAAAGACAGCAAGGAGCAGAGAGAGACAAATACATATTCACAGCTGTAGAGAGCAACACATATTTGTAAGAGTTGGAATGGAAATATCCATTATTATTATTTTAGAAGTAACTATATTGTGAAAGTATTGTAAAGTTCTTGCTTCAGTTTGCAAGCAAACAGTAGGAAGTGAACTCCACATTTATTTCATTCTATCCTCTCTCAGCATTTAACTCTGAAAATGTGTTACTTCACAAAAGAAAAGGTTTTCTAATGAGCAGATCAGGTATGTGGCATTACCACTGTCTTGTCAGGCATGGCTTTTTAAAAGCACCTCAACTTTCTGCTTCATTTCTCCAGAATCTTGAAAGCCTCTCCTGCATCTGACACTGCATGGCTGAGAATTCTGAACGCAGTGATTATTCATCTCTCATTATCAACAAAAGCCTTTGGATTCCAGAATTTCAGTGATCAGCAACTGAGGACTGAAGGGCACTGCTATGGTGACATCTCATTAAAACTTTGAAAAGACCTTCTCAGAGTTCAGATAATGTGGAAGCTTGATTTGTCCATGCAGATGGACACATGCCAGCACCCCAAACTGCTTACAAAGAAAATCCCTCATAAGAATTCTCAAAGAGCAGCAAAATATGCTGACGTGGAAGGACACTGCATGCATAAGGTGGACAATAACATGGGCAGTTTTATTTGAAGCTTTTTATAAACCATGGTTTCAAAAAATATTCATACATACATATGTAAAAGCAAAGGAATGTCTTAATGAGTAGGTTATATTGCATCAAGTCAGACAAAAGTTAAATAATGCAAAAATTAAGATTGCCTGTGAAACCTAATTTGGTACCTCATGTGTTTAATACTGGTGGCAGCCAGCCCCCAAAGCCTTTGTGTTCCCTTCTTGCAATTTTATCTCATTCACTAAACAAAGGAACAAATAAACTTTAATTAAATTCCTGCAGAAACCCATACCCAGAAACAGAAATTGGGAGCATTACTGGGCAGCGGCAACAGTAAGTGCATTTATCTCCGATTTAACTACTCTCACTCCATAATCCCATCTCAAAAATTCCTGGTTTTCACTATCTGTGACCCTATTTCCTAAATTTCTCCCCATCACTTAGCTTCTCATCATCTCCTCATTTTTCCTCTCATTCTTGCTGCTTTTCAGAGCTCTTTGTAGAATTCAGATGGTTTCTCAATTTCCTATTTGTTTTCACTCTCTTCAGAAAACCACTCCTGCAGTACCACTGATAATTAAATCTCTCATATGATTACATATATCTTTCCCCTCTCTTAATGCTGAAGAGCATTATGTGCTCTCTTAACAGCTGCTGTGATTTTCAACGTACCTAAAGGAAAGCCAGAGCAATCTCTGTGTTGGGAAGCTGGAGAGCTGTGTGGTGATGTAAGGAAAGGGATGAATCAGGTTTTGTTCAGTGAACAAAAGCATCACAGTTCTTTCCCAAGATCCCTTGCCAGTGGGGCATAATCTAGAATACAAAGAATCGAAGTAAATAAAATAAAAATCATTGGGCTGAATAGTGGCAGAAGAATAACAGTTGCATTCAGGAGGTGGAAGATCATATGGTACACGGGAACAAGCCTCTGGTATTTATAGCATCTTGCAGTGCCAACATTCACTAAATAATCCTGAAAAAACTCCTGTAAGGAAACCACACAAATAATACTCTAACTTCCCCTTTACTGATAAAGCAGCTGAGACAGAGACTGTATTAGTGATAACCTGAAAATGTGCTTCACTTCAACCAGGAGCCGAGCTGGCAGCTCCTAAAGCGTTACTGAACTCCGGGAATGCGGCGCTCGGAGTTGTGCCCGGAGTCACAGTGACTCAGAATCACAGGGAGCACTCAAATGCTGCATTTCTGGGGCACAGAGATGGCAGTGTCCAGCACACCCCGCTGGCTGCTCTGCTGCAGTCGCTGGTGATGAGCAGGGCAAGAGGCTGAACACAGGGCTGGATCAGGCTGCAAATACTTGGATGGTATCGGACCTGCAGAGTTTGACATTCTCAGACATCTTCTACTACCTGCTTAGAACAAATTGTAAAACAGAGAAAAGGGGCTGGAAAAAAGCAATAAAGTATTGTAGGAAATCGTAAAAAGAGGTGTGAGGGGAAAGGAAAAGGCATAAAACAGACTAATAGTAAAATACACTGGCACAAAAATGTATTTTAAGGATTCTTCTATTTTTAGTGGAGAATATGGGCTCTGTTCTAGATTTTTTCCGAATGTGGATTCAGTTTAGAAGCGGGGTAGAAAGGCTGGTGCATTTTCAAGTGAGTTTTCTGAATCAAAAAACAATTTGGAAACAAAAAACCCCAAAACAAACATTTAAGACCTTGAAATCTGTGCTGTTGGCCCCTTCATAGTCTGCAGCACATTAACATCTGCACCTACTCTCCCCCATTAAAGTCACTGAATAAACAAATATTTAGCATCTCTCAGCCCTGCAGTGTCATAGCCTTTTGCTTTCCAACTCCTTCTATCACAGAGATGTCATCTAATCTCTTAATTCTCAAAGCAACCTTTTGAGCTTTCCACAGGGTTTTCGACTTTAAATGATGATTTCAAAGGACTCTTACCCAGCATCTCCCAGAGCTGCTAGAGGGAATTTTGCTCTCTTATATGCAGCATGAACAACGTAGGAGATGAGCTCCTGGGCTTCAGTGCTTACGCACAGGAGCATATTGCACAAAAGGCTCAGAAATGCATGATGTGAACATGAGGCACGGGAAGAGAGCCAGCAGGCATCAATCTGACATGCAGCCACTTCCTTTATTTCACCCTGGAGCATCCCAGGATGTAGCAGTGCATATCAAGGTGAAAGGGAACGTGCATTTGCTTTCCAATTGCCCCACTGCTCTTCCTTCCTCCTTGCCCTGCTAATTTACCACAGTGCAAACCCAGAGTCCCACTACAAAACACTTTCCTCAGTATAAAGACTGTGCTGTTTGGACTTTGAATTGTAATTATATGGTTTTAGCCAAATTCGTTTGCCACTTTGCATTTAGTAACATTAGGATTGAGCACCACCATGTGTTTCACAGCTAAGTAAAATGATGTATTTATCTGCACCACATGAATGTTGTCAGAGCATCTTTTGAGGATACCAAAACACCAGCATCAGACCAGAAATTATATGCAAACTTATACTTTTTCATATTACTCCTCAAACAGGAAAAAAAACCAACAAAACCCAAAACCCTACTGCCCTCCTTTTCAAGAGAGCTTTTTCTAGGCCAACCAGAAAAGAACAAAAAGTATTTTTAACAAAATTGCAACAAAATAACAAAATACAGAGGTGATCACACTAGATGTCATTTTTGTTGCCTGAATTTTAAGCGGGTCTGGAGGGTGCATATTTTCATGACAGGGCGTGACTTTAATTACCAGTTGCAGCTTTGGAAGCTTTCCAGCACTACTGTAACATGCTGCCTCTGTGCAGAGGACAACTGTATGTCATTCAAGCAAAAAACAAACCCTTGGTGACTGGGGTACAAGCAGAGTGACTGGTTTTACGTGGATTTAGGTGCAGTCAGAAACTAAACTTCAGAACAACAGTCGTTACAGTGGTCTCCCATTTGTACCACTCTTCTAGAAACCAAAGTGGTGTTTTTACGCTAAAACTTGAATACAGAACAAACTGAAAGTACATATCCAGGCAGGAAATACATTAACTTAATATCCTCTCAGGAAAGAGATCAGGCTTTTATACAGTTTTTGCTTATACTGCCCTTCTCCACTGAGATTCCCTTAGAGTTGGAATGTCTCCTGCAAGTTCCAGCAGCCATTCTGAAGACACTTTTACTCAGTGTATAGTTGTTTACCTCTGCTCTCTGCTCTTTTGTTCCCTTCCCTACTTATTACCAAATTAAACAGGGAAAAAATTACCTAACCTCTCAACACTGCAAGACTTAAGGTAATGGAGGACTGAAACCTTCACTTCCTTCCTCAAATTTAACACCGTCTCTACTGATACCAAGCACAACCATAGTCTCTGTCACCTTCACGTGATTTCATGTAAGAAACCACACTTTACCACAGAATAATGTTCTTCCCTTTAAACTATTTCTGCAAAGCGGAACCACTGAGTAAAAAAGGCCATTTTGTGGCAAAGTCTATTTTTTCCTTCTACATCTGTTGCCCAAGCACAGAACCACTGCAGCTGAAGGCAGTTCCCAAGAATCACAACAGTAGTCGAGACGTGTCAACAGACACAACAATGTGCCTGGAAAGAGGCAGCTTTAGGAGCAAAGAGAGTTTTGAGTCATAGAATCACAGAATGGTTTGGGTTGTAAGTCCCCTTAAGGGTCATTTCCTTCCAAACCCCAGATGTGGGAAGACACCTTCCCCTGGACCAGGTTGCTCAGAGTTCCATTCAACCTGGCCTTGAACACTTCCAGGGACGGGGCAGCCACAGCTTCTCTGGGAAACCTGTTCCAGGACCTCACCACCCTCACAGGGAACAATTTCTTCCTAATATCCCATCTAAACCTACTCTCTTTCAGCTTGAAGGCAATCCCCCTTGTCCTGTCACTCTAGGCCAATGTACAGAGTGTCTCTCCAGCCCTCTTGTGGTCTCCCTTCAGGTACTGAAGGCTGCAATTAGGTGACCCTGAAACCTTCCCTTCCCCAGGCTGAACAATCCCATTCTCCCCGCCTTTCCTCACAGCAGAGCTGCTCCATCCCTCTGATCATCTTGATGCCTCCTCTGGATTCGCTCCAGCAGTTCCACGTCCTTCCTGTGCTGGAACCCCAGGGCTGGAAGCAGCTCTGCAGGTGGGGCCTCAGGCGGGACCCTTGGGTACAGAACAACCTCCTTTCACAGCTGACAGCGGAAACGAGACACTCATGGCAGCACCTGCCCGTGCAAGTCGCCTCTCCGGCCTCCCCGGGGCCGCGGCGCAGCTCGGCCTCAGGCCAGCGCTGAGGGGCCGCGAGCTCCGCGGTGCCGTGGAGTTCCCTCCCGGTTTCCTGCGTGACCCCGCCGGGAGCAGCCCCGCGGAGCTCCCGTTCTGCCCTCCCGGGGCACGGCCCGCAGCACGCCCCCGCCCTGGCTCCGCGCTGCCCGGGCCCCGCTCGGAGCCGCCGCTTCCCTCGGGGCCCGGCCCCGCGCACATCCGGGCGCCTCCCGCTTCCGCCGCGCGCCAGTTCCGCTTCCTGCGCGGCGGAGCCGGGACGGAGCCGGTCCCGCTGCCGGGGTGAGCGCCCGCTCCGCGCTGCCAGGGCGGGGGCGGATCGGCGGCCCCGCACAGCCCGGTGGGTGTGCCGGGGGCCGGGGGGAGGCCGGGCCGGGCTGGGCGCCGGGGGCGGGCGGGTGTCGCGGCCGGGCCGGTGTCCCCGCGGCGCGGGAGCGGCTCCGCAGCCCCGCGGCCGCCGCAGCAGCGAGCGGGCGCTCCCGGTCGGGCCGTGCCGCTGCCGGGGCAGCCTCGGCGGGGGAGAACCCCCGTCCCACACCGTCGTGCTGACACCGAGCGGCTGCCGGCCCCAAACCCCGTCCCACACCTGTTACGGTGCTGTGGAAAGTGCGGCCCCGTGCGCTCATCGGGCACTTCGGGCGTTTTAAGGGGGGGTTGATGTTTATGTTGCTTAGTGGAACTTAAAGATGTGGGTGCCTCTCTTCTGAATCGTCCAAGGAAAATGATGTAATGCTGCATTTTAACAGCACAACTTGAATGCTTTCTCTAACTCGTGGCCTTCCAGCCCGTTGGGTCTTGGTGGCCCAAGGGTCTTGTGAAGGCTCTGAAGATGTAATTAAGCAAAGGAAGCTGTATGAGCGTCAGTTCTGCACAGCACCCAGCCTCGATGGTAGAACCCTTGGAAATCCCTGTGTCTTTTTCTGCTCCTAAACCATTTTCGCATTTTTCTTGATTCGGACTCCGTAGCGTTTTGGCATGGGATAAGAGTGTCTTGTTTCCGATAGCATTTGTCATGACAGGGCTGTAGATCTCTAAGGACTGAGGGTTGGTCAAATGCTCAGCTTTGGAGGGATGATCTTTTCAATTTAGCACTGGACAGAGACTGGAGAAGTTTTCTTACAGTTCTTGCCCTGTGCATGTCCTTGCAGAACGATTTGAGGTGTATAGTACAGGTAAGGAAACAGGCAATAAACTCTTCTTTCTAACTTACTCTGAAGAATTATGGACAGGAATAATTCATGATACCGACACTATGTATCAATAGTGCTCCACACCATGCAGCCTTAGCCTCAGTAGAATATCTTAGTGCTTCTAAGACCCCTTTTTCATGCGTCTTTTTCACCGTGTCATACAAGGTCCCTAACTGATTTGACAATATTTGGGGGGAAAAAAATTCATTTCCCAGTAATACCAGTTTTCAGTTTGTTTTCAGGGCTCCTAGGCAATAGTGTGGAGAGTGAGGCTTGTAGTGTCCTCAGCAAGGAGGTTGTATCTAGACTAATTCTCATCTGCTCTGAGCTTAGTGGCTATGCCTGAGCAATTACAGGTTTGTTCCCAAGAGCCTTTACCTTGTAAAAGAGAAAGTATTTTGTCTGAGTGTGGGTAACCAGTGAGAATACAAAGGTAGAGAGGAAGAAGAATCAGAGTTTTGGCTTCTGAGATTTTTTAAAATTGCCAGACCTGCATTCCTTGAAGGTTGATAACCCTAGATTTTTCACAGATCTGCTCTCTCTTTGAATGTCAGTCTTTTGAGGACAGTTTCACCATCAGTGGTGCAGAGGCCTTCTCTGCATCTCCTGACAGTCTGTAGCAGCCTTTTCATACCTATTTCCTTGATTCTGTTTCCAAGCCCTAGCAGACAAAAAACACGTTTTTCCTTTTGCATTAAGCTAAAAATCTTAGTTTTCTGCTGTGTTCAATGTAGGACTAAACTGTTAAATACAATTTGTATAAATGATGCTGTGTAAATTAAAGATAGTATAATTATGGTTATTTTGTCAGCACTGCAATGAAAGTGCATTTCTTAGGGTGTAATTTCATTGTGTGGGTGTGTGTTTTGGCTTTGTTTTCAAATTCCTGCTTTGATATTGCTACAGTGAGATGTGACTGGGGGTATGTATTACTGCAGGTATTGCACAGTGGAAGGGATTAGAGAAATCCACTGCCAAAAATGGACTCTTGGGCTCAGAACTATTTTTATGGCCTTCTATATGTTAGGGATTTCATATTTTCTGTTTTGTTATTACATCTGTAAAGGCACCCATGGCTGGTTTGGTTGCATAAGTATTGCAGAGGACATTTCTGAGCTTTGCAATGGCTTTTGTGGTGCTGCAGTGCTCTGCTCGAGTGTGCAGTGCACAGGCTGTACCTGCCCAGAACACACAGCAGATGTGAATGTGACATTGCTAAAAACATCAAAGTGGAACTCGGAGCCCCAGTTTTAACACTGTTCTTTCTCCCTTTGTTTCAGCACTTTCTCAACACATTTCTCATCTGCTCAGGGGAAACAAACAGCTCTTTGATGTCCAATACAATAAAAAATCAAGAATGCTTTGAGTAGATGTTGCGGTTTGTCTCCTGGAAAGAGCAGTTCTCCTCTTTCGTCCTTACATGATCTTTGTGTTTGCCTCCCGCAGCATATTTTTCAGACAGCAATACTGAACATATGCTTCAAGGATGTCTCTCTCTCTCATAATAAAATGGGGTGGACAGGAGTACACAATAACCTCGCTGTCAGAAGAAGACACAGTGTTGGACCTGAAACAGTCTCTGAAAGGCCTTACTGGAGTGTTACCAGAGCGTCAAAAACTGCTTGGGCTTAAAATGAAGGGTAATTGTCCTTACTTGCTGTTTGCTGGGGATGTGCCTGAGATATTTAAGGGCAAATACCCCCCAATCCTAGGCAGGGTGTGTGCACTAACAGGGCATCCACCTCCCAGTTCTAGCTCTGGAGTGAATGTGAATACAGACACTTCATACATCACTGGATATTGTTTATTATTAATATATCTACCTGGTCATTTTTTAGTGGTTTACACTGCCCAGTCCTGGTGGGGAGGAGAACTGGGGGGAAAAAAGTAAACCTCATGGGTTGAGATAAGAAGAGTTCAATGGTTGGAAGATAATAAAATACAATATAATACTAATTATAATAATAATAATAATGAAAAGAGGAGAGAGAGACATAAAACCCTGGAGAAACCAGTGCCACAATCCAGTTGCTCACCACCCACTCACCGATGCCCATCCAGTCCCTGAGCAGCAGTCGGTGTTTCCCAGCCAATTCCCCCCCGTTTCCACACTGGCCATGAGGTTCTGTGGCATGGAACATCCCTTTGCCCAGTTCCCCCAGCTCCTTGTGCACCTGCTCACTGTCAGAGCACAGGAAACTGAAAAGTCCTTGATTTAGAGTAAGCACTGCTTGGCACCAACTAAACCATTGGTGTGCCATCGACGTTATTCTCGTACTAAATCCAAAACACAGCACTGCACCAGCTACTAGGAATAAAATTTACTCAATCCCAGCCAAAACCGAGACACTTTATATGGAAGATGGTGATGACACAGCTTGGGGTGTTACAAGGAGGTTATTTCAATTAAGTATGGAATGTATTGACATTTTTCTGAAATCTCTCTAGCCCAATAAAAATAAAATTGCTTTCATTATAGGCAAACCTGCAGATGATGATGTTAAGCTTGGAGCCCTCAAGTTGAAACCAAATACTAAGATTATGATGATGGGCACTCGTGAGGAGAGTTTGGTAAATAATTTTCTTGTTTGTTAGCTTAAACAGCAAAAAATACTTTGTGTCTTCTAATTGTGATTTTGAATTTTGAATATTCCACTCATCATTTGGAAAATGATAGTACAATAGATTTCTGTTTGCATTTATTTTTCTATGTTGAGTAAGCTTTGCTGCAGAACTGAGACCAATGTATTCATGAAATTCCTGTCTTGTTCTGCACTTGAAGTACAAACCTATTATTGTGATACTGACTTCTCAAATCTGAACAATCATCAGTATACTTTAATAATTCTTTCCACTAGTAAAGTGAAGTAATTTTGGTTAAATAGTATTCCTGCCCTGTAATGTGCAGTAACAGAAACTTGATATCCATTGTTATTTTCCTTCTGTGATCCTTATTATCTTTTATTATTTTTATTCTTCTAGGAAGATGTCCTTGGGCCACCTCCAGATAACGATGATGTGGTCAATGACTTTGATATTGAAGAGGAAGTTGTGGAAGTAGAAAATAGGTTAGGAGTTCAAGCCATTAAAACAGTTTGTTATTGACTGCAGAGTGTACATTTTAATTAACTTAAACTTTTTGCATTTTTACATCAGGGAAGAAAACCTACTAAAAATTTCCCGTAGAGTTAAAGAATACAAAGTGGAGATTCTGAATCCTCCTAGAGAAGGGAAAAAGCTGCTGGTGCTAGATGTTGATTACACATTATTTGGTGAGTTTTTATGCAACTTATGGTTTTTGTTTGTGTAAGAGCTCAATTTATTTGCCAGATCAGGTTTCTTGATTTTTGCTTTGCTGTGTTGTACAACATAACTTCTGCTTTATATGATTTTTTGTCTTCAGCTCACATTTTAAAAAGCATTTTAAAATATTGCATGCTGTTGATTTTAGTGCAGCAACTATTTAATTGCTGCAAAAAGACATAAAAAATCAGCAATTTAGTCTTCTGTCCTGATAGTCTTTCCCTTGACAACTTGTATCTTGGCCTTCACAGTGGCAGGGCAAGATACTGTAAAATAATGATCCAATTCTGTACCTGATTGACTCTACTTTTGGGAGGTGTGGGAGAACAGCTTCAAATTTTAGTTACATATCATTACTAAACATTCACAAAAACATGTTTTACTTGAAAATTCTGTCAAGCTGGTTTTTTCTGAAAGCCAGGATTTTCCTTCTGACTTACCTTTCTGGCTTGTAGGTGTGTCATGACAGTGTGACTGTCAGCAGTAAATAATAGCTTCCCTTATACCTTTCCCTTAGCTTTCCTTTTCAATGAGATTTGTTTCCAATCTGACATCAAAGTTCAGCCTATTTCTGAGTTTAACATTTTTATGGAGAGGTCTTCTGCTGGCAGATTTTGGCAGCAGTTTTGGAATTGGAATAGGGAATGTGTGCATCTCTGAAATGATCTTAATATATGTTCACACAGTTAACTGGACTGGGTTTGAAGGAATCTGTTTCATATCTGACCAATTACAAATTTGCTAAGTGCACAGATGAACTATTTGTCCTAACTCTTCAAAGATATTGATACCCAGAGATCTCTGATTTAATTATTGCTAACCCCTCAAGTACATGTAAAGACCAACAGATAAATATTCCCTCTGCTTTGTCTTTCCCCCTTTAAAATGGGAACGGGAGCTTGATATCAATTCATTCATTATCCTAAAATGCCTCCTCCCTCATTAAACTCCTTGGATCTCTGGATAGAAAGGAAAATCAGACTGGACTTTAATAGCTAATACTTTAATACTGAATTGCTTCTCTCTTATATTCTTTTAAAGACCACAGGTCATGTGCTGAAACTGGGGTAGAGCTGATGAGGCCATACCTCCATGAATTCCTGACTTCTGCATATGAGGACTATGATATTGTAATTTGGTGTAAGTATTGTACTCAGTACCTAAGAGTTTATTGTAAATTGTCATCCAGAGCAGGGACTCCGGGTGGGAGGTTTTTATATTGCTTTTTTAGTGTGAATCACAAGATCTAAAACAATACAGAACTGTTTGGCTGTAATTCAGACAATTATTAGGGATATTTTAGAAAAATACTGATTCTTATGTGAAAAAGCACCACATACTGCTCACAAGAATGTGTCTAGTCACAGGATGAAGCTCAGCATCACTTTACTGAGTGTTACTTTGTACAAAGAAGTGCTTGAAGGAACGGAACTGTATAATCAACATTAGAACAACGTTTCATAGGGATTTTTACAAATAATGTCACTCCAGACAACGCATAGTGAACTGCCAAATGAACCAAGCTCTCCTGTCTGCAGGGGTAGTTGGTCCTTTGCTTTATAGTTCAATTCCTGCCCAACAGCTGGAGAACAGACTTTAGCCAGTGCAGGGCTCAAACCATATTAAAATTGTATTACCAAATGTCATTTTTGTAGCCAATGTGTCTACATATTCTTAGATCAGTAGACAATGTTGACACTTGGTCCTTTCCAGATTTTATGTATTCCTGTCATTGCTTCCAGGAGGAAATCCTGCACAGGCAGTGTGGTTCCTCAAGCCAGGTGTATCCCACTCTTACGGTCCTGCAGGCTGTTCTTCAGTAACAGCTGATCTAGAAAATGGTTTAACTATTTGCAGTGCTTCATCTAGTTGTTAATTTGAAAAGTAAGCTTTTCCAAACAAAAACAGTCTTCCATGAAGGAAGACTTTCCTTAAGGCAGTGGCCCTAAAAGCTGCAACAAGGGTGGATCTTTCTAAAATTAAATTTTGTGTAAAAATTTGACATATTAAGTGAACAAGTTCTTGGGTTATTTCTTTTTTTTTTGCCTGCCAATGACTTATTTTGATGAAGTATTCTTTCTGTTTTCTCCCTTTTGTTTCAGCTGCTACTAATATGAAGTGGATTGAAGCCAAAATGAAAGTAAGTTGTTCTGAAAACATGTCATTTGTTTCTGATCTGGGTAACCCTTCATGCAGTTGGGCTCATGCTCAGCATTGTAGAGCAGGTTAGAAACTGAGGAGGTTGTATGAATCATAACCTGAGTTGTTTCAATTTCCATAGTCACTTTAAATTATCTTTATCACAAAACTAGATTAAATCTAATTTTAGAATTCCACACAAACTATCAGCAGTAGGTGCTAAATTTAGCAGAACTAAACACAAGTCAGTACCTGCTGAAACTTGGATTTGTCACGCAGCCCTGCACAGTTGCTTTCATCTTACCTCTAATTGTAGAGCTTTAGTCTTTAAATGTGATTTTTTTTAAAGGAACAGACAGATGTGACATGCTGGAGTAGGTTATCAAGAGGAAACTCTTTTCATATTTATCTTTACTTCTTGCAGCTGGGGGATTCTGTTGCTTCCTCTGCCTTATTAAACATCCCATAAAAGCTCTTTCACTTTCTGGTTTCTTCCCTACTGGAATCAGGCAGGAAGCCAGTTTTGAACAGCTGACCTCGTGGTAAACATATTTACAGTCAGGCTTAGCTGTAAATCTAATGAGCTTACTAAGAATTGCTGTGTGTTTGGTTGGTGGCTTGGGGGTTCTTTATGTTCATAAATCAAAGATTATTTCCATTCCAGGAAAAACCTTTCCAAATTTAAGCTTTTATTATGCACAATTTTTTCAGGTTTTCACAGAGCAAAGCACATTTTTCCAGTGTTCTCTTCCTCAAAATAATTAATTGCTACAACTTTTTCTAAACAAAAATGCCTCTCAGAAATGAGAGCCTTTAATCAGAACTATGAAATGAAGTTAGTTAGTGGAAGTAAAGTCAGTGTTGAGCCTTGCAAACATTGCATTCTTGTGGCAGTGTCACATGTTTATATTGTGTTGTCAGAGTAAGTGTTAGGACTCAATCTTGTGGAAAACCATTGTTCAAAATGGGCTCTTTCCCCTGTGCTGGTCACCTTTCTGCATTTCTAGGTTACTTTTCCAGCCCTCCTCCTGGATCCTGATCCATTGAGATTCCTGCCACTAGGTGCCACTTTCTGTTTCTCCTTAAACTGATGGCACCAGGGGTCCTTCCCTCCAAGAGTTTCACTTTTGGTCAGGGAGCAGTGATTCCAGCTATAGTTGGCATTAAAGTTTCTGTTTTAAACTACAAAGCAGGAACAGGATTAAAAAGAAGGGAGTATCAGACAAGCAAATTTAATCTCTCGTTTACCACCTCTTTATGCCTGGGATTCAAACAATCTAGAACAGCTGGTTCTGTCAGTGTAACAGGATGCTGACCCAGAGCATTTCATTTGCAAGATCCCCTTTTTTATAGAAAAGCAAATCAGTTAAGTATGGCTGGATAGTTGCAAGAGAGCTACTGCAAGTATTTTCTCCCTGTTACGTAGCTTTGCATATTGCTGCTGTTTCACACACCAGAAATTGTCAGCAATATCTGTGTTGTACCATGTCAGCAGATTTTACTGGTACTTTTCAGCTTTGGAAAGGATTTGAAATGGAAATGATGCTCTCTTATCTAGACAAAGTTTGTTATTTCTAAAAAGGTTGTTTTCCCTAGAGTATTTCAGGAGTTACCAAATCTTAAAGGTCCAAATTGACTCTAATGTTTGCTGTCTTGGGCATGTGCAGGAGGGAACAGTGACAGTGAGCTGTTCCTGGATATTCCATCTTGGATTGGGCTGTGATTTGTGCACATCACTGTGAGGAACAAAAAGCAGCCAGTACACAATTGCTGGAAAGTAAAGTTGAGTGTGTAGAACTTGCTGTGCACGAAGGTATGAGCAAAACCCCTCTGTATTTTGCCTTTTCTGCAAAGCTGTTTTGATTTTCTGCTGGCATCAGCTGCTAAGTTCCTGATACTAAACACTAAAAATAAATCCCTATGTGCACTTTTATGATCCTCATTGTGTAACAAATCTAAATTTCCCCAGGTATCTATTTTTAGCGTGTCTCTGGTAAACCTCCACAGCTCATCCCGTGACAAACAATGTACTATAATTGTGGCTCCAGTTGTTCAGCAGTAAAACTGTCCTTATTAGAAGCTGTAATAATAAATCTTTGTGATGCAGGAGCTTGGGGTGAGTACCAATGCAAACTACAAGATAACTTTCATGCTGGACAGTGCTGCCATGATAACAGTGCACACTCCTCGGAGAGGACTAATAGATGTAAGTGCCTGGTTTTCTCCTATCTTTTCCTACATTCAGCTGGCATTTTATCACACCACTTTAAAATATTCAACAAAAAAAGTTGTTCTGGAGTTTTCATGCAAGAAAACTGCAAGAATCTTGGAATCAGGGTTTTTTTTTTTTTTTCTACTGAAAGTCTCTATTAGTGTTTTGAGTGGTATATTTAGATGTCACAGCTTTCAAATCAAACAGTAGGTAACAGTTGCTAGAAAACTTGGTACCAACAGAAAGGTTTTCCTTAGTGTGGGGGGTATTTCTGTTACATTATTTCACATCTCTTCCTTTGTTAAAGCCAAACTACCTGCTAATGGTAAAGCAAAAGAATGTAAGTGTCCATTCAAGTTTGGACTCAGGTTCCTATAGATGATATTTTCATCTTCTGCATATGATCTGATTTACCTCAGATACCTTGTATTGTGTTGTATTTGCAGGTGAAGCCTCTTGGTGTTATCTGGGGAAAGTTTTCAGAGTATTACAGCAAAAAAAATACTATTATGTTTGATGATATTGGCCGAAACTTCCTGATGAACCCACAGAATGGACTCAAGGTAATGTAAGCTGGAATTTTCATTTATTGCTACTTGATACTTCAAGTAGTACTTTCTCCTACTTCTTTGCTGTAGCATAAAGACTATTCTTAACTAGAAAAGATCCATATTTTATTACATTTTTTCATTTATAGTGCCATTTGTCTGGCTTAGTATTTCCTTAATAGTTGTATTAAATAAACCTTGTGTCACTATTAAGTGAGCATTTAAGAGATTACCAAAATCAATGAAATTGTTATTTCTGCTTAAGTTATACCTGCAAGCTGTAATCAAGCTGGGCATTGCTGACAGGCACCATTGAAGTATGTGATGTTCAATCTCCACAGTGGTCATATTCAAAAATAAGTCAAATAACAAGTGGCTGTACTTCATGATAGTATGACAGGATAATCACAAATATTCTGTTGTGAGAAGTAATTAGTCACTTGAGCCATTTTGAATGCACACCAGCAAATATTTCATTTTATACAACTGTCAAGCAGCATGTGCTCTGTTAAAAAATTACTGCTGGTTCTGGGTAAGAAGAATGCAACATAAATTTCTACATATATACCATGGTAGAGCTGTGTGGTACTAAAAGAACT
Organism: Corvus hawaiiensis; assembly: GCF_020740725.1. Classification (NCBI taxonomy): domain Eukaryota; kingdom Metazoa; phylum Chordata; class Aves; order Passeriformes; family Corvidae; genus Corvus; species Corvus hawaiiensis. The sequence continues at coordinate 4,127,614 of NC_063227.1, read as the reverse complement.
TACACAAATCTCTCTAAAAAAGAAAAAGATGTTTTCAAATGCAGAAATCCAAGATGGTATCTCTTTGAAAGTATCCATGGTGTGAAGAGGATAGCAATTGATGAGATCTAACAAGATGATCTTAACTGGAGGGAGAATCAGGAATAGCAAAGATCTTGCTGGGAGGGGATTATCCAGAGAGGTCCCTCTAGCTCAGATTGGAAAAGTGTTTGTCAAAGTGTTGTTAACAACTGCAGACAAGAGCATTGAATCACTAAAACAAGGCCCAGGTATAATGTATTCCAAGCTTAAAGCAGTTGTCAGATAACCTTTGCTTCTTCTAATATCTCTTTTCACAACAGCTCTGGTTGTAGTCAAAGGCTTTTTGTTGAAAGAAAGCATCTGGTTCCAACGATGCCACACAACTCAGAATGCTGAGCTGAAAACCCCTCCTGCAAAAATCTCTCTGAAACCATATTAGAAAATGTGGCAGTCCATTCCAGATCATTTTATCAGTCTGTCTGGGAGGGGAAGAAGAACTTCTGTCTGAAGTACAAGAGAAAAGAAACTTGGTGCAAGGCAAAAACCTCTCAGTCCATTTTGCATGAACAGGACAGATTGGATCTGACCACTACCGGGAAAGGCTTTTCTTCCTCTTACCTGTGAAAAGTTATAACTTGTCGTAGTATTGAAAATATATTTCAGTCAGGTGGTAAATGATAGAGAATCTAAAGCATTTTTTCTTTCTGTGAGCAAATGGTTATACCCAGTTTATTTATTTTGTATAGATAAGGCCTTTTATGAAAGCACATTTAAATCGGGATAAAGACAAGGAGCTTCTAAAGCTCACCCAATACCTCAAAGAAATAGCAAAGTTAGATGACTTTTTGGAGCTGAATCACAAACATTGGGAAAGGTAAGAACAAAGTCAAAATTCTTGCTTCTTTCTGTCCCTGACTCCTGTATTTTGTTTAAGGTTGTCTCTACAAACACCAGCAACAATGGAACTGATTAACTCTGGCATCACTTACAGTTATAAAGGTCCTTTAGTTTGAGGAGAATTTTAATAGGGTTGTAGTGTTGGGGCAGCTTCCCTAAAATGATAAGATTTTGGCAGAACGTGTCTGTGTTTTCATGCTTCTCCAATATTCAGCACTGCACATTATGCAATTGTGCCTCCTAAAAGGAAAAGAATGTTGAAGGGACCTGGTCCCTGGAAATCTCTCTCTTTCCACCCCTGCAAAGTTAGGCTGTGGCTTCACATTCCAACTCCTTTGGTATGAAGCAGCTTTTCTGGTAGTTCCTTCAGGGTGGTGTTAGTGTGGTTCTCAGGCACCATCCAGGTTGGGTGGTATTGCAGGATTCATCAGCTCCAAGTTACTGTCTTATGAACAAGAATTTTCCAACTGCTCAAGCAAAATCCTTCTTAATGGTTTTATGCAACAGCCTGAAGCTTTGATGCATGTGAAGAAAAGCTGTGGGAAAGCCACTCCTTTGGTGCTTAAAAAAGGAGCCTTACAGGCTTGATACAATTTCATTTTTCTTATTAGAACAGAAAGGGAAATGTTAAACCTTAAAAGCAGTGAGATTCACTGGATATTTCACACCATCAGTGAAATTGGTTGGATTCTTAGAGTATTTGCAAAGCCTTCACTGTCACACCACGTAGCCAGATTGCTCCAGCTCTGGTGCTGAGAGAGCTGTGAGATCAGAATACAAGCAGTTCAGAGTCACTCACATTCTCCAGAGAAGCTGCTGCAGGGCTGTTCTTTTCAGGTTATGCTGGATCAGTTCATTAAAGCCCTGAATTTATTTGAAGGAGTGCCATTACTAATGGACCTTTTTATCTTAAAGGATATAAAAGCCACTTTTCCAGCTGATGTAATTTTCCATCCTCTTAGAATGAGACAGGTTTCCATTTCCTTCCTGCCTTTTGTTTAAAAAGCCTGATAGAGTCTAACTAAAACATGACTTTGAATTACCACAAGATAACCTATCATGGAATTGAAAGATGTTGAAGTCAAATAAAAATCATAAGTGGTATTGATTGCATTTCCAATTGTTGGTTATCAGTAGGAGGATTGTTGGGGAGAAAAGAAAGCAGAGTCACACTTTGGTCTTAAGCTCCCAGGTATATTTGTGCCCACCTCTTACTTGGTGAAAAACTGTACTTTTGTTTCTTTCAGGTATCTTTCAAAGAAGCAAGGACAATAACACTAATAAAACTGTGTGGCACTGAATTGAAGGGAACATCACTAAGATCATTGGACTTTTCCTTGCTTTTGTGCTAGAGTATAATAGTGCTGGACACTGGACCCAATGCCAGAACGACTGCTAAACTTGGTCTTCCAGTTGGTTGGTTGTGGGTTTTTTAGAAGATCACAGCAATAAGCTCAAAGTGGGAGAAACAAGTCAGTTGCTTTTTCTTGCATTCAGTTCTGGTGTTACTTCTCAAAATACTTTCCTCTCCTTTGCTGCTGAAGTACAACCATAACCATCAAAGACCAAAACCATTCTGAGACTAGAAAAAAAAATATTTAGACCAAAAAAGTTGATTAAAAAGCCAACCTTGGCAGTGTATGAATTGTGTAAGTCCTCTATTCCCTCCATCTTTAGAAACAGTCTCCCTCTCCTATTCCACTATTTAAGTCTATAAATTACAAGTTGTCTAAGTTTGGTATGTATTAGTATGTCAGTGTTTCTCTGTGCAAGACAGTAAGATGGGAAAGTACCACCTCTGTGGCCAGTTTACCCCAGTGTGTGAACTTGTACTATAAAGCAGTGTTTACTGGAAAACAAGAGATTGAAGTTGGAGGGAGAGAAACCCACTGTTACTTGGTCAGTGAAAAGCAGCCTGCCTGAAAAATCCCCATATGTCAGATAAAGGGTTTAACCTCAGATGGGAAAGTCACATTCCTAACAAAGCATGAACAAAACCCTTGTTCTCTTCTAGCTAAATCTTGTCAAAGTGCAAACACTGTGTTTAAATACAATATTCAGCCATACTGTTCTTAAAATATCATTTACTTGCGCTGCTTATGCCTGCACTATAGAAGTGTGATGTGACTGCTGTTTGGCATTTCCAACACTCGTGCATTATGCAGTTCATGGATTTGAAAGAAGACTGACCCTTTCAAATAAAAAATGGTATATATTGTTCTTAAGGAACTATAGCAGTTGTGTAAATAATAAATACTTTTTTCATACTTTGTGTCCTGTGCTGCCTTCAATATTTAGCTTGCCTAACAGAGGAACCATTGATAATATTAATTTAAGGGGTTTTTGGAGGGTTTGTTTGGATTCCAGAGACACTGGGTTAGCGTCAGGAGTTGACTGTGACTCGTGTCAGAGACTGGTTATGTGTCTCTGTGGATTAGGGAAGTGGTGCAGCACCAGGCTGGCCAGGAAAGGAGCCTTGACAGCACATGTCAGGCTGTCAGGACAGCAGGCACAAATGAGCTTCTGGGACAAGCACGTGAGGCTCTGGCTCAGTGACCTGTCAGAAAATATCCAGGTCTTTGTCCAGGGCTCTGTGTGCTTTAGTGCCAACCCCAGCTTCCTTTGAAATGAGCAAATCAGAAAACTGATGCATAGAAGTGGTGGTTTAGGTAAGTATGGAGTGCGAAGATCTGCAGTTTTGTCTCCTAGAGCTGATTTCTGATCGAGGAGCTGCCTGACTCCTGTACAGACAGCACAGGGAGAATCCCTGAGCTTAGAACAGTGATCCTTTCCTGGAAAAGCTGCAGCAGCAATCATGGAATGCAGGGCTGGTGTATGGTGCACTGGAATTCCTTTGACTTTGGACAGTGGAACAAAGTCAAGGCATTGCAGTTAAATCAGCTGTGGAGTTTGTACTGGGCAGAGAGAAAACCAAACCAAGGGAATGAATTTAAACATGTGCCTGTATTTTGTTGCTCAAAGTTGGCCTACAAACAGAAGGTTACAGTGAATGAGCAATTCTTTTGCTTTATACAAGGAACATTTTAAAAAATCAATCTTGATTTTATTTCAGTGACACAGGGATTTTGTGTGTCTCAGAATTTGAGAGTACTCACTGATCTGAAGGAGATGTGCACTCTCAAATATTTTATAAGCTGAGCTGGAACATTTGAGTGCAATCTCAATGTGATGGTAACACAGAGCTGTTGCTGACAAGTTGTTATGTCTTTCATGACTAATATCATTTCCCTTACCATATTTTCTATTTGAAGACTAGTCTTGCAGTTTGATTTGGTTATCTTCTAAAAATGCTGCTGGGATTTATTTGGCTGAGACATGGCTGAGATTTTTAAAGTCATGAAGCTGTGGATAAGGCAAGCACAAGCCTGATGTTCAAATGACACAGCACAAGAATCAGGGGTTACTGAGGAGAGTGGGTTAAAAATGGTAAAAGCAGCAGGAAGAAATCTGGATTTTGTTGCCATGGTTTGTTGTGGAGGCAAGTGGCATCAGCAGGTTCAGAAAAGAGTTCAGCATCTTCATGGAAAAGCCCACAGGCAGGAGCTAAAGGGAATAGGATTCTAAAGGGAATGGGAAGGTCTAATAACCTGTAATAAAAGAATTGGAGGTGCTCAGGAAGATGGGAGTGGGTCACACGGAGCAGCTCCTCACTGCACTACAGGACTGCTCTGGGCTATACCTACAATGTGACTGTGCCAAACTACCAGAATAACTGCAAGGATAAATGGGTAGTTTCTGCTTAGCCCCAGAACAACCTATTTATTGCTCATAAATGCAGAGGAAAACACCTGTGCTGATTTTTGTTTCTCCTCTTCAATAGGGAAGGCAGTTTTGACCTACTTGTATTTCCAAAATATAGTTAAGCCTGGAGAAAAACTATGGACATGAAGCTTTAAAGGTTTGTTCCCTGCTAACATTTACTTTCCTTTTAGATTATATTGAGGTGCCTGAGAAGTATTTGATCAATGGCTTTCATTATTTCTATTAAAAGAGATGGTATTAAAGCATAATTAAAGAGAGGGAGCATACAGCTTAATTACAGAGCCCATAATTTACCGTTCTGCAAAACTCTGGAGAAGCATTAAATGGAGTCTGAGCTATTCCAAATATTTTCTAGTGTCAGAGACTGTCCCAGGCTCCCAGTACACGTCAAACATTTTGTATGTTGTTCTGTCTGATTATTCAGACCAGAAGAGACAGTCCATTTCCAAATGAAGTTATTTCAGTAAGCCCTGGATATCTGACAACTCCAATGGCTCGCTGTGGCATGAATGCTCATCACTGGAGGTACATGGAGTGACAGCTGAAGCCAGGAACTGAACTGCAAATTCAGCTCCACAAATCCTGCTGCATGACTGTGAAATCTACAGCTAGTTGCCAATTTTTATTCCTGACTTGACATTCAACTGACAGCAAGTGGATGCCAAAGGGTTTAAGACAATTTTCCACTCTGTCTGTTCAGGATGTATTTAAGACTGATGTGAGAAGTGCTGAATACTTGCTCCCAATAAGACAAAGGCAAAACCTGTATTTCAGAGGGTAAAGAAATTAGTACACAGTTTTCCCAATTCATTAAAGCTGCTTAAAACAAGAAATGCTGGATGAAGAGGCAGAATCCTTGGACATTTCACTGTTGTCACTGCAGCAGCTGTGGCAGGTCCTAGTGGATATTAGCAATTGCTGCACCCAATGGAGGGTGCCTGATGAGGTGCTTTGGCTCAGGATTGACAGAGAAAAATTTCAGTGAAAAGAAAATGTTGACAAAGAGAATCACAGGATTAGAAGATAAAAATACTACTCTGTCCTGGAGAAGACAAGGGACATCTTGCAGACTTTACAAGTTTCTTGTGTGAGCAATATTGGCAATATCTTGTTACCAGGGACTGGTGCTGACATCTGTGCTTTGAATGGGCTCTGCACGAGCGAGGACATGATTTAGATATGAGCAGCCTCAAAGATTCAACAAGAACAGCCTCGTGATGGGAGGTGAACAGCTCTGGATGGGTTTTCCTAAAAATAGTGAAAAATGGCTCTGAGGGCTCACAGTGCCAAGTTTGACTCTCCTGGCTTTATCTGCTGCACCACACCACTTTAGAACTGCATCTCCCAGCCCATCTCCATCATCCCCCATTTTCCTTTAGATCACTGATAATCACACAAGGCCTCAACCTCTATTCACGCATCAGCCCTTTTCTGGTGGTGTTTTATAACAGAGAACTTCAAAATGAACTATTTATATACTGATGAGCTTTCTCATACAGCCCCGAGCTTCATTATTTATGCTTATTTAGGAAGTTTGCTCATTTCTGGAGATCCTTTGATGCTGCTTTGAGCACTTGGTTGCTCATTTAGCTCTCAGGAGTCCGTGCTGAGCTTGGCCTGTGTCCTTGCCACACACAGTCACATACAATGCCATGCCATTAATTTCTATGTCTCTCCTAGCAAATAGTTTTCCCACCAATTCATTTTCTGTTAAGAATGTGTACAAGTCAAAGGGAGCTTGTTCTCAGATTGCATAATGCTCAGAGCACTGTGGCCAGGGTGCTGGGCACAGCAAAAAGTGCATCATTAACACCCCTTGAAAGTTTTTGTTGTTTTTTTTTTCTTCTTAAAACTGCCTCGTTGGAATTGCACACCCAGTCTGCTCACACCCCACCATTTGTCAAGGTGTTTATATATCAGAAAAGAGCAGCTTTTTATCATTTATCACAGCAGGGGCCAGGTTTGGCTGCAGCTCCTGTGTGGAAGGGGACTGGGTGACCTGGAGCAGAGCCTGCTCAGTCACTGCTGCTGAGTGATGTCCCCTCCTCCCCCTGCAACACCCCAGAAGACTTTGACCTTGGTGTTTTGAAACACTGAGATTGCATCAGATTTTTAGTACAAAATATCTGTGGTGTTAAAGCATTTGGTATTCAACAGTGGGAGCCTTGTTCTTCACTATTTGTGCTGCTCTTGAGAGCAAAGCAAGTCAAACTCAGGACCAGGGCATCAAAGAAGTCATAGTTCACTATAAATTCCTGAGTCAAACTTCTCAGCCTTCAGATACGATTGGGCTTTTCATCTCCAGTCTGTTCTACTTGCTGCAAGATCAACCCCTGGATTCTGAGTTGGATCTGTCATGCTCCTTCCGGAGCACAGACCCCAGGGCCAGACAGCTGGGCAGGAGTGATGGTTCACAGGCTGGTCAATAAACTTGTTTAAATTGTTTCAAACATCCACAGATGAATAAAAAAATGGGTGTCAAAGCCGAGCTCGTTCAAGAGTTCTGCTTCTGAGCGTGTTCTCATAGTTTTACTGTGGGTAAAAACCTCCTTCCCAGCTTTGTTTTTTCAATGCTCTATGATTTTTTTCCCCTCACTTCTTAAAACTTTCTTGGTGTGGCTGTGTTGTATCTTTCAATCTCTGTTTCTGCTCCATGGCAGGCACTGTGCTGTGGCATGGGAATGACTCAGGGGCTGGAGGAGCTTTGTACATGATTGATGAGCTACAAGCCAAGACCTCCATTGGTGAACACCCAGCTTTATCCCTCAGGTGTTTTTCCCCCAAGTTTGGGTCATACTAGAAAAACAAATGGAGGCACAGTAAGAATATTGTAAATTTAACAAATTCTAGTAAAACTTTCTAATTACCCTGGTTCCTGGGGCAAGATCAGGTGGCTCTAGATTTGTATTTTGCAAAACTTATGATTGTTTATCCAATTTTCTACATTCAGTTCACATTTCATGACATACAGGGGTGTGTGTGACATTTGTGAGCAGTGAGAGCTGCCTCAGTTTAGTGGGGGAGCATGAGCAGAATTTCAAGCAGACACTTAAACTGCAACTGATGCACTTTTGGGTCCCTCTGCTGTCCTAATGATGGATATTTCTTGAATCAGGACCAAAATGAGCACATTTTAGGAAAATTTAAGTGTATTAAACTGCCTCAGAGATGAAATTGATAAAGTGATGTGGGATTTTTTAAAATCTGATTAATCCCTTACAGATGTGACTAGACAGAACAGGTATGTTGCAAAATCTTTTCCTATAACAAATGGTACTAAATTAAAATCAAAATAATTGGTGTCTAACACTTGAAGAAAATTCTGAGCTTCAGATATAGAGGGTTTGTAATTACACCTAGGCAATATCCCCACTCCCACAAATAGTAAATTAGTTGAGATAAACACATTCAGAAGCTGTTAAGCTACTTTGGTTTGGATTTAGTGAGTAGCTGCAGCTAGAAGAAAGCAGGCAAATAATTGAAATTTCTGACTTCTTTAAATAGAATCAAAATACTGTGTTTTGTATGTGCATTTCCACTTTCAAGTAGTCCTAAATTTTAAGAATTTAAGTAAGACCAAATGATTTTTTTTCCTTAATATGATTGGTTTAGTTGGTTCATTAAAAAAAAAATTAAAAATCAAACAACCCATTGATAAAACAATTACTTTAGATAGACCACAGCTGAGTCAATTTAGGTAGATTTAGTTCTGCAACTAGTAAATCATATAACATTCAGTTTTATGGAGCTGAGATGACACTTGTCACTGATAAATGAGTTCATGGCTTGTCCTTCACTCAGCCCAGCAATCCCTGACCAAGTTTATGACAATTTGTCTGGTTTTAAACTGAGAGATGCTACAAAATCGGTGTCTGTTTAAACTTTGATCACTGATGCAGAGCTATTCATCACCCTCTGATGCTTGGAAAGGTGTGTTGAAGTGCACATGCCAAGAGCCCCACAGCTCCTGGGGTCCAGGAGCCTCAGCTGGGCGCTGGGATCAGGGATAAGGGTGAATTAGGGAGAAATGCCTGCCTGCATCTCTGCTGGCCCTGCAGTTAACCCGGCATTTCACACTAAGAGGTTATGGGCGGCCGGCAAGATGAAAACCCCAAAATGAGCACTAAATCTTGTGAGATTAACATATAAAATCCCTTAATGGAAATGTAGGCACCACAGGTAATTACAGATCCACTGTGCCTGACTCAGTCAAATACAGGGCACAATTCCAGAAACTGGAGAAGGAAAGTAAGTCACAGTATTTTCTCCAAAGAAACTTGAATCAAGCCAGAGAGCAGCAGCATTACTAAGCTGTCAGACTATTCAGGCAGTAAGGAGGGCAAATGGAGACTCAAGGGCAAGTTTCCAGCACTGGTCCATCTTTCACAAGAATCAGATGAATTTTACACCCCCCTCCTGCATTGCCTTTCCAGAAAGGTGAGCAGAAGCCTTGGGACAGGCATGGGACAAGCACTGTTCTAAGGTCTGGAAGGAAACCAGACAGGAGCTTTTCAGCTAAAGCTCCTGCCAGAGCCAATTAGGAGGTGATGGCTGGATTGCAGCAGCTTTACAGGGGCAGGAGACAGCACGGAGTGACCTGATCTCACCTGGCAGGCACAGCACGGGCAGGGTGTCCTGCAGCCAGTGTCAAACACTCCCCAGCCCTACAAGGACCTAGCAGCAGGTGTGCTCACCGAAACCATTCCTAATCCCTGGATCAGTGCTGCTTCCCTGTTCCTAAATCACAATGAGACACGGGTACAACAGGATTTTCTCAAGACAGCACAGGTGTGCCTCAACATCAACATGGCAAGGCTGGCAGGGAATCTGCAGGTGCTGCCCTCCTGCCTCCCCCCAGCCCCTGGGCTGAGAGCTCCATACCCACCCTGTGTCCCAAAGCAGAGTACCCTGGACACCCCCCTCCCCCCACAGCCACCCCCTCTCTGCTTTCATCCCCACACCTCATGTCAGAGACCTTCTATTGCTGGAGAAAAGCCACAGCCACAGAACCACTCAGGCTGATCCTAAGGGAAGTTTTTGCTCATTTTGATTCCCAGGCTCAGTGCTGAGTGCACTCAGCTTGGCCTACCCATGACACAGAAAATTCAAGAAACCCCTTTGGGGCCAGCACTGCCCGTGAGGGCAGAAAGAGCCTCCCACTGCCCCAAGAGCCCAGTTTTCCTGCTTGCTGGCACAGCTCTACCATGAGGCTGCTCCTTTACCCCAGACATCCTCCCGTTGATCCTGTACCAGTCCCCAACCCGCACATTCTCTCATTATTCTAAACATTAATCCCCACAGGGAAAGTGTGGTTCTCATATTTCCATCACCTTGCCAGCATCCACGAAGCAACAAAGCCATGGCACAGCAGGGAAGCTCGGGTGCATTTCACTTCATCCTCATGAACAAAGCATTCTCATGAACAAAGCACCATCAGCCAAGGCCCATCCATTTGCTAAGGGCAGGGGTTAAGGCTCAGCTCTAATTACACCTTGTCCTCCTCCTGTCTCAACAGCGTGGAGCTGCTTTCCAGGGGAGGTGAGGTTTGACTGGGCAAAGCTGAGTATTTGACCAGCACACCCTGGCACAACTGGAGTAGCTGGAGGAGAAGAGCCCTGTGAAAGCAGGAGTAAGGGATGTTATCAGAGCTTGGCAAGGAGGATCATAGAGCTGTCTCAATATCTGACATCTGCCAGACTCCTGGAGCTACCAGTGCAACATTTGCAGGATGTGTCCCAGGACTAATCAGAGCTGCAAACAAAACAGGGCCTGGGGTTTAGTCCACTGGAATTGTTTGCCCCCTACCATACAACATTAGGCTGATTTTTCAAACAAGTTTGCTTTTCTGTCCCCGAGTTTTCTCAGCCTTCTTCTTGAATCATGATTTGACCTCATATTAGAACGGCTTAAACTATATAAACGCAAATACAAATATATACATCTATTTCAGGAGGTAGCAGTTTAGGTCTAACCTAATGACCGCAGCCCAGGAACTGCGGTTTTACGAGGAAAAAAAAAAAAAAACAAAACAACCCAACATTTCACGGATCACAGCCTGGTGCTAAAACTACACTGAAGAGAGGCGATAAAAGCTCCCGGTCTGTGGCAGCATCCAGTGTCCATCGGCAGTACTGCACCCTGCCCACGCCAAGGCCTGGACCATTCCAAGGGATTGTGCAGGACCTGGAAATGCTGGCGAGGCACAGCAGCAAAGAGCAGCACCCCCTCCGTAGCAGAAGGTCCTCTGAGACCCTGCTGGGGTGCAGGGGTTGCATGGATGCTGCGGCTGCGCCGTCCCGCAGCTGTTGGATACAGGAGCAGCCGCTGGCTGTGTCTCCTTTCTCGGGGGGGGGAAATCTTTGACAGAGGCAGAGTCCAAGCCTCAGATGAGTTCAGTGACAAGTGCAGCAAATGCGTCATGCTCTGAGTCCCAGCGCTGATGTTAAGTCTCAGTATTTGCACCTGGCCGAGTAACCAAAAAGCATTCCCCAAATCACAGAGATACAAAGCCAACTCACCCCAGCTGCATTTCTCTGGCCCCATACTTCTTCCTCCAGGGTCTGCAGGAGAGATGAGCAATGCCCTGTGGGAAGAGAAGGGACTGAGTTCTCTCGGGCCAAGAAAGTCATCACCTTTTACCCGTTATATGAAGGAGACTGCACCCTGTGCCTGAGCTTTTTGATGGCAGGTGATGGATCCTGCCCGAGCAGAGCCCTAGGAACACTAAAATTGCATTTTGCTCATTTTCGCAGGGCTGACTTTCTCCCAAAGGTCGGCACAAAGAGACGGCTTTAGGGCTCCTCTCCAAAACGAGCCAACCCAGCAGGACCAGAGCCCGGTCCCAGCTCCCGGCGGTCACCAGAGGGAGCCCAGTGCCCGGGAACGGCGCATCCTCCGGGCAGGGACGGCCCTGCGGGGACAGGGCAGGGGCGCAGGTGACTTCTGCAGCCTCTCCTGCCTCCTTTCTAATGGGTCATCACCACAATCAGACAAAATCGGAGCCCCCGCTGGCCTGGTGTAACTGTGCATAAGGATTTAGGAGATGTTGAGAAACAGAGGATGCGTTTACATCAGCTCCCGGGCAATAATGGCTTTATCACAGGTGACTCCCCAAAATCACCCTGCCAAAGAAAGGCACCTCATTCCTTGGGAAAGCCAGCCCCTGCTACGACAGCAACATTTCTGTTCACTCTCGATTAACTCAGCAATTTTTGCTTCAAAAGGGGAAGGGCATCCCTCTGGCCCGGCAGAAGCTCGGTTTTGACCTTATCCTTCAACTCCTGATTGAAGCTCTGCTGTCTCCAGAATCCTGAGGAGCTGACCTTCCTGAAGTCCTTGTCCCTCACTGCCCCGTGAGTGACAAAGGCAAAGAGGTGCCTTGAAGCACCACCTCATTTGGAGATTTGAAACAAGCAGCTCTTCCTGTGGCACCTGCATTTCTGTAGGGGTAAATCTTATTCCTCCCCCATCTTCCTTTCTGTATTGGGGCAATCCTCGTCTTCCACATTTTCTAAGCCTTTCACATCATTTTTAGAGTTTCTTATAAGACACCTACACCAGGCACAATTACTGCAGCTGCTTCTGTGAGAAGCTCCTAAACTACACTGTTTATTTCAGGGGAAAAAAACAAACAACCCACCCACAAAAGCAAGCAATAAACCAACAAAACCCCCACCAACTCCCAAAAAAACAAACACCAACACTGACACCACTAAGCAAACTCCTCACCTTCTCTTTGCTCTATAGTCCATGAAAACAGATAAATCCTTCCCCTGGGCTCCTATTTAAGCCCTTCAGCTGTGACAGGGATGGAGGGAACTGTTGGCTGATTCCCAACATCTGGGAGCCCTTTCACCCCAGGGCAGGCTCAGCTGTTCTCTAATCCATCAGGGACCCAATACACTCTGACATCCTCCTGCTGCTCCCCGCAAATGTCACCATCTACATCTTTTCAGTGCCCTGAAACACTCCTACAGCTCTGCCCCCTGCTCCCTGAGCAATCCTTCTCCCTGTCCCCATGGCTCAGAATCCCCTCCACTATTAATTTTTGGGCCCCTCCCCAAAATAAGAAAGGCATTGGAAAATTGAAGTGATAAACCACCAAGAGAGTTGGGGGCTGGAGCATTTGCTAAGTGAGAGGAGGTAGAGCCTGGTGAGAAGATGATTTCAGGGGGACATAAGAGCAATGACCAGTTAAAAAGCAGTTCCTGAGCAGATGGATTCAAACTCTTCATGGTGGTACACGGTTTAGAGATGAGACAGTTGAAAGAAAAGACGTTGAAATTGGATAAAAGGGAAAATTTCTTCACCAGAGTGACAGCCAGACCCTGGGACAGACAGCCCAAGGAGGTTGCACATCCACCTTTGTGGGCTTTCAGTGCTAAATTGGGTAAAGCCCTGAGCAAGCTGATAAGATCTCAACACTAACCCTGCCATGAGCAAGAGGTTGGACCAAAGTCCCTTCCAAGCTGATCCAGCCTGCTTCCCTTGAGGAAAAGAGGGTGAACCGGAATGATAACTAAGTCCGGAGCTTCCTCCCCAGCTGGGTTGTGGGAACCCTGCAGTCAGCACCACCACCCTTGGATCATCCCATGGCAGCTTGAAAAGCCTTGTCAAATGCTGCGAATGTCAAGGGAAAAAAGTAGGGCAAAGGATTCAAGTGAGTTTCGACAGTGACACGTGCCTGTGCTGGGGGAGGAGGAGGAAGCAGTTGAGCTCACAAGTTAAATGGGCCAAGAGCCTGGACACAGTAAAGGATCAGCTGCATCACCAACAGAGTGAAGCTGTGAGAGGGAAATAACATCCTTCCCTTGCCATGGGCATGGCTTGGTCACAGGCAGGTGCTCAGCTGTGAGCAATTGCTTCCTTGCAGTCAGACCATGCACAGATTTAATCCTTACTGTTTTTTAACTGGTGTGGGACTGAGTGAGATGTGGGGAGCACCTGGCCCTCATTCATGGGGCAGCTCCCACCCCAGCCTCTGCCCCTTCCTCCCCAGGGAGAGAAAGAGCTGTGAAGATGCTCGTCTTATCTGAGATCTCAGATGTATCATGACTCACTCACCTTTCAAAGCTGTCAAAAAAACCCCAAAACTCAACAAAACAACCCAAACCCAACACAACTTAAAAGGTTTAGGAAGAAAATCAAGCAAAAACAGTGGCTGAAGGTTTGATTTCTGTTTTGGTGTGTGTTTCTGGAGAGGCAGCCAGACACAGATGGGAGCTCAGGCCGGACAGCCTGTGGCCACTGCTGCCCTGTCCCAGGGATCCATCAGCCCCACTGGGAAGGTGAATCCAGCATTCCAAAACCAAGAGTGAGCAGACCTGGCACCAGCAAAGCATCCCTTTCGTCCCAGTTAACTGGAGCCATGTGCCTGCTCAGCTGGAAGGATGGATCACAAGAGTGGCTTTTGCTGGAGCGCTGCCTCTCTTGGCCTCTCCTGGGGACAACATTTTGGGAAGTTTTCCCAAGTGAGGGAAATAATTTCCTCAAAGCATATTACTCCCACTCTCCACTTCCCTGGCACAGGTGGAGGAGATAGTAGTCAGGTCTGTGAGGTATGGAGTGGTTTTATTTGCTGTTTTCTCTGACAAGCAAAATACAGAATGGTTATTAAACAGTGAACTTCTGCAAGTTCTGTTCTCTTGTGATCTGTCCTTGTTATCTCAGCCTCCAGATTAAAAAGGATTAGACATGGCAATATGCTGTGAGAATTTTGGAGTCACTGAGGGCCATCTCAGGCTTAAAGATGCCTCATTGCCCTTCTCTCATTAAAATGTTGTTTTCCATCTTAAAAATGGCGTCCTTTTGCTCCTGTCCTCTGAACATGGTTCTGGTCCAGAGCCACACAATGTAACAGGATTATCACAGGACAACTAAGGTAGGAGAAGTCGTGGAGGTCATCCTGCTCCAAGCTGGAGGATTGATGAGGAAAGGCACTTTCCCAAGGTGTTCTTCATGACCACTTGTGCATCTTGCTCCCTTCAATCCCACCCATGCTCTGGGAGTCCTGCTGTCGAGTTTAGTAACATAACACCTGAATTTAAAACCAACCAAGGCCACTGAGAGGCTTGGCCTGCTTCAAATAAGAGGTGGCAGATTTTGCAGGAATCCTGTAGGCTGGGATGGGAAAAACATCAGGATCAAAGGCAGCTGGTCCGAGAGAAGCTCCAAACCAGCTCCAACACAAAGCTTTGCCTGTGCAGCTCAACCACTGGCTGCCTGCCTGGGAAGTTACCAAATGACAAAGGATTTGCCAGAATTGGGTTATGTGGATTACCAGAGGAGAAGCTGGTATTAGGTGTGCTGAGGCCTCTCTTTTTAGGCATTGTGCCCCAGCTGAGTTCAAAGCGGGGATTGTGGCAGGAGAGGCAAACACTCAAACTCTGTCCAAACAAGGTCCAGAGGTTTAGGTGCTCAGCATTTAGGTGCTTGCAAAAGATGTTGACCCCTGAGGCTCGTGATAAAATCTAAAGCTCCCTTTTAAAGTTAAGTGTTTAACATGAAGGAGCTGCTGTCCCATTGCTCTACCACCAATGTTTTAACAAGAGGATGCCACAAGTATTTCCCTGTGACAGTTTTGCATAGTGAAAGGGGAGAGACTGTAAAATTACTTTTCTTGTGTTTGCACAAAGATGGATTTGTCAGCCAGAGTGAAGAAGAGAGAAGGCAGCAGTGTGAAAAGTGAAGAAAGGAATAAAGCCTATGTGTATTAAAAATTGTAAATAAATGCAAACGTGTGTGCCTGGGAAATCGAGGTCTGTGTATGATTCAGAGAGAATTTATCCTAGAGAAGGGGAGAGTAAGCCCACAGCTCTTCTGCTCCCTTTTTTTTTTTTTTTAATTATTGACAATTTATACAATCTGGCACTCTTCTAAATATAATTTTATTAGCATGAGAAGCCACTTGGCAGCAGGAAACTAATGCTGGTGAGTTCACAGTTTTCAAGACAAAGCGTTCTCTTAGAGAGAAGAAGGAAAAAGCCTTGCAGCTTCTGCCTAAAACCAGCCTCCACCTGCCATCTTCTGGGCGCAGGCTTAAATGGAGCAATATTCCCTACCCTCAGCTTGCTTGTCTCTGCTTTCCAAAGGAGATGAGGCATCTGCAATCATGCTGTTCATCAGCTCTCCCGTCACCCTCCCACAATAACCCCTGAGAGAGAAGGAACACGGCTATGGAGGTTGGGAAGGGAACCGAGGCTCCCGCTGTCACCCACCCCCTGGGATGGGCAGAGTCAGGCAGGAGCCCACGAGCAGGAGCAGTTTTTGGCTGCCCAGCATGTGCCAATTTGCCAGGCAGGATGGGACAGAGGAGCTGTGACTGGTAGGGACGGGAGGACACAGCCCACAGGAGCCGTGGGAATCGCCTTTCTTCCCAGGAGGAGGGTGATGCAACAGCACAAGAGAGCAAAGCCATGCATCAGGCTCCAGCACGGCTGGATCAAAGCGTTTTTCTGGGTATTACAGAAAAAAGAATCCAGCCAAGGAATCGTGCTGAGTTTTATTTTATTGAGCAGAGACAGCAGAGGGAGGACGGGCTGCTCCCGTGTCCGTGGCCGCTGCCGACGGCGGCTCAGCTCCTGCTGCTCGGTCACAGGGAGGACTCAGCATTTCCCCAGGTGCTTCAATCTTATTTTCCCTCCACTTCTCCTGTAAGAGGAGGGAGACAGACTTAGACCAAGCAGCAAATGACAGACACAGCAGTGTGGGACAGAGCCCATCCATCCCAACGGGCCTGACTCAGGCCGGTGTACGTCCCTGGTACCTCACATGGAACCTCCAACCATTTTCTCTTCTCCTCATTCTTCTCTGATTCCCCCTAGGATAAGGCAGCCTTGGCTGCACACTAAATGTAAGGATTGCTAAGGCAAAAATGTTTTGCAAGCGCATTTCACCCATCAGGGATGGCTCCTATTGCATCTCCTTTAAAAGGTGACAGAGCTCAGGGAAAGGAGAGACATCCTGTTCTTCCTCTGAGATCTTGTGTCTTGTTCCACAAAGCTCATTCAGACTTTTCAGGAATAACTTGGCATGGCTCAGCTCCCACATTCCTCCAGGCACTTCTCAGTACCCAGGAGTGTGGGCAGTGAGAGCTGCAGCCTGTGGCACACAGTGGGAATTGTGCATCAATTTAGTGTGTGAGGAAGGTACAGGCAGGATGCACTTGCCTCCCAGGCCCTGTGCTGCCTCTCAGCATGGCAACCAGCAGCCTGCAACGCCCAGAAAAGAGTTAAAATTAACTCGTAGTCACACAGCTCTGCCCCAAGGAGGGAACATTCCGCTTGGCACGGTTCAGAGGCTGGCCCAAACAGCCCTGGATACAGGGCCTCCCCTCCATGAAGAACATCATTAGATCCGTGAAAATGAAGGCAAACCTTGCTATTTCAATCCCCTGTGTCACTTACAGCACGGCCTTGCAGAAGGCACACTTGTTCCCGTACGTGACGCCATCCGTGCCGCAGTGAGGGTTGGACTCCCTCGTGCAGTACACGCTTCTGTTTACGAACTCTCTACAAATCTGCACAAGGAATAATAAAAAAACCCCAACTTTTCAGGATCCCCATATTCTTTGTTTCACTTTCCAGATTGGACACAAGGTCATTAATGTAATGCTTCTTCCAACAAGTGCTGACACTGCCTATTTTCTGACAGAAAAAGCCCTCTCAAAAATGAGCAGAAGCAGCGTTTCAGGGGAATTTTGGCCCCGTGTTTGAGGAGGGAAATTGTAGTCACCTGGGAGAAGTCCTGATCTCCCAACAACAGGAGTGGATTAGCCTAGGCATGCACGAGAAGAGTCAGCACTGATGCTCTGTCAGGCACTTGGAGCTGAGCTACCTCCCTGCTGCATGACTTCAAGCGTGTTGCGAAACCCTGCACTCAGCGTGGCGCTTGCTGAGCTCCAGCTTTCCCAGAGGAAGGAGGGGAAAACCATAGGGGAATTCCCTGGAGAATGAAAAATGATGCCCAGGAAGTGTACATGTATTTTGTCGCTCTACAAGTCCCAGTGATGAACTAAATTTGGGGGAATAGAACACTAAATAACACATTTGCTTTATGAGAAGATTGGACAAGTGAAGCCGAGTCAAAAGTGGTGCAGCACATAAACACCCCATGTGCAAGCACCCCAGGCCTAACCACGGGAAGCATTTGCTTAACCAAAAATCTGTTTCCCTGCTCTACTTGCTAACGTGGCCACACATAACAACCCCCAGGTAGCAGTGAACTCCCCAGCACTGGGAATCCTTGGAAGGACCCACCTGCTCCCAGCAGACATTAAAAACTCTTTACCCAGCACCAAGATTTTGGTTATAAAAACATTCCTCCAAAGTGAAGTGCCATGACTGGATGTGGCACTCAGTGCTATGGTTTAGTTGACAAGGTGGTGATCAGTCAAAGGTCGGACTTGATGATCTTGGAGGTCTTTTCCAACAGTAATGGTTCCGTGATTCTATTAAATGCAGATTCAGCAAGCAGAAACAGCAGCACTAACCTCTTCGATCTCTTGACCTGCTACATCTGGAACTAAAACAAAAAAACAAATAAAAACTAGACAGATTTTACATGTCAGCATTACTTTCTGATAAAGTCTGAGCTACATTCACAAACCCTTTATGCAAACCACACTGAAACATACTCTAAATTTTTCCTACTCTGTCACCCCTCGCAGGAGAAGAGGGGGCAGGAAATACTTTATCTGAATTGCTTTTCAGTATTTTCCTATTTTGAAAAATGCTACTAAAATACCATGTAATCATTCATTCAGCTGCTAACTACACCTCAGACACATAACCCAATCTGCTGGAAGGCAGCCACTCCCGGGGAAGAAAGCTGCCATATCGGATGTGGAACTGTGCTCCCAGAGATTTTAAACCTATATTGGCTTTTAAGGCATTTAGGCTCCTGCACCTCTGAACAATGGAAGTGGCTGGTGCTGCTGACAGTAGTGGACCACAGAGAAGGAAATCCCATGCTTGAGTTCACACCCATGCTCAGCACAGCCCAGAGACCCACCCAGGACAGGCTCAGCCCGGGTGAGATACAAAGAGACGTCATGGGGTGATAGAGAGCAGAACAGACAGCGCCAGTCAGAACCAGCACAAAAATCCCCTCTGTAGCCACAGGCTCTGGGCCTGGAGCGAACCAGTCCGTGCTCTTCATGTTTCTTCCCAGCAAAGCCAGCAGGCAGGCGTGTAGGTTGAGTCAGAGCTGTGAAACGGGGCGACCCTGTCATGTCTCTAAGGGGGAGCCTGGCACTCCAGGGTGGGTTGAATGCAGATTTGCAGAATCTGGGTCACAGCAGTGTGGGACAAACACGCAGCACTTGCGAGGCTGCACCTGCTGGTCAGCGGGGTCACTGCCAGCCGTGGTTCTGCTCAGGTGGCTCTGGGCAGGAGGTGGAAGGACCTTGTCCCACACTCATCCCTCCCCAGTGGAAATCCCACCCAACCCTCAGTCAGCTCAATCCTCATCCATCAACCCTTCCTACTTCTTTTGCTACTTCTGTTGTCCTTTGGTGTGTTTTCCTGGTGCTGGCACATTTATCCTGTCCTCAGGTTTGGCTAGGCTGCCTTAATGATGAAGGTACTGGTATGGCTATCTGCATATTATTTACAAAACAGCTCATTAAATATTTTTTATAAATATTACATGCAGCTACAGAGAATTTGTGATGACGCCTCTTGACAACTGTTTATTTTGAAGGAGATCACAGAGTTTGCTGCTATTCTGCCTGGCCTTGGAAGGAAGCATCAGCCTTCTGATGGAACCCAGTCCCAATTAAGACTCAATTAGAGACAGATGAATATTTCATAATGAATAATGTGTACAAAGCAATTCACCTCTTCTCCGTGCACAGCTTGCCATTTTCTCAAGTGACTTCTTTATTCAAATTATTCACAGAAAAACAAGTATAAATAATTCTTGTTCCACATATTCTTCAATAATTGTTGCCACACACCTTGCAGAGCTGGGTCAGCTGGACTCAAGAAAGTGATAACACTGACATGCTCTATAGGTTCAAAAATCATCACTCAGCTTCCCCACATCATCACAGAGATGTGTAAATCTCCAGATAAACAGTTGCTGGATCCTTTTAATTCGCCCTCTTTGTTCTGACTCCTTGAGGACATTTGAATTTAATTTTCAAGCTTTTCTCTGCAACATCAACGAAAGCTGAAACTTTCATCTAATTATGTCTCCACATCTCCAAGGAAAACACCAAATACCAAGATGCTCAGGATCAAAACAAGAGCAGATGACCCGGAGGTGAGTGAGTTTCTTCTCTAACTGGTTCAGCACAACTCTCCAGTGAACATTTGTACCAAAAATTCCTAATTACACTCTGCTTTTGTATATTTGCTGAAGAAATGCTCAAAATTTGCTCGCTCTGTCTCCCAGTGACACCTCCACTGCTTTATCCACTGCAGAGACACACGAGGAGCGGAAATATGTCACATGAGTGAGTAAGTCCTGCAGATATTTTCTACCTGCTCAGCTTTATCTTCAAGCCTGTCAGCCGGTGATCAAGACTCTCCAAAATCTGTTGTCAGGAGAGGTTTTGGTGTTTGTTTTTCTTTTCTAGGCTAGGGAAAAGATCACTTACCCAGGAAGAAAGAGAGCAGCAGGAGGCTGAGAAGCACTAAGGCACCTGTAGCCCTCATGCTGCAAGGAGCTCTTTAGTCCAAGCCAAGGTCGAAGCAGGAGGTGTTGTCTCAGTCCCAGAGCCCACAGAGTGCACACAGAGCTGCCCTTCTGTGTATTTATGTGCCTGGCCGTAGCTGTCCTCATTCCCCACCTTAATTGTGAGAACTTCTCCACTTGATTTCTAAAGCCATTATTGGTCTTGGCCGGTTTATGGTGCTTTAAGGAATGCTGCCCTGTCCACATCAAACCTAGAAAGGGATAATTATATGAGTGATAGACATGCTTGTAATATAATTAATTTTTTTTTTTTTTTAAATAGTCACAGGATTCTCACAAGGCTGAATTTTCAAAGCAGTGATTCATCAGGGAAGCTGGTAATTTTCATTCTCTGGGTCCTCTCTGAATGCCAGCACCGAGGCTCTGAGTGCAGCGTGATGACACTCACTAGACGTTACGAAATAAATCCCAGCATGAGAATGTGTTGTCTGTGAAACCAATTAAACGTTGTTCCCTGGCTATTTTTGAGGATGGTTCTAAATTTGTGGAGTTGGGGTGGAGAAGCGCTGGGCTGTGACATGCTCTCTCTGCTGTGTGCACAGTCCCAGATAGGACTGCTGAGTCTCCTCCCTGAACTATTTAAACTCTAGCTGTCAATGTTTTCCCAGTTCTTCACATTCACAAACATATGTTAGGGCTCTGCTCCCGCCGCAAGTGGCAGTGAAGGGAATTTGATGGGAAATTGGCAGATCCAAGCTCTATTTCCAGCTGAGGCTGTGCAAGGATTTGTGTTCAGCTGCACCATTCGCCAAACACCTCTCCAGACAAGAATAAGCTTGAATTTTAGTATGTTTTCATAAGGAGACAAGGCTTAAGAGAGGAATGTGTGTAGATATATCTGGGTTTTAGTTCTCCCAGTGAATTTGGAATACACAACTAGTTCCAGCCAAATTTTACACAGGAGTGGAAAAAAAAAAATTAAAATAACCATCACATTTTTATACATTTTTCTAGCAACAGAGAAAAGATTCTACCAGCATCCCCAGCCAACAAGGGAGAGAGCTCCTGCAGCAGAGCAATGCTACGGGTGCTCTACATCTGGGGAAGCATTTCAGTTTGCAGCTTGCCAGACATCTTAAAATCCACACAGTGGCAGAGAAACCGTGACTGACAGGCGAATCCTGGGCTGTCTATTAAGGGTGATCTCACGACGCAGCCTCTCATGTAATTTAGTTATCAAACCCATCAGCCACAGCGCCATTCCCAGCCACGCTCAGTTCTGCCACTCGCAGCACTCCTTGTTTGCCTTTTCTGGTTTCAGACGTCACCGCTCACGACCACAGCCTCGATGCCTCAGTCCCTTATCTGCCCCAACGTTTCGGTTCCTGCAGCTCAACTGGCTGGCTCCAGCCTCACCAAACACCAGGCAGGGAGCAACCCCTTACGGGCTGAGCAGAGGGCAAGGCTAAATTACCAACCAGGTGATTATTGTTATTGCCCATTTGCACTTCTTTATGACACCTGAACAGTCGACTTGGTGGCAAAGGTGGGAGAATTCCATCCCCCTGATAGAAGAAGGGCACCTGGACGTTGTTGTGCAGCCTAAGGGGTGGCTGGGCAGAGTCTTAACCTGTGCTGGGCCATCTTTAGACTTAAATGCTACAAACCTTTCCATCTTCTAAGAGTCCTTGCTAGAGACTTATGAGGCAGGTGGGACACAGCCGCATAATCACCATTTGCCCCCCATTTTGCTGCAGGTGAGCAGCTCTTCTTTGGGCTTTTCCAAAGCCTTCTGAGCTCCTCAGGCATGAGCTACTGCTGCAGAGGAGGCTCACCAGAAGACCTTGCCATCAAAGACAATTTTCTGCTATGGCCAGAACTCCACTAGTCTGTGGCCACTCTATAAAACTCTTGTCCAACAAGAAATTATAGCCAAACACATTCACTGGCTACTTTTACTGTTCCATAACTATTTTTTCAGTCACACAAGCAGGTAACTAGTGAGGACTCTCATGACACTCCAATTTGTCTTTTCTTAGGAGCAGGCACAAAGGTATGATGTGATTTATATTACCTGTACTAGCACCAAAAAAACCCCCTGAAAATAAGGATTTTCATCCCTCTTCCTATGACAAAGCACTGCTCTCTGTGCTGGGGAAAGACAAGCCTCTTATCTTCTGGTGGGAAGCACCTATAAAATCCTTGGTCAAGAAATTATCTACTTCAGGAAACAAGACCAAAAGAAGTGTCTTGAAAGTCACAGGATTTTGTCCTAAATATCAGCCTTAGCAGCAGGTGTTCTTTTACATAACAAGAGAATGGGAGGTGGAGAAAGGATGAGGAAGGGAGTGTGTGAGCCATGGCATTTAGGACTTTTTTTGCTTGTGCTGTTTGCATATTAACTCCTTGACTCACCCAAAAAGATGGCACATCATCATGAGCAGTCATATATGTCATTGTTCCTGCAGTGCATGCTTCAGGCTCCCACAAAGATGTTATCTTCACACCTTTTTTCCTAAGATAGGAAGCATGTTTGAGCTGCCAGAATATCTTCCGGCCCTTCTTTCCTGGAGTTAGAAAACCCAAGGCCTTTTCCTGAAGGGTTCTCTGCCTTACTTCTGCCTCAAATACCCCCAGTACAGCTTTTCAGATCTCTTCCCCAAGAAGCTGAAAGCCTGAGCCCAGTCTAATTTCTCCTCAGGTTCTCATTAGGCTCATTACAGCCTTGCACAGCTTGCTGCAATTTTCTGCTGATGGGCACAGTCTCGATGGACACACCCTTCAAGGAAGCAGCAGTTCCTAATTTTCTTCCCTATGAGATACCTCCTCCCTTTGCCATAAGCCTCCTTTTTATAACGCACCACCAGACCTTCCCCTTGCCCAGGTGTGACCAGCTAGAGATGATCAGAGCCACCCTTCACACTTCCCCAGGCCAAGGTCCCTAAAAGGTCCAGTTCCTCCAAGTTCCAGTGCTGTGACAAAGACAAATCCATTTACACTCTGCAAGACTTCAAAATTAGGACAGTTGCACTATTTTATAGCATTTTCTGATGGTTGGCTACAGAATGACATTCTCTCGTGAGGGCTTGGGCTGGTGTTTTTCTCTTCATTGTGGTTTATTTCACCACTTCTCCTGCCTGACAAATAAGTATCCAAAAGCCTGAAGACCATTACCCCTGCCTGGAAAACAAAACCAAAATCAAAAACCATTCCATGACAAAGATTGTGGCTGCATTTAATTTATTGATCAATCAAAGCAGAGACTGATGCATAACAATTGAAGGAGCAAGGAAGAGCATGTTTGATTGAAGAATTTGTGAGGGAAATGCCATGTTGAAGGGTCCAGCTCCAGCGCTTAGCATTCACCCAGGTGCCTGAAGAACAGAGCTCCAGCGCTGCGTCTGAAGAGAGAGAGGGAGACCAAAATTAGAGACATGGATCTCATTTTTATAGCCTAACTTCACCCAAATAAGCCAAGTGCCCTTGTGCTCTCCAAGCCATAAAGTACTCCACTTAATGTTCCACCTCTTTTCAGATTCCCTGAGTGACACGCTTTCATACATTGAAGAGATTTGGGACAAACCCCATAATTTTGGACACCTCCTACGGTCACACTTTCAATCACCCTGACAGGGAGGCAGTCAGCAATGCTATGAGCCTGCAAGCGGGGATCTGCTTTTAATTGCAAGGGGAGGAGGAGAAGACTCACTCAGGCTTAAGATCTGCAGCGCCTGGGGGGTGGCAGAGGAGTGAGCTTTGGGGAGAGGAACATGGGGTAGGGATGGGAGCTAACAGGAGCTCTGGGCTTCCACACCAGTTGCCACAGCTGCATGTGAGCTCCAGCTCCTCTGGTCTCATGGCCACGCAGTGAGCTCTGTACTTACGAGACAGCGTTGCAGAACTGGCACTTGTTTCCGTAAGTTCTGCTGTCGGAGCCGCAGATGGGGTTGTACTCGGAGGTGCAGATGAGGTTGCTGCCCTTCTGCTGGTTGCAGTCAATCGTTTGCTAACAGAGCAAAAATAGGGTTTAAAGCTTTTCTTCCCTGTAGTTTCCTACGTAAGTGCTTTATGTTTATTTAATATTTGTGATATGGCAAAGCACAAAAGCACTTTTCGGGAGCAGGGCGCTGTTGCTCCAGCAATTCTGCAGACTCAGAGAATGTGCTTGCCTGGAACAGCCTGAAGTAGGGACATGGCAGAGGCAAAAAAAAAAATCTAATAAATTTTATTATAAGTAGTGAAATTGCCATGCAAGCAAAGGCAAGTAGACAGAAAGGGGGTGGTCACAAGCCCCAGTGCACTAAGTTCTCCCACCTAGGGAATCACTGCTGCTAATAGTGCTCCTGCATCAATGATGCTGCATCCCTTGCTCATTCAGCTTCACAGCGAATGAAGGTCTCAGCACCCTCTGCCTGCTGTTCCCAGGTCAGAGAGGGGACCAGATACATGAGCCATGGATTTGGTTCCATACTCG
The DNA here is from genome assembly GCF_020740725.1 of Corvus hawaiiensis. Classification (NCBI taxonomy): domain Eukaryota; kingdom Metazoa; phylum Chordata; class Aves; order Passeriformes; family Corvidae; genus Corvus; species Corvus hawaiiensis. Next base: position 4,102,800 of record NC_063227.1, on the reverse strand, counting down.
TTGACCCTGGCATAACTGTTTTCCTCCAGTCCTATTTCCAGGCCAAATGCACCAGGACAGTGCAGGCGTTTCTATTATTTAGTCATGAACTTGTGTTGCAAAATGTAACAGCAGTTAAGAGTGCAGATCTCTGGCTTTACCTGTGTGTAGCACTGTCCGTAGTTCTGCAGGTCCACTTCCAGGCCGCTCCTTTGGGGGGAAAATGAGAATGCATGAGCACAGTGCAGCTGCTTCGTGAGCCAAACTGCCCCGTTATGCTCCAAATACCAAAAAGAGCAATACTGATCCAGAAAGCCTCCCCTGACCCAGGCCCTTCACTTACGCCACAGCATTACAGAACTGGCACTTGTTCCTGTAGGTGATGCTGTTGGTGCCGCAGATGGGGGAGTACTCCATGGTGCAGGGGATATTGTAACCACTGCCAGGCTTCAGGAAACCGGTACAGTCAACCTGAAACAGACACAGAGCAGCATTTGAATCTCTGCTCCCCTTTGCATCACCCCTATGTAATGGAGTGTGGTGCAAGAGACATCTCCCCCTCTTCCCAGAGCTGCAAGATGAAAGGGGCTTCCAGCCACAGTGTGGTGGGTTTGGGGGAGAACAGATAAATCCTGCCTGTGGGTACAGCATCAACATCTGTCCTGAGGTGGGCTTCATCCCTGTCATCTTCGGGATTTTCCCCCTGAATGACACCGTGAAGGATCTTTGCCTAAAATACCTTATGCAGCAGCAACTTCTGCTGTGAGGTGCCAGCACCTTTCAAAAATGGAGTTCACACTCGGCTCGCTGCTCCTGCAATTACTCTGAGTGTATTGAAATGGAAGTTGTTGTATTATGTGAAATCGCACAGTCAGAGTGTTTCTTTACTCTAAACTAAAAATAGACATTATTTGCCACTTCATGGTAGCTCCATATATTGATACTAACTTTAACTTAACTTCATGATGAGCATTCTGATAGAATCAGTGTTTTCTGTTACAAAATTATAATTTTGTTGAAATCCAAACTTCTTCTGGGAATTTCTTAGCTACAACAAGCCTCTAAGTCTAAATCTAAAGAGAAGTGTTTTCATAACACTGAACGAAACACTCTTGAAATCAAAAGTTTCCATTCTAAAGCCTGGTGTTATACAGAAGATATTTTGCATTTTAAAACTCGCTGATTTTAGCAGTTCAAACAAAATGCAAATTAAATTCCTGCAAATCTGAAATTCTTCATTTTCACTCCACTTCTGAGAGTTAGCAATTATGTGGGTTCAGTACAGAACGAATCCTAGGCAAGGTTTGTGTCTGGCTATCCCCCACCACTGCTCAGATCAGCAGAAGGAACCGATCTCTGACCGTACCCTAACGCATCTTCCGTCGTGTTTCTTGTCAAGAGCACGGTTGCGGCTAGAGGGAGAGAGGGAGAAGGAAAGCAAGGATTAATCTTTTCATGCCATGTAGTCATCTCAATCATTAAGTCTCTCCACCCGTAAAACCCCAGTAATTAATCAGATTCTGGAGCTTTGACACAGAAAATCCCGGGCATTAGGGAAGACAGAAACTTAAGAAAAATCTAGTCCGCCCCATGATTAGTCACAACCCCAAGGGCTTCTGCCTGCTGCTTGAACTGGCACTGTGGTGATTAGGGGACCTTCTACTCACAGGAAGTCCTTGCAGAGGGAGCACTCGTTGGGGTAGGTGCGGCCGTTGGTGCCACAGACCGGGTCGTAGTTGCGGGGACAGGCGATGTTCATGGTTTTTCCAGACAGCAGGTATGCGCCGCAGGAGGCCTGGGAAACAGGACTCGGAATGTCTCCAAACAGAGAGAAGGGTGTTCTTGCCCTAATCATGTTTTTGCTGCACTGGGAGGCTGCTCTGAGGAATCTCTATGGCTTTTCCATGGCGGAGAAAAAACATGTTGTGTTTCTTACAGCATACGAAAGCACCTCTCTGCTGTTAAGGCTTAAAGTACTTTTGGCAAGAATTACAGGCAAAAATGATCATTCCTTGGGGAATCAAGACAGGGAAGATATTTAGGCAGATATTCAAAAGTCATATAGATTTTCTGCTGGCACTCTGTGCCGTGCTGACTCGCACTCTACATTATTAATCGCTGTCTTTTTAATCATCACCGTGCTAAATTATCTCTCTCTGACAAAGGTATTTTCTTATGTTGGGGAAAAGAGGTGCACTTAGGGGCACTTCTTTGTTATTCATCCTTTTTTTTTTCCCTCAAGCCTTCCTTGGAATATGAGTATGAATTATTCATCTAGACTTAGAAATCAAGACTAAATGACAAAGAAGATCTACTACTCACCCGTCTTTGAGCAACAGCAAGATCTACAATAAAAACAGAAATTATAAAATTATAATTATAAAAATATAAAATTGTGTGATATCCTTCACTGAAATTCCTTTGGAATCATAAATTTCCCTACAGAGTGGCCAAATACACCTTAAGCAATTATCTTCCCAAATGTTTCATCTACTCCAAGTAAATGTGAAGTGAGAAACCAAGATTTTAAAAAAAATCACTTATTTGTGAAACCAGAAATTTTGACTCACTAAGCAAGAAATAGGACCCAAAATTTTATCCTTTTTTAGCACTATAATCCCCACTAAGGCTCAAAAGCTTAAAGCATAGATCCCATGTGTTTATCTGCACACGGGTGAAGTTCATTGAAAAGAGAGCCTGCGTATTCCTAAACCATCACATCCCCAACAGGCTGCACTCTCCTTCAGGATGCCCAGAGGCAGGCAAAGGATCAGGAGGTCTAGACCAGCACAGAATGTTACAAAAATGCCCAAAAATGCCTTACCAGAAAGGCAGCCGAGAAGGACCAGCCCCAGAAGGGCAGCACAGTTGGCCATCTTCATGTCGGCGGTGGTGGTAACGGCTGCTCCGTGTGGGTCGGTTGCCGGAGGGTGGATGGTTCTCAGCCTTCTCCTTCCCCAGTATATATATGCATCTCCTCGACCTTGTGAAGTCATCACCAGGAGGTAATTATTTGCTCTGTAAACTAATAAAATTGTATCGATTACTGAGTTGAGCTCCAAAGAGTACTTGTTTGTTAGAGAGATGCCCAGAAGAATTAAACAAAAATGTGAGCTACACCCAGCTTGTTAACAAAGGCGCCTTGCTGTACAATGAGTGATTTGTACTTTCCAAGCAGGAGCACTGTCTCAATAGTGGATGTTGTGAAATGGCATATGGAAGTTGGGGAAGGGAAAAAAGAGCCCATTTGTTGGAAGTGTTTGATTTGTGCTCACCATATCTAGAGAGGAACTGGGCTAGACAGGAATTGGGCTCCAGGAGAATTTCATGGTACAGCAGAGTTGGGGGACAGCAGCATGGGACAATCTAAGCTTTTACTGACATCAGATCTGGGGTCTGGCAGGCATCAGTGTACTTTAAAGATGCTGAAGCCTCAGTGAATCTCTCCACAATCTTCCTTTTAATTTCCTGGTACACTGGATTTCTCACCAACAGAAAGTCATCTCAGGAGAAAAGCATTACAAAAAACCCCAGAAGTTTATAAGACATTTCTGTGTAGGAGCAAGAGTTATTCATCTGTTGGCAATGAGCATGAGTCTGATTAAGAACTTAGGAGAATAAGTAGCCTTAAATCTGTACTGGGAGAATGTTTCCTATAAGTGGCAAGCAACTGGTATTCTGTGCAGGTGAAATGGGCTTGTTAACACCAAAGGCATTCCAGAAAAAATTCCAGTAACTGCAAACAGAAGGGGAGCTGTTAGGCTTCCCCCTTCTCCCTCAATTATATGGCATTAAATTTAGAGTGTCAGCTGAAAGTCATGTTTTAGGGAAGATAAGTGATAAATAATGTGCTAGGCTCTGCTAAGTGGCTCAACTCTATCGCAGGTGTACGGAAAAACAAATAAGGGATATTGCATAAAATAATAAATTTTTGATTTAAGGTAGTCACGGAAGGAAGTGACGGATGGAACTTGTTTGTGCTTCAGAAGAAGCTTGATTCATACATGTGGCTTAAAGGCAGCCTGAGTTTTAAATAGAAAATCAGAATTGGTTTTCTTATTATCCTGGGAGATGTTCAACACTTGGCACGAGCAGATAAATCACAAAAATGTAGCTGAAAGTGTAAGGGAACTGTAGTCACAGAATGGAGCTTGTGGGATTTGGCCTGTTTGTATCAATGAAATCATTTTCCTGAAAAATAAATGAATAATGCTATTTGGATGTCTTTCACAAATATCACAAGTTGAAGGGTTCCTTTGAAAGTTGTTTCTGTCGCATTCTTAGCATCCTGAGTGAGCTGACTTTCAGATTCCTTGAACTGATTGTGAGCACATTTGGAAAGGAAGCGGTAGTCGTGGAAGCATTAATACTGATTAATCTCCAGAGGCAGGAATGCCAAAGTCTGAAAACAAAGCTTCCTCAGAACTCACACCAGCCACCAGTGGAGGTGGTGCTGGCCAGCCGTGTGGCTGGGGTGGCTCCAGGAGCAGAGTCTGTCTCCTCTTCAGCCCTGCGACCCAAACTCCTCCAAACCCACCTCCAGATCTGAGATCCCCATTAGCAGAAACTGTGCTGCTTCTCCTGTTGTGTTTCCTGCCAGGCTGAAGCCTCCAGGAGTTGTTGTGGCTGGCAGGTGTCTGCCAGGGAGCGGCATCGCTCTCATGTTGGGCCAACACCTGCCCTGTCATTAGGTAGATCCACTGGGAGATCCCCTCTGCCCCACATGCTGCCCCTGAGGGTCTTGGTGGCCATCCAGGACTGCTCCAAAAGCAGCTCTTCTCCCCCAGCAGCCCCTGCCACTTCATGGGGCATCAGGGAGAAAAAGAGATACAGAGAAGGACCCTCGCTGCAGGGTCTGGGAGAAGGGATGGGAGACAAAGAGCAGTATCCAGGGCAGGGCACGAGAGCTGCTGGGACAGGTGTGACAGGGGATTGCACAAGGAGCCCCATTAATAGGAAACAGAGGGAATGGGACAGGAGTAATCACAGGGAAGCAGATGGACTGAAAACAGGCATTAGGAGCAGTGAAAAACAACAGTTCCCACGACAGTGAGCCTTGGGAAATGTCATACACCTGTTGTGAACGGGAAGGGCAAAGTGAGCCCACCTGCCCAAACCCCTCTGTGATGAGTGTGGTGGTGCCAGACTCTTCTCAGTGGTGCCCAGTGACAGCACAAGGAGCAGTGGCCATAAACTAAAACACAAGTTCCACCTCAACATGAGGAGAAACTTCTTTCCATTGAGAGTTGCAGAGACCTGGAACAGCTGCCCAGGGAGGTCATGGAGTCTCCCTGTCTGGAGTCATTCCAAACCCACCTGGCCATGTTCCTGTGTCACCTGCTCCCGGTGTCCCTGCCTTGGCAGGGGGGCTGGACTGGGTGATCTCCACAGATCACTTCCAACCCAAACTATCCCGTGATTCTGAGATTCAGGAGTGTCATGATGGAGGGCTCAGTAAATTGACTTCGGGATTATTTAAATGTTTCTACAGATATGAGATCCATACAAAAGATTAAATAAAATTCCTAAATAAAATGCTTCCTTCTATTTCAGGTGCTTAGAGGGCAAATATTCAGGAAGGTTGTGGCCACATGAATGGGATAAATGTTGGTCATCATATGATGGCTCCTCTCGTATTAAGGTAAATTTCCAATAACTCTGGAAATTCTAGACAGTTCCTAATCCAGCAGTATTTCTTCCCATAGAAGTGATAATTTCCTGGGAAGCTTTTCCTCTGCTCTTGAGACTCCCCATCTCAAGTAAGTCCACAGCCTACCACAACCTAAAAAATTCTTCATTGATGCTCCCTGCATTGGTTTAAAACTTGCCACAGGCTTCCTCTGGCTACAAAGAGCAACGATGCTCTTTTATTATTATATTATTATTAAATAAGAAGGTGGATGTGCGCATGCAAGCCGTGTTGTCATGCCAGCAGCGGTGTCATTGTCCTTGCTCAGGTCTGCTGCTGTCACAGGGTGATGGAGAACAAAGGGGCTCCGTGCTGGAGGAGGAACCGACGCAAACCGCGTTTCTCTGCGGTTCGCTGGGGATGTGGAACAACTGCAGGAGCTTCCAGCCAAGCTGCTGTTCCCAGACCTCTGCACACGGGGGCAGAGCTGGATCTTCTATGAGAACAGAAATTCAATTTACAGCCGGCAAAGCCCCTGCTCTAAGCCCCACTCTCCTATTATTTCTCCTTGTAGTTCAGCTATCTGATTGCTGCCTGCATATCTCGAGTCTTTTAAGCATAGATGATATCGCGGGCAAGGGTGTCTGGAATAATTTGACTGTCTGGGAGCTGCATGCTAACAGCATAAGGCTGAGGATCCCAATCCCTCACTGAATCTCAGCTCTGCCTCACTGCATTAGCTGTGACATAGCCAGCCCCCCAAAACACCTGCAATTAATTCACTTTTCAGATATAATTTTATTTTTCTCCACATCAAGAAAGACCGCAGTAACAAACCATTTATGCTGAATGAAGCCAGAGAGAGAAACTGCATTAACAGAAAGGTCTAGACTGGCCTGAGGTATATTTTGGCCAGCAACAAGTAGAACAATGCACAAAAACAGAAGGAATGATATAAAATAAAGCAGAACAAAATAAGTGTATGTAATGTGTTAATCAGGTTGGGGGGGTAATTGAATGGCATTTCCTAAATCCAAAACATCAGATAATGACATAAAGTGCCGAGGTACTGCTTAAAGAATTGTACCATAAAATACCTTGGCATGCAGACAACGTTTCCTGCCTTGAATTTCCTGGAGGGAGAGTTAGATTAGTAATGGTGAGAGGATTTGTGCTGTTGTGGCAGGATTTTATTGAGAAGCAATAAAAAAAATTATTTCCAACAAGGTGCTCATAAAGGAGAACTCTCCTCCTCTCCATGCTAAGGAGCATCCAGGATGAGCTGCTGGGGTGGGAGGCTGGGGGTTCCGCTAGGGTCCTGCTCTGCCCTTGGTCACTCCTGAGCAATCCTGCTCACTCTGCATCACAGAGGATTTATCATTTCTACTCACAGTTTCCCCCTAATTGCCTGCAGGATTTTCCTGTTTAGCAGACATGCCCCTGGAAGAGGCTCCCTGAGGATCACAGGGATCTCCAGCACAGTCGGGAGCTCTGCCTGTCTCCAAGGCATCGTGGTTCCTGAGGGCTGTCCTCATCCTCTCTGCTGCTGCCCAGGAAAAAAAAAATAACTGCTGGATCTGGCATTCACTTATCCCGACTCCCACACTCAGCAGAGGGGGAGAAGAAGGAGCCTGAATGTGCCCCACACCCCCAGCACCAACTCCCAGAGCCTCAATTTATCCTGGTCCTCAGAAATCACAACTGACACTGAAAAGCCTTCCTGCACACAGACCTCCCTCTCACAGGAGGGGCGTTCCAGCCCCGGGAAGGGACTTGGCACTAAATGGTTGCAGAGAGTCATGTCTTTTGGAAATAAATTGTCTCCTTTTAGAGAGCTGCTCTCTCCAGTCTCTGGGAAGTGACACATTGTCACTTAAGATCATTAACTATTTGACTGTGAGACTGCTGCCTCTACAGCACGCGGCACTGGCAGCGCCTCGCTGTTAATGAATTATAAATTAACACTATGACTCTGAGCCCTTCCTTTCATCAGCCGAGATTTCCAGAGGCCGGAGAATCTCAAAGGATCCTCTACAAGCGACAGTTGACGTAATTACCTTCCACTAGCAGCTAAGTGATGGGTGAGGTGCCCAGACAGGCTGTGGCAGTGATTGTGAGCATGACCTGGACATCAGCTCTGTTAGCACTGGCTGCCCACTGGTTTTCTGCAATGTCCCTCAGCAATGAACCAACGTGGGCAGACAGGGATCTGCCTGCCCAGAGAAAACATCATGTGTCATTTCTTTGGAGAGCAAAGCAGATTGCAAAAGGCCTTCTCTGATCTAGAGGTTGGTTTTCAACGCTGCTTGCGAAGCAGAGGCAGCTTGGAATGTGACCTTCTTCACACATTCTCCTGTAGGTGTAAGAAATTGGGGATAACCCTGGAGACTGAAACAGGGATGAGCAGCTCATGGTGCCAGCAAGACCCCTTCTGTGCAGCAGAACAGCGCCCAGAACACCCCAATTACAACAATCTTGGGACTGTCTCTAATTATGGGAATGTCGAGGTTTGCCCTGGGTCTCTTTGTGCCGCCAGGCTACAAAGAGTAACGCTGGGTGAGGCTGCAGGTGTTTCACAGCAGCAGCTGGGGAGGGAGGCAGTTTCTCTCACCCAGGCAGAGAGTGTCTGTCTGAGATACCCTCAGAGCAGTACACGGACAGGAGCACCTGGATGCACCTCCAGCCCCTGGTTCTCTTTTGGAAAGCTGGATGAAGACAGATGCCCACAAAAGCTGCCCATTGCCTTTGTGGTTGGGGTTGATATTTTTGTAGATCACAGCACTGTTCTCCCTCTCCCTGCAATTTGCCCATTAATTCCCACACCCCGGGATTGTTGCAGTGATATAATCATCCAACATATTAGGTAAAACCAGAATGAGACTAAAGCAAGACATAAATGCTGGGACTTTTTTTTATTAAGCAGAGGTTTCAGGATTGACAAGTTTTTAAGGGTCAGGCCAAGGGTTTAGGAAGTCATCTGCCACGGGGAGCATTGCCAGGGAGGGATCCTCTTTCTCAGCTGAATCCTGCCGAGAACTTAACATGCACTAATGGACCTCAAGCTAAGACCTCCACGGCTTCTCCTGCAGAGAAAGAAATCAGTATGTCAGAGATAGAACATCTGGGCTTTTACTGTTGGTCTGTCCCTCTACAGCACGGAGGGACCTCTAAACTCTATTCCACATATTTCCTTTTATTATTGACATACGAAGACAAGAAAAATTCTTCATTTAAAAGACCAAATAGTCTGTAGGAAACAGACTTTGTTTGCTGGGAGAAAGCTCTTCTTCAAATCACTTAAGAGGGAAATGGAGAACGCTATGTTCTCTCTTTATATCTGAAAGAAAGGAGTTCCCAAAAAACTCCCCCAATAAAAAATTTACCCTCCCCAGTGAGAGAACAATTAAACAAAATACAAGAACTTTACTTCTCCAACCAATCTCCAAGACTGATTAGCCAGTTTAAGCTAAGTTAATTCACCACTTAGTAGGTGAAGAGATTTATTCCATACGTACAGGAATGCATTGCAGAACATGCATTTGTTGGGGTAAGTGACACTATCAGACCCACAGTGCGGGACATACTCCATGGTACAAAAATTCCTGAGTGTCTTCTGGTTCCTGCAGTAGACGGATGCAGCCTGTACTCAAAAAAAAAAGAGCTCTCAACCAAAGCTGGGTGAGAAAGGTGACATTAGGGGGTCCCACACCCCCCCTTGATCTCCCCCCTTACTGTCCACAAGCAGATGCTGAGGAAAAGCCCAGGGACAGGGCAGGATGCAGTGGCGCATTGCCTCCAGCCAAGCAGAGCCTGTGTAACCACTGTAAATGATGCTGCAGGAACTTTGACAACAACTTGGACATGAACTGAATACTGCCCTACTTGTTGAAACTATCACCAGATGAAAACGGCAATTTCACCCGATAATATCTGCGGCAAATATTGCTCAGGCAGCTGGGTGTCTCAGGATTTCGAAAGGCTCGATCACAATGTGATTAGTAAAGATTTATACAGAAACTGCTTTAAGGATAGAAAGGAGGGAGAATAGAAAAATCTCTCCCTTACCTGCAGCGCATCAGTAGCTGGAACTAAAAAAAAAGAAGAAAAAAGGAAATACGTTACAAATGCAATTCATGGATTCTGTTAAAATCTGTGAATGCAAGCCCTGAATACATAACTTCCGACTCCCTGTGTGTTAGCAAATTATTCTTAGACAAAAGAAATTCCAGGCAAAATGTTGTGCCATGCTGTGTGCTGATTCTGTAGCATTTTTTTTTAATGAGACTTACAGTCAAAATGGAAAAAGGTGTGCAAAACGAAAAAGAGAAAAGCATTTTCCATGGTTCAAAAGATGGAGCAGGACATGTACTCAAAGCGAAGTGCATTACTGAGGTAAACAGGGACATAAAGCTGACAAGTACACAGAGGCAGCATCTTACATGCATTGCCACTATTATTCTTAAATACAAAAAGTATTTAGTGAGAGGTGAATTTATAAAGCTTCTACAGCAGTTCAGGCTCTCAAACTGCACCTCGGTTTGGGATGACTACAAGAAATGTTCGTTTTCATTCAGTAAAATTATTTGTGTTTCTGCAACATTTCAGAGGTTAAATACTGGTTGTCTCCGGGTTACACCACGTACATGTCACTTCTTTCATTATGCATAAACTAGAGCTGAGAGTAGAGCTGTTCCCACAGTTGCTCTTACCCACTCAGTTCTGTTGCTAAAATATTACCCCATAAGTGATAGTCTCTGATGTCAAGTCTTTTCAACACTATCTTTCTAGGAGTAAATAAGTCCTTGCAGAATGAAGCTCTTTCCAGTCTGAGGATGTTTTTTTGTGGTTCTGAAGACAGCCAGCGCTTACTCCGAGGCAGAGCAGGAGGCAGCGGAGTCACTCACCTGAGATGCAGAAAAGGGCCAGAGAGAGCAGCAGCAACACCCCCGTGGTCTTCATGGTGGCTGGAGCGGCTGTGAGCAGCAGAGCTTGGCTTTTGCTCAGGAAACATAACCTGTACTCTGTCCTCAGGTGACAACCACACTTATATGTGCGCCCGCTCCACAGGGAGGGTGTGTTTGTGCGTGTTCATATTTGCCTTATCCACCCTTATCCTGCAGCAACATTTCCAGCCTTTTGTCTCCGTGGCAATCTCAATAGAGGTAAGCTGTGCTGTAAGCCAAGAAGGATGTTTCTTCATCAACGGGAGTCACAAGAAGTTTAGATGTGTTAGATACACCCTCTGCGTCGTTATTTTAAGTGAAATATGTGACAGTTTCCTTCTGAAGGACCATGGAAAATTCCTGCAGGCAAAAGAGCGACTGCACAAACTGCTGTCAGGTTTTCTCTGTGTGCACCTATCAGTGCCTATTTTTGTGCAGTGCTTTTTCACGAGAAAAACTTTGAATGAAATGCTTCCATAGCAGAAAGGCCCTCCACTTTGAATGAAATGCTTCCATAGCAGAAAGGCCCTCCTTTTATTTTTGTGCTTCACCCAAGTAAAACATCACTAAGTTGTAGTGAAAGCAGGAAAGCAATGAACCAGGAAGGCAAGCAAGAGGGCATCCCAGACACTGAAAGGAGTCCTTGGAAATGACAAGGGATGGAGAATCTTTTATGGGATTATGCAAAGAAAATTTACAATTTTTATTTCCCCTAAAAGCCATTAGCTTTGCAGTAATAGACTTTTAGTATGATGATGACAGAATGATTTGAGACCCTAGTGTGGATCCTAGAAAAGTTGAACCCAATCTGGAAATCACTGCTTCATCCATCTACCCATCTCTACATCAATTCTTTGTTTTACCACCAAAGCATTGCTTTTTGGGACAACCTCCATCAAGGAGAATGGGCACCCCTCTCCCTTTGATTCCCAGAAGAAATGCATGTGGGAGATATTACATTTTAGAAGGGATAAGCCCAATTTATTTATGCTTCTCTTGTGTGGATCAAAAAAACCCCCATTTCAATACTCAAACAGAAGACAAAAGCCAAATAAATTTCATGCACAATACTCCAATGACAGGTCACACTCTCAAGAAACAGAAGGATGCTTTGTCCTTGGATTTTGAAACACTGCTGAAATACTCCTTGGGCTGGCAAAGAGCATTGTGTAATTGAAGACTGAGAGAACACAAGTAGGCAGGAGTAGGCACCACACCTAGGAAGGCATTTATCTAAAAACACTTGAAGGGTGTTAAAGGACGACTCCAAGATGAGAAAAATCTGGTAATAAGTCAGTTGGAGGACTTAGACAAATAGACAGGGACAATGCACATATTTGAGAAATATGGGGTTTGCCAGCTGAGTGCCCTTGAGAGAGCAACACTTCAGGTGAGGACAGAGCCGGGCACCAGCTCTGGGCACCGACACCAAGGTGTGACCAGGTCTTGCTGACAAGGAAAATGCACCAGGAATACCTTAGGAGAGACCCTCCTGTGTCACCAGTTCTGCCCTCTACAATGTCAAACATTTGAAGGGTCTGAGCACTAGTGCAGGGCCACTGTCATTTATGTGCAAAGACACACAGCTCTGGGGTTTGAGCATCTGTATTTAATTTTTCTGCCTTTTGAGAGGGAGGGAAGCAAGACGTTGTTCTATCCCAGAGCTTTGAGCACGTAACCTATTCTGCCTGGCATCATCATTCAACAAATCACAAGAAAATGTTTCATGAGACAACACATGAAAGAAGACAGGGAAATGTTGCTGATTTAGTTTATTGAGAAAGAAAATCAGGAGTGAGCTGAGTTCCCCAGAGGGTGAGATGAACTGAGGTGAGATCTTTAGCTGGGATTTGCCAGTGGGGATACTGTGGTGAATCCTCTCGGCACTGATACTCAGCATCTTCCAAAATGGCTTAAAGTGATAGTCCCATTGCTGTCCCTGAAAGCAAGGAGAGGAAAGAATGAATTAAACTCAGAGTCCTGCCTGCTACAATTTGTCTTTTTGATGGCTCCTAGAGAGGGTGTCAGATGGGATCCTGCCCCAGAGCCAAGGAACTTGCAGACTCATAATCCCATTTGCTCTTTGATTATTAAGAGATGAGTGAAACAATTTAACCCATTCTTAAGATTGAAAATATCTGTGGCGAAACTATAGCGGACTTTCAAAAGTCATTTCCTTTGCAACACGCAAGAAAAATTCCATTAAGGTTAAATGATCTTTGAACCATTCACACTAACAAAGCAGCCATAGATCTTTTTATGATCTAATTAAAAAAATAAATGAATGGCACAGTGGCTGGCATTCCCTCCTAAAATGCAAATCCCTAATCAACAGTGTCCAGCAAACAAAAAAGCAGCAACTGTGCAAACTTGTGCCCACAGGAGGCAAATGATAACACAAATGTCACCCAAATTTGTACATACACGACTGCGTTGCAGAAGTTACACTTATTGCTGTATGTTTTGTTGTCAGAGCCACAGAGAGGCATGTAGTCAAGTGTGCAGACAGGTCTGGGGTAGTCACTGCAGTCAACCTGCAAAGAGTAAACAAAAATGAAAGAGTCTGATGTGAAGGAGTCAGTAGCACAAGGGCTTGAACCCTGAGCTAGAGCTGCAGTGCTAATGATACCAATCTTACTGAAAGTAATTAACTTCCTTGCACATCTGATATAAACTGAGGTGCCAGTTTCTCCTGTGCCAGGAGAATTTAATAATATAAAAATAGATCATAATTTCCTGTTTGAAGAGATGTATATCATAACCCAGTCACAGCATTTCCAAGCAGCAGCAGTTCACTCGGTGAAGGTGCCGTGCTCTGTGTTCCTAAACTGGCCAGGAAATTAAATGGGAAAACACTGGTATCTGGAGAAATGTAGCGCTGATCCTCTATAAGGGTCCAGTATCCCTCCTGGAGTCTTAAAACTGGAAGATCAGCATGTAGCTAGATACTGCAAGAGTTAGATTCTGTTTCCTGGAGCAATGGGTGCTGTGCTTGTGGAGGAGCATTGTAGGGCAAAAAATGTGTCTGGGTGCTGGAAGAGGCTGAGCAATCTCAAGGCTTACTGGCTACACAGAAATCACACCTAGCTGAGGTCCTCCACCTGAAAACAGCTGGAGGCTGGAAGAGTAGAAATCACTCTTCTCTACATTCTCTACTCTCACCCTCTCCCACACAATGCTCACAGCCCCTGCCAACAGCAGGCTCTGCACCAAGTTGTCACGGGCGTGATGGACCATTGGCCTTACCCCAAAAGCCATTCTCTGCTCTTATTCTGCCCTGGTGGATTATTTCTGCTACTCTTTTACTGAGCCTTTCCTGAGCAGGCACCTGCTCCTTTCCTGGCATTCGCATGAGTAACATTTATTACGTGTAGAGAAAGCAAAATCCGCCCTGTGCTGCAGCACAGCAGCTGCTTCACTTCTGCAGAACGCTGCGGGTCTGGGGGCTGCTGCAGACACTGGCAGTGCTTCCCCTGACAGCAGCAGGACCAAAACCCAGCCCCTGATCACTCAATTCACTTACTGTAACAATTTCCTTCTTACATTCACCATCACTCTTCTTGCCAACACTGCTTCCAGCCTCTCTGGGAAGGGAAGAGACCTGCATTAGGGAGCTCTACAAGCAACCTGTTCTGCTGGAACCCCATCACCCAGGAATGCTGAGCATCCCTCAGCCTGTATGGGATACAGGAGACATTCAGCTTAGGTTGTATCCACATGGCTCCAGGCACCAGCTCAGGTGGTGTCACTGCCTGCCAGAGCGCTGTTTTATAGCAAGATGTGAGGGACAGGGGTCAGGGTGGATGAGGAGACAGGCTGTGTGACAATGTCAATGTCCCTTAGGTTAGCTGTTGTCCTCTGCATGGCAGCATCTGCCACACAGACCCTTTTAACTCAGCTGAGAGAAGCATCCTGCCCTGTGTGAGATCCCCACCCAGCCCTCTACTTCTCTGTCTAGATCAAAGGCATGGCTTTCCTTCTAATCACAGAGGAAAACAAGGTTTAGTCAGGAGGAAAAGTGGAGGGTCAAAGTCCAAGCACCTCACAGACAAGGTCTCAAAAGAGCAGTTCCAGGAGCACTGACCCCTGGTCCCTGCGCTCAGTACTCACATGTTCCGGGCACAGAGACGGCACTCGTTGTCGTAGGTGACCCAGTCGGTCCCACAGACAGGGCTGAGGTCTTTGTTGCAGAGCAGCACCACTTTGCCCTCCTCACTGGTCGTGTTGGGGTACCTGCTGCAGTCCACCTGGTGAGGGAACAAACAAAGCACTGGTGAAGGCCTTGCTTACAGCACATGAGTAGGTCTGGTGAGTGTGTCTGCCTGGCCATGCAGGACACCACCACAGCAGGAAAAAAGCTTTTCTGTGAGTAACCATGATGACAGATCACTTGGAGATGACCTGTGTGAGATTCTGACAGCTCATCTGTACTCTTGTTTAGGGTTTGAATTATTTCAATAAGCACCTTTGGCCACTCAGAAGCAGGACACACCCCTTGTTTTGCCCTTGGTTTAACTTACAGGGGCAGCTTCCTTGCATTCTCCATCGTGGTCTTTGCTGACATTGGTTCCATATTCTCTGCAGAGGCAAAGACAAATGTTAGGAAGTTCAGCAAAGATACCTTGCTACATCGAATGGTGCTAGAATCAATACGAGGGGAAACTGGCTCTTTCTCAGTCAGGCTTTTTTATACATCTATTTGAGAAGGTAGCGCCACCCTCTCTAACCAGCTGAGTGGCTGGAGGGATGTAAAACCCTGGTAAGCTTTAGAACCATTTCGGGCAGCTCTGAGCAGAGCATCTCCATCCTTTTGCT
Organism: Corvus hawaiiensis; assembly: GCF_020740725.1. Taxonomy (NCBI): domain Eukaryota; kingdom Metazoa; phylum Chordata; class Aves; order Passeriformes; family Corvidae; genus Corvus; species Corvus hawaiiensis. The sequence goes on along the minus strand of NC_063227.1, from coordinate 4,087,434 downwards.
GTGATGAGATGTGCTCTCAGAGCCATCACCTGGCTGATCCTTGAGCAGAAAGGAGGCTGATCCTTGAAAGAAAAGCTGAATAAATTACACAAGCAAAAGAAAGACACGGTGTCTAAAGCGCTGCCTGAGCGCTGTGCTGTGATACCCAAGCTCATTTTGAAGGAATTGACACAGGTGACATGTGACAGATCACTGATTGGTGAGCAGTGGTGCTGCCAGGAGCTCTGAGCTGTGCTGCCTGAGGTCCCCATGCAGTCCCCATGCAGCACTCACACGTTGTAGGCACAGAGCAGGCACTCGTTGCTGTAGGTGACTCCATCAGAACCGCAGATGGGGCTGACGGCCTCGCTGCAGACCAGCACCTCTTTGCCCTCCTCATTTGTGGTGTTGGGATATGTACTGCAGTCCACCTGCCACAGGAATCACAGCAACAGGGTGAGAAGACCTGTTACGTTCACAACTCTCATTCTGCGTGGGACACCGGCCAGGTACAACCAGTTCTCACTGCCACAGCACAGGCTTCTGCTGTGGGTCCATCTGGTAACTGGTGAATCCTTCCTCCAGAGATGTCCACACACAGCAGAAGAGGAGGAGGAAGAGAGAGCCTTAACCACACAGCCCCTCAGATGGGGTAATTCAGTGGGGCTCTCTCGTGCTCTCTTGGCATCATTTTATAAAGACTCTCCATTGGTCCCTAGTTCTTCTATTCTTGTGGCCCCTCCAGTGCACTTCTGGTTTTACTTTTTCATTTTTAATACACTGATCACGTTTTTTTCAGAGGACCAAGACTAACCACCCGGTGTGTGGAAGCTGGAGCAGCTCATGGTATTTTAGTCTTTCAGTAGGTTGCCCTTAGGTAGGCTCTGATAGCACAGCCTATTGCTATAGTTTAGAACCAGTTATATATTTCCAGCTTAAAGCTTAGACCAATTAAAGTTGCTGAAAAATTAATTAATCCAAAAACTTTGTATCACTACTGCTAAAACATTATTAACATACAGCATAGATGTAGAGCCAAGAGCAGTATAATTTAGTGTTTTACACTGTAGAATCTGATTACAGTTACATGAGTGTCACACTTAGGTGAAAAACAGCTGAGCATCTACAGGCTGGAGGTTTTTCCCATTCCTTTGGTTATGTCTTTACCAGGCCACATACTTGAAAAAAGCAACAGAAAGAAATCTTCCACTCACCTCGATCCCAAAGGCAGTATCTGGAAAAGAAAAGAGAGGCAGAAAGTATGAGCCAAACCCAATATAACAAGACCTCAATTAAAGCTGGAAATATGGATGTAAAATTCCTGTGCGCAGGACCAAGATGAATGATTTCCAGTGATTGTTTTTTCAACTAAATAAACTGTGTAAGGGTTTTTTTTTTCTCTGTGTTGATAAGTATATCAGCATTGCTTATTGCTGGCTGTGATGAAACACCTTTTTGAATAGCTCTGTTATTTTTATTTTCTGAGATAGGTAGGCTTATTAATTGAAAACAAAAGAGCTTTTTCTTCCTTATCTTCTTACATATCCGTTTTGACCCTAAAGCACTGCTGTTACAAATCTGAAAATACACCTGAATCAACACAGACAAATGCAAATAGTCGCCTACAGGATAAGCAAATACATACAGCATCTGTTGTCAGAAATATGCATTTTAAAGAAGCCGAGTGTGAAAAAAATGTCTTTGGCTTTGTAATTTCATCAGTTGCGAATATGTGGTGAGAACATCAGACTCTGGCTTGTTTTCATCTCTTGCTGTTCCATTAGCAGAAAGAGCATTGCAGGAAATTTGCCAGGGTCTTGCAAAGAATTTGTTTGTGCACTTACAATATTTTCCTTACTAGTTACTGGAGGTCTGACCCCCTTCTTATGGCCTTATTTCAAGTGTTCATCCATTTGCTGTAATGGTACAAGTCTAAGCAGTGTAATGGTGTTAGAACATCAGCATACAAAGTGTAACAGCACGAGTTGCCAGCACAGAACTCCACTTGCTGTCACTTATATTTATGACAAACAATCAATTTTCTCTCTTTGAAGCCTCTGTCTTATCCTTTTAAAAACAGCCAGGACTCAGACACGGAGCCTCTGTGGGCACCTGGAGAGTCACTCACCTGGGATGCAGCAAAGCACCGAGGAGAGGAGCACCAAAAGCCCTGCTGTGGTCATGGTGGAGGTGTCTGGAGTCTGCAGGCTGCCTGCTCCCACACTGCTCACGAGATGGTCCCTGCAGGGCTGGCTGCAAATATATACAAATGCAATGTCTAAACTGTTCAGCTGTAACATAAAACAACCTGCAGAATCTGTCACCAGCACAATGAGGCCGATAATATTTATGGAAGTCTTGACTTTTCAGGTAATGGTCTGCATCTGCTAGGCAATTGATTTTGGCTGGACACCTGGCTAATAGATCAAGACAAGTATCACAAGTTCTGAGTGGTCAAAAGCAAACAAACAGCCTTTTGGACAAAAGAAACCTCTTTGGGATTCTGGTGGAAATGTAAGGAGCACAAAATACTGAGGGGTGTAAACAGCTGATTCTTCATTTGTCTCTTGCAGAGCAACATTGCCCATAATGGAGCAGCTTAGGCAGGGTGCAGAACCATCCTGTCTGCAGGCCAGGCTGAGTCTCTGCTTTCCTTTCTGGTTTTGGGTGGGTTTTCTCCCCAGATTCCCAGATAATCACCTCCGGGTACAAACACAGGTCAGGTGTGGCTTTGCCACCAGCAGCACCAGTTAAGCTTTGTCAGGTAAGTCTGGCAGGACTGTGTCTAACCTGTGAATCCAAAAGTATTTAGCACCAGTTTGATTAAAGCCAAGGCTTCCTGACAGTTTCACTGCCTGGGTATAGAAGGGCTCAGTAGAAGACTTGAAAGCAGGTTAAAAATCTGTCAAATGCCACTAAAAATGTCACTTGAACCTTAGCAACAGGGAGCACTTATTTACAGACGCAGTCCCAGTTAAACACACGGATTCAGAGTGTTCCGCCAAGCCGTCTGAGGAACAAAAGACTCTGAAGGTTTGGGAACCTATTTACATTGCACCAGCTATGCCTGAAAGTACAGTAGGTCCTTTCCTCTCGCAGATATTTTAGAAAATGATACTTAAAATATAGAATCTGTCCCCATTTCCCTGTCTGTCTCACACCACCAGCCTTTGTGCCATCCCCAAATTGCTCCTGCCTAGGAGCAGGTCTGCACCTCTGCTCTTTTAGTAGCTGTAATTTTGCAGGAGTGAGTTCTGCCTGTAACCTGTTTCTCATCCCTTTCACAGGTTCAAAAGGGCAAGAATACTTGGGGGATTTTTGGGGCGTCGTGGGAGCTAAGCATTGTCCTTAGGGTAGACTTCAGAACTGTGGGAGCTGCAGAGCAAAAGGTGCTGCTTTACAGGTGCTGCCTTTAACAAAAAAGGCACCACCCATTAGACAAATGAAATTCATCAGAAATCATCGAAATTCACCTGAAATCATCGAAATTCACCCCAAGCAAATGTGCTGTTGTCTGATCCACCACAGTAGTCTAAAGGGTATATTTTGATCCGTGAATGGATATATTGCATAGTGCATGGACTCACTTCTCCTGGCACCTCCAGAAGGCCACAGCATGGCTGTGTGGGTATGGAGGTCACATTTTTACCTACAAGAGATGAGATTCTTTACAGGGAGAAGCATCGAAATAATTATGCTGCTGTGATTGTTTCTATAAATTACAGGGAGCATGCATGAATATTTCAGACAGATCTGGCACATCTTCAGGATATATTGCCCTGATGTGTCTTGTGAACAGCATTTCTGGAAGCCAGACACTTTTCCCTGAGCATGTGCAGGTGTAATTACTGAAGCTGCTCCCCACATGTCACAGCTGCTGCTTTTGCCTGTGCAGGCTCTGCAGAGTTGGAGGGGGCTACACCTTTCTGGGTTAAATATGAACTTTGCCACTGCCTCCTCCAGCCAAGACCTCTCCAGACCATCCTCACCAGCCTTCCCAGCCCCAACCTGGCATCTTTTGACAGGTTTCCTCCTGCCTGGTGCTACATGCTGCTCCCTGCCCCAGACAGTGATGTCCTTTGGGCAGGACCAACCTCCCCTGATGAGTGGAAAGCACCTTCCCACCAAAGTCTGGCATGTGTTACACCAGAGAAAACTTTTCCACTTCAACTGCTGGGTTCAGCACTGGGTCTGGCACTGGCCCCCAGCAACCCAGATTTTCCCTGACCACCACAATGGCTGTCTGATGTCCAGCAGGTCCATTCCTTCTCTCTCGCACCTACAGACACTTCAGGGAGACTCAAGTCTGCAACAATTAAATGGTGACTGGGGAACACCTGAGCCACTCAGGTACCCCCCAGGCAAGCCACAAAAGTGACACCCAGAAATCCCCAGGTTTCAGACACTTGCACAGCCTCCAGCCATTCAGCACCCACAGCCTCCCCACCCAGGGTTACAGCTCCAGATTATCCTGCCTCTGATAACAGCATGGAAAAATCCCACAGCTGGCTAAGCTCATGCTGTGGGACAGGTTGCTCAGTCCTTAGCTACTTCTGGAAGAACAGTTAGAAAGAGGATTTGGTCTGCAATCCTGCCACTGATCTGCTGTAATCCACTTCATTATGGTCTTTTAATCTGCAAACTCAGATGCAGCATATGGCTAACAACCATTTGGCTAAAGGAAAATCCTCTGTGTGCAGCAGCAGGGCAGAGATCCTACAAGAGAGCTGGAGATGGACTTTGGACAAGAGCTTAGAGTGATAGGACAAGGGGGAATGGAAAGGCTTAAAGCAGAAGGAGGGTAGGTTTAGATTAAATATTAGGGAGAAATTTTTTAGTGTGAGGTCCTGGCACAAATTTCCCAGAGAAGCTGTGGCTGCTCCATCCCTGGAAGTGTCCAAGGCCTGGCTGTACAGTGCCTGGAGCCATAGTGGAAGATGTCTCTGCCTGTGGCAGAGGGGTTGGGCCAAAATGATTTTTAAGGTCTCTTCCAACTCCAAAAATTCTATGATTTTGTAATCTGCAGATAAGCAAAGGCAGTGCCACATCTCAGGGTGCTGCCTGTTACAGTCCTGAGCACCATAAGGTCTGTGTGCTGACACCAGGGCAGGATTTGGCCATGATACAACATCCTCTCTCACTTACTTGTGTAATTTCTTGTTTTACATTTCCCATTACTGGTTTTCCTCAGTATCGATTTCATATTCTCTGGAAGAATCAAAACTGAGGCTGGAAAATTTTCTTAGCAGATATGCTACTTCTCAGCATAAATAACACATTGATAAATGAATGGCAAATCATTTAATACACTTTTCTAAACACTCCTGGGGTTTGTCACATTATTTAATTAACAAATAACTGCTGTTAAACTGGGAAATAACGATTAGTTTTAGCTCTTCCATGAAATGCCTCTAATCACTCCAAAATGCCTGCTAGACACAATTCAGGCTGCAGTTTTCATCTCTGGCTTTCTTTTGGCCACAGTGTGGCCAATAATTATTTGCACTGAGCCACATGCCTGGAGAAACCAATGCAACACAAATGGAAGCTCTGCCTCTTACCCAGTGCCTGAAGGCCTCATTTGAACTGAGCAATAAAGCAAACAAAGCCACTGATATGATTAAAACATCTCAGTATCAAAATGTATCCATGTGTTTATGAACTTATTGAATAGAGCTTGATCCAGGTAATGCCAGTGTTTTCCTGAACTAATAAGAGCGTGTGCAGAACTTTGTACCCTGCAGGTGAAGGCTAACATGGTTTCACATTACTTATGCAATGAATTAAATGTGTTGGCCCCACTACAAGGGCAGATGTTGACACACAGGAGCAAGTCCAGCAGAGGCAGGCAGGCTGCCCAGGGACAGGGCCACAGGGCATTCCAGGAAACCTAGAGGAGCTGGGCTTCTTCACCCTGGAGAATAGATGGCTGCTGGGATCACACTGCTATCTGCAGCTCCTGATGGGGTTAGAGATAAGGGAGAGCCAGAGGCTTCTCTAAGCTGTATGGCAAAAGGATTAAATTCTGTACGGATGTGAGGAGTTGTTCCTTGCCATGATGATGATGATCAAGCGCAGAGAGCAGAGAGGCCATGCATGTCCTTCCTCAGTGCTATTGAAAACCCAGCTGAGAAAGAAAGGCCTTGGGCACTCTGACCTGCCTTTCACTTTGGCCTTCCTTTGAGCAAGGTTTGAGCCAGAGACCTCTGGAGAGCTCTTACAGCCTGAGTTATTTTACTTATATTGTACTTATATAATTCTCTCTCCTATAAGTAGTTGTTATTAATAAAAAGACCACAATATTTCTCTATGGCCCAGGAGAGTCTTCTCAGAATTTTCCTACAGCCATTATACTAAAGGGTCACAAGTAAGCTTTACAAAGAGCTCCCAGAATGTTTTTACAAGGGATGACCAGTACTATGCACAACAGAAAGAGTGGATTGCAATCATTGTTAAAACAAACCCACATGCTAAACCATCCAAATTGTAGGACGTTATTAGCTCTCAATGATATTAAAGCCTCCTCACTTCTGCAGGAGCCCAGCACTTTGCCACCACAACCCTTCCCTAGAGGAGCATCAGCATTCAAATCTCCAGAAAAGTTATCTGCACCACAGAAAATCAGCTGCCAAAACATCATCCACTTCCTGGCTGTGCTGCAGCCTGGACCAGACGTGGGTCTCAGCAGCAGTAGCAGCTCTGAGGACACCCCTCCACTCCTCACCTCCCCAGCTCATGCTGTGCTCCAGCTCTGAGAAGTTTCTGGATGATAAGGACAACAGGTCTGGGCTCCATTGCAGAAGGCAGGAGTTACTCATGAGAAAGCAGGAAAATGCTACAATGAACATCAGAAAAAGGAGGCAGCAAACAACGCAATTTGGCTGGACACTGACCCAGGTTATTGCTCTTTGAAGTGAACGTACTGCAGGGAAGGTGAGCTGGAGGTAACACAGGGGTATTAACCTGCAGCTGATCAGAGGAACAGGAAATCATTGGTTTAATCAGTTTCCCTAACACTTCAGTGATCTCAGCTCTGCATCACTGAGCACTCGTCTCATCTTTGCCACAGCCCAAGCAGGAACGACAAGGAGGTGACTGCTGGGAAGAGGCAGCTGACCCAGGATTGACACCATTCATGGCTGCCTGGCAGGACAAAGTCAGACAACTTCACTGCTAGGGCTGGGAAAGTCTCCTTCAGGAGCTGAGCTCAGGAGAAAAATCTTCCAAAGGTAGAAAAAGAAAAAGATAAAATTCAATAGATTTTTATCTGCAATGAGACATTATTTATAGTTCAACGCACAGTTAAAATAGAACGAATAAGCATGTTCAGCTATGAAAGCAAATTGCTTTGAGGTTATATAAACCAGGGGAATAGCTGAACACATTCGCAAACTACCAGTCATGTAGCAGCACTCACATCACCAGAATAGCACACAGCAGGGGGACTGTGGCTGTGTCCCTCGGATTTCAGGCAGCTCCGTGACCCACCAAGGAGTGGCACTGCCGAGAGAGGCTGAGAGGCAGAAGTAAGATATTTTAACTGACTGACAGGCAGGGCTGGGAAAAGTGATCTGGTGTGGCTGGGATGAGCACTTGCTGCATGTTGAGCAGCACAGAGGAAAGTGAAGGCCTCAAGGAAGATAGTTTGATCCTTGGACAGCTGCATTGCAGAGTTTGTTTACAGAGGCAAAACCATCCCGGATGCGAATGCAGCACAAAATCTGTGGCCAGGCTGGCTGGGGAGCCAGGTTATTGTCTCACATGAAGCACAGGGATCATCTCTTCACAGTGAGCTGCCAAGTCTCATTAATTTATCATAGGGACATGCCTCCAGTGCTCACTCCCCTCGGTTCTGTTCTGTAAGATTGACAGATATGTCTATAGATCACAAAGTGTTCTTGACAAGAGGGTAATTAACCTTCAATGTTTACATCTCCTTCCTCTTGGTAAGTAACACACAATTTGGGGATTCGGGCAGGTCTGGCTGTAAATTAGTTAGTTTCCTTTCATGCTCTTGATCAGAGCCCAGAAGGAGTGGACTTTCCTGAGCTCTACATGGAGCAGTAGGTAACCAAGGAAAAATTTCCTTGGGTAAATGGCCAAAGCCTTGGACTCAGGGCTTTTGGACCAGCACTAGCTCTGCAATCATCCATAAGTCTGTAACTCCACAGCCCTTTGGGTCTGGATCTGGGATTTGCTTCATGCAAGCTGAGGTTCTGCCAACTTGGGGGAGCCAGGGGTGAAGAAGTTTATACACAGATAGTGACATGTAGCAGAGGAATTGTTGTAAAGGGGGGTTTAAGTTAGATAAACATTTCAGAAGTATGTGCCTGTGCACAAATCCCATATTGGAGGAAGCAACCAGGAGTGCCACCGTAACCTGCAGGCATCACTCTGCCCCAAGGAAGATCGGGGTATCACATCCCCATGCAAACCTTTTTTTTCCACGTGACGTCACAGGATGAGGTGATGCAGAACAGAAGCAAGCAGAGCACCAAACAAAACATGCTCCTAGGTCTCACCTTATCAACAAACAAACCAGCAAAAATGCACAGGAAGAGCAATGTTTGGAAAAGACAAGCGAAGGTGCGTGCTTTCCTGTATAGGAATAAAACCAGGAACGCCTGGGATATGGGATGAATGAGGGTTGGGTTTTTAAGAATGATTTTGTAAATAAAACAGCAACAAGAGAGAGGTGCAGTAGGCTAAGAATGAAAATTCCGTGCTCTTCCTGGTGGGAACAGCAGGGAGCAGAGGGCGAGAGGCAGGATATATCATGGTGCTATAGCTTGAACACTTGGCTGGGAGAGGATAGACTGGATGGGAAGAATTTCTATAGCTGAGAGATTATTAGCATCATAACCACTGAACACATCTTCATTATTAACATCAAAAGAAAGGGCAACAATTTCATTTATTCTGCAGAGCTGAGCTTTAATGAGACCACTGGCTGATTCTTTGCATCTGGGCATGGGTGAAGCACAGTTGGTGCTGACAGAAAGGAGCATGATGCCAAATTACAAGATTTTACCGTTTTACAGTAAAAGTGAGGTAGGCAGCAGGAATTCTACCATCTTTGAACTATTGCAGTAGCAAAGGAACCCAGTTATTTACTTATTATGTTATACATGCATGACAACTGCTATATTATACACGATCACAGGACCCCTACGTCCCCTGGTTTGGGCACTGCCCCATTTGCAACCTGACAAAACATTCTTATCTCAGGAGAGCTGAATGCACTGATCTCTGCAAAGGCTTTGTGTGCCTCCTGCCTCCTCTTCTGGTCTTGAAATGGGTTATTCTGCACTTTCCTGCTGCTGTCAGTGGAGGTTGTTTGTGAATGCTTCCATAGCAAAGAAATATTTCTGCTACTTGTCTCATATTTTGCATCATTTTGCCATCCTTCTCTTCCTACTTTGGAATGCAGCCTGTGGAGAACAGCAATATTAGAAAGCCTGTGTTAAATCCCTGCCAAATAAAATATCAACAGAAGGTATATGCATCACTTACGTCCAATCGTGCACTGCCTGCTCAGCATCCGGCTGACACTGGTTGGGATGCTGCCACAGACAGCAATGGCAGTTCAGGCTGCTTCTTCATTTGCCTTCCTTCTTAGTCACTGGGGTGGCTGCTGTTCCCAAGGCCCTGAGTGCCCCATGTTCTCTGAGCAAGGGAAAGTCTGCCATTAGGGACTCAGTGTGACCATTTTCCCAAAGGGACACAAGTGCTGGGAATGTACATAAAAATCCCAACTGATGCAAGTGAAGGAGAGTTCATCTGAGTTAACCACCAACAATGAAGTGGTTTTACTGTCTCTGACTATTATAAACCTATCAGTCAACAAACCTCTGCCATCTGAATGTGCTGCATCATTTGAATTTCCACTCCAGATACTTTCTTCAGCTATTTTATTTTCTCTGCTAAATCTTCATGATTTACCCGCAAGCACAAATAGCAAGTGGAGAGGGAGAAAAGGAGGATAAATTGGAAAAGCACAGGGAGAGGCCAGGGGCTAGGGAACTGTCACTCAGAAAGCATGTTCTTTCCATCAGAATGACACTTTATAGGCACAGATCCCACATTCACTGGTGTAAGTGGAACCATCTGTGCCACAGATCTGCTCCAGCACTTGGTCAGGGGGCCCTGACTGGCCATCCTCAGCAATGGCCCTGGGGCACAGGCTGCAGCCCAGCTTTAAGGGGAACAGCGAGAAAGAGCTCAAAGCAATACATCCAAACATTCCTCATCCTTCAGGGGGCTTGAACAAAATTAATGCTTTACTTCTACGCATGAAAAATAGGCAGGAAGCAGCACACTGTACGAACACTCATTCTTCGCAGTTTCACGTTATGTTTAAAATCATGGGGCCTCACCTCAGCTGGTGAAAATCTGGAAACCCCTCCTGGGCTGTGTGGATGTCTGCCAGCTGGAGACAGGCTCCTTCCACTGCTGCTCTCTGCTTTTTGCCTCTCTACTCGTTGATCCGCGGAGAGCACGCAACCAGAGCCCAGGGCATGGCAAAGAATCAAATAAAACTGTATCAAACATTAAATTACAGCAAGAGAATGAACATGTCTGAGTGTGAACATATTGATGGATCAAATGGGTGCATACCAGGGCTATATATTTCTTTAAACACAGAGGCCCAAGGAAATTTTTTAAGTTCCCAAACTATTTTCTTTGCCAACTGTCAGTTAAATAGGATGGTGCAACTGATACAATAAGTTTGAATAATTATTTCTGGATTATTTTTTTTTTTTTTTGAGGAACATATGGTCATAAAAATGCTTTTAAAATCATTTAAATATTCTTCTGAAATGAATATTTAAAAATCAGTGGGATGAGCCTTGTCACTCTCCAGCATCCTTCAAGAGAGTGACAGAGTGTCTGAGCCCATCCACATGCCTCACTAACAAATCCAGTACATGAAAAAATAGCAAAACCAAGGAAAATTATCAGCAGACATAATTTTGAAAGGCACTGATTTTTTTGATAGTGTTTGAATGAAGTTTAGGTACAGCCACACTCAAGGAAAAGTTGTGGGTTTTTTTTTTTTTTCATGTTGCAGATGGGTGAGTGCTGATAAAAGGTGAAAAAAAATTCCCAGCTCAATATGAAAAGAGTAAGTATTGTTTTCTACATTCCACCTCTCAATCAAAATTTAAATGATTCGCCTCATTCTTCCCCCTCTTTGTGTTGCAAGAAAAATGACTGTAGACTCAGAAAACATTGATAACGCTATAAAGATAAGTCAGACAAACAAGGAAAGAGAGAGGACATATATATTTTTAAAACACTGCCTCTGTGATATGTTCTGGTACATTTACAGGTCACAGATCCTGAGGCTGGATTGTCATCAGTGTGAAACACGTCAAAGTCGGTCCAGCCTTGGCAGCTCTGGCCCCGCTCCTCGGAGCCGAGGGCTGAGCTGTGAGGCAGCGTCTGCAGTGGCACCAGCTGCATTTCAGCACTACATTTGAGATGCCTCGTGTTGCAGCCACAGCAGGCACTGCAAAGTCATTTCTCCCTTGGCTGCATCCTTGACTGAGGATATAAGGCCTCTTCTGTTCATGGCAAGAGTGTAGAAATAAGAGTCCAGTGAAGCAGGACTAAGTCCGTGCTTGCATCTGAGCCTTTCAGTGCCTCTTTCCAGGTTAAGAACCAAGCTTTCATAGCATGACTGCGGAATGGTTTTTGAGGCAAACTTGATGATTTTGTAGCTGCTCAGGCAACTCAAGGTGAGTAAGAAAGCCCCAGGGCTCTGCAGCATCACACACCTGAGCAGGGATGGAGCAGCAGGCTGAGCAGCACCAAAGCAGCTGTCGCCTACACAGAGATGGCTACTGAGGATATTTGCAGTTTGGCAAGCACTGAGCTCATAAGGTGATTGGGGACTCTTCTTGATCAAGGAGGTTGGACTAGATGACCTTCAGTGGTCCCTTCCAACTTTAACTATTCTGTGATCTCTCACTGTTTCCCACCACAGAAACCTCTATCCATCCATGTCTCCAGCCATTCCTCTATTTATGCCCAAGCAGTCACCCAGCTCAGTCCACTGTGCCTTGAAACCACCTTTCAAGCCTCTTATTGGCACTTGAAACCTGGTATTGTTCTACCTCTCTCCTAAGCCATGAAAATTCAATCTTCCCTCTTGAATCTGCTTGTCTTTGCCTGATCATTGCCTCCCCATCACAGAATGGTTTCGTTTGGAGAAGACCTTTAAGATCATCAAGTCCAAACATTACCACTGCCAAGGCCACCACTGAACCATGTCCTGAGGCATCACATCTACATATCTTTTAAATCCCTCTAGGGTCAGTGACTCAACCACTTCCCTAAGCAGCCTCCTCCAGTGCTTGACAACCCTTTCCATGAATAAATTTTTCCTAATAGCTGATCTAAAGCTCCCTTGATGCAACTTGAGGCCATTTCCAACACAAAGCAGAAAGAAATCATCTAAGTAACACACACTCAGTGAGTACCACGGAACAGCTGAAAAACAACTCCAAGGGACAGAAAACCACACTGTCCCTGAGAAGACTGCCCTATTTTTATAGTTATATTGCTTCATAAAACACCCCCTGAGCCTGGGGGATATTTAAACTCCAATGTCAGGATTTTCCCATTTCCTGGCCCAGTTTCAGTGATTTATTCCATTATGTACTCCTGCATGAAACCTACTGGTGAGTGCTGCATGGAAACTTCTGTCCTCTAACCCCTTTGGCTGCTTCCCTGGATGGCTCTGACAATCTCAACTTCGTGCTTCCTTGAATTCTTGTTTGCCTTTGGTGTCATCAGACAATGAGCTCCACACAGGAGGCTTTGGCTGTGCCAAGATAATGCCATTGAGTTGGCTCTTGACAGCTTTACTGCAAAGGCTTGCAAAAGCCAGCAGTCAGAGCACAGCCCAAGTGAAAGGCTGCCAAAGTCCACAAGAAAAAAAATTATTCAGGTCTTATCCCTGAGGATAACCAAGTAACACTTAAACAAGAGTAAAACAGCATGTTCTGCAAAAACACCTGAGCAGAAAGTGGCAAAAAGGTTATATAAACCAAAAGGACGTTTACTTTAGGACACAGACCCAAGGAAAGCACAATAAGCCATTGTTAGTTACAAATCATCTTGAAAATGGACACTAATGGCACAGAGGTACTATGGCCTCATTCCCTGGTACAATACCCCCAATATCTCCAAGTCAGGAACATTTGCCTTCAGCCTATTCTTCTAGCCTGACAATTCAAAGAGTGACTTTCCAAACTGATCCAAATAATTGTGTTATTCTCTGGTGAACTACAATGGGACTTTGAACCAGGGAGGCACTAACTGTAGCCCAGAAGAATCCCTGAAATATTAGACTTGCAATAGCTTTGGTGACCTCGTGTGGAGGTAGTGGCACTGGTACAGCCAACAGATGAAGGGCAGCCCCGAGGTCCCCCTGCCTCCCTGCCATCCTTGCAGACCACCAAAATGACAGTAAATATATCACCAGGTCCTGAGACTTTGGCCTCAAAAAAGTAGGCAAAATGACTCTCAGGCAGAATTGGTTTCCTATGGCTTGTTATATATTTGGTTAAAACTGGTCACAAGTGAACCTCTGCATCTTTTTCCTTCCTGAATGACTTTAGAAAACAGCTCAGTGATGCACCAGGGCTGCTCCCACCTCAGGGGTGATCGCTGCCCACAAGTCCTGGAGATACTCTGTTGCATTAATAAATTAAGATATTGCATGAGTGGACACTTCTGCTGTCTGTGACCCTGAATGGCTGAATGGAGCTCAAGATTCCCCTCCTGTAGTTTACACCATAAAACAGTACTTGACATTGTGGACAAATTCAGTGAAGGCAGACTGGGATCCCCTTTCCTGGCAGCAGCTGCTGTCTCTGCCACAGGCAGTGGGAATGAGGACAGGGCACCTCTTGCCCAGACAGCCAATTTCCCTTTCTAACCCAAACAAAAAAGTGCTCTCCTTGAGAGTAAATCACCACCTACATCCTTGGCATTTCCCCATGGAGGAGGTGGGCCATGCTCTGGAGGTAAATGTCTCCTTGCACTGACTGTAAAGAGGGAGTCTGCGATCAGGTCATACAGAGATATCATGGTCTGATAAGATTAACACTGATAAGAAGACTGAGGGCTAAGGAAAGGAGCTGAGAGCTCCAAGGGGAGCCCACGCCCTCCTCAGTGCAGGGATGGCACTGACACATGGCAGGGAAATTTTATCCGCATTATTGGGTAGTGGAGAACATCAATAGAAAAACAGACATCCCCCACTTGAAGTACCATGACAGGGAGGAGATAGGGCAAAAGGGAAGAGATGTGGCATTGGGACAGAGAAATGTTGCCAAGTCAGTTTATTGAACAAGTGTTTCAGGAGCTAAGGAAACAAGGCAGACTGAAGGGATGTTACTAGGGATGGTCAGCCCATGGGAAGTCACATGGAAGGGAGTTTGTCTTCCTGGGCTGGAGTCCAGAACAGACTTAGCATTCAGTCAAGCTCATGATGTTGAGAGTAGTCCTGCTTTCCCTGGTGAGAAAAGGAGAGAGGAGAATTAGACGTGGCTGACGCCCCTTTCCTCATTTCACTGGCCCGAGCGTTGGCTTAGGGTTGACTGGAGATAAAGAACAGTCTCAAAAACCCAAATACCCCCTTTCATTATCCTCATTTAAGGGAAGATGAATGTTTTCATTCATTTGCTACAATCCAGTTGGTTCAGTGAAGTAATTTCCACACGCCCTTGTGAGCTTGTGGAACAGATTGAGTGCTGGTGAAAATCAATGAAGTACTTCTAAAGTTCACAAACAGGAAGCCAAGTACAGATCACAGAAATGGGCACTTCTCATTTTCCCTTACAATGCAAAAAATCTAGAAATGTCCAGTATGTGCCACAAGCAGTCAGACAAAAAGGAATTATGAGAGAGCCCTGCATTCACAGCAGGCACGGGAGTTGTTCAGGAAAGGAAAGGTTTCACTCTTATACGTACAGGTAGGCGTTGCAGAAAGCACATCTGTTGCTGTAGGTTTTGCCATCAGAGCCACAGTGGGGCATATATTCCAAGGTGCAGATAGGAGAGACTTCTTTGAAATCCTTGCAAAGGGCCTGCACACAGGAAATAGATACGAATCTCTCAGGCAGAGAGCAAACTGTGACCCCCCAGCACAAGGAAAGACACACCACTGAGAAATGAAACTGCCTGTAACATCATCATAACCAAGTGTCCTCCTGATGGCAGATGTGATCTTGTACTGTTCCTGCTCACTGCCACTGTCTTTTCCTGCTTTATTACAGAGCAGTGGGATGCATGTTGGCTGTTTTATGAGCAGTGTGAAATTCCCAAGGGATCTCCTCAGGTGTCAACACCACCATTCCCCAGTTTGTAGCCCAGAGCAGAAGACAGTCCCCCCATGTGCATAACAGACACTGAACTTCACTCTTTATTCCCAACCCTTCCCACTCACTCTTGTAATATCCTCTTCACAACGTCCATTCTTTCTCTTGCCAAGGTTGGTCCGATGCTCCCTGGAGGGAGGAGAGATTGATATTAACCACAACCTTCCCTGTTGCAGCCTCAGATCAAGAGCAAACCTCACTGCCATGGAGTCACAGAGATTTCCAGATCACCCAGCTCAGCACCACCTGCCCAGCACTGACACAAACATGCCCTTAGAGACCAGACACTGTGCCCAGTTGATGCACCTCCTCTGTGGGGTTGAACACCCGTGTCAAACACCAACCAAGGCAAGCAGGAAAACAGGGGCAGACAGACAAAAACCCTGCAGTGCAAGGTTTCAGAGAGAGCCCTTGCAGATTACTTGGCTCCCACAGAGCCAAACTCGGAATCCCCCAGGGAGGAAGATGAGCACTTACAGGTTGTGGGCACACAGGGTGCACTCGCTGGCGTAGGTGACACCGTCGGTGCCGCACACGGGGTCGTAGATCATGGCGCAGGCCATCAGCTCCCCGCCATCCTTCAGCGTGGACGTGGGGTACCGGCTGCAGTTCAGCTGGGGAAATCAAGGACAGCAAAAGCTGTGCCATGGGCTCTACTCCATGCAAGGGAGCCCCAACACAACCCCCCTGCTTATGCCACTGCCTAAATCTGCCTACACCAGACCCTAAAAGGATCTGCCAGATGACAAATTATGGTTATATATTAAGTCTTTCTTCATGGAAAACTAGCAATTTCCTTTCACAGCCTTCCCTGGAGAAGACTGAATCAAGGCTGGAAGGTAGACATTACTCATTGAGCTCTGCATTTATCACGCTGCCCCTATACCTTACTGAACCCACCAGGATATTACAAAAGGCAGCTCAGAAATAATCTGTAAATCAAAACGGCACAATTTATGCACTCCCTCCAAGGGGGCTGACTATGACCAAGGTGTTTTTCATGGCCCACAAGAATGGAGGGGAGATGTGCTGACAGGTCTTTTGTTGCAATGGGACGGTTCCGAGCGTTGAAACCTGCCAGCAGGACTGACAGCAGTGGAAGCTGATTTACGTCAGCTGAGGAGCTGGCCTTGTGTTTTAGCACTCCCAGTTTCTCCAGTGTGAACTCTTCTTTCCTGATTTATGTATCTCACCCAGCCTGAGCACAGAGCGTACTCAGGAAACAAAGGAATGACATTTCATAGTTTGTTTGTATAGAAATGAAATATCTGACTCAGGATGTTGACTCTTTCAAACACATGCTAATGAGGTGGCTTTGTTCTTCTATTCCCCAGTGAGAGTAAATCGTTTAGAGCTGGCCAAATATAGGTAATCTGGTATTTTTACAAGATTCATGTTGGTATATATTAGATTACATTGCATTTACAAAAAAAAAAAAACAACACAAAACAAAAACCAGAGGTGGGTTTGAATCCCTTGATACCTTAGGTATCAGCATTCAAAACACAGGCAACTTTCTATTCTTTGCAGAACATCCTTTTGTAAAACACAAGCATCAAAAAGGCACAGGGTTCCCTGGGCTCTCTGCATCCCCTGCCCATATTGCCAAAACATTCTGCTAAGTTCCTGCAGAGTGCTGTGGGAAAAGGATTCTCTGTGCAAAGCCTTAAACCATTTATTCTGCCTGTCTCATAACTCAATCCTCACCTGTCCTCTCCTCTTTTTTTTTCTGACTGCATGCAGGAAGTGCACAATGTTCCTGCTGATGGGAGGGTGGCATTCACCCACAGAAGGAAGGGCAGCACAAGTGTGACCCCCGTGGAGGCTGCACCACCCAAACCACCCAGCATTTGCTCAGGTTGTGCAGTTGGCACCTCCTAAAACTCTTCTTTTCCTTCAGGTTTCACTTACTTGGTGAGCTTCTTCTATGCACCTTCCATCGTGCTTCTTGGCAACCTGGGTTCCGTATTCCCTGGAAGAGGAAGCAGAGTTAAAAATGCTCAACAAATAACTCTGTGGGGTTCTCAGGGGGGTGACCTGCAGGGCTCACATGTTGTGGGCACACAGGGCACAGTCGTTGCTGTAGGTGACACCGTCTGTCCCGCAGATCTCGCGCAGGATGAAGGGACAGGCTCCGATGGCCTCGCCGGCTTTGGTACCGCTCAGGTACGTGCTGCAGTCAACCTGGGGAGGTAAAACAGCAATGCTGGGTCAGTGTCCCATCTACAGTCTGCCCACTCTGATCCTCTAGATTTTTAAAGGTCTTTGGCAGGGGAAAATCAGAGGGTTTTTAAAGTTTAGACTTGCATTAGAAATTGATTATGTAATTGTGGTTTGGTATTTTCTGCTAGCAGAGGGAAGAAAGGAACAACTGGCAAAAAATATCATTTTCCTAGAGTAGAACATACACAAGTTTTAAATCAGGCATTCATAAAATCATAAAGATTGGAAAAGACCTCTAAAATCATCGAGTCCAACTGTTAACCCAGAACCACCGTGTTCACCACCAAACCATGTCCCCCAAGGGCCACATCCACGTGCCTTTTGAGCACTTCCAAGGAATACTGATTCCACCAATTCTCTGGTCAGACTATTCCAACTACTGACAAGACTTTCACAGAAGATTTTTTTTTTCCTGATGTCTAAACTAAACATCCCCTAACTCAGCCTGAGGAATCTGATTGAAAGTGTGTGACATTAAGTGCAGCTTGAGATAGTTTACTATATCCGAGACTGTTTCAGCATTTCCAAGAGCAGCAAGAACTGTTTCACCAGCTTCTGTTGCAAAAATATTTACAATATATAGAATCTAATAGTTTAAATATTTGAGGATCAATAGACAAACACCTATTGGAAATCAGTCTACATTAGCCAAGCATCACTGACACTTCACTGTCATTTTGCAGTCTCCCCAGTGCAGTGTCTCTTATTATCCATATTTCCCACGTGGTCCAAGAACAAATTAAAGCAAAGACCACATTTTAACAACGTGCCTTTTCTACAAAAAATATATTGAGTCCCTCAGGATGCATGAAATTATTTTTGGTGCTTCAGAGCTGCTCTGCATAAGCAGAATAAATGTGTTAAGATATTATCAGCACATATTGTTACTGTGCAGGATAATAAAGCTATTTCTGTACACATACCTGAGAGCAGATTTGTCCTGGCTGACCAGAGTACAAGGACTTTTTTAACCTGCCTGTCCAGTGCAATGGAAATCCTAGCACTGAATAAATACACAGATATCTGACACAGCCTTCTGCCTCCTCTCCTACTGTGCTAAAATGGGCTTCATGGTTCTTGGGCTGCTTCTGATGATTTCTGTTCAGAGATTGGCAGTACTGGGACATTTTGTTTCTCAAGGCCCAGCCTGTCCCCATCCTCTCTTGCCCTCCTGTACAGCACATTGGCAGCTGTGAGCAGCTGAGGAGAAGTAAAGCATCGGCATGAGCCCTGTGCATCACTCTCCCCCATGCCTGGGTGCACTGAGCTCAGCCAGAGTCTTCCTGGAGGTTGCAGAGAAAGTAGATGGTGCTTATTTTAGAGCAAAAAGAACACTTACAGGAGTTCTTTCTGCCTTGCATCTTCCATCATGGCTTTTCTTAACATCAGTCCCGTGTTGTCTGAAAGGGAGAGGTTGGGGTTAGCATGTTCACCATCTGAGCCCTGGGACTCCCAAATGCAACAGAAAGCAAACCAAACCCAGAGCCAATATATATGATAAAGGAGGCACCTGATTGCCTGATGAACCAGCGCCTCCCCATCATTAGAAAGTGGAATTCTAAGTGGTAACAGACCCATCAGGTCTCCCCAGTGTGTGCTATATAACAGCTCCATTCACTCTTTCCCCTGCCCAAATATTACAGCTCTCACAGAGCGCTCAGACTGAGAGCTGGCTCTCCCACAGCTCCCCCAAGGAGCAAAAAGAGCATCAGGGAACAAAATCCAGGTGACAAGGGCTTCAGGAGGTTGGAAGACGAACACAGATTTGTTAGTACCAAAAGAAAAGCCATCTGGAGCATTACCCCTGGCTTGCCACTCCAGAAGAGAGTCCTGTGTACAAGACTTACACGTTGTGGGCACAGATGCTGCAGTCGTTGTCATAAGTGAACCCATCTGTGCCACACACTGGGAGCAGGATCCTGGGGCAGCGGACCAGGTCTTTGCCACCCTTCACCTTTCTGGCTGGGAATTTACTACAATCGAGCTACAAAAAAGCAGCAGCATCAAACTCGAGGAAGATCTTGTTCTCCAACAAAAAAAATTCCATCATAATCTCCTGCCATGTCTCTAATGCTGGGATGCTGAGACAATACCAGTGCTAGGACTCAGTTCTTGCAAAACCAGGCTGAGTCAGCTCTGCCTGAACCCTCTCACATACAGGGGGAGCTGCACAGCACTACACAGTGTGTGAGGTGCCAAATCCCTGGATTAAGCACCATGGTCAATCCCAACTACAAGATACGTCAGAAAAGAAGAAAAATTTAAAACATAGCCCCTTTTTAATTGTGCAGTGAAAGGACTTGGACTTTGCATTTGAAGGGCATCATCAAAGGAAGATCAAAGCCCAATCTGAACAACTTCCACATTTGTGTGTTAGCATGTCCTACACAGCAGCTCTGGGACTTCTCAGCTGACGCACTCTGATCAAAACTTCAGGTGTGCTCCACATTTCAGAATATGTCTCCACCCCAAAGACTGCCGTAGGTGTGAATTCATCATGAGAGCTCTGTGCATAGCTCTCATCCAACCCATTTGCCAGGGCTCTTGGGCAGGGAGGGCCCAGAGGACACCTGCCTCAGGACAGGTGGGATTTGTAGGCATCCTCAACACAAGGAGCTGACAGGACTTAAAGACATGTGGAGAAAGCCAGGCTTGAGGCCAGCTCATTTTCAGAGTAGATGTCACCTCAGGGAACCCTTCAGTTGATGCAGCTACGAGGAGTAAGCCTTATGTTGAATGCTTACCTCGGCAGTCTTCTGTCTGCACTGTCCACTGTGCCTTTTGCCAACATGGGTCCTTTGCTCCCTGGAACAAAGAAGAGGGAAACAATAAAATAAATGCTTAACCTCTTGGGCACAGTCATGTGCAAAATGAAGCAAACCATGGCTTCAGACTCTATAGAAAGTGTTCAGATTGGCTACTTTACTCATTAAAAAGCTCATCCCATCTTCTCATAACATGCAATTTAAAGCAATATTCTGAATTGTTCCTTCCTCTGCCCAGCCCACAGACTCATCCAAGGAGGTGCCTTATGACTCTTCATGAGCACACAGAAGGCACCAGAAAGAAACTCAAGGTAAATCCAAAACCATCCCATTTCTAAGAGACTTGAAGAAACAGGCAGGAGCAGAAATGCAGCAGGACAGTTCTCAGGAGTGCCCAGCATGGCTGGGCACTCAGAAGGAGCTCTCTGGGTATGGCACTCACACGTTGTGGGCACAGATCGCGCACTCGTTGTCGTATGTGTTGCCATCTGTGCCGCAAACTGGATTCAGGTCCCTTGGACAGGCTACCAACGTTTTGCCGTCTTTAGTGGTTTGTGTTCGGTACCTGGTGCAGTCAACCTGGCAAAATAAGGACAAATAGCTCTGGTGGAGCCCTTGCTATGCAAGAAAAGTTGATTCAAAACCTTTTTGTTCTGTGCCTCAGCCTCCAATGTTTCTGCAACAGGACAAAGGCCTGATACACTGAAGCGAAATTTCCAATCAGAAATGAAATTTCTGAATATTTTCCTACTTCTCCAGGAGTCAAGGAAAAGAACTATTTAGGAGAAGGGAACCTTCAGGCAGAAAAACATGTACAAAATTTTGGGCCTAGTCTCATTTAAAAAAAAAAAAAAATCTTGAATTTGGTAAGAAACATTTTTCAAAAGCTGTAAATCTGAATAATATTGATTTGGTTTGTGTTGGTTTTCTCCAAACTTTACCAGCTCTGTGATTACTTCTTACTTCAGATTCCCTGTAGTTCATCACAGGATTTGAAAGGATAGGAAAGAATTGTTATCTATCAGGTGGAGAAAGGACTTCCTGCATCCAGAATTTTAGTGCTGAAATACAGAAGCTTCTCTTTCTGAGGCATCAGACTGTTGGCCTCAGACAAAGATACAATAAAGTATGCTCTATAAATATTTATGGTTAGTGCTCTTATGAGTCTCACTACATCTGTGAACACAACCAGCATGGGAGTTTTGAATCCCTGCTGCTGAGGGTGGGAACGTTTGTGGTCTCCAGAGAGAAAACTGCCGACCTGCACAGCATGTTGGCAAGAGAAATCTTGTGCCCCTCCACCTTCTCCTGGGGACACAAGTCAGCTCCTCATCCCATATCCACCTCCTTCCTTTTTGCTCAGTTTGGTGTGGTAAGCATGGGGTGACCTTCTCTCTGGAGCAGGGAGGAGACCAAATCCACCCCCACCCTGCAGAAAAGCAAATAATGGACTGGGACCCTCATACACCTTGTCCTATGGACCTCTTGCAGCTTCCTAGGGAAGTCTGCGAGGTCCTCAGGATTTTATTAGCAGCCCTAAGAGGTGGATTTTTGACTTCTATTGCACTTACAGCGACAGATTCCTTGCAGGGCCCCTCATGTATTTTGGTAACATTGGTGTCGTGTTCTCTGAAAGGAAGAAAAGCTTTGGTTAGGGAGCATTGAGAATAACTTTCCCCATGACACTGCAGGTACTGGGACAACAAAGCAGGGTCCCACCCTCCCTGTGGGACATTACAACTGCTTGAATTCTCTGAATGTGCCCTGCAGATGGCAGCTGCTAATGAACAGTATTCCCATCTCCCATGGGAATTAAGTGACAGGAGTAATTAGGTGCTACAAGCAACATTTGATCTGTTCCAGGCTCTGCTCTGGTTCTTTTTGTGATTCCCTTCACGAGCACAGACAAAAAAATGGGGAAGAGAACTCAAGCTGGCTGAAGAACCACAAGCAGCCAGCAGCAAGGAGACCTACAGGGACACCTGCCTTAAAACTGGTATTTTACAGAAGCACTTCTGAGAGCCTCAACTTGCTGACTGTCCAGAAGGACATTCCATGCACAAGACTTACGCGTTGTAGGCGCAGATCCCACAGTCGTTGTTATAAGTGAAGCTATCTGAGCCACAGACTGGTTTAAATATCCTTGGGCACGCTACTACGACATGATCGTCTACTACAGCTCTTCGGTAATTACTGCAATCAACCTGTAAAAATAGCAGGAATAGAGGAAAGAAAAACAAACCACATTTTTGATATAAAGTTATAACGCTGTTACATAGTCTTTTTACTCTCCCTCAGACTTTGGGGACAAATCCAGCATCAAACTAATTTCACTATCAAAAGTAGACACCAGAAATTCTGTGGGAATTCTCTCCCAGTGGAAAAAAATAGTATGTTAAGAAGGACTGTGATTTGGGTTTTGTGAGGTCCTTCATAGGATCCTGCTGGAGCAATCCAGGTGGTGAGATCCAACCTTCAGCCAACGTATTATTTGTGTTTTATTCCCAATTAGAGAGGCTAGAAGTCTGAGGTAGAAAATAACAGACATGGTATGAGATAACCCATAAAAATCCTCCTAGCTTTGGTTATCATCAGATTTTATTTCCTTTTGGGTTGTGCAGACCAGCTGTGCACATTCTGTCCTCTTTCTGCACAGTGTTTGAACTGTCCCCATTGCAGACTTTGTCTTACCACGATAGGTTTTGGGTCACATTCTCCATCGTGTTCCTTCTCCACGCTGGCGCTGTGCTCCCTGGAAGAAAGCAGACCTCTGTCAGGGATCATGGAACAGCATCACCTCAAGGCTGGTGGTGCTGGCACCCAGCTGCAAAGGCACATTCTCCTCTGCCCAGGCCATCCTTGGGGAACAAAGCTGCCACCCCTGCCTGACACCCCGTGCCCTGAGGCCTCAGCGGGGTTCCCAGCAATACTCACACGTTGTGGAGGCAGATCCCACAGTCGTTGCTGTACGTGTTGCCGTCAGTGCCACAGACAGGTTGCAAGTCCCTTGGGCAAGCTACCCAAGACCTCCCATCCTTGGTAATGCCACTGGAGTACTGGCTGCAATCAAGCTGTGAAGGCAGCCCAGAATCAGCCCAGATTTTGGCTCCCTCACTGAATGAAACCCCCCCAGCATCCTCCCACCACCTCCGTGCCTGCAGCTCCTGCTGGGAGGCAAATTAGAGGCATTATTGGGAATCTGCTCAGGCAGTCAGGAGGAGGGAATCTTCCCTACAGAAGTTTCTGATTATGCACTCCTGCCAGGGTCCAGGGAGGCAGGATGGCTGTGGGTGAGACAGTGCCTAATGAAGGCGGCGGTAATTGGGAGCCCCTCAGCTCCGCAGCGGATCCTTGCAGATCGTGCTGCACTCTGGTGAGTTACGGGAGGCTCGGAGCTGCGTGGGAGGAACCTGCAGACAAATCCATGGCTCAGGCCCTGCTGGTTTTCTCTCTGTGATATAGGTGTAGAAATATATGCAAGGAACACAGTTCTCTGGGTCTTGCTGTATGGAAGCAATTATCAGAGTCACAGTGTTCGATGCTTTTGAGTGTGTCATCCTAAGACAGGTTTCCTCAAGAGGAGGCAAACTGCTGCCTTTGTCTGGGAGCAACTAAATTATGTCTAAGAGTTAATATAATAAGAGTGTACAATTACTTCTTGCTTTTTCATTTCATTTAATGAACCAAAAATATGGCAAAAAATGGGGATCTTTTACTTTCTTGTGAAATTGGCAACATCATTAAACCATGCACTGGCAAATATTATTTTAACAGCAAAGATTTCACTAGATTTAACCCATGTGCTTCTCAAGTAGCTACATACTGTTTCTACCTTACCAGAAGCCTGAATAGAACATAATAAATAGATCTTTAGCTCACCTGAACTCCAAAGGCAGTACCTGAAAGAAAAAAATTGTGATGGAAAAAAAATTAATTACTGACATGCAGAGAACACATACGTAAATATTTTCATGGAATGAGTTAAATTCGGTAATTAGTCAACATCAATTCATTTTGTTTCAGAAAATATAGAGTTTTACATTATTCCAGTAAATGGCCATAGGAAGTACTAAAAGTTACTAAATAAAGTTTTATTGCATTTCTGAGGGGAGATAAAACATGTGAGAGCACATATGTTTATCCACCTCTAAAATGCTACAGGTAAGCGATACAGATACTTTCAATTCCATAGTCCTGGATTTTAACCTCTTCTAAGAGACTTTTATATTTGACTTTCAAAAGTTTGGACATGCATGTTCAAGATAATTACCGCCACCAGCACTGTCCATCTCCAAGTACATCATTCTCAGCTACCAGGAGAGCACAGTAAACTCCCAGTGCAATCCTAGAGGTTAAAGTTTGCATTCATCTTGCTCACATGGGCAATGATGCCATTTCTTACAGTTTTGTTTTGCCTTTATACACAGGATTACCATGTGCAAGCCCCTATCCTGCCCTAGAACTGCTCCTACAAACCAAGAAGGTAGCAGTTGTATGATGTTTGCTGAAACCTCAAACTTGAAACCTAATTTCTTTGCTGTGCTCTCTCAGGAAGGCTATTTCTTCATGGAACAAGATTCTCCTCCATGTTGCAAGACCCAAAGGCTTTTACTGAAATGAAAACTCAACTCCGATTCAGCCAGATGGATCTTTGCAGTACCCCAGGAAATACTCACCCAAGCAGCAGCAAAGGGCAAGAGCTGCCCTCACAAAACCTCCTGTCAGCTTCATGGCAGCCAGGAACACCCCTCCAGTGCAGCCTGCCTGCTCTCTGTGCGGGAGAGGAAGATTGCAGGGAGGAGCAGGAATATATAGCGTACCATGCTATCAAGTGGTCCCACCTCATTAGGTAATGCTCCCAGCCTGTCATCACCATTTGAAGCCAAAAACGTGTTTACCCGGCTCTGGATGTCTGGCTAATGATTGATACAAGTGTGTGTGCCAGGAAGGGGATTTCAGGTGGCTCGAGGGAGTGGGGAGCGTGCCAGGACCCCTCTCCTCCCGCACACTCTGCCCAGCCCTGGGCTCCCCCTCGCACAGCTGCAGCACATCGTAGGCTCACATCTCCCCTGTGCCTACCAAAACGCAATTAGGACTTTCTCCTCATCTATAATTTTCGACTGAGTTGTCAACTGATATCCAAATCCCCCATTATTTAGCCTCAGAGCGTGATTTTGTACTCCTCACTGCTGTATTTCAGCCCAGTTTGAGCCCAGGCAATTTCAGCCCAGAAGGTCACCCTGTGCTCTGCAGGAGGAAACCTGCTCTTCTTCTGTTTCAAAAACCCAGCAGTGCTCTGCTCCGCGTGCCAACTTTTCCTGTAATACAGCAAGGAGCAAAAATACTAAGTTTGGTCCTAAAAATCCATCTTTTTGGCTGTTCACTGATAACTCCCATGGCACCTTCTGCTCATCTGCTTCCACCTCCCCCATGGCCAAGCCCTGACCCACCATACTAAGCACAAGTGACACCAACCCCCAGGGCAGCAGGCCAAATGCCTTTAATGTCTGCACAGACTAGATGTACTGTACTTCCTTTACCTAGGAAGTCAGCCAACTTTGCAAAGATTGGTATTAGCCCACGCATGGTTTGCTTCCTGAAAATTCACTGTGTATGTTATCTCTTTATGCTTTGTATCTTTAGTGTTCTTCAAATATCTCCTTAAGGTTTGCCCACTATTCAGGTAATGGCACTTAGATTAGCCCTGAACACTTTTTTTGTCCTTTATGTAAGGAGATTTTTGGCAATTCTTTGGATTAATCTCAATTGTAGACTTCTCTGTTGGGATCCTAAATTCTCCAAATCACTCACTAACTTTTAATCTTTCAAATTCTGTATTTAGTAATCAAAATCCTTGCTTGACGATCTATTTTTGACATAATTTAAACAGAGCGAGCTTGCATTGAATCATCACAGCTTTATTTTCTAAGAGAAGGACATTTCCAACATCTTTCTCACTTGAAAAGCAAATCCACAATAATGCAATTTTAGGGATTACCTACTGGAAAAATATTTGCTTTCATATCCAGGAGCTCTGCTAATATTAGTAGTTTGCAGTGTGCATCTGCAAAACTAAAGCCTCTCCAAATGCCAACGTTTCCTGCTACGTGAGGAGCACAAGGGATCATCTCCCTATTCATATTCCTCATTTTCATTCCTTGCCCCTGATGTTCTGCCCTATGTTTCCTGACCTTTGCCTTATCTCAGTTCCACCAAGTGTCAAGGACTCCAGACCTTTGGATCGATGCAGACCTCGGCTACGAGGACCCCTTCTCACGCCGATTACAATATCCATCTCCCAGGGCTTATTCCAGCCAAGGCCAGGATCCATTAATGCTTCCTGGCAGTGGAAAATGATTCCTGACAACTTAATTGCCAGGCTCTGTAAAAGCTGTCATGGTCAAGCAAATTCCTGCCAATGTCCGCAGCGATGACACCTGAACCCTATCGGGAAGGAGATATTATTTGCAAACCAAATCTGCAGTTAAAGTGGATTCACTCAGCATGTTCCGTCAAGAGCAAAGTAATTCTCTTCCAACCAAGCTATTAAACTTGGGAAGCAGTTTGAAATAGGAGACAGAGTAAAGGGACAGGGGAGCAAACACCTGTCAAGGATCTAGAGAAGGAACTAGGGTTTAGAAAACACTGCAGCTACAGCACATGCCTGCTGTTGCCTGTGTCAGCCGAGGCCCACAGAGCTCAGATTTGGGCTCCTGTCCTGTGCACAAGGAAGATCCATGCTGTGACCCTCCTACTTCACACAGAGTTGTTCAGCAAAGCTTTTTCCACCAGGAACTTGTCCCTCAGAACAGAGCCTTTCAGGAGCAGAGAAGCAGGTGCAGCACATTCCGTGCACGCCAGACAGGGAGACCTTTGGTTGTGTTTACACCTTTCTGCTTGTGCAATTCCCACTTGCAGTGATGTTGTCTTGACGTCTGCCTGTTTATTTTCCTTTGCTGCAAATCCCACCTGGCTGAGCAGCCCTGGACATGAGCACTCCACCCCTTTCTTCCACTGCCTCTCCAGGTTACCTCTGGTCCCAGCTGTGAATCATCTGTCTCCATCTCTGCAGAATTTCACTGAAAAAGGCCAAGAAAGGAAGCAACCCCTTGGAGGCAAGAAGGCAACAAAGCTAACTCATCTGTTTTTCAGAAATACATGGAGAAATTTTCCATGCTTCCCACCCTCACACCACAGGGATGGTTGTTATTAACCCAGCACTAAGGTATTTCTTTTGGGACCTTCTGCATCAAGGGTCTGGATTTCTAACTTGCAAGCAGCTGCATCTTGTTTTTAGTGAATGACTTGAGTGGAGCTGCTCATACCTTCACGCAGAGGAAAGCATTGGAAGTTTTTGTGTTGCAGTTCCAGAGGAAGAGCTGGGCAGCAGGAGAGATCTTGCAGCAGAATAGAGCAGAAAGCTCCCTGTAGTAGGGAGCTCCCTGTAGTAGGGAGAGCCTTGCAGGGAAAGACAGATGTTCTAACAGATGCCAAACAGAAGCCCTAAAGAGAGGAAAGAGAGAGGCCCATTCATGAATCCCCAAGGTGAAAGCAGATGGGCCACGGAGCAGAAATTGTGATAATCAAGACAAATAACCCTGAAATCCCCAGGTACCCCTACGCAGAAATTGTGTGTTGGGGCTGAGCATCACAGGGATGTAGGGAGAGCCAGAAAAGAGAGCTCTGCAGCAGAGCCAGAGGGGCTTCCCTGTACAAACAGCATCAAGCTCTCCATGTCACAATTCACCAAGTTCTTAAAGGAACAAATGCCCCTAAACTGCAAGATTTCCAGCACTGTCTGCTGTGGCAGCCTGCAAGAGGTGCCCTGGGGCAGAGGACACCATGGGGCCGTGCCAGGGCTCTCCCTCGGTGTGGCTGAAGAGCAGCTGGGAGCTCCAGGCAGAGCTCCCAGGCTTCAAATGGACAGAGGACTGAAAAACACCACAGGGAGTTCAAAGTCTGCTGAGGTATCTGCCAGAGTCAACAGTCCTCACTCTCTACCAAGAGCAGCACTCGTATGCTCTGAAGAGTTGCATACATTCCTGACACCTTCTATGAAAAAAAAATACTGAAACACTTAAGGTCCCTGCAGAGGGCATTTTAGCTCAAAACCCAATCACATTGAAAGGCTGGAGACCAAAGGGTCACTTCATAATGCCAGTTCTGCAAAACCTCAGGAACTGCAATGAACCACATGGGGTCTGTGGTTATTGGCAAGCAACACCGTTAATAAAGTGTAATTTACAGCAAACCGAAGCGTCCCCAGAGCACTGGTACCTTTCCAGTTTCACAGAGGACTGGCTTGGCCTCATTACCATTTTAAAGGGCAACACAAAGGGCAACCAAGAGCAAACATAAAAGAAAAAAATGGTAAATCTCCAGCACCTCATCAGCCTTTGCCTCCTTCTCCCCAGGAGTAACAACATGTGGTATCCCCTCCAGAGCTCTGCTGTGCCACTAGGGACATTCCTCACCAGCCAGCCCTCAGAATAACCTGCAAAAGGAGGTTGAAAGCAAGAGCAGAGCGAGCAGGCAGGCTGCTGGGAGCAGGATGGAGCCAGCACTGCTGCTAACAGCAGCACAGGCAGCTTTAGCAAGTCCCTGTCCTGCGCCTCCTCAGCAGATGGGCTTGGAATCTGATTAACGATCCCTTATCACCAGCTGCAATTTTTGTGGATGATAATTTCTGCTGGCAGCAGGAGAAATTTAGAAGGTGCTCAAACACTGACAGAAGAGGCTACTGGGGCAGTCTTCATCAGTTTGTTGCTTTTCAAGCACAGTTAATGAAGGTTTTAGGGGTCATTATTTGAAAACTTAAATACTTAAAATCACTACAAATCATAGTATCTTTTAAGTGCACTGATTTTCATTTGCAAGAATTTATTTTAAGCCACAAATTGTGCACTGCTTTTATGAAATCATGTAGATGTCCCTGCACACGATGTTAGCTGGAATCAGTGAGCAGACATCATCAGAGAACATTTTTACTGTCTGACATTCCTCACTCTCAGGCTGCATAAATAACATTCGAGAGTGTACTTGTTTCATCTCAGCTCAAACTCTGCATCCCCCAAAACAGCTAACCAGCCCCAAACTGGTGACTCTCACCCTACATGACTCTTACTTGGTGAGGGGATTTTCCATGCAGAAAGAGGCAGTCATAATTTATTTCTAAATCATGGTGTTTGCTCACGTTAGAAATAAGCATACAAACTATTAACAACCACTTAGGGCAGAGTTTACTCATAATAAAATCAGGTTTTTTTATTATCAGCTGCAATAAAACATGATGCATGCGTAAGCATTTTGAGAGTTTAAAAATCAATTCTCATTAACTGCAGTAGAAAAAGAGGATTTGATAACTATTGAAAGAATTCTACATCTTTGGTGGGAGTGAAATTAATTGGTATGAGGTAAAATCCTGTCAAAATCTGAAAGTCACTTCAGCCTTATCTGCAAGAGAAAATTGTTTACAGATCAGGTCACAGCTCAAACGGACTCAAACACTGCAAATGTTCATTCAAGGTCTTCTGGAAACATCCTGCAATAAAGTTTATACAAATAAAGAACCTATTTGCTTTAAGTATCAGCTATAAAAGAAAGTACAGGAAGTACGTGCAAACCAGCAGCAGATTTCTGTTACCTCACCATCAGTGTCTCCTGTTCTGCAAAGCCTACCCCATCTGCAGATCCACTGACCCCAAAAAAACAGGGCTAACCTTGGCTCAGAGGCCTGGCTTTATCTGAACATAGTTTCAGAATATAAATGAATTAGAATCATCTGTAGGTCAGTTACACCTCAAAACAACACTTTTCCTAAAAAAGCTTAAGCCATTCCATACCATGGAACTTCTCACTTCTCCATCTACCCCAGCACAAGAACCCCAAAGGAAGGGCCCTTCTCTCCTTCTCAGGACATGGTTCCTGAGACAGGCATGGGCTTGAGCCTACAGGGAAGTTCAGGCCAAGGCAGAGGGTGACCCAGCAGCCGGTGGTCCACGGGCCACCACAATGGCTGAGCTTCCTGTGCTGCCTTGAGGGTGCCATCTCTGCTTCTGCCCTCTCACAGCAAGAGATACCGGCCAAATTCACACCTCCCCTCCAAATCCCAGAGACCTTTCTGGGCTCAGTGCATCTTCTAACATGACCACTGAACACGTATCTACATCCCAGCATTGCTCCAAACTGTGGTCTGGATTTCCCAGTGCCTCACAGAAGAAGCCTGGAAGAGAACACTTAGTGCATCATCTAAAGTGCCAGCTCAAGACACTGGGTGCTTTAAAAGCAATTTTTCTCTGTAGATTTCCAAATGTAAACCAAACAAATCAACAACCCTCTGAGGTAGGTAAGTATCTTTTAATGTTTGTTTTACAGGCAGGAGAAAAGGGCTGATAGGGCAAGTGAAGTGATTGACCCAAGATCCCATAATGAGCCAGAGAGAACCTGACCCCTCCTCACAAAACCCCAGACCATACTCTGCCCCCTTGGGTCCAACATCTTCACCAGGTATTTACAGCATCTGGTGCACCTCAGGGTGCTCACTGCCTAAGGAGCACATGGTGCAAGGCCAGAGTGGAGACTCGTGTGTCCCTCCCCTGAGGCTGAGTGAGGACAAGTGACATGAAGCTGAGGAGTTATCTTTATTGAAGAAGCACGTTAAGACACAGCGAGGCGGCAGCGACTGCAGCCACATGCACGGGGCAGATCTGGGAAGACACCACTGAGTCCCCACAGCCTTTCGCCCTCCACCTGAGCAAGGACGGGCCCCGTTTGCTGCAGAAGGGGATGAAGGCAGCTCTGGCACTCCTGAGGACTCGGCAGCTCCCCCGATGCTCGACATCGACTCTTCCTTTACTTGCTCTGCAGAGACAGAGGTCAGACTGTTTATTACTGTAGTCCCAGAAGGCAAAGGCACCTGAAAGGACCATGGGGAAACCTTAAAGCTGTGATGTTCCCATGCTCTGCAAGGGCTCTGGGCCATTCCTGCCTCACTGGGATGTGGGACAGCTCTGCCAGCATCATCCCTGCTCTGCAGGGACAGCTTGGCTGAACAAACAGAGGTGGAGGAAAGGAGTGGGCAGAGCCCACTACTGCAAGTCCCCACAGGCTCAGCCCCACTATCCCAGGGTCGCAGTGAGAGGAAAAGTCTTCAGAACCCTCTGTCCCAGCCCTGCCGCTTGTCTGAGCAAGGTGGGACACTCCAACCCTTGTGAAACACAACCCCAAAGGACAGGCTGGCCAAGCAGGGCTAAGTCACTGCCTCTCTCTCTGTACCTTTGGTCACAGCTGATCTCTGGTGTTTGCTGGCAGTCTGAATTCCATTACTCCTGGAAAGGAAGAGCAAAAAAATAAGCCCATTCCCAAGCTTGAACACTGCTGTGTGACCCTGGTATTGCTGTGACAGCCCCTCAGGCCAGCTCACTGTCACGTAAGACAACTGCAGCAGCATCTGGCACAAGGGCAGGCAGGCTGGGGCACTGCCAGCTGAGGAAAACAAGACTAATTTCAACCTCCAGCTAGCTGCTTTCCACACCTATTTTCTAATCTGGGAAAGGTCCCGCTTTTCTTCTTTCCCTCCTTTCACTGCATTTAAAAGTAGCGTGGCAAAACAGAGAGCATTGTAAGGAAACTGGGACTTGCCCATTGCAAACCTGGGAGCTCTGTTTGTTGAGAAACAGGTTAAAAAAAAAAAAAAAAAAAAAGGAGAAACAAGATAAACCCTTTTTTCCCCTGATCTATTGACCAGGGTGGGCAGGCTGGTGACTACTGCCCAGGTGATTAGTGGGAAAAACCTTTGAACAAGTAAAGGAACTGCAAGATATGCGGCATGAAAAGTCAAATGTGTTGGAAAGACCCACAATCAATTCATCCACGTGACACAGCCCTGCAGGACCTACCAGCCAGTTAACTTACCAAAAAAAAAAATATCTAAACCCAGGATGCCGACCTATGTTTGTCATCAGTAAAGCAGAACAGGATCAAAGGAATTCAGTTATGGCAGGGACCTCCCAGGGAAGGTGGTGAGACCCAACGCTGGCCAGTGGGGACAGGCTCTCTCTGCAGCAAGGTTTTGCACCCCAGCCATACCCAGATACACCCTTTAGTGTCAGATCTCTCTCAAACGACACTGCTCCCAACCCTTCCCACAAGCATCCTTCCCTGATGGCCATCAGGTCACCAGAGCTGCCAGAAACACCTGGAAATCCAGCTGGAGCTTTGCAGGCAGGAGTGGATGCAGGCACTGGGCTGCAAAGGGATGAGGCAGCTTTAACACACATTTTCGCAGGCAACCCTGCACTCTCCATGGATAATTTAAAAATACAACTCAAGGAAATACTACAATTTTTGGGTAACAATTTCTTATCTTCCTCCAAAGCATTTCACATTCTGCACATTGGAACTCTCTAAACCCATTTCTGATGCCAAAAGCACTGCTGGAGCTGCTTTCCTCCAGGTTTTAGTAGCATATATTGAGTGCCTGAATCTTCAGCAGTGAGAAAAATTAATTATACTGCAAGGGAGTATGAATTTCAGTGCTGAAAATAACATTGCTTTGTACATTGTTTATAAACTGCCATAAATTTCCAGCCTGATTCTTCAGGTGACATAATAAACATAAAGAATAAATCATTGTACAGGGGGGAGGGGGGCTTTTGTTTGGCTTTTCTTGCATCAAGAAAAAAAAGCTTATCACCTTAACTTTTAATTGCATCCGTCTCTCCTTGGAATACTTAACACAGCTACAAGCTCTCTGACTTTCAGTAAATGGCATCCCCCTCTTATTGCAAGGGCTCAAGAGCTGTAACAGCTCAGTGAAACATGAAGCAGTAAAGGAATTCCAGACCAGGCAGAGATTTGTGGGAATCCTCTCTATTTTTCAGTTGCCATGGTGTATTCATTCTCATTCTGTCTTGGACACAGTCACTACCAGACTCACATAGTGCCTCATCTCCCTGTACCCACAGGCCAACAGCAGCTCCATCTCCCTGAAGACTGAGGCACAAAGGCCCCCAGTACCATCACAGGCAAAATTATTTCTCTCTGCACTGCAATTTCTTCAACTTTAAGCAAAGTTTAGAGCGCTCTGCTGTTTTAGAGAAGACAGGAAAAGGAGCCAGGATGTTTAGTGTGTTTTGGGGATCTGCTGGTGTCCTGGTACTGAGCAGAGGAAGGCATGGAATGATACTATGGCATGATGGCTCTCTCATACCCCACAGCTCTCTGTGCCTACAAACACACAGATACCACATCCACACTCAGAAGCCAATGTTCCCATTCAAAACTTCCCAGAAATCTCTTTGGTAGGTTCAATATTTGGATTCTGTATTGGTTTAGAGTGGGAACCAATCTATTTCCCTGGGGATGAAGATTCAGTTTCTCAAGAGTTCATGCCAACGAGGACAATCCTCCCCAGGTGCCACAGGACATCCTGTGCACAGAGTCACAAACTGGGAGACACTGGCTGCAAATCCAAGAGCTGGAGGCTGTCCAGCTTCCACTGGTAGAAAGACAAAGCACAACTGAGAAATATTTAACTCATCTGCTACGTGATTGCACAAGATGTCAAGGCTCAAAACCTTTCCTGAAAGTATGCTACCTAGTGGATAATCTTCATTTCCCATCCATCTCCCTGGATTTTATTTAGGGAACAAGCCCTTTATGGTTTATATAATTCTGGTCTTTCTAGCTCCATCAAAGTTCCGGGAAGAAAGTCAGCTGTTTTCCCAGACACATCACACTCTTATCACACAGCCTAGGCAAAGCATGGAGACTATGCCCAGGTTATGTATTAAATCCAAGTCTCAACCTGTATTTAAACACCTGGACCATGAGCATCCATTCCTGGGGCTCTAATGATCCTGTCACAGGTGCAGGGGCCAGGCTGGCTCCTCAGCAGACACTTGGAGTGAAGTGGGATGCTACGCGCAGCCAAGAGACACTTTCTTTTCTCCACATCTTGGCAACATTCCACTCCAGGAAAAAAACAAAATAGAAATAGGGGCTTCAATACCTCTCTTCCCTCCCAACCAATGTGGCTGAAGAGCAGCTGCAGAGCATGCCTTTAATTAGCCCACTGCTAGCTGAAGGAACAAGCTAACTCTGTTAACCTGCCAGTGGGATCACGGTGTGGACGCCCAGCTCCTGCTGGAGGGCACAGTGGGCAGCTGCTGACTGCCAGCCACGCCTCATTCCTCACTCCCTATTGTGGCTGCCTGGATCGGGTCACCATCAGCTGAGACAGTGCCAACAGGGAATTTCCATCAGGGGAAAGGGAGAGATTGATGTTTGGCAGCCCAGCTGTGGTTTGCCGCTTACCACTTCAGGGGCAGGCTCTTGGCACTCGCCTCGATAGTTTACCGTGATGAAGTTTGAAGCTCTCCTGCAAAGGGAGGACAAGACATTGCTTATTATTCACTTGCAATGCCACAGCTCCCAGCTGCCGGCATGACAGTCCTCTGTGGGCTCCTTAATGCTTTGATGCTACTTCCAATGCGATGGCATTTGTTACTCCCCAAACAATCTCATGATTGGGTGGAGAGGGAATAGGGGACCCTGGCAACTTGTGTATCTTAATTAGCTGTCATCAGATTAATCTCAGGCATTTTGATCTATGTTTGCTTAACAGCAAAGCACCAAGGACACACTTGATAGTGAGTCATGATGTATCAAAACAAACACTGTTCTGCAAAAGACACTCGGGAATGGTGGATGGCCCTGTATTACTGAAATCTCTCCGCCTACTCACATGGCAGCTGAACACAAGTCACATTCATTTTTGTATGTTTTCCCATCAGTGCCACAGACTGGTTGTGAGGATTCGCTGCAGAAAATCCTTCCACCCTTTACCCCATGCAGAATTCGATCACAGTCCAGCTGAAGAGAGAAAAAAAATCACATTTGATGCCGGTTCACTGGCAAGACCCTCCTTTATGTGACTTGAAAGTGCTCACAAACCAAGCCTTGCATGGGGCCCCTCTGTCCTGTATCACATCCACCACACCTCCAGCCAGGCTTGGAGATCGATCATGTCTCTTGTTGGACCAGTCAGCCAAGCTTTGGGATACAGAGCCCTCATGCCCCTCTCATCTGATCCACCCCAACACTACGGTCCAGGGCGAGGTTTACTTCTCTCAAAGTGCATCCACAAGACAAAAATCATCTTCCACCCATACCTAGTCTTCCACATGAGTACGTCGATACCATTTTATCTCCAGGGATTGAGATGAAACCCATTGGCCAGAACGGAGGAAGAACGCCTGGAGCAGCCTGGCGCTGCCCGCGGGCGGTGCGACACGCAGCGCTCCTGACGCCCACCGCGCCGAGAGACACGAGCAGCTATGAATAATGAGGGGTGCCCTCCTGCTTCCTCTCGAGCATGGCAACGGGAACATTTAGGCACAGTTTTCCCTACAAACCACACGTGGCACAGCCGGGATGCACTGACAGAACCTTCAGGGATCCTAAAAAGCCTCTCGCACCCTCCGAGCAGAGTGGAGCGGGTGTTTGCACGGTCATAGCAGATTTCCGACAGCAGAGGTCAGGGATAGCACAGCCTGTTCCCTGACACGCACAGCCCCTTCCTCAGCCCCACCGTAGCTCCGGGATCCCAAAAAAGACAAAGACAAAGAAGTGACTAATGGGCTCCCAACCCCACTCCGGGTGCTACAAGACGTGTTGCAACGGCTGCAAATGGTGCAATGGGACTGCGAGAACATTCCACTTCCCCTTCCACCTGGAGATGCAGCATTTAGCACACAAATGATGGCTTATCAGCAGCCCTACGGGGCAGGAAGCACCCCAGGGAAGGAGGATTTCATGCCGCGCAGCACAGGGGGAGGTTTTGGTGATGTTGGCGTGCTGTGATAGTACCTGCTGGTTAAACGTCACTTGCTAATTTCCATAATGTGCTGCTTCCTCCCTCACCGGGGTAATCATCAGTGACGTGAGAGCAGACAATGCTGACCTTTGCAATCCTCTGCTGGATGCCTTCCTACGCACCAGACATTGCTGCCTGCACCACAGCCCAGGGCAGGAGGCCACCCCACCAGCAGCCCCGCACATCGCAGGTGCCAGCAGCCAGTGCCACCTTTCCTTTGGCTCTGGGAATTGTCTGTGACAAAACCCACAGGTGGCCCTGGAAAGAGGAGAGGAGCAGATCTGCTCCCTGAATCACCTCTGGTCTGTCAGGCTCGTCAGCATCACTGCCCCTCCAGTGCTACCAGTAAATACCACTAAGCCCTGAAGCAGACTGGCCTTATTACACCTAATGCTTCCTCTGGAATGCACCAAAATTGCTGTACCTGAACTATCTATTGGGTTTTTAACTCAAATATCCCTCTTCTAAAACTGGTCAGCGGCAGAGGCTTCAGAGAGAGTTAAGACAGTTGGTAGTAAGATCCCTCCAAACCCATAGAAACACGTTTCCTATCTCTTCCAAAATGCTATTTAAATTACTGTATGAAAATGCTGGAGGAATTAAAACATCAGGTATTTTTTTTAACCATCCTACCTCTAGACAACACCCTGTGATAGTGAGATCCACAGTTTAGTCACCCTTTTTACGGTAACTTATTTTCTCTTATTAGTTCACATTTTCCACTTTTAGCTCTGTTGGAGCTATTCCATTTTCTTCTCATGAGAAGGGAGAGCAGACACCCCCACCTTCCTCCTACATTATTCCTTACACAGTTGTCATCTACCACTCAGTGTTTCCCCCTTTAGCACTCCTTCCTTCTGCCAAACTTATCCTCATTCCCTGGTCAGCTCCACCACCCTGCTCTGACCACAGCCTTTATTCTCAGCACCTTCTCAGCATGGGGGGGGAGCACTCCTCACCCCATTTTGGCCACATGTGGGGCAGGACTCCAACCTGAGCTCAAGACCCACATGCCCCACAGGTGGGGGATTTCCACAAGGAGCCAAGCCCTTCCCTCTGCTTCAGTGCCAGGTGATACAGGGGCTTGCAGCAGGCTACAGATACTTTCACTCATTCAAACCCTTCCAGGGACATGGCGCCAAGTGAAAAGCTTCAGGGTTACAGCAAGAACGGGAACAGCTGCAGGCAAAGGAGCAGGGGTGGTGCAGCACCAGCAGAGGAGCACCCCACAGGAGAGGTCCTCATTTCTGCCCACACAGCTGCCACCCGAGGGGCAGGAGGTGGATTTACCATCGGGTCCTCAGCGGTGTCTCTGCTCTGTGACTTGCGGCCGGGTGACTGGTTGCAGTTTTTGCCACGCTGACCTTGTGGGCTGGCAGAGAGAGCAGAGATACAGTTCATCACCAACTCTTCCCAAACACGGGGAGCAGAGGGCAAACCCACCCTCCCTGCAAACCCCCACAGCTCTTGGAGGGCTGTTTGCACCATGGCATCCACCCACCCACCAGATAGGAGAGGGTGAGAAGCCCCCCCAGCCACATGCTAAAAGGGAGGAAGCCAAGAGCAGGACACAGCTTTGCCCTGTGTTCAGTCTGAGTGCACCACCACCCCAGGGCTCTGCACCCCTTTGTCTGCTGGCAGCACTTGATGGAAGGGGGACATGAAGGAATTGTACCAGTCAAAAGCAAGAAATCTCAGTGTCCCCAAGAAAAAGCAGCAGCTGAGTCCTGCTCAGGGCCAACAGCTACAAAACAAACAGCACCCGCCTGACCAGTGCCCAGAAAGCACAGGGTGCACCAGGCACTGCTTTGAGCCAGGGCCAGGCACACACGTGTGCACTGCCAGGAGACAGCTTTTGCTGGACAAAGTGTCCCGAGACGGATTCTGAGCACAGCAATCGCTGGTGCTTCATACACACAACATCAAGGCCAAAAAGGAGCGAGGGCTTCACGAGAAACATGCCCCACTATGTGTCTCTTCCCCATCATCAGCTCAGCCAGTGGGAAGTGCTGTAGCAAGCACCAAACATTCACTGCTCCATCCCAGACCGTGCTGCTCCTGTGCTGTCAAACCATTCTTGCTCCTATTAATCTCCTAACCACCCCTAAAAAATACACTTACACGGAAGGGGGCAGAAACCAGTGCCAGGGCTGGAGGTGCCTGTGGGGACAGGCTGCCACCCCAGGTGCTGCTGAACTCACCCTCTGCCCGAGAAGGGACGCCTCTCGTTTACACCCTGCCGTGAACCACCACAGTTCTTCTGCAAAAGGGCCAGAACACACTCAACAACAACTTTTATGCAAGTAGAGAAGCAGCAAAGCTAAAGCAGCTCCTGCCCTCCCCCTTATCCTCCCAGACCCAAAGAATGACAGGGCTGCTCTTAAAGTAACAGGTTTGATGCACCCCATGCCCACCAAATGTTATCATCCAAGGGCTTAGAGGATTGTGGGGAGTCTGAACCCGCCCTTTGTCTCTCATATAGCATCACATCACTGGGAAAGTGAGAAGGGCTGTTCCGTCAGGCCCAAATGAGTCCAGTTTGTATGCTCACACCCAGGTCCAACCACCCTCTCCTCCATCATTAGTTGGCCACAGAATCCTAAGCACCTTGATCACCTCAGGCTGACCACAGGCAGTCCCTGGCCATCCAGACCCCACAGACTCTCACCAGACCCCTTCTGAGTTCATCATAGGCTCCGAGCTCCATCTCACCTGGTATGTCCTCTCTGAAGGGGGCAATTTGTTGCGCTGGACAGTTCCACCCCCTCTTTGAGCTTGAGCTTCCTTTTTACTGGAAGAAGGGAAGAGGAGAAAAAAATGGAGTGCTATGGTAGTGTGAGTGCCACCAGCACCCAGGGCTGCCCTGTAAGCCAGTGCCCTGCCACTAGGTACCACCTCCCCATCCACAGTCCCTGTTCCTGGTGGTCCTGTTCCTAATTCCCACCCCTAAGTCTTCTCCCTTTCTCCTCACCATTCCCACTGTATGCTACATCCTGGATCCAGGTGGCTGCTTTCATATCAGGGCTGCTTCTGCATATGCTCTATGGGAGTAGAGAGAGAGCATCTGGAAGGCAAAGTACACATGTGGGAAACTCCTCAGGAGCTGCCCATGCCTGACAGTCCCCTGGGAAAGGGGCTGCTCTGTCAACTTTGCTTCTCCTCCTCTACTCCACACTGCTTTTCACCTGCCCCTGGGCCCTTAGTGCTGACAGCGAAGCGCAAAAAGAAACCCCACTGCCAGAGCATCTCTTAGAGGGCCACTGGGAGTCAGGACTCTCCCAGGCATTGCCCAGGTGCAGCTTCACAGGCAGAAGCTGCACTTTTGCAGCCAGAGATTTCCCTCTTTGCTGTCGCTGCTCAGGGGAAGGGGTACTCACAACTTCTCAGCACACATGAGACATTTGTTGGTGTGCTGCTTGCCAGAGGCATCCCGGACAGGGGCGTTCTCCCTCGTGCAGGACAGGCGGCCACCAGCTTCAAACTGGGAGCGAAACTCGCTGCAGTCATCCTGTGGAAGGAGGGCAGGGTTAGGGCACTCTGTCCTCCTTGCCTTATTGATCGGATCCTTAGAAACCTGGGGTTTCCTGCCAGAAAAGCATGGAACTATCACAAATGCATCACAGGAGAGTCTGGGTGGGGGTGAGAGAAGAGGATGTGCAGTACCAGCCACTTAGCATATAAACAGAGGGGTGAGTCAGAAAAATTCCGGGTCCTTCTGCCTGCACAGCACGTGTGTTGGGAGTTTTCTAGTATGGTCCCACTAATTATTATTCTCCTGGTTGGGCCATCCAAAGCATGCCAGTGATGTGACCGATACAGTAATGAAGTCACTCCCTTTTCTCCCAACATCCTTAACACACAGCTACAGCCTTTTCCCAGATTGTAGCTCAAGATAATTTTCTTTACAAAGCCCGTAGGATCCTCCAAACCAGCCACACTTTGGGACGTGTCAATCAAGAAGCAGCAGTTAAAACATAAAAGCACAATGCAAACATACTCAATAGTCCACAAGCACAGGAAGGTTGTTTGGAGAGTGGATGATTAATTTGTTCCTTGTTCAAAACTGCTGTACAGAAACTATGTTCACCTGCCCCTGTTATGTAACATGGATGGAAACATTCAGTCCCCCTAATTTCAACTGTTTCACACACTGCAATAGGCAGCTCCAATCAGCAAGTACAAAGGACAGGGAAGTGACTTCCACTTACCCGTTTCTTCTTAAAAACAGATTTTAGTGCTCGCAATTTTCTGCCCATTTTGTGCAGTCCTGCTAGCTTGCATGAAGGCCCTTGGCAGGTCACTGGCCTTACCCTTTGCTGTGCTCAGAAGTTTACACCACCTCATCCCCTCTGCCAACAGGAGGTTTCCCCAGTGTTGTCCTGCATCCCATCCAGGGCACCTCAGCCTCCAGCTCCTCAGCTTTCCCACGAGGGTAATGCTGGAAAACCAATCCGAGCACAAAGCCCCACATTTCCCTAGGGCCACGCCAGGCAGGGATAGCAGAGATGATCTGGCCCTGGATGAGCCTCTGCTGCTGTGCCAACAGCCATGAAGCATTGTCCCACCAGAAAGAAGCGTTGCATCCACTCCAGAGGGGCTCCCCACAAGCCTCACTGCTTCTCCCCACCACCAGCGTGTGCTCACAACCCTGCACAGCTCAGGCCATGCTTTCCCTTCCCAACAAGCCCAGGAAAGTTCTCCCAGCCCCTCTGTGCCTTAATCCCTGGGACCAGCCCAGCAGCCCAGTTCTCTGCAGACAGATCTTCCTTCCACTAAGAGCTTCTCTCAAACATTTTCTCTTTGACCCAGCATTTCTGGAGCCCTATTCAGGCCTGACCTCCGCTGCAAAAATCTCACTGAGTACATCCAAGTCGTGCGTTTGCCTTTTTCACGGCCTGTCACATCCCTGACCCGCTAATAAATGCAGGGCTTTCTTATCCTTTGTCACTTCTAGCCAGTGAGTAAGAATTCTTGTTAATCACTGACTGTGTGATCTTGCTACTGCCATTACATTTTATCTTGTTTCTATTACTCCAGGCCTCAGCACTATCCAATTAGTCTTGAGTGATCTGCTGATCCTCCTCTGCTGATACTGCCTCCCAGCTTTGCCATCAGCAAATTTCACTTACACTTCTATTTTTTGGTGCCAAAGTCATTAGAAAAAGCACTAAAACAGGATTATCCCCAAGACTGAGGCTTAAGGGGGCCGCACCAGCCCCTACCATAGCAGGAATCGAGAGGAAATTGGTGGAAAGCAACTATTTTCCCTTTTACAGGGCTGCTTTTGCCAGCAAAGCATCAGTGCACAGCAACATGGTGGCTGCAGCATGCCAGGGAGAAGGTGGCAAATCACAGCTCCATGAGAACAAAGTTTCCAACAAAAAAAAGCTAAAACTGAGCCACAGGCCCAGAGATAGTGCAAGGCTGACATCTCCCAGAACACAATGATCTCTTATGCTGTGCAGAGCTCAGATTTAGGGCCTTTCACAGATTTTTCTTTTCCACCTAATTAGCAGCCTCAGCAGAATTGACCTCTCCACCTGTGAGCTGAAATTCGGGATAGCACAGCACACCTGGCTTCCTGCTCTGTCAGGATTTGCCTGTCCTTAGATCCACAGGTCAGCAGGGCAGACCATAATATTCAGGCACAAGCTGTTCACTTGAGGGACTCAAGAGCATGAATAAGAAATAAGGAGGGTAAGGAAAGTGGATCTCTAAATTAAGTCAGAGGAGAAAGAGCAACTGAGTAGAATAACATTGCCTTCCTCTGTC
Organism: Corvus hawaiiensis; assembly: GCF_020740725.1. Taxonomy (NCBI): domain Eukaryota; kingdom Metazoa; phylum Chordata; class Aves; order Passeriformes; family Corvidae; genus Corvus; species Corvus hawaiiensis. Next base: position 4,045,426 of record NC_063227.1, on the reverse strand, counting down.
TTGGGTGAAAATCCAATAAAGTCCTATATTGACCTGCCTAATACTTTAATCTCACCTTATCTTTTCCTTGTCTGTTTTTAGATAACTTCCGCTCATTCTCCCTTTTGCTGGAAGAGAAGAAGATGAGAAAGTGAATACCAGGGTGCTCCAGGGAGGAGAGGTTTCCCCAGCGCTGGTGCGAGCAATCCCACGCTCCTTTCCTTTACTCACAACTTCTCTGCACACATGATGCACTTATTGCTGTGCTGCTTCCCGGAGGCATCCCGGACAGGGTCGTTCTCCCTGGTGCAGGAAAGTTTCCCTCTGTTGAACAGATCCCGAAACTCCCGACACTCATCCTGTGCAAATGCCAAAAGCATGGGTTGACACGGATATGCTGATGGAGAGACGCATCTCCCGCAAATCCACAAAGGATTATCCACCCAACGAATTACATTTCAAACGTTATTTTGCTTCCTTGAGGCGTAACTCGGTGGAAAACCAAAACATGCAGCATAAAACAAAGAAATCCATATGTTTAGATGAGCAGATCTGTCTTTTGCATCCAGGGCAGCCTTGTTGCTATTTCTAATAGATAACACGTGCAAGATCCTGCCCGAAGGACCTAAGCTCTGCTCTGAGTATAAAATCCACAGTTTCAGTGAATTTCAGATGAGAAAGTCGGTTTTCCCATCTCTCATGAGAGAACGTACTGCTAAGAAATTTAAAACCCATGCACAGTAAAAAAATGAAGCTGCAGGCCTAAACAAAATATAATCCTTGAACACCTCCTATCCCCAGGTACACGAGAGTAAGAGGTGGGTGTTTTTACCTTCCACTTAACATGATGGTACATGTTAATTGAACCAAAGCACTCTATTTCACAAAAGGCTTTTGTAGCAAAGCCTGCTTAAGCATTTCAGCCTGGCCTTTACTTTCCTCTGAACAGTTTTCCCATAACTTTCAGGGCAAGTCTGCAGTGTAAGAAACACACGGAACACGTGAAGTCTTTAGGTCCGTTTATGCAGCACTTACAACCTTATCTGCCATGTGATCTGCAAGACATTTTTCCTCTCACACCATGTAGAGGAGATGGCTTGATAGCTTATCCCAGCTCTGCAGATGGGGAAGTCAAGCCTAGAAAATTACTTGCCAAAAGCCAGACAGAAAATCTATGGCTTAACAAAGAAATTCAGTGTAGGTCTCTTCCTGATGCTGTAAAACTGTCCTGCCTTCAGGACCATACTTTGGCAAGTCAGATGTCTTAAAAAAAGATGTCCCTTAGGACAGCTATGCCTTACAAAGCCTTTAATTTGTGCACACACACAAGAGCCAGAAAGCTACCCTGCTTAACCAGATGTAAAAAATAAATAAATCAATCACCACAACCAACATTATCTGATGGAAACCAATTCACTCCCATCTAGAATAAAAACCCAAGGCTAAAAGGACAGCTCCCTCCACATAAAGACCTGCTATCTAGAAAAACAGCTATGGGTAAAAGAAACCAGCCAGGTGCATCAACAAGATAAACAAGGGACAATTAGAGCCAGCCTGTTCCCACACCCTGCCCTAGTCAGAGCTCACATGCGCCAACCTTGCTATTAAATATTTGCCAGATGCCAATGGTGTGCCTTATAAACAGGCAGGCATCCTCCTCAGCCAGGGCTCGGGGTCAGGCACACACCGGAGGTGCCGTGATTGCCTGGGAGGAGCCGCCAGGAATTTTGGTTTCTTTTATGCTGGTGGATAGCACAAAGCCTCACACTCTTCCCAAGGCTGGGCATGTTTGCCCTGCTCCCCTTGCAGGGCCCTTTCCCACGCTGCAGATGAGGAAGCACCCTGGGCAGCGGCTCAGAGGCAGCAGACTCGATGCCATCACCAATAAAACTGGCTTCGGCACAGATGTTTCACCTCACCTTTCCCAAGGAGTTCACCTTCCTGTCCGCCTCTCCACCACTCCCTTTGTTTTTTGAGTCTCTTTCCCTGCAAGAAACGGAGGTGTGAGTGACAGGGCAGCGTGCAGTGCTCAGACACAAAGTCAAAATAGAGGGTGATTAAAGGGCAGTCCCGCCAACCCCACCTCCCCATTGCACAAGGCAGCAGCGCAGATCAGCACCAGGGCTCAGCTCCCTGACACATGCCCAGGGTGTTTAACATCTCTGCACTGGGGGCATTGTGCCATCCTTTCTCCCTGCCTAATATGCAGCTCTCTCCATCCTAAGAAACACCATCCACAGAAACAAGAAGCTCAACTGTGTAAATTTTCACTCTGCATTTGTTCCTCACACTCCGTGGTGAATCCCCAACATGTGATGAGCTGGAGAGAGCTACTGGGTTCACAAGTTTGCTGAAGAACTACAGACTGGTCTGGTTGGCCAGGTGCAACAACTTTATAGCACGGAGCCTCCTGAGAGCTGGCTCCCTGCTGTGGGAGGACAGGACATGCTGTGGGTGGGCAGGGCTGCCACTGGAGCCAGCAGGCAGCTGATACTCACAGCAGCCTTTGGCACATCATGCACTTGTTGAGGTCTCCTTTGTTATTTGGGCTGCTGAAGACCTCCTTGGTGATGGGACAGGAATACTTCCCACTGCGCAGAAGTGACCAAATTTTCCTGCATTCGTTCTGAAAAGCACAGAGGAGGGCAATCAGTGGAGGCTCCCAGCAAGATCCTGAGAACTGTTTGTTCACACTGAATCTTTTATGGGTGTGCTGCAGGCTCTCAACAGCACCAGTTTGCTCACACAAACCACACTCCTCCTGCCCATACACCACACGTGGCACAGGCTGCGCCCAGAGCCCTGCTCGAGGCTCCCGAAGCAGAAAAGGCAATGAGAAAGTTCAAAACCCATCGCAAGAACCATTAATCATGGGGAAAGGAATATATATTTAGGGAACACATTTAATTTACATACAGCTGCAAATTGCTACCCACTACAGAGGACGACTGCACATTATAAAGTTAGCCAAGAGCAGAAAATAGAGCCCTGCAAGTGCCAGAGGGATGCAAGAGGAATGAACGGGCCAGAGCGACTGAAGAGTGATTCATGTGCAAGACAAGCACAGAAAAGCAGAACCCCCTCAGGAAGCAGAGCAGTAATATTGTGCAACGTTGCAGCAGCCCCTTGCATCTTCTGCTGGGTAGCTGAGATGCAGACCAGGGAGAAGCAATGAACCGTTTAGTTATTTTTGGCTACTGTGTTTCCCGAAAGGATCTTTACCAAGGAGACAAGCTTGCTTGATTAAAACATGAATGGAACTGACTTCTAAGTCATTGAATCAAATTATTTTCTGAGACTCAAAGGACTTGCCTTAATTCTTTTAATTATGAAACTCAGGAATTATCGGAAGCAGGGGTTTCTGCTGGATCAGAAGCTATATTCTAAAATATCATTAAAAATGTAATTCATGCCATTTCTAACATCACTTCATGAGACTTCCAGCCCAGAGCTGTTTGGATATGATCAGAGCATCATGCACCAAACACACACTGTCAGCTGGAGCTGTTGCTGTATTACCTAAGTGTTGTTTTTAAATATGGAGAGATTCACTGCTTTTTCCACCACTGAAAAAGCATTATAATATCTAAGTATAGTGCATCTAAATGGACTTTGCTCAGAGCATGCATTAAGCAGTGTAAGTTGGCAAAACAAAGGGAGGATCAGAATAGAAAAGGTTGGACTCGCCTTAATCGAAGCTTGACTGGCAACATCTGCGACAGAAAAACCAACAATGAAACCATACAAAAATCTTTGAAGGGAAATTTTAAAGCAAAAGCATTTAATTAAAATACTTGATGCAGTGTCCTAATCCACCCAAATACCTCTTGATAAAAGCTAATCCAATGCATTATTTCACACTGATAGACAGTCTCTAATGCCCAGTCCTTTCTGGAACACTGCACTTTTTGTCATTCAAATGCAAAATAACATCCATTTTTTTGTGTCTTTGTGCCCTCCTTTACTACATTTCTTTTCTCAGGCTTAAAATCCAGGTTCCAAGGATGGTTCAGTAGCTGTTTCTCCATTATTCTACACCCCCTGCCTTGGTAGTTGCATCAAACCCACACATACATTTTTGGCATTCTTCACCATCACTTAAAATTGGGATACCAGAGCTAGGCCATATCACATTGTTTGTCCAAAATGACAAATTCCTTTTCAAGGCCCATTCCATTTGCAGTACTTCACACAAATTATCAAATTAATAATGAGTCAGCAGGTGAGTAGCTGACAGCCATTTCTTTTTACTAAGCCACTTAAAGATGGTATAATATGGTTCATCCTCTTTTGTATCATCAGTGGCATTGCAAGGAACTGTCAAGAAATCTTCCATTAGCTCTTTTTCAATAGGAACAGGCAGAAAATTGAAAGACCATTGCTTCAAACGCAGCTCCTGCTGAAGTCTATCTATTGTAGCCAAATTACTGCAGCCATGCGAAAATGCCTTCCTTAGCAAGTGTTGACAAGACATTACCATTTTTCTGAATTTACAAAAAAATTGTATTACATTTCTGTTCAAAGTTGGGCTTTTTATGGAAGAATTCAGTCTGGTTGGAAATTGGTATTCTCCCACTTAGAAAAATGGGGGTTTGGCTTTTTCGTTTGTTCTTAAACTGCTAATTCTAGTAAAAATAGATGCTTTTATATACCAATAAAACTTCACTATTTCCACATGAAAAAGAAAAAGCAGTTAACAAGACATGTTATATCAAACCAATACATGTAGTACAGCAAAAAAATTGGTGGTCTTCTGCTATACCACTATGCATCTTAAAAATACAAGGGCTCTCTAATCCTCTCTCTGTCTTTACGGGCACTCCCAGGCTGCATCCTCTGCCAGTCCCAGATTCCAGCACGGAGAACATCACAAGTTACTAACCTGAGAAGAAGCAGAAAAATGCCAGAGCAAGGACCACCGAGGCACCTTCTATTTTCATGGTGAGGATGGTGGCAGCTGTTTGCCTACGTTGACTCTACTAGAGCATTGCTCAATGAAACCCAAAGAAGGGGCTCAGGGCTGATCACATATATATAGATGTCCAGGTTCTCCGCCTTCCTTATGATGTAACCTGCCCAAGAACCATCATTAGCTGCAAAAACCGGTTTGTTGACACTACTCTAAATTCTAATGATCCCATTAACACAATTAATTTCCATAAGGATGAGACATATTTGAGTCACTCCCTGCATTTTGTCAAGGTAAGAAAATTATAAATAGATCACTTCAGATCCCCCACACAGGCAGAGGGATTCTTGCCATCTTCAGCGTGGTTCCATAAGACAGCGGGACTCCAGCCATCACACCACAAATACCTTTTCATATCTCAACGAAATAGCTGAAAGGGCTTTTATTCTAATAACTTGTCTGCAGAAGAGACAACAGGAAGGCCAGGTCACTCAGACCTCTGGAAGTCAGTCTGCTTTTATTAAAGCACCTCAGTATGAACCTAAAGAGTAAACATTCAGGAAAGGTTGAAAAACATCAGTTTGAGGCTTTGTTGAAATTCTTTGGGTTTGATGCTACAGTTCTCATAGCACCTATGTTAATGATAAAACCACACAGCCAAATCCTCATCCTTTCCCAGTTTCTCCCTTTTGTCTTCAGAAAAAAACAGTTGCAGTGTTATTAGTGAAAAGCTTTTCTCAGCCCAGGCGGGACCTGGCAGACCATTACAGATGCTGCTCTTTGAGGTGTGTTGTTATTGATGCCAAAGGGTCCAGCCAAGCAGCCCTGCTCTGGTCTTTCCCAAATAAGAGATAAGATGAAAGTAATCATCCTGCACAGGGTTTCTCAGGAGTCTCGAGAGAGGAAAATAAAGATGATATCAAAGTTTTGGAATGTGATTTACGTGGGAAGAAGCTGTGTGCCTTGTCTCCAGTGAAACAAGAAGAATTTGGAGAGAAAAGTCATTTGCAAGGTTTGAAAGGGGTGGATAAATGAGTCAGTCAAGCAAACCAGAGCAATGAGGGGCTTGAGCACAGGCTGTGGTTGTGCAGAGAGGCAGATCAGCACCATCTGAAAAGATGAGGAAGAAAACATAGCTCTGCATGACATATGTGTCTGGCCAGACAGGCCAGCAGAGCTCAGTATAAATCCTTGTAATAAATTGCTGCCACACGTTTCTCAGATCAGAACAGTTGTTTGTGTTCACAACTGGAGCCAAATCCAAGCCAGCACAGCCCTAATTTTGAGTGTGGTCATCCCTAATATTTCTTTTTCAACTCCAAACAAAATCATGTGCAGGTTCACAGTGGAGAGTTTGCAATACAGTAGCAAACTGCCCAAGGACAATGCAGATGGTTCACGGCAGATCTGAAGAGCCGTGTATTGTCCTGAATCATGAGATAATTTCTGTATGCGTATTTGGGTGTGGAATTGGAGGGGAGGCCAACAGGAAGAGAGGAAAACTAAGCTGACAGAGCATGTGTCAGTAAATCCTTAGGAGAATCGGAAGAGAAAAAGCAACAAAAAAGTGTATGGTAGTTTAAAAGTGGTTAGAGCTTGGAAATCTATCTGAAGGACAGAAACAAAAGATGTTACTTGTTACTGAAGTGTCTGCCCATGAGTCAGCCATGAGGTGGGAGGGTTTGGGAAGGGGAAGTGCATTTTTAAAAAGGGTTTTGTTGTTAAAATTTTCTTTTCCTCCAAAAGTTCTATTCCTACAGAGAAATGAAACAATTCCCTGATTTAAGACAGCTAGCTGACTGCCCTGTTCCTGAAGGAAGCAGACTGGGCGCCAGCTCAGGTCAGACTGGCCAGGTGAGAGCAGCTCCCAGCCTGGCAGTGCAGGGTGACAAGGAAAAGGAGAGGGAGAGACAAGTCCTGATCCCACACTGGCCCTGTGACCACCCCATCTCTCCCACATTCCCACCACTGCAGCCCCCTGTCCACCACTTATACCCACACCAACACATGGGAGAAGCTCAGAATGTCCCAAACACACCTTGATGCCAAAACCAGCTCCATGCTCAGCAACAAAACTCTAGAGGGGAGAAAAATAAAAAGGATTTCTCAGCCTAATTTCTACTGCACAACCACAATCTCCTAAAAGGACCCAGCAATGGTAGGAAATGTGAAGGGATGGAGAGGACCCAGCAGAACCATATGGTTCGGAGGATTTGCTTGTGTGTGCTTGAGTTACACAAACCTGGGCACAATGAGGGATGACAGCAGGAGTGTATTAAGCATAAACCTTGCCTGACTCACTTGATTGCCTGTATTGATCGATTTTCACCGTATTGATCCATCTACACCGTGAAGTCTCAATCCTGCACTGCAATCCAGACAGCCCATTAATTTCCATAGGAATTTATATCCCATAGGATTGGATCTGGAAGAGAGATGATCCTGATGCTTTATCAATATATTTTTAGCACAGCACCTAGCTAATCTTAATTTTAAAATCTATGCCAAACACCTGGAGAGGAAAATGCCACTGAGAAAAGCAGCTGAGGGCTGAAGAGATATTGCAAAGGTATCTTTTGTTCATGTCTCACTTAAAAGATTGGGGAAAGTAAACAGCATATAATGATGCTGTGCCTGGTAGGACAGCTCTCACTGGGTCTATTTTTCACCACATTCTGCTATGAAAACAGGAATCAGGATAAAAATAATCATGAAGGAGTAACTAGGAAAATGCAGGAGAAAATAGAAGCATAACATGAAATTTAGGGAACCCCTAGGCAGCTGAAAACCCAAAAGGTTGGGACAAAAATCCTACAGCCAGCAAGCTGGGCCAGCACTGTGGCAGGCAGGACACAGCCACAGCAGCCATTCACCTTTTCCCTCCCCAGGGACCTGAGGAGAATGGGAAGGGAGTCCAATAAGCAGCCAAATGATTCATACCCCAATTAGTGATGGACATCACACTCCTTTTCCTATGGCCATTCTCCCCTTTTCGGATGTTTCCATAATTCATTCCTTCACAGCCTGCACAGAAATATATCTACAGACAGAAAAATAATTGAGATGCCTTGTCCACTCAGGAAGTTGTTTTTCTTCTCATTAGTGACAGGGCACTGTATTGCAGGCAGGATCACCTCCTTCCTAATGGGTTTAACATCACTTAGGGATATTTTTACCAAGGAAAAGCCTCCTGGCAGCATAATTGGTTGGGATGGTGATGGTGGGGGTGTTGTTTGGTTTGGGATTATTTTTTTGAAGGCGGTGGAGGGAGGGCTTGCTTGGGGATTTTTTTTGGTTGCTTGGGTTTGTGGGTTTTGTTAAACCATCTGTGCTTTGGTAGCTCTTCACGGTTTGAATGCCAGCCTCCAGCCCAAGCAGCTCTGAAGTTGCCCTAAATGCTTGAGGACATGAGCTGTGTTGTCCCATTGTCACCCCAGAGCAAGGCAGTGCTTTGGGTCAGGCCTCCAAAGCCACCACATAGTGGGACAAAAACGCCTGATAAGGATCTGTAGCCCATGTTTCACCCTCTTTTTCCCTGGAAGCAGTGCCAGTCTCTTTCACAGCACTGTTTGCCCTCATAAAACTACAGACATGCCAATATTCCCACCACAGATGTACTTTTCTGTCGTGATTGATGCAATTTTTACCTCCCACCATCTCTCCTCTTCTGAGGAACCTCATCAGCACCACTGCTCAATACCTAATTTCTATAAAATATTGAAACTGCTTTCTTTTCCAGCTGACCACTATGTCCCTCTCCAAGCCAGAGATCCTTAGGGGAAAAGGGAAGAGACAGTTGTGTGGCATATTTAACAAAGGAAGCACAGAGTAAATGGTGTTTTGTTTCACAGCCAAAGCTGAATCCAGAGCTCTTCAACTTCCATGAGTTCATAGAATTGCAGATTGGTTTGGGTTGGAAGGGACTTTAAAGCCCATCTCATTCCACCCCCAGCCATGGGCAGGGACACCTTCCACTATCCCAGGTTGCTCCAAGCCCCATCCAACATGGTCTTGAACACTTCCAGGGATGGGGCAGCCACAGTTTCTCTGGGCACCCTGTGCCAGGGCCTCACCACCCTTAGAGAGAAGACTTTCTTCCTAATATCCAACCCAAACCTACCCTCTTATACGTCCAGAGTGAGGCATTCCAAAAAGAGGGACTTCAGAGACACAGGATGGTTTCCTGCCCAAGATACTCATTTGTGCACCCACTCTGGACTAGACTCTGCTGCAGGAGGAGCTACGAGTCTCACCCACCTCAGCAGAGCTTAGGAGGTACCTCATCCACACAGCCCATGCAAGAACAAGGTTTATGATGCTGGACAAAGCTCTGCCTGCCCTTCCAAGACCAAAATCCAGGTGCTGATGAGCCAAGAATCCAGTGATCCCCAAGCTGATGGGAGTGAGTTGGAGTTTCTGGGCTGTAATAGCCACATGTCCCAGAGCTCCCATTTGTACCCTCAGCTACTGCAGCTCCCAGGTGGAGCTGCCCAGAACCTCCAGGGAAACAAGTCTTGGTCATCCTGACATCCCACTGTCACTGCAGGTACTCAAGGCCACCACAGTCCCTTCCCTCCAGCCAGGACAGGCTTCCTGAGCCCAAAGCAGAGCTCCAGCAGCCTGACACAGTGAAAAATCCTTCCCCAGAGGCTGCTGAGCTCCCAGCATGGTGTTGGGTGTGCAGCCCAGCTGCTGGATGGTCACAACTCCTGGCTGCATCCCTGAAAATGCTGCAGGTGTTAACTCCCAGCATCCTGGAGCACTGCTCCCTCTCTGGCAGCTCACCAAGGAGGAGGAATTGCTTGAGGCCAGGACAGGAATGATGGGAATTTCCCAGTTTCATTGCCCTATGAGAGTCAGGTGCACAGTGAGTGCTATGCATCCACAAAGCCTCAGTAAGAAGCACTTCAGAAGCACGTCCAGAGCACAGCAAGTCCTTACTGAAGGATAAAACACACTCAAAAAAAAAAAAAAAAAAAGAAAAATCTGTGTCAAGTTAACTTACTCTACCAAAAGGAGACAAAGCAGATAAACTTAATTTTGGAATAATTGCTTTGCAAATCTCTGTGCACTGAGATCGTTTGAGAATTTCCCCTAAATCCAGCATCTGCTGCAACCTCCTCTGGAGTGAGTGCCTCATGAGTCACACCCTTCCCTGTCACCAGGATTCCCTTCCCACCCAAATCCACCTTTTTAGCTCTGATCTGAAAGTCAGAATAGACATCTTGGGTTATGGACTGACCACATGCTCCTCATACATCCTCCAGCACAGAAAGCTCCTGGGTGTCCTTGTCACACCTGCAATGCCATGGCAGCAACTTCCAGCCCCTTGTGCTTGAACCAGAGCAGGAGCCTCACCTTTGCAGCCCTTGCCAGGCCGTGAGCCACCATGACATGTGGCTGACTGGCCTGGACAGCCCTTTGCCACTGCTGATTTGGCTTGACAGTACCAGGGAGGAGGGGGAAATGAATCAGGAAGTGAGCAACAGTGAGAGGTGTAGGTCCAAAAGGCAGGGATGAGGCCAACTTCGGAAGATCACAATAATAGCATGTAACACATGCCATCTTCAAAGGACTAATGAACCCCTGCAGGGTTCCCCTATCATTATTTGCATTTCACAGATGGATACATTAAGATGCAGAAGGCTGCATTATCCTCTGGGTCACACCTAATTCAGTCTATTCATCCCCAGCCTTATACTGGAGCTCATCCCTGCGGTGTGAGAGATCCTACCACGAGGCAAAACAACTCTGCTATCTTCCAGGCAGGCCTGGTTCAGGAATCACTGCTGTGTCTGGGGTCTGGTTTGAACAGCACACCAGACTAACTGGTCCTATTGATCTCTCCTGACCTTGAAAACTGATTATCAATTCTCCTTCCCTCCAATCAAGCTGAGGAGTGCAAGCAGCTCTGGCTTAAAGCTGCACTGAATTTTTTTAAACGTACTTTTCTTCTAGAAGTGAAATAGAAGACAGAGGAACCCAGAGGAGAGATGCAACTGAGTGTTCAACACACAATCCAGTCTCATTCCAGCCCTCAGTCTGGCTGTGGAAAGGACACACCTTCCAGCCAGGAGCTTCCCTGCAGCTCAACAACTTTTGTTCACAGAAGAATAAAGCTGCCCTGGGAAACCAGGCTTGCTGGGAGAGCAGAGCTGCTCCCCAAGCTGTAACTGATGCCATGTGGGGCTGGGGAGGCTGGAACTGGTCTCTGCATTCACAGGGAGATCCAGCACCAGAGCAACAGGCTCTCCCTGCCGACTCTGAGGAAGCAGCTGCCATTCCTACTGTCAACACTCTCCTGGGCGGTTTTTGCTCATTGAAAATTGTGAGGCTGGAGATGGCAGGAGTTGGGTTTTGATCTACAAGGCTTCAGCAAGTAACATCTGCACACTGAAAGGACTTCCCATGGCAAAGCACCACGACATCCCCTGGAGCTGCCAAGCACTTGGAGCCTCCAAAGGCCACCAAGATCTGTGCTGTGATAGTCCTTCCCAGAGCCAGCTGATTTCACCTCCCTTAACAGTATTTGTAGCTTAGATAAGGGTAATCAAAATCTCGTCATTCAGGGTGTAAACTGATCGCCTGCAGGGGTTAGAAAGGAGTTTTACTTCGTGTGTAGTGTTGCACAACTGCCAGGATTCACTGTGGGTACTCTCTAGCCTCTGCTGAGCACCAGGCGGGGACCACAGCAAAAAGCAAAGCTCAACACACCGGCTGAAAAGCCGGAGTCATCATGCAAAACAACACAGCCCTATTGTTTGGGAACAAAGAAGAAATTTTTCTGACTCTGGATTCAACTCACACATGGAAATGAAAGACAATGACTGTCACTAGGCTACTGAAACAGCAGAATTTCAACAGAGGAAGAAAAATTTGTCCTGAGATCATTTTCCTGTGGACAGTGAGGGGAGTGCCTGAAGAGCACTGAGGGTTGCACTTGTGTAACTCTGTCCCATCCTGTGCAGCCACTGGACTCTCTAAGTGCTGCTCCAGTGAGTGGTACCAACAACGTGCCCCCCTCAGTGAGGGCTGAGCCCTTCCACGCCCCCCAACAACCCTCATGCCCACCCACCCCCACCTGAACAGCAAGCCACGAGAACAGTGTTTTTCCCCTCTGCAAAATTATTATTTATGTTTTATCAGCAGCAAAGGCTCCATAGTGCCGGAATTGGCTGAGGGGTGTGGCGGCCTAAGTGCCAGTACCCACGGCTGCAGTGACAGCAGGAGGCCAAAAACATACCCCACGTGGGTGGTGGTTGCTCTCAGATTAAAGTATCGCCACGCCCCGCTCTCCTAATTGCGCTGTGAAACTCTGATCTCTGCCCCATCCCACAGCCAGACCCGTAGCAGGTGCCTTGAGCCACCCATGGCATCCCCCAAAGCTCCAGCCAGTCCTCCAGAAGAGCCCACAGCAAGATGAGATCCCGAATTTCCCTGCCCTGTAGAAGGTAGCTGAGAATGAGGCATTTCAGTACCTGTATGTGATAGAAAACCACAGCGTCGTCACTTGAGGCATCTGCTGCTGTGGATTGTGACTGGAACCGCCAGCCAAGAGGGAGATCTCCCAAAGAAAACAATCAACTTTTCACACAGGAAAACGACAACTGAAAGCTGAATATGTTTGCATGAGAACTATGGCATTTCCATAAATTAGATTTTCCTAAAGCAGGGCTACAAGAAAGCCAGAGAGGGACTTTTTACAAGGGCACGCAGTGATAGGACAGGGGAGGAATGGCTTTAAACTGAAAGAGGGTAGGTTTAGGTTGGATATTAGGAAGAAATTTCACTGTAAGCATGGCAAGACACTGGCACAGGTTGCCCAGAGAAGCTGTGGCTGCCCCATCCCTGGAAGTCTCTAAGGCCAGGTTGGACAGCACTTGGAGCAACCTGGTCTGGTGGGTGGTGTCCCAGCCCATGGCAGGGGGTGAACCTGGATTATATTTAAAGTCCCCTCCAACCCAAACAATTCTGTGATCTTCTATTTTTCCTTCCATATCCCCCGAATTTAGGGGAGATCATAGAACTAATAAATATTTGCATTTGGTCCAAACACCCTACTTACAATTTGAAAGTTGCAGAATCTGTACAAGGCACCCAAAACTATCACTTTTCAGTCACTGTACAACCTTTCCCCAGTGCGCTGGTAATGCAGCAGTACCTGGGAAAGAGGAGAGCTGTTCCTTTACACAAGATGTAAAAAGCTTTAAACACATTTTTTTGTGAAAGGGAGGCATTTTGTTAAAGAGCATCAGTACATTCAATAGCATCACTCCGGCTGCTGAAGGAACAGCTCAGCCTTATCAAAGATAATGGCACAGCCCTTGATGCTGCAGAGACAAATCACCAGAAATGCATCACTATTTTGGGGAATCACTTGAGGTCTAATGCACTTAAAGAAAGCATCTCCATTCAGCCCTCACTTGCACACCAAAACCCAGGTTTCATGCAAACATGAACCTGGGGTCTGCTCCTCTGTGCTGGGGTCAAACGCTCCAGAGGACATGTCTGCAGTCACCAAATTCCTGCAGCTTTGTACCTGGTTTTCAGCTGATACACTCACTGCTGAACCAATAATCCCTGTGCTCAGGAGGGAGTGCTTGCCAGGCCCTTTCTGGCAGCAGCACAAAGACACCATGACAGATTCCAGCCAGGACAGCTTCCCCTGCACACAAACATGACACTTGTGACACAGAGCTCTTACCCCTGCAGCAGGAATGTGCTCACCCTGGGAAGTCTCAAGGTTTCCCTCGTTACATTTAACTACCTGGGGCTTGTTGCTTGCATTTAAAAATCATTTCCCACAGCACAGTAGCCTGTGTACCCATATCCACCCAATAAACATCCCATTTCCCATTGCAGCTGGATCACCAGGATAATGGTGGAGTTCTGCTAACAAATGACTGATGACCACAGTGGGAATCAATGTGTCTACCAGCAGTGAATGGGCTACCAGGAGTGACATGTGGCAGGCAGCAGCATCCCAGATCTGAAACAAGGACAGGAAAGTCCTGAATCAGTGCTATTTCAAATCTTTTAAGGAACATCTAGATCGTGGTCCAGCCCTTTTTACCACCAATCAATGCCTGGCAGAAGAGCCAAACCCATAAAATTTCAAACAGGCAGCAGGGGTGCCCAGCCCCTGTTGATGTTCACCTTGTCCCAAAACGTCTGATGTTTTGGCTGAACATATTCCAAGTGTTTGCCCATAATGTTACAAGAACCACAAAATAGTCTTTCCTGGTGGACCATTGGGATCTGCCAGCCTGTGGTCCCTTCCAGGGATGGGATTGCATTCACCCTTTGTTTCCCAACTGAAAATAAAGCCGAAATCCAACATTTCAGCTGCAGGAACTGAGCTTTCTGAATAGGAATCAGGAAATTTGCATAAAGCTTGTATTTGCAGCTTTTTAGGGAGCTGAGGATGACACACACCAGCTGTTGCACGTGAGCACATCTGTACAAATGTGAGCACACTCCACAGACAGCAAGAACCAAAAAAGAAAAAAAAAAAAAAAAAAGAGAGAGAGAGACCTCCCCTTTGCAGCACTGAGCTGGTGACAGAGCCCTGGGGCTGAGGAGCAGAGATCGAGCTTTTGCCTCAGGAATTCCCCCTTCATTTCCTTCAGTCCTTGCTTGTAGCAGGGTTGGTCTCCTGCATTGCAGAGCCCTTTTTTTTTTCCAAATCTCTTGCACGTTCACTTGCTCCCTGCTGCTGCCTGTCCAACCATCCAGCTGCCTTCACTGCACAGGTTCATCCTTGGCTGAGTCACTGCCCGTCCTGATCTGTCCTCCTGTCACTGGCCAAGGATTAGACACAGCAAACAATACTCAGTGCCCAAATGCTATTTTTGTCTTGCATTCATCATGTCTGGTCCATGTGCTGTTGGCTGGAGTGCTGATTTTAGGGGTCACACTTTGCCTTGCCAAGCACAGCTGGAGATGCCATGGAGCCTGCTTCCAAAGATGCAGGACAGAAACCCCTGTGATTCACTCTGGCATTAGCACTGCTCTGCCTCCACGGAGCACAGAAGTGGAAAGGACCTCCTGGGTCATCAAGTTCATCTGCTTGTCATCACCAGTAACCACATCACTAGATCAATTAGGAGCTGTTTGATTGGCCTATCACAGCTAATGGGCTCCTCCATCTGGCAGAGGAATAACAGGATCCAGAAGTGATGCCAAGCTGGAAACAAGGGGTGACCATTTAACAGTGCCTGGGTCTGCCCAGGGCACCCCATGTCACCCACAAATTTTAAGTCTAGCCTGAATGTTGTGCCAAGACCATTTTACCCAGTGGCTTTCTGCTCCAAAACTGAGTCTGGGAATCTCTAGACAGCAGTTCCATGGTTTGTGAGCAGCAACAAAGAAAAACAGTTTCCATCAGCTGTGTAATAATACACCTCCTGAAATTTGGTTGGGTTATCTTTTAGCACCAAAGAAATAAACAAGCTAAAAGAGGAGGTTAAAAAAAAAAAAAAAAACAACAAACCACTGCTCTGAGCAAAACAAGAACTAATTCTAAAGAATCCTATGGTTGCAGCTTTAAAACCCACCCTAAGTGCTGTGCTCATCACCAGGTTTACAAAAGCAAGGAGTTAAATGGAATTTATTCTTTATTTTCAAGGTATGGCATCAAATAATGAATCAAAGAATACCATATTCATGTGCCCTAAGCTTTTTCCCACATGCTTTTGAAGATGCCCTCTTGGAGATTAGACTGACATCTAAGATAATTAGCATATCTTCAGCCTGGAGATTTAATGAACAACAAAAAAATAAGTCTCTCATACTTACCAAAAAGCCTGGGCAACCTCTGTTCTAATATTTTCTCCTCAGTGAACATATATACACTGCACTATGGTTATAGTAGTGCTAAGATTCACTTTCTGATCATTATCAGTTCCAGAAAAAAAAAAAAATTACCAGAAAACCCAAAGACTTGAGGGGAGTTAGTTAGGATGTTTTGCTTCATTCTTCAGCTTTTCTATATTCCACATTTCACTTAAACCTCAAATACCTCACTTAAACGATGCAAATCCCTGCAACATCCCAGACACACACAAAAATAAACACTTTCGTTCCATGGGGCTATGTTTCAGCCTTGTGTGGGATGCTTAGACTACATGATTTAATGGAATTACCCAGAACTGACAGCACATTCTTACACAAGGGATCCTGAATTTGTGTCGAGAATGTAATGGAGAGGATTTTGAATCCCTAAGTAACAGGATATGAATTCACCTTCCACTGAGCAATAGGACAAACAGTTAAGTCCTGGTCAGGACTAAAAGACAACCCTGCAGCTTCTCCTTGGAGATTTGTGGGACCCCTCAAAATGCAACACCCTTGAAAAGGTGCAAAAATCATATAAAAAGAGAAAAGTCTAAGTATTCACACATGATCATGGCACTGTCCAAGGGATTATTTACTCAGTCTTTCCCTATTTAGTAAGCATCCAAAGGCCTTTTCCAGATGATCATCCCATTCAGTGCAATGGGAACAGATAACTGAAGAGCAAAACATCGATTGTGTGCTGGATGCTGATGAGGTGATCTCTCACCTCTCACTTCCCTGAGCTGGGGAACAACTCATGGTGAGGTCTATAGGGTCACCACCAATGCAGGATGGAGACAACAACCTTGAAGGCAAGGTTCAGCTAAAGGCCAGGATCAGCTCAGTAAAATGCTCAGAAATGCTTTCCCAAGTGCCCTGTAGTGAAATCCAGGGTCACCCCAAGGTGCAGAGTGCAGTACCCTTAGGACAGGCTTGAATAGGTAGGACCTATACAGTAAAGACACAAATATTAAATCCAGATGGAAACAGACCAACGCTACTGGCACATTAAGAAGGTCTTTTAAACTAAATATTGTGGGAAAGCCAACAGTTTGACAAGACATGTGGCTTGGGAAAATGCAGTCTCCAGTGGAGAAGTCATGAAAATTTAGTATCCTTGAAGAAAAGGATAGGATAGAAGCCAAAAACAGTCAGGGAGAAAACAGCAGGCTGCAGGCCCAGCTGACAGCCCAGTCGGGGCTGCAGAGAGGGAACAGGACAGAACACCATGTGTGCATTTCTATCCAGGCAACTCTGAAAGGCCAGGGGAGTGAACAGCAGTGCCCTGGTTTCAGATGGGGCTATTAACATAACCAGCACCTTGGAAACCTGGTGGGGGGGAAGATAAGCAGCAGAACATGGTAATGAATGGGTACAAATCGAACAAGAATGAGAATAGGCTGTGCAGGTGGAGGAGCTGAGCATTAAGGAGAGCTTATCAAAGAGCTCAGCCAAGATAACTGTATCAACAAATGCCCTAGGACTGCAGTCCCATGCTCAGACATTACAGCATTGGAGTTATTCCATCCTCCCCCCTCCCAGAACAGGGCAACAGCAGCAAAACCTTAAGGGAGGTGAGTGAGGCTCCAATGGATATGAGCAGAGACAAACACAAACAGGAGATGGACATCTCCCTGTGCAGATGGGATCACTGACAGAAGGGAACACGTCTACATTTAAAATGGAAAGTTACTGCTCCCTCCAGCAGCAATTTATGACCTCTGACACAAGAGCCTCTTCAGCACATCCTGAGCAGCACCCAGGACCCAGCAGGTTTGATTTCAAGTGTATGGCCAGAGGCTCTTTGCACCTTAAAACTGACAAATCTTGAGGGCAGCCTTGCAAACCTGCTACTGTAAGTTAAGCTTGAAGAGGGAACTACCTAAACACACAGGCATTTGTTCAAAGAAAATTAAAAAGGAAAAGCCCTTCAGGAAAAACACACCCAGGAGTGGGAAGACCATTTGAAGAAGTTATTAGAGTAAACGTGTATTGCTTAAGGGGAAAAAAAAAAAAAAAAAAAAAAAAAAAACCAGAATAAAAGCTAGTGTGCTTGAAGTGAGACAATTAACAGTAAAATGAGACTAAGGAGAAGCACCATCCAAATAGCGAAAATGTAAAAACCAAGACTAAAATCTAAAGTCTGCAACTGTGCCAAAATACTCCAAAGACTGAGAAGAATTTTCCAAGCCACAACACTAATAACAAAACACATTGAAGAGTTCTTGATCACAGGGCTAAGGGAGCCTCCAAGGAAGAAAACAGCAGAGTAGAAAAGCTAAATTAACTTATTCACAATAAGCTGATAAATCCTGATAACACAGAGCCACAGTCAGGGATTAAATTCCCCCCTCAGCAGCACTGATGGTGCTCAAATGTGCAGTCACCCAGCTCAAGCTCCATAGTGCACTTTGGGGGGAAAGGGAGGAAAGCTCATATGAACAGAGTAGCAAAGCACACAGAGAAAAGTGATAGCCTGGGCAAGACTCATCTCAGGTTTTTGGGAGACAAGTCCCACCTCCTCAGTCCATCTGAGTTCCCCAGAGTGTAGGCAAGCGATGGCACTGCTTGACACGATGAACTTCTCTTTCTAATTGAAAGAGTTTCAAGAATGTAACGTGCCATCACGTAAAGGAAGAGTTTCTTTGAGTTAAAAATGGAAACATTAATAAGAGGTCAGCTCTCCCAGTGGAAGTGAGACCTGACAGGCATCTCTGCAGCTCAGCTTTTTATAAATGACTATGAAAAGGCAATTAGCAAAGGGACAAATTGAATGATTCGAGAGAGTTCAAAGCTTCAAGTCAACTGAGACAAAACCCCAAGTCACTCAGGACACGGTGGCTGGACACGACAGTGGCAGACAGACTTCAGTGCTGAAAAACAGAGAGAGAGGAGAAAATCTTGCTATGCTGTACCTGCACATTACAGCTCCACAGTAACCATCCCTGTCGGGACGTATTAAGGAGTTCTGTGGCTAAGGTCGCAAATAAATGTCACATCATTGCTGAGCAGCAATCAGGAAGGTTTAGCACCTGATAGGAACTGTTAGGAAACATGGAGAGGATAAAACAAATTATTTCTATCATGCTGTTATATGATTACTGGGTCTGCCCAGCTGCACAGTTGTGGCACTGTGGCCTTCCTCATCATCATCATAACAGGGATTTAGAGAGGTAGACAGGGCACAGGGAACACCTCTCTTGGCCACAGAGAGGAGCAGAAATGGGAAGGGCTTTTGTCTAAACTCACACCAACTCCCATGGTGGAAAACAGGCTATAGAGGGAATATGGTCATGACAGTTGACAAAACTCAGGAGGAACCCACAGAAAATAAAGAGTAGTTGCTGTTCAGGATTACTCACAGCATTAGAATTAAGGGATACTAAATAAATTATCATATAGTAGGTTTAAACAAACAAAGGGAAGTTGTTTTTTTTTCCCCTCCCCATAAGATGTAATTGTATTGTGGAACTCATTGCCCCAGGATGTTGTGGATGCCAAACACATCAAGAGAGTCAAAAGTCAATTAAACAAATTCACGGACAGGTCCATCAGTGGCTATTAAACATGATGATGGAGATGCCACCTCTGGCTGACAAGTCTCTAAACCACATGAAACTTTATCACAGGAAGATCTACTTTGTGCTTGCCTTGTTTGTTCCCCTGAACATCCACAGCCAACCATGGACCCAGGTACCGGGTTATTCCAAGTCATTCCAAGCTGGTGCCAGCTCTCAGAGTTGAAGTGAACACTCTCAGGTCTCAGCACATGCCAGCTCTGGTCTGGAGTTCTAGACTTCCTCTTTGTCCCTGTCCTGAAGTGACATTAATCTTTTGAACACAGGGTGGATTGCCAACATCTTAGGCTAAAATTTTGGGCTTTAAACCTCAGGAGATTCCAAGGACATGAAATCCAAAATCACACCCAGATGTCAGCCCTTTGTTTGGATGTAATGATTTATACTATGAATGACACTTCCTCTTCTGTCTCCCTAACAATGACAAAACAAAGAGCCATAAACAAAACCTGACTCCAGATGTTCTTTTGCCCTCATTAGCAACCAGCTTGGCTAACACTATTTCATCAGCCCCTTGTTTCAGGGTGGCAAGCCAACATCAGCAACCAGAGGACACTTTGATGGGCTCCCCCGACTTGGGATGCAACAAATTCCCAGGACACTCCTGCCCAACACTCACTACAATAACAAGCGCAGGGCTGAATTACTGCCCTCGACAATGTTTGGTACGTGGAAAAACTTGTGCTTGCTAATTACCACGATTGCCCCATAAAAATCCCCCTCGGGCAGCCACGTGCAATCCTGGTGAGCCGCAGCCCTGCCCCTCGGCAGCAGCCCAGGTGGAGACAGCCTCTCCTCTTTGAAGAGCCTCCCCAGCATCCGAGGTGTCCCACCCACTCGCCAAATCTATTCCTAGACATATCAGCTCTATTTATTTTCCACACGGACTCTTACACAGGTGCAAAGGGCAAGAGTCTGTCAGGCCAGACACATAAGTAGGCTACAAAACAAAGACTTTTCCTCTTCCTTTGAAGCCTACTATCCATTATTTTTGATAAGAGGTGCAGCAGATTTATTTCTCTGGTTTGAGCACTCCTAAGCCTTTTTACTAAGCCTGGCAGTGAGAACCTCAAAGCAGATGCCAAACTCTGCAATCTTTTTATGTGTGGTAGAAATAATCCCTTTGCCTGATGCCTGGGAGAGCTGAACCCTGACATCCACAGGAGCTGCTGATGGATCAGCACTCAGGAGCCAAAGCATAGCCAGCAATGGTCTCTCCTCCCCACAAAGCCCCTTCTCTCTGCAGCCAACCAACAACCACACACTCTGCTTTTGTCTGAGCTCCAGCCTCGCTCTTATACCAAGGTTAAGAAGAAATACTCAGATCTGACCCCAAAGCCCATCACATCTCCCTGTGCCAATTCTTCTAACAAAGGATCCTTTAGTCCTCCTCCTCCCCCTGCAGTTTCACTTCTACCTTTAGATGCTTTGTGAGTTGAAGAAGCTCAAAGAAGCTCATGTAACAGGGGAACCCAAAGCCACCCCAGCTCCCAGATTAACACAGGCCAAGTTTACAAGGTCCTTTGGCTGGCTGCCTGCCTTGGGCTGAGGAACTACATGAGTCACCAAATCCCAATGCCAAATCCCCAGCACCAGGGCAATTGCAGACATTTTGAACCTGCAAGATCAAGCTGCAAGGGCAGAGGGAAGCTAATCACAAAAGGAATAAATCAAGGGGAAATACTTGGCACTTCACTTTTGGCAGGGAGGGGCTGATCAACCTTTACTCTGGAGGAATAGGGAGTGAGAAAGGGAAGATTCACTTTCACTTGGCTCCCAGGATGTCCAGGGACTTTCACATCCCTGCACAGAGAACAGCTGCTGTATGTCTTTACATCTCACAATGATAGATTCCTCATTTAAAAATAAATCAGTGCAGCCTGGGATAGATGCCAGCACATTTCCCCCAGTTTTCCCACATCCCACATTTTAAAGGCAGCTGATGAGTTCCATCCTTGCTGATCCCTCATCCTTCCTTTAATAACTCCCCATGTTCCCATTAAAACCAGTGCATTGCCCTCCTCACCTTTAAATTTCCCCAGAGCTGTAGTTCCCTACTTTGGCTGCTCTTGCTCAGTTTTGCATCATATGGTGTTGCTGCTTCAACAGCACCAGCACTCTCTGAAGTTCTTTTCTTTTTTGTAACTTTTCTCCACAGGCAGCACCACTGAAACATTTGTGTTAAAAAAAACCCCACACCTCTACCGGGTCAATCCATCTCCAAAATTACTACCTCTTCAATCACTTGTGAGAATGTTTTAAAAGTTAAAATCAATAGTTCAGGCACAGTTGGAACCAACACTTACTCTCCACGTATTGATCTTGACCTTCAGGTCGATGTAGTTCCCCAAAACTTACAAAAGGGACGCAAGTTTGCAAACAAGGTGCCCAAGCACACCATGTTGTGCAACACAGAGGCTATCAAACCTGGATCTCATTACACCCTCTGCCTCCCACTCCGGGTTGTGTTCCCTTGTTACATCTTGTTTCAAATTAGACCGAGAGCTCGTCACGCCAGCGGCAGTGGCTCCCCGTGGCACCACTGCAGCAAACAGGATTAATAAGCTAAGACTAAAGACAGCTCTCAAAAGCACAAAAAACTTAAAAGAAACAAAGGGATGTGGGAAAGTCTTGCTCCTGCCCTGAATAAAGAACTCTCAAGACACTTGAATAACTTCAGGACATCCGTGAACTTGGCTTCTCTATCGTGAGTTTCATTTTTCGCTTTTAACCCCAGCACTCCACAAATTAAGTGAACCTAATTGAAAAGATGCTTTGCATGGTCTAAGATTTCTTTTTTTTGATGTTCTGTTACATCAGCATAGCTCAAAGATTTAAGTAGTCCATTCAAACTAGGTCATTTGTGTTGTAGACAACAGGGCACACTCAGCAAGCAGGGGATAAGGACTTCAGTGGCAAGAAACAAGCAGCTTGTCGTTTGTCAGCAGGCTGCTCTGTCCTAGCCCAGCATCTCACACTCCCCAAAGCATGGTTTTGTCACTGTCTTCCTTCTGGTTTAGGACTTACCTTGGGAATTAAGCCACCCCTGCCACAATAACATCTGGCTGGGGAGGTGCTGCCTGCTCAGCTTCCCACCAAACTGCATCCAGAGGCCCCAGTGCTGCCCTTCCATTAGGGCACACAGAGATGTGGCATTTGGGTATCCAGCCATCAATTCCCCGAGGCTTTACACCAACTGAACCACTTTTGCCATAGCCTGAAGGAGCTGACCTGGAGCAGTGTCTGGTTTTTATCATCTGGGGTACAGAGAAAGGAGAGATTTGCCACTTGCCACCAAACAAGCCAGTGGTTAAGGTAAGATGCTCTTTGCTTTCCCTGGAGCTGAGGCTGGGATTCAGTTCAGTGTCCCCATCGTCTTTTCACACTCATCTGCTGAGCTCCACGATAACAGCTCAAGGTTTGGGAGAGCTCACAATGCACTGCCATTTCACCTGGCTGCAGCTGAGAGTTTCATCTCTCTTTGTTAGTCACGATTTCTGTAACAGGAAGCTTTCAGTACGATAGGAATTCCCAGGCCAAAAAGTAGAACTCTAATAATTCAGCTTCACAACAGCAGATCAGGTGTCACTGCTTCCCTGGAGACCTCAACTCCTCTCTCCCCCTGCCCACCCTCTCTAAGAGCATCATCTCAGAAGGTCCACCTCTCCCAGGTCTAGCACATCATCACTGGATTTTTCTTACACAGGACCTTCCAACACCAAAAATAAAGCCCCAGGAGTGGTTCTGGTGATTTTCTCTAAGTAGGCTTAGTGGGCCTGCCCTAATGGCAGCATCTCCTTGGACAGCACTGCTGTCCCTGGCACCATGGGCCTCCACAGAAGGTGGGTCTGGGCCCACAGAGGGAACTCAGTGCCCACACAAATGAGCACACTTACTCACAGAAGAGAGCAGCACTGGGAAGCAAAGCTCTCATTCCATGGGAAAGCCTCATTTTCAAACAAGATTAGTTTTGCTTTTAATCATCCTGCATCCAACCAATGCTCAGGACAAGAGGACTTGCAGGCAAAATTCAACCTCCCCATCCCACCCTTTGCTTGCAGCTGTTGTTACAGAAAGCCACAAATGAAACCATCATATTTGCATGGCATTTAACTTGGCATGACAGTTTTCCTGCTGGAAGCAAGGCTTCCTCAGGCTGGGTGGGGTAGGGCTGTCCAGGAACAAACCCCTTTTCCACAGAAAAGGAGGAAGAAGTTAGTTATCTCCTGCTTTGTCCCAGAGCTTTGGAGTGAAGGCACTTATGGCAACAGCAAACAAGTGCTCAGCAGCACTTCAGTGATGTGGTTTAAGCAGGAAAAAAACCCCTTTCTTGAGCATGGAGCCAGGCCCCAGGCAGTAATGGGTACATGATGAATAATAAAGCCAGCTGAAGCAAGATGCATGAGTCAACCCAGATGAAGAGTTCCTCTTGGTTCCTCCCTCCCCCCTGCCTTTGGCTGCTCCTTGGAAAACCCATATGCATTATGAGGGTGTCCACAAAACAAACATTTGGCTGCTTTCTTCAAGAAACCTTGGAGAGCCCAAAACTGGCTGTGTGGGCTGAGCAGTCAGCGGGGTACAGTAACCAAAGCGAAGAGAAACCTCCTCAGGGGCTGTTAGAGCATTTGGGATGGGGGAAATGGAGCAGAAATCTTTGTAGAAAAGCTATTTACATCTGTTTGACCCTTGTAAAACAGGTCCCCAGGCTCTTCCCCACTCGGGGGCATTTGGATGATAAGGTCGCAGCAGCAGTTTGGTCCTTCCCAGGGGAAAGGAACGGGGCAGAGCTGCCACGGGTAACCACCAAGCACAGGCAGAGCAGTCCCACCTGCTCTTCCAGGCAGGAAGGGACAACAGGAGGCTCCCTGGAAGGACCAGGTGCTGCCTGCAGTGCTGCCTCTTGGCTCGAAGTCCCAGGAGGAGCCAATGAAAGTGAAAGATACCTGCACCCTCCTCCAGACTCCACCTTGCCCCCCCAGCCTTCCCTGACAGGCAGCTCCTCCCCAGGAGGCTGTTCATCCCCTCCCACTCAAATCCCTTGATCTGCCTGCCAAAGCCCAGGCTGCTCCAGGAGGGCCTGGCTGCCCACAGGTCACTGCAGGGCTGCACCTCAGCTCTGGCTGCCACAGGGCCAGGTGGCTCTGGGGCTGCTCCTCCCTTGCTTTGTTCCAAGTGCCCGTTGGAGATTTATGAGCTCACCCATCCCAGCAGCACATGCTGGCCCCAAACCTTGGGAAAGCCAGGCCCAGGAGGTCCAGAGAAGGGGGATGCCTTTCTCTGAGAGTCTTTGCTGAAACTAATGTGGATGCACACAAGTGACCAACCCATTCCAGGCACGGCTCCTGCTGCTGGTCTGGAGCCAGGCTCACCCACAGCTCGCTGCTCACTCTGCCTCCACATTTGCTACCACCACAACCTTCCTCACCCCGAGGCCAGCACCACCTCCAGTTCTCCCTGAATCATGAGTGGCACCAAGCCAGGAGGAGTGTGGAGGTGGTCTGCTTGCTAGGGACCACGAACAGCAGAGAAATGGGATGACAGAGACCTGACTCACACAGTTCTACACCCAGCAGTCCCCCAGCAACTTTGTGCCATTGGGAGGTAGACCACAGGGTCCACAAGAGGTGGCAGGTGAATGCTGACCCACCTGCACGTGATCTGTCCTTCCAGAGGGAAAGTTTCAAGTCTGGTCTCATTCAGGACAGCACTGGATGGGTTCTGTCACTGCTTATACTGCAGGACAAAGCCTTGCTCTGTCTACTACTCCAGGAAGAGAGAAAGTGGATTTTTACTCCTTCCTCCACTGTGGATGCCCTGCAGTACATGGACAATGCAGAGAGCTTGTCTTAACACACACCCCAGAAGTGCTCTGCCCCAAACCCAGAGCATTGGCCAGCCCATGGAAGCTCCCTGTTCCTTGGGCCATCCCATAGCAGCTAGGAATTCTCACCAGGCTCATCCCCCATCAGGCACCACAAGCAGCCAAGTGAGCATGGCCTCCTCCTCCTCCTTCAGCCTGTTGAGCAACCACCAGTGGGTGGACACACACCCAGGCTAAACACAGCTCCAGCACAGCCGCCCCCACCCGCCGTGGCTTAGACCCAGGTCACCAAACACATTCTTGCTTTGGGTGCGCTGGTTCTCGTGCTCCTCCCCGGGAGAAGCCTGTCTTGCTCAACCCCCCTCAACTCTGGTTTCCCCAGCGCTGAACCCGGAACCAGATTTCACTCCATACAAAACGTGCCAGCCCTTCTTGCCACACAGCTCTGTCCCAGGGCCTGGCAGGATGCGATGCTGCCAGCGAGAGCTGGTCCATACCCCACCACTCCATCCCTGTGAGTAGGGCTGCAGGCCGGGCCAGGACTAATGGGGAGGGGGGAAAGGTCGCTGTTGCAATTGCCGTTGTCCCTAATCCCTGGTTTTGGCCAGATCAGCCTGTGAGATGCTTGACACCTGAAGGATGGTGAGTTTAAGGCTTCCAAGGCCTCCTCAGCACAGCTTTTACCTCCACATGACACATCAGAGCTTTTGCAATCCAGGTTAGCTCCAACCTGCCCTATTTCAACTTCAAAGCACTTCACAAACATTAACCAATTAATCCTCTCACTGCCCTCCGAAGGAGGTGAGCATCTTTATTTTTATCTGTTTCCCCATCAATGAGAAGGAGAGAGTTAAGTGCCTCTCCCAAGGCTGTCTGCACTTGACTCCCAGCCCCAGGCTGGGGCCATCAGAGGAAGGGAGAGGTGAGCCTGAGACACAGGAAATGCTGCAGGAATCACAGCACCTAAACCAAGCAACTTTGTTTTTCTCCATGCCCCCTATAACTCGGCTTTCTGAGCCTTTTCTGTTCATCATCAGTCAATGACCTGGAAGGAAAATGATCTGAGATAAGCGAGACAGAGGAGGCCACTGACACAGCAACCAGGACCAGCTGGAAAGCCAGGGGCACACACACACACACAGTAAGTGTTTTTAATAAGCCAGGAAAAGTCCTACAACTTGCAATAAAAAACAGAGCTCAGCATGGATAGTTCCAGAGTAAGGGGACAAACTTTGATGTGACCACAGGTAGACAGACAGCCAGAACATGGCATGAGCTACTGGCAGTGCTTAGCTTCTGCTAAAAACTGGGGCGGAACATCCCAGCTCATCCTGCACTTTAAATCATACTTATTTCCTCCAGCTCAGGCAAAGCTTGGTTTAGGGAACCCTACAAACCTCTGAGGCATTGGTACCAAGAGGGAGCTGGAAAGGGAGCTGGCCTTCAACTGGGAAACTGCAGGAAGTCAGCAGGTGTCACACCAGCATGGTGGCAGCTCGCTCAGGGTGGGACGTGTCACCAGGAGTGATGCTCCCCCTTGTTGGGGAAGATGAAAGTTTGGTAAGAAAGTTTCACAGGTATGTAGGCTTGGCAGAAAGATCTCTGAATGTAGAAACTGGGGATGAGACAGAAATGAAAGCAAGTTTTGATATAGAGTAAAAGATGTTTCGCTGAAACACTGATCGCTGAGTAACTGAGAAGGCAAAGGTTGGAGATGAGTTGGAAGGAGATTTTTAGGAATAGGACAAAGGTATGTGACTACAAACAAAGACATGTTTTTCACCAAGTAAATAAGTCTCAAGAAGAGCATAAGTAAATAGAAAACATGTCTTTACCAAAAAGAGAGATATGGCAGGCAAACAAGAAATGTTGATGTAGCAAGAAGAAGAAAGGTCTGAGAATTTTCCACTGTAAGCTTAAATTGTAACTTACTTACTCTTGTGATTGGATAATAATGACTATAATATGGTGATGGTAGTAGTTATGATAGGCTATAGGCAAATGTAAAGGTATTGTGTATGGTGCTTATTGGTTGTTATGTATTAAGATACTCTGCAAAGAAAAGTATATAATGCTTTGTAACTTGAACAGAAAGTGGCATCAGGTATGCCTACAGCTGGAGCTGGCAGCTGTAGGGCTGGCTCTGGATACCCACTCCCTGAAATGCTGTAACTTCGCCTATGCAATAAACAGCTTTCAAGAGAGCCCCCTGAAGTCCAGACATCCTTCGTGAAACTTTCTCCTATACCCCCTCAGCCATCCTCTACATCAATCAGGATTCACTCGAACACTGCCAGCAAAGAGCACAGCTCCCACATTCACCAGGTCCATTGTGTACCTCTGAGGTGTAACCAGCAAAAAAAAAGTGGTTTAGCACCTGAAACGCCTATTTATTTGTTGAAGACGTGAGCCCATGAGCAGTCCTCCCTCCCCCATCATCCAGGAACGCTCAGGAGAGGGGAAGGAAGCCCCTGATCCCAACAGCCCTGAGACAGGAGGCTGTGCAGAGGGAGAGTGGGGTGCACAGGGGTTGCACACCAGAGCCCACCATCAGTGATGGCTGCATTTATTACAGCCTTTTCAGGAATGCCACCGCTGGCTGGGGAGAAGGGACTGCCTGAGCCGCAGGAGTGACGCCATGGGACGGGCCAGGCAGGGCTGGGATGTTGCTCCCAGCTCCCTTTCACTTCAGCAGCAATTTCTGTCCCCAGGGTTCCTCAGAGCGTGTGAGTGAAAGTTTCTCTGCTTTTGCAACACCGCTGACCCAGGGTGGGACTCCTGCTCCTCCGCTGCCCCGTGGCAGGGAAAACCCACAATTGCAGGGAAGCACTGGTTCGTTTTTCTCATCATTTCCAATGGCTGTGGCTCAGCACTAGCTGCTGGCAATTACTCATTACCACTCACCCCGAGGTTCCAAACTGCTCACTAAACCCTGTGAAGATGTAGGACTCCCAAAGCCTTTTGGATGGAAAGGGGCAACCTTTAAACAAAGCTCTGCAATGCCAGATCAATACTGGAAAGAGCTGAAATCAGTCCATCATCTCGCTTAAGTGGCAGGAGAATTTCAGGCAGATGAAATGCAATTCTCTAACTGCAGTTATTAGAGGCAGCGGGGGTAGAAGCCTTGCTGGATCTGGAATAGAAGTACCATCCCGAGGGAAGGCTTTTCTTAGCATCAAGAATCACTATATGTACTGTTTTAAACAGGTATTCAGAACATGCCTTGAATTTATTGCTAAGCACAGACCTCAAGTCACAGTAGCACCTTAAAAAGGGAGATTTGCCCACCTCCGCAGGGGGTGTCACAGCTGCACCTCCAGCACGGGCTGCAAACGGGCCCCAGGGACGGGAAGCAGAGCTGTGGCTGCCCCAGGTGAGCCCCAAAGAGCAGGGGCAGCGCGGGGCTGGCTCACAGCAGACAGTGCCACCTGCTGTCACCTGGTCCCCGTCCCATCCCTCCCACCGGGGTCCCCAAACCAACTCCCAGTTCATCAATTACAGCCCCCGTGCAAGCCAGACCCCGAAAAGCAGCCACTTTTCCACGTAATATTTTTGCCCACTCATCAGGCCATTCCCCCTCTCCATGTGGTTGGGTGGGATAGAGACGGAGCTGCTGGATGACCCACTGTTCATCCGTGATCTTCAGCATATCATGGGATTTAACACCACATGCCAATATTGTTCACCAAAGAAAGAAAGCAAAGGCAGACACCAGCACTGGGATATGGCAAGAAACAACTTCTGAGTGTGCTTTGTCTTCCTCCTCAACTGAAAACGCTGTTTTTGTGTATCTTTCTTGAGCATTGACATCATCTCTTCCACTCCTGAACCTCTCACCACCTTTTTGGGGCATGGAGAAGAGCCCAAGCTGCTTAGAAACACCCTGGAACTGGGCAGGGACACCACCCCACCCTATTCAAACACCATGATTAGATGTGCATTTGTATACTGCAATCGCATGACACACCCACAAACCCAAAATACCTTAAATAACAGTTATGGGGTTTACCTTGACCCCACAGTGATGCAACAACCTCACAAAACTCCTCTGAACTCCTCCAGGCAACCTTTGGAGCTTGGCTCAGACCAGAAACAAAATATGAAGCAAAACCACCAAACTCAGCAGGACTTTAGGCCCTCAGGGACTCAGCAGACCCTTAACATTTACCACAAAAAGGTTCTTAACAGATAGGTGGATTCTTTATCAGGTTCTCAAACTTATAAGCCTTTAAATTGCTCTTCCTTTTGTTAAAAGTCATTGGAAGGTAGAATCCCCCAACCCAGGAAATCTACTTGCCAAGCCCTTTTCAAGCCTAAATTTGCTTTTCCATTAACTGGCCACCAATATCTTGACCTACAGTACATTAACCTTTGTCATGGAAAGAGAAGTGAAAGTCCCAAGGATTCACTAGGACAAATACTTAAACCAGTTTACAAAACAAAGTTCGAGTTAGAGAAAAAATCCCCACAAACAGGAGGGAATGGAACTCACTGCCTAAAAAATCCCTTCTCAAAAATCTTTCCTTAAAGGGAATACAACAAACCCAAATAAGAACAAAGTGACCTGTTCCTCAAGAGCCCACTCTGGCTCTCCTGGTGGGGGAGTTGTTGGTGAGCACAGAAACCCCTGCAGGTACCAGCACAGCAGGGCTACCCAAAAACCTGGCACACGACAAACTCCTGCCTGCCCAGGAGCAGACAGCTCTGACATGAAAGCTTGTGCCCCTGAGCCATCTGAGAAAGGGCCACCCTGGACAGGGACCACCTAGAAAAAAAATAAACTTTGTTGACATCCCCCCCACTCACACAGTTTTGAAACCCAATAAACTACCATAGATCACACATTATTTCAAATAAAGCCCTACAAAAGCAGGGCAATCCGTGAGAGTATACTTAGTCCCCTACTACCCCAAGTCTCATTATTACCTGAAAATCAACTTAATTTAAGAACTCACACTCAGCCTGCAGACCGCTCAAAACCAATTACACCAGGATCCCTTTCTTCCTGGCACAGCACCCAAAAAATCCTTCCCAGAGCAATCCCACTGCTATCTACCTCTCCCTAAGTGTGGAGGGGGCACATATTTATGATATCAGGAGGAGTCACATGCCTTAGGTCAGCTGAGCTCGTTTCCCAGTCTCCTTGTTTTCAATTTCCCTCCTTCAGTCAGAGTGCTAAAGTGGCACAGGAGAACCAAATTTAATTAACAGGATTAATAGCAATTAAGCTCCTATTGGAGTCAGGGTTGTGCTCTTTAGTCCTGGAAAGAAACTACATGTCACTACAACAAGATAAGCAGCAGGTGATGCCAGAGGCTTTTTATTTCCAAAGAGAAAAATTGGTTTCCTTCCTGAAAGCCCTCCCCTCCTCCTCTGACCAGAATTTGGCCCAGATGGAGCCAATTCCCTTCTAGCCTGCTCCTGCTCAGTGCCACTCTTTGCACCTGGAAGAGCTCAACTTCCCCTGAACACCAGTTATGGGGTTTGAATGAACCACCCCAAAGTCAGTCTCTTTTTCCATGCCTGTATAAAAAAAACCAACCCAGTTTCCCAGCATGTGTGGGAAAGAGTAGAGCACTTGGATGTGATGCTGAAGTTCCCTTTAGTTTGCCTTCTCTGTAGGATTTGCTCCTGACAGCCTGACCCTGCTGTGCAAGGAGGTTGTGCCAAGAGGATCAGTCCCAGTTACCGGCACACTGGGATATTCCCACTCCCTGGCAGAGCCCTGACCCTTCCCACAGCAGGGACCATCCTTGAAGGCAGGAAGGCACTATCACTCTGGCAATTTATCCTCCGGTCTCACTCTGTTATCACAGCACCTCACAGAAGTTATTTTAGCTACCGAGCAGCTTTCTGTCTTCCTGTGTAGATCCTTAGTGTTCTTCCTAATTGAGGGCTTTTAACATTAACAGCCTTTAGCAGCTTCCGGAGGTGGGGGGAGCACTGAATCTTTTATTCAAATTTCTTCTCTAAGAAGTGGAAACGTGACCCACATCCTAAGCACATGTCCCTCGAGTGACAAGCCTCCCCCACTGTGCCAGAGGCTCCTTTCAGCCACTGGTCCCATGACTTGCTGAATTCACCAGTCCATACATAATCCCCAAGTAGGAACTAGGGACCTCTGTCTGAATATTTCCTACAGAACCAGGCAAGGGGCTCTACACGGCTCAGTGGGAGCTGGAGCTTCCCAATTCCAATGCTGGCCCATCAGTGCCCTCTCCCTGCTGTGCCACCTGTGAGTGAAGTACTGGACAAATGGGATGGGTTCACCAGGGGCTCCTGTCCGTGGAGGGGCCAAGCAGCAGCAGCTGGGGGCTGTGGGCTCTTCCCAAGAGGAGGATGCTGCGTGCAGCAGCCACCAAGCAAAATGGAAAATGGGATAGGAAGGGATCGTGGGACACACTGAGGTTGGTGCCTGCAATTCCTCTCCAGCCAGGGTGGGGTCTGCGTGGCAGAAAGCTGCCTGAGCCCTCAGAAGAGAGCTAGGATTTACTTTTGTCAGAGCCTTGAGTGTTTTGAAGTCCGGAGAGTGGCAAGAAGCAACAAGCTCCACCAGTGCCCCCGGGAAATTGCAACAGAGTCACCAGTCAAAAGCATTCAAAGATCACAAACCAGACCCAGATGATCATGAATCACAGCTTAGAAACCACAAATGGTTCTTAAGCCTCTCCAAAATAGTGTCACTTACCAGGCTCGTTTGGAGTGGCTCCCATTTTCCAGCCGCCTTCTGAACCCAAGAGAGAGAATGGGCTAAAGCAGGAGCAGAGCTCCTCATGTACTCCCAGCTCCTGGGAACTGGGGTGATAACAGGGAGATGCTGTGACACCTGGCACGAGGTTACCCTCGCCGGTGGTGCTGGGGCTGTGGGAAGGGCTCTCTGGGAGACCCTGGTGTCGGTGAGGCCGAGCCCGGCTGTGAAGGAGAGCAGGGGGTCTCTCACCTGGTTCCTGGCTCCCTCCAGGGCCCTGACTGGGGGGCAGGGGGGCCCAGCCCCACACTCACCATTGGAAATCTGAGGGATGTCAGGCAACAATTTTGTTTGAAAGTGCTTCCCATGCTTTTCATCAGGGAAAACAAAGAGGTGATGTTAAGTGCATTAATGTGGTAAAACACCACAGGCTCCTTGGGTCCACGTGTGTGGGCAACCCTGAAGCTCCAGACAGAGCAAGACCTACATCCCAATAATGCACAGGCAGTAAAGCTCTTATGTGTCATCAATGTTTTAATGCCCCATTTAAATATTGATATAATGGAACAGCATAAAAGCAATATCCCTGAAAGCACAGGGTCATTTAGTCCATTGCCCTGTTCTCAGGAAGAGCCCAGAGACCTCCTCCAAGTGTTTTACTTCCTCAGTCCAGTGCTGATTTTCTCAGTCTCATAACATTAGTTCTAGTAATAATAATACATCATCATAATGCAAAGCTGGCCATCGTGATAATTATTTATGACTTACGCTTCTGGCCATAACTGAATGTTTCTGTAGAGGTTTTAATTATCATTTATGCATCTTTGTTCCACATCCATAAGGCTCCCAGGGCTCTGTATGGCTGAAAGCTGAATTTATAGGATCCTGGGAATGGCAGAGCCCGGATCCAGTGACAAAGGCTGCTCCTAATCACCGAAATGCCAGATCCAGTGAAAGGACATGAATGTCAGCAGGGCACAAAAGGCAAAAATGAGACCCAGCAGGTGGAACTGCAGTTCCTGGAGTAAAAGGCACTTGTGTCAGCTGCATTTGTGCCTGATCGATGTCGGCACCTTGATGGAGATGACCAGGGACAGGTCTCTGGGTCTGAGGCCCCAGCTGGTCAAGAGGCTGACACGGCAAGGGTGACAGCACACAGAGAGGTATTTGGGCTCAGGGACAAGGGCACTTGTGCCTCCTCCCTCCCATGCTCCACAGGGAGCTGCACTCAGGGCTGTCCAGCCCCTTGCCAGGAGTGTCTGATCACCCTCCATGTAATCCTGGAGGATCCTTAGGGAGAGCAGGACCTGGCCACCAGCAGCCCTGCAGTTCATCCTGAGCAGAGGAACAGCAAAGCACAAAGCTCAGGGATGCCTCAGCTAAACAGGCAGATGCAGCAGCATCAACTGCCTCCAGCACACCCCTCACCATCTGCTCCTGGCAAACCCCTCAGCACTGGAAGAGAGATGCCCCAAGTGCAGGCACTGCGAGGCTGCCTTGAGCTTGGAAGCAGGCTGGATTCCTTCTTCCAAAATACACAGAGGGAAAAATACAAGATGCAACATCCCCGAGTATTTCCTACAGAAACTGCAGCATAACATGAGAACCTCGGCTGTTTTTAAACTGGAAAACCAAGTTTCTTGGTAAGTGGGGCTTGAAACTGTGAGCCAGGGGCTTCCAGAAGCTCAGAAAAGGGGGAGGAATGAAGAAAAGAGGATCTTGGCAGGGATGAATAAGGATAAGAAGGAAAAGCATACTGCAGGCAGCAGCCATGGGCTTTGGCAGCCAATTCCTCATGTAGAAGGAGAAAACCCAATTTAAAAGCTGCTTGGGGAAAGGGAGGTTCAGCACGGGATTTTTTCATCTCTGTTCCCAGAGCAAAAGGACTGCTTCTCATATCCCTGATGGGCTGAAGACAGTGTCTTCACTGCAAAGCACCTCGCTTTCACAGCCAGGCTGGAAATGTACAAGGCATCAAAAATAATGTCCCATTTATTAGGGAAGCAATTCAAGTGCAAAACTCACCGAGGGATGTAGGGAGCTGACTACATGCAGAAATCAAAGGGAACCCTTGATGGAAAAGAAATGTTTAGCCACTATGTTCAAAGGCTCCCTAAATCAAAGACAAACTCCTTCTTTAATCAAGGCCATTGACCGAGGCTGAAAGCACAGAGAACTGCCAACAATTCCCGCAGTGTCGCTTTTCATGGCAGGGCTGCAGGTGCTGATGCTCTTATACCCAGCATCCTCCCCTCAACATCCTCCATCTGTGTCCTGGGAGCAGCTCTTGGCACTCAAAACACAGCAGTTTTGTGGGGACAATAAACCTCAGCCATCAGCCATCCAAATATCCCAGTGCCCCTGTTTTAGCCGCAGGAAAACTTCAGCCTCTGTCTCTGAGCCTGAGGAGTCATTAGGAGAAGGAGCAAGTGTTAATTGGGCTGTATCTAATCTCAGCCCGACCCAGGGGTCAATAGCTGTTAGCTAAAGTTTATCAGCAATGTTTGGCCATCATTTATCAGCTTTGGGGAGATTGTACTCGGACAGGTGTACAACATGCTGACGCACAGATGGGGTCAGGAAGTGTTGATTTTCCCAAGCGAGGAGCGGATACCAGCGATTAACAAGCACACTTTTGTTGAGGCTAAAGCAACCAGCAGTAGCACAAGATGCTGGTTGGGAAAGAGCTGGCCAAGAATGAAGTGCACACTTATGAATGGACTTCTGAAATAATGTGGATCTCACAGCACCTTGTAATAGCACGGCTCTAAGGAAAAACCATCTCTGGAAACAAGCTCGGTGTTTCCCATCTCTGCTGAGCATTATGCTCAGAATCAGAGTCCAGCAATGTTATCCCTAGCTCCAGCTCATGTCTGCTACTTGTTTTCTCTTTCCTCCCAAAATCTCTTTTCTGTCAGTCTGTGAAAAAGCCCACTGGTCATTTTAAAATCTTCCTATAGATCACAAGAAGAAGAAATGTTATCAGAAATTAAAGCCTTATTTCATTATTTCCATTCATTTTCTCTTCGTATCCTCACCTTTCTAATTATTTTTAATAGGCATTTTTTTCCTATGGAGCTAAGCAGGCCAAGAGCTCTCTACTGGAAAAACCTCATCTCCTTTATTTGTCCAAAATCACACAGTGAGACGGACCAAAGAGTTTCAGCATCCTCTAGCCATATATTTCGTTGAAATCAGAAGTATAATACTCTTTTTCCTATTTCTGGGCCGGTTCTGGGAGCAAATCATGTATCAATAGCCATTAGTGCTGCCAGCGGAACTCACAGGAGCAGCTAGAAATGCCAAATATTTCTGGGGTTGTGATGAAAGTCATTTGCAGTATATTTGGTTTTGTTGATCAACTGGCTTACAAAGGGATGGAAAATATTACAAAAGCTTGACAAAAACTTTGACAAATTGTTTTCAAGAAATTAGGGAAAAAAGTGAAAATATCCTGCATTTCAGACCTCTACTAAAAAAATCTCCTAGTCCTGGAGACATTGGGTTAGCCAAGGACCACGGAGGGGCTGTTGCTTCTCTGCTGGTTTCTGACAGTTTCTGTGGAAAATATCAGTTTGTTCAGCCACGTTATGAACCTCTGCAAGGATAAAGACTCCACAGTCTTTTTTGGTTCAGCAAGAGTGTCTGTCCACCCTCATGGTGAATGTTTTTTTCCTACTATCCCATTGAGATAACCCTTCCTGCAGCTTGTCTCTGCCATCTGCCATTCTTTTGATGTTTAGATCCAGGAGGGCTCTGGCTCTGCCTTCTCGCCATGCCCTGCCAATCCTTCACCTCCTCACGCCAGCTCTGCAGCCAGGACAATGCACCCAGAGCTCACCTGGACTTCAGCCAACTTTCTAAAGAGCCGGTTCTCAGATATCATCACTTGAAACTCACCTGAGGGAAAAGGCAACGGTCAGAGAATCGCAGAACGATTTGAGTTGGAAGGGGCCCTAAAGACCATCCAGTCCACCCCCCTGCCATGGGCAGGGACACCTTCCACTAGACCAGGCTACTCCAAACCCTGTCCAACCTGGCCATGAACACTTCCATGGATGGGACAGCCACAGTTTCCCTTCTCAATGGACAAGAACTGCAGGCAGAAAGGATCTTTCAGCCAAATAGGACCAGGCACTAGAGATCCAGGATCCCTATCAAGAGTGGCTCATTTAAGTTACCTCACACACTCTTCAGAGCAAGATCCAGCCCTGGGCAAGGGACATGTGGTCCTTGGGAGCAGGGACAGAGCTGCCTGAGCCGAGCAGAAGGACAGATTAGACCAGATTATCCCCCCTGAGTCTGTGACCCTGAAAGGATGGGGACCATATGCTTCCCATCTTGTTAAGCTCTGTGAAAGAGGGAGTGGGCACAGGGTGCTGCTTCGAGTTGGAGAAAGGGGGAGTGATTTTCTGGAGGAGATTGAAATCTATGTTTGCCCAATTATCAGCCGCAGCGCTTAATCACTCTGCCCTGGATCTCTCCGGCTGCCGCAGGGGCAGTCGGATGTGGAGGCGGGAGGCAGATAGGATTTAATAAAGAAGCAATTTTATGAAGGAATACTTTGCTTTTGGCATTTTCTGTAGGAGTGGGAAAAATGATCTTTTTTTCTCCGGTAATGCCAGGGAAAGTAAGAAAAGCAGAGCTCCGTGTTTCAGTTCCTGGAGGATCCACTCCATGTGCTCTCACTGCCTCTACATCCCATGGAGATCCTGCAAGAGAGCCAAGGAGAGGGGCACAAGAGATCAGGCGAGCAAGGGAGGAAAGTCTTTGCCAGCAGCTGGCACCCCTTGCACTGACCCAGGGTCCCACCTGCAAAGGGAAGAGCCCCGAGGTCACCAGAGCTGACCACAGTCCAGAGGGGTTCCCAGCAGGCATGTACCGCCAGTAAGCCATAGGTGGGAAAGGTTTCCACGCACTGAGCCCGTGGGGTTTGGTGTCACTGCAGCAGTGGGAGAGCAGAGGCAAACAGGCCAGGAGCTGGGCTGGGAACTTCCACGCCAGGCTGGGAATTCCACCCCAGCCAATGTCAGCCAGTAATCCTTACAAACACACAGCCTGTCCCCAGCACATTCATCCTCCTCAGGAAGCATTTGATTGGCATCCAGGCACAGTCTCTTCTGAACAACCCAACAAGCTATGATTTATGTGATGTCTTTGTCTTTAGACACTGCTGTCAGCAATACCCATTCTCAGGCAAAGCTGCCGATGCCTGCAGATTTCCAAAGGTCTCTCTCATGGACACTCTGCCCTTGCTGAAGGATAACAAACAGAAGCTTTAGTAAAAGTAGAAATGATGATTTGCTAATGTTATCCTTTAGCTATGCCCAGCCCCCTCCCCAGAAACCAGAGGTCCCAAGTCCAAGATTTCCAGAACAGAAGAGAAAACAAATTGATATGCTGTCCTGGGCTCCAGAGATTCTCTTGCAGCTGGAGAAAATATGTGATGCTTTCTCAGCAGCTACTCACAGGATCCCTTTTCCTAAACTGTCAGAATGTTCAATATCTTCCAGGCACCCAGAGCAACAGAATAGCTTTCTCAGCGTTAATGGGAAAGAATCCAAGACAAAAATCACTACCAACCAAATTACCGTTTTGGAGTTTTTTCCTGCAGGAAAAATCAGCGTTTGAGCAGTATTCCCTGGACAGAGGAGCAGCTGATCACTGCACACCACCCTCACCTTGCTGATGCAAAAGGACTTGGTCTGTCTCATGTACCTTTCAAAACCACCTTGGATACCATGGGCAAGGTCTTGGCTACACCTGCAAGATCCAGGCCTGGCAGGTAACAGAGCTTTAGACATTTTTAGCTTTTTAATCCAACACAAGCAGCATTTTGGACCCAAGAGAGCTTTGAGCATCTTGGGAACTGTTTTTTGTGACACCTCTAGGTTTCACATTTGCATCAGCCTTTCTCCAAATTTCACTCATCCCACCCATTGCAGGGCAGGAGCAAAGTTCCCACCTGCCTTGCTGAGATCCTGAGCCCTGAGGAGCCTCTGGTGCCTGCCCTTCATGAATCCCAAGGAAGAGCCCCACAGCCTCCACCAAGGGACCAAGGCTCAGGGATGCCACCAGCACAGGGTCATGGTGCAGGTCTTGGCCATACAGTCATTCCTTGGTGAAAGGGGTTGGGACTGCACAAGGAGCTCTGCTGCTGCTCCAGCCCGTTCTCTCTCTGGTTCAAGGGAAGGCTGGAAAATGTGAACCACCCCAAATGGGCTTGTTGGGAAACGCCATTATTTGGAAGAGGCTTAAGAACCATTTGTGGCTTCTAAGTTGTGACTCATGATCATCTGGGTCTGGTTTGTAATCTTTGAATGCTTTTGACTGGTGACCCTGTTGCAGTTTCCTGGGGGCACTGGTGCCTTTCTTTTTGTACATCAAGTCTCCACAAAAAAACAATATCCAGCCCTGGTTACAGCAAGTGATCCTCCAGCCTGTCATGAAGGGACCATCACAGGGAAATAGGTAGCTTTCCAGATTTTTAATTCCCCTGCAATGTAATTTTTTATTCCTTTGTAACACTTTAGTGCTGAAAGGAATGTAACTTGAAAGCACTCAGATTTGGCCAAAAGATGATGCAGAAATTTATCCTGCAGAAGGAGAATCACCTTTTCCTGCTGGTCTACCTGGAGGAAGACCTGGCAGTTCAACTTGCCTCCTTACCCACTGCCCCTTCCCCACATTCCTCATGTAGCATCAATTCCCTCTCCACCTGCTTCCAGCAGCCAGGAGAAGACACCACCAGCAGCTGCAGAGATCTTGTGTCCTACACCATGTGTGGTGGCCACCACCCAACAAGGCGGCCAAGGGGACACCATCCCATGCCAGCACCTGCTTTGGGACCCGCCTGTCCCCTCCATTTCTCCACGACAGGCTCAGCAAGTCACACAGCACGGCTGGCAGAGCCGCCTGACTCATTTCTCTCTACTCCTCCAGCTGATGTGTTTGGAGGAACACGCTGCTCTGACAAGGTGACACATCCTGAGAAAGCCTACACTGACGACAACGGTACCAGGAGCACCCAGTGCAGTAGCAGTTCGCAGCTCTTTTTCATTCCTCCCCAGTCAAATGAGCCCCAAGCATTTCTGTTTGATTTTCCTGAAGGATATTGAATTGTTGTCAATCAGGAGAGAGGAGCCCTGAAATCCCTGGTTTTGAAGGCGTCTCATAAAGACACAGCTGTCAGTGGAGATGCTTGGAAAGGAAGAGCATTTGCTAACAGAGAAACTGCATTAAAACCCAAGTGTGCCTGCTGTTCAGCTGCAGCCTGTGCTGGAATCTTCTTTTGGCAGAGGCAACTGCCCTTGAGTCTGTTGGTTTGGCTCAATTTGTTGTGGAATAATTAAATTCAGTCCATTGCACTGCATAATCTGGAGTTTCTTCAACCTTCTTCAGCAGCGAAGTACTTAATCTCATCCAGCTCTGGGAGCAGTTGGGAACATGAAAATCAGCCAGTGCAAAGCTATCAGGAGCCTAAGCAGTAAGAGGATGAAGAGAGAAGTGTCCAGGAGGCAGGGGAAGGTCAGCAGCCTGCCTGTGCTTTAATGCCTCTGACTTCTGGAGGAAGGAGAAAACCATGGCGTTATACACACTTGAAATGCCCCAGCAGCCAACAGAGTTGCCACCTGCAGAGCATAAACACTGAGGATTTACCCATCAAGCTCAAGTTTGGAAATGTGCCTGGATGCCAAGGAATCTGAGGGAAAACTTTTCTGTTGCTGGACAATCCAAACTATCACATTTCCTGGCTACAGCAAGGATCTCTAAACTGAAAAATGTGTTTTACCAGGAGTGGTCACATCCCAAACATGGGTAATCAGATGAACTCTTTTCAGCACTGCTCTATTTACATGTGTTAGATGGAAGAGGAAAATCTTCTCCCCAGCTGCCCTGGTGTGTGACCACCAATGCCCTTGCTGAGTCCCCTTCCAGCTTTGGGAAGTGAGCCCAAAACACCTATTGGCACTTAGAGGTTCTACTCACACTGTAGACCTGGGAAGTAACAGGGGACAGTGTTGGTCTGAGACGAACCTCTTTCAGCTATAAAAAATGATCATCCCTCCCTCCCTTGCTCCTCAGAGGGTGGTAACACCACCTGAACCACTGTCCCAGGCACGCTAAAGGATTGCTGTCTGTGCTCAAAGGTCCACTAGCACCCAGCCCACCTCCTGCGAGCTGCTGAGCAGGTCATACCCAAAGCCAGCTTTACTCTCTGAGTTACTAAAATAACAGATGCCACTAGGTGCAGTTCTTGCTGCCTCATGTTGCAGGTCAGCCCAGGAAGAGCAGAGGCAAACCCAGTCAAGAAGGAGGAGTCTCCCCATAACCACTGAAACAAAATCACAAGAGCTGTTTACGGCAGGAGAAAGCACCCTCCAGAGGCACGTTGGGAATGGGGTATACCTTGGACAGTGGAGCAGCTGAGATTTCTCCCTCTCAAACAGCTCCTTGAATTGCTCTTGGCATTGACTTTTTCCTGTTCAGCTAATTAAAAATCTGTCTTTGAGTCATAAGCCCCCATTAGTAATAATTTGCTTTGCACTTCTCCAGTGATTTATGGCTGAGATATCAAAGTGCTTTAGAAACATTAATTAATCCTTCTAATCCCCAAGGGACTGATCCACTCTCTGCAATGCACCATTGGTGGTGTAACTGCAGGAAATCCCCAGGGTTTACTCCCAACTGCGGGCAGGGAGAGGGGAAGGGAGCAGCGTCCGACCCAGCGGCTCATTTCGGCTGCTGTCTGCAATCAGAGATGCGCAGTCAAAATAGCAGCACTGAATATGCAGCCACGAGCGAGCCCAAGGCACAGCCAAGCTCTGCTCTCCAGGAGCAATCCTTGCTCCCATTCCTGCCTGCCCATGGAGGGAAGGGGAGCTGCAACAGCCCAGCTCTGCTCTGTGGATCGCATCTGGAAAGGTGTGTGTGGATCAAAGCCATCTTCACCCAGAGGTGGCTTCACCAGACAGCTGCACCCTGAGAGCGGCAGCAGCAGGGTCATTAATCAAAGCCACCCTGCTGCTAACTGTATTTCCCCTGCTGTCCTGCCCATTTCTCCAATCTTGCTTCCTTGTACAAAGTTGCTCTATCACTGCTTGGAGTGCAGACCCAGAGCTGTCCCCCACACCTGGGACAGGGCCCCAGTCCTCGCTGGAGATAAGGATTATTACCTCCATTGGCTTGGGAGAGGCTTTCATCCTTGCGCCCACCAATGAGCCAGTTGCCACCTGGTGTTGTCCCTGTACTTTGAATGTTGTCACCACAGGACTGCAGGGTGGAGCTGGCTGGGTGGTGTGATGCCAAGAATGGGGAAAGGTATAAATGTCCCAGCAGACTGCCAGAGACAGGATCTCTGAGACACTGAGGAGTGTCCTGGTTTCTCTCTGCTGTGCTCAATAAAACATCACCTTGACCATGAAGGTAGCTGGTGTCTTCCTGCTCCTCTCCCTGGCGCTCTGCTTCTACCAAGGTGAGTCCAACATTTTGCTTAGTGCAACATTTCCTCTCCTTGCTAAAGCTCCTGGGTCTGCCACATGGGAAGGTGAGTGTGGGAAGAGACCAGCTGGTGCTGGGACCTTGCTGTGGCCCTGGGCAGGGAATGCTCCAATGGCCAATGTGCATTAAACCTGTGCTTGCCTGTGAGCAAACCTAAAACAAAGGCTTTGAAAGGGTGCACCTGCTCCCAAAAATGAACAGACCTGCTGGGCTGACGCTCTTTCTTCAGGGGTAGGATTTGTCCTGTAACTGGTGATTTCTAGGACAGTGTGATCCTTTCAGAGTGAATAGGTGCTATTCTGGTTTTAAAAAAGCAAATCCAAGAAGACAGGAAATGAATCTATGCAAGGGAAAATGCAGCTCTCACTACCAAAGCCAATGTTTAAGCCAACTGTGTTTTCAAAATCCCATATGGTGCAGAGGGATGAGAACATGAGCTGTTGCTGCTCCTCAGGTCCTGCTTTAGTGGGCTCATTCCAAACAGGAGGGTACTTCTGAAGCAGGTCCTCTGTCATCCTGTTTACTGCACAGAGGCTGCCATTGCAGCACTGTCTGAGCACAAAATCTGGGCTCATTTCAGGTGAATTGAGCACATAGTGAGATGCAGCTCCTGGGTCTGGACCTGTGCTAGTCCAGAATAAAATCCTTGTAATATTAAATGGTGCGGCTACCAGCTCCTCAGCACCAAAACGTTTCACTGCTCTTGGGCCGTGCTGGTTGTTAACAGAGATGTAGTATAAATCCTCCATGTAGATGACTTCTGGATTTAAAAGCAACCCAGGATCTTCTTCTCAGTTCCGCCTTTTGCCAAAAAACATTCAGGTTGTTTTTCAAAACACACCCATCACATGTTCCACCCATGTGATCCCAGCTGCCAGCTCAGGGCCAGCTTCTCCATGGGCAAGCCCATCAAAATCATGGCTTAATCCCACCAGCTTTGATATGAGACCTCAGGGTCTCCTTCTAGTAGAGACCTTCAGCAACTCGCCTTTTGCTCTGCTTGCTTGTGGTACAAACCAAGGAACAGTAGAAAAATTGCCCTGGATTTACTCCAGCACCTGCCCAGTGTCAGCAGGAGTTTCTCAGTTACTCATGGACACGTGGTAAGACATGACAAAAGCCGCCTTTGCTCCCTGACAGCTGGCAGGTGACGTCTCTAGAAATGCATTTTGTCTTGGCAGGGCCTTGCACCATTACAGTGTTTCTGCCAGGGGAAAGAGGATGACCCAGCAGGGAGGGGTCCAGCTGAGAAATGTGGGAGATCCAAGGAAAGAAATTGTTTTCTGGGATGAAGGTGTTTGTGTGAAGACATACAGTCTTCAGCCTAAACTGTCTTTATTCTGTTCCCCTTGAAACCAGCCCGAGTGATGGGTGCTAAGGTGTCTTCTCTCTCTATCTCTTTCTCT
Source organism: Corvus hawaiiensis (assembly GCF_020740725.1). Taxonomy (NCBI): domain Eukaryota; kingdom Metazoa; phylum Chordata; class Aves; order Passeriformes; family Corvidae; genus Corvus; species Corvus hawaiiensis. The sequence goes on along the minus strand of NC_063227.1, from coordinate 4,002,708 downwards.
CTCCTCTTTCTCTAGGAAACGCTGAGATGGATGCAGCTCCAGGAACAGAGGTGAAGTCTCCTGTTTTGTGTGACACAAGTGAGACAGCACTAACCTGTACAGAAGGAGACACCATTGCTAAATACAGTGGAGTAGAGTGCGCTGGCAGCCCAAAAACACCAGTGCCTGGAAACCCCCTTCCTCCAGCTGTGCCACAGCAAAACCCCAGTGATGGTGCTGGGTTTCCACTGCATTTCCCCCAAAGAGTGAAGAAAAAGTTCCTAAAAAGCTAAATATTGCTGTTACCTGCCAAGAAGGTCAGAAATCCCCTTAGTCTCTGGCTTGCAAGTGTGAGGACAGGTATTGCTGTAGCATAAAAATAAAAACTGGGAAGAACATGCTCAGCCAGTGCCCATGGAGCACTATTTACTCTCTACTGTTACTCCTAAGGGTGTGCAGCAGTGCCAGGTGGAGTTCAGCTGGCCAAGGCACGTGGTGGTAGACAGTCCCAGTGTTTCTGAGAGCTCACAGCGGAGCTCTGAGGATGGGTTATCAAGACAGACAAAACGTGCACCTCTCTGTGAAAACAAAGCTCCTTTGGTAAATTGAGAACAGGTTTCACATTTTCAAAATCACCGTTTTGTGTCTCCAGGCAGCTTGTGAGAATTTCAACCTAAGAAGAGGGTGTACAAGGGAATTTGACCCCGTCTGTGGCACCGATGACGTCCTGTACAGCAACGAGTGCCTGTTGTGCCTTCACAACCTGTGAGTATCTCGACCTGCTGCAAGTCTAAATGCCACACAGATGAGGGCCACTACACATAGCTGGGATTTCCTAGAAAGAAAGCTGCTTGCATGCAGCTGGGTGGAGCGTGGGCAGTGAGCCCAGCACATCTGGCACGGATCTGGCCTCCCGCACAGATGCTGCGCCCGCTGCTCTGAGCATGTGGCCTCCAGCTGAGGAATGGGCCCATTGTGTGTGGCTCGCAGCACACATGCTGCCCACAAGCAAAACCTCCCCGTACCTGCAGCTGCCAAGCAGCAGCGAGAGCTGGCAGGCATCCAGGATCTCAGACAAATGGCAAAGTCCTCGAAGTCTGCCCAGATCTAGCACACGGGCTGAAGGATATTTTTCCAGATGACCTCAGATGTGTGGTGGCTGAGGAAAAAACTATGTTTTTTCACCCCAGGAATTTATAGCTGAGCTCTGCTTTCTGTCTTCTCTGCATATGAAAGGATACAATTTGCTCTGGGTATTTTTAAGAATGAGCTTTATATTTAATCTGTGCTGGTGCCAGATTGCTCTGTTCTAGCAGAAAGCCAGGTCCAAATGCTAAGGGTGTCTCTTACAAGACTCGATGCATTTCATATGGCTTGGGCCCTAGGTAATTTAAAGTATATTTATACATTGGAAGCACTCTGTGTCAGACAAGTGAAGGAATTACTTCCAACTCAATGCTATTAAGTGGTTCAAAAATCTCTGTCGGGAAGATTGAGTCTTATCTGGAGCCAGATGTCCCAGTCTGCAGGGCTAAGGGAGCTTCACCCTTGACTTCACATGGTGTAGGCAGGGATTTTTGGTGATCAGGCTCACAGGCCCATCTGCCATCAGCAGAGACATTTGTGAAGTTCAAAGTCCAGCTTTTCTGTCTCTGGATGAGTGGGCTTGTGGAGCCAAATTCTGCTTTCAGGAGCATCGCCTCCCTGCTAACTCTGCAGGAACAAGGAACAGAATCCAGATCACCAGAAAAAAAATGAGCCTGGATAAATATTGTCAGTTGGGTTGTCCCCTTTTTGCTTCATTAACCCAGGCTGCTGCCACATATTCTGCTGCTGGCCTGTTCAAATGCTGGTTTACCTTTCAAGGCTGAGTATGATGCAGTCAGGCAGAGGGAGGCTGAGTGGGTTCTCCTCAGCAAAAGCACCACAGTTAATGACCCGGCACGGCCTGGCAGGGTGGTAATGACCCTGCTGGAAGCCAGCAGCCCAGCACCAGCTGTCCCTGTATTGTGCAACAGATGGGGGTGGGAGGTTCATCAGACACAACATTATTAGGGCTTTGGCCACAGACCAAGAGCGGGGTAAACTGAGCGAGAAAGGCTCCACGGTCAGCTGTGCGAAGTGGTATCCAGGATGCTGCATCTCCCCAGTGCAGAGAGCAGCTTCGGAGAGATGGGAGAATCCAGTGGTCACAAGAAGGGAAACTGGGGTACCAAAAAGAGAAAGACTGAGCTGGTGGTGTGTTCAGAGCTGGCCAGGAGTCAGAGGACAGATGGGATGGATGAGAAGACGGTGCTGCACCCACCTTGTGTTGACAGGCGCTGCATTCCCAGAGCTCTTAGAATTCCCATTTGTGCAAGCTCCAAGCAGCTGCTCCTGTGGGTCAGAGCCCCGAGCCTTGCAGCTCCCCTGCTCTGTTCCCAAGTGAAGGAATTCTGAGGTTAGGAACAGCCATTTGGTCTCCTGGCCAGGGCCATCTGGGCTGGGCACCAGGACTCTGAAGCTGCCTGGTGCCAAATGTCTTGGGGCAGAGATAAATGGGGCGTCCTCGTCTATAAAGCCTTGGTCCATGGGGAAAAGTCAGCCGAGAGGCAGGATGAAGTGCCATTTGCAGTTTTGTGTGTGCAACTGGTCTGACAAGAGCTGGAAGCCTGCAAGGAGTCTGGGAATAACTACAGAGAGCATCTGGCAGGTCCCTGCGGCAGCAGCGTCTCACCTGTCACCTTTGGTCACTTCACTGTGACCAGCATGCAAAACGCTTTTTGCAAAACGCAAATCACTTTACCAGCATTTCCCTACGCACCTGAGAAATGGATCTGTCTTTCCAAAGCGGAGAACATCATGATTCCGCGTGAAAATGGAACAATTCAGAGTAATCAGGTCCACTACTGGACAAAAAAAAAAAGAAAATAGTTTTTTAAAGGTACCTTTTTAATATTTCTCTCACTTTTGCTGCAGAAGCAATCAGAAGGGGAGGCTGGGAGCAGGCTGAACCCAAGTGAGACACAGTGGCAGGCTTTTGTCTCTAAAAACCTACAAAACAAATTCATAACCTTTATTGTCTGCAGTCAGACAGGCATTAGAGGTGTCTCAGTGCTGTCCTGCAGCACGGAGGTGAATTATCCTGCCAGGAGGTGTCAGAAAGCACTCTTGAGCTCATTGGAATTAATTAACACATGTCCATGGTAACCCTGAACTCCCTGTCAAGAATATGTGGCCTTGATTGCTGTGAATAACACTTAGATGATGATTTAAGCAGTATTTTCCAGTTTTATTTTTGCTTTTGTCCTCTGAGCCAGGCTCTGCTGTGTCTCAGGGACCTGAAGGCAGCCCCCCAGCAATTTTATCCTCTCTTCCAGGCAAAGAAGCAGCCACGTGCGCATCAAGAACAGAGGAATGTGCCGAACTCCCCGCGCCAGCTCCTCTCTGAACTGAGGCGCAGCCGTTCCAGAGATGAGAGCACAAAGCTGTCCCCTCACCCGCTCAAACCCCCAATAAAATGGAAGCATCGCCATGTCTTGTGCTGGGATTTCTTACACACACAGCAATCCCCCTTTCCCCGACACTTAAAACACCTTCCTGAAAAATATGGTTTGTTCTGGTGATGCCTGTAAAGAGCTGTGAGCAAATTACTGACAGAGCCCCAGGGACAAGGCTGGGACGTGCCCAAGGGGAGAGCCAGGCTCTGGCACAACAAGGAGGGTCTTTTTTTGCATCAAGAATTTTGTTTTCCTTTCCTAAAGTTCCGATATTCAAGCAATAAGAGGTTTTTATCATTCTCATGGCTTGAAATTGCATTTGTTAAATACAGGACACTAAAGGCCTTGCTCCAGAGCCTTTGCCAGGAGAAAGAGCCCTACAAGTCATCTCCATGCTGACCTGTCTCCAGCCTTGTCCATATGCCAGTGCCCCATCACATGATCCCTGCGCACCAAGAGTCACCAGCCTCACATTTGTCCTGCAGGTCACAGCTACCCAATGCCTCAGAAAACCAAAAAGACTCCATTTTTCCAGGCAAAATTCTTTTTATTCCTTTTACTGCCCTTGGTGAGCTTTGCTGCTGGCACTGACAACCTGGCTTGAGGGCTGTGGGCTGGCAGGATGGGAGATGCCTTTCCAAGAAGGACTTGAAGGTGCTGGTGGATGAGAGGCTGGACGAGCCAGCAATGTGCACTCACAGCCCAGAAACCAGCCTTGTCCTGGGCTGCATCCAAAGCAGTGTGGGCAGCAGGGCGAGGGAGGGGATTTGGCCGCTCTGCTCTGATGAGAACCTCCTGCAGTGCTGCACCCAGCTCTGGGGTCCCTGACAAAAGAAAAACTTGGACCTGTTGGAGGAAGTCCAGAGGAAGCCATGAAGACACTCCAAGGGCTGGATCATCTCTGCTATGGAGACAGGATGAGAGCTGGGAATGTTCAGCCTGGAGAAGAGAAAGCTCCTGGGAGACCTTAGAGCCCCTTCCAGTGCCTAAAGAGGCTCCAAGAGAGACATTTTACAGGGGCTTGGAGTGACAGGACAAGGGGGGATGGCTTCAAATTGACAGAGGGCAGTGTTAGGTTAAATATTAGGAAGAAATTTTTTACAGTGAAGGTGGTGAGACACCGGAGTTCGTTGCCCAGAGAAGCCGTGGATACCCCAACCCCGGAAACATTCAAGTTCAGGCTGGAGGGAGCTCTGAGCAACCTGGTCTAGTTGAAGATGTCCCTGCCCACGGCAGGGGGATGGGAGCAGATGCCCTTCAAAGGTCGCTGCCAAGCCGCCCATCCTGTGGTTCCGCGGTTCCGCGCGGCGCGGGCAGGACGCGGAGCGCGGATGGAGAACGGGAGGAGCTTTCGGCACTGGAGGCCGCTGTTGCTCCGCCACAGCCGGGACCGCTGCCGGAGCCGAGCCCGCAGCTGGACCCCGCAGCTGGATCGCGCAGCTGGATCGCGCAGCTGGATCGCGCAGCTGGGGGGGCTGCGCGGCCGGGCGGGCGGGGAGCGGCGCTGGCCCCGCGGGCGCGCAGCGGGCGGGCGGTGCTGCTCCTGCCAGCCCTGCCGGGAGGCTGGAAGCCGCTGAGGTGCGGTAGCCGAGGCGCTCGGCCTCGCCACGTCCGTGTCCCTCACGTCCCGGGACCCACGGGCTTGTTTGCGGGGATGCTCCGCCCAGGGGGCTGCAAGGACGAGAGTGGCCCCGGCGGGTATGCCCTGCGCTGGAGGGATGTGTCTGTGTCTGCCTGGCACTGGCACAGCGCTGCCAGCTGCTCCCTGGAGAGCTGGGCACTCCCCTGCTTGTGCCAAAGGGCTGTCGTGAGTCAGCCCAAAGCAGCCTGGGATGGAGCATTAGGAGTTGGGGGTCGAACCCTCATGGGGTTCCCTGTGATTCATAGCCCTTCAGCAAATAACAGTTTGTATTTGGGGCAAACCCGATGCTTTGTCCTTAGCAAATCCTGAACTTCACTGTGGGTAAAAAGATGAGTTCCCTTTATGAAAAAGTGGCTGAAACAAACACCAAAAAAAAAATATGCATGAACCAGCTGAGAGAGCTCCAGTGCTCGTTTGAAATTTCAAGTGCAGCCAGATGCAGCTGGAGGGGGGGAAGCACAACTCCTCAGATCTGCCAGCGAGTGCCTGCAGTCGAGGGAGAGATGAAAAACGACTCACTTTGCCCACATGTAATATTAATGCACTAAAGGTGGTAGTCCCAAATAGGCTTGGGACTGTGAATTGCCTTGACATCTTTGCACACAGGGGATCCTGGAAGCATGCCTCCCACAGCTGGGATATTGCTGATTCTGCTGCATCATAAGAAACAGAGCATAGCTTTTATCCAGAGAGATCTCTGCAAGTGAGGCTGGCAGGAGGGGAGACTGATCCTACACCATTCATTCACTGCTCTTGGACTTTGTGGCATGGCTAAACCCACCTTAGCCCCAAACTCATCCCAGCTGGTTCCTTCTACCCAGTAGAACACTGAAAAGTGCGCTGATACCAGTTTACGCCAAGCAAAACATCTTTCCTGCCCATGCCATTTCTGGGAAACATCACCCAGTGTTAGCCAAGAGCGTTTCTTTGATGAAGTGAGGTGCTGACCGAGCCTGCAAAGCAGCAGGTCTCGTCAGCCGCACGGCTGAGCGCAGCCTGCGTCTCCCCAGGCACTGTTCTGATGAGAGCTGGCATTCCTGCTAAATGTCAGCCACATCCGTTTCACAGCAAGGTCCGTATCAGCCTGGAGATTATGGGAAGCAGCAGGTCAGGGGCCGCTCTGTATTTCTGCACAGCGGGGGCACATCAGGCACAACCAGTAGCAAGTTTCCAGAAGGGAATGGTTCCTGTCCATATAATTTTGGCTTGAACAAGGGCAAATCTGAGGTGCAGGTGCAAAGTTTAGACTCATCCTCAAAAGCCGGTCTTCTGCCCCCATAAAAGTTCTTCCCTGAAGCCGAGGAGGGGAACGCTTCATCCAAGCTGCTCCTCTGCCATCTGATCCCAGCAGAGCCTGGAGCTGTCCTGCCAGATACCAGCTTGCTTCCCTGTGTCTCCATGATGCTGTTCCCAGTGCTGGTGAGCTGGCAGGGACAGGGCAAAAGGGAGAGTGACAGGAGTAATGGCTTCAATCCTTGGTTTCTTTGTCTAAGTAGCTGCAGCCCTTCAGGCCCCTTCCCAGGGCACTGCTTCTGGCCCTGTGTTTGGGAGTGCCCTGAACACGTTTTGAATTATGCAGCTAGGGAAAAACAGGATTTGCCAAATGAGAGGAAGGGCTCAGCCGTCTGCCTCCCTCCTCCTTCTCTTCTGGCTGCTCCCAGAGGGCTCAGCCAGGGCAAAAATGGGAAGGCCAAGAGCACACGGTGGGTGAGGAGAATCCCAGAGGATGGTACAAAGGGCTCAGCATTTACAGCCCCAAGGAAGCTGAGGCACAGAGCAACACAATTCCTGCCCCGGTGCTGCAATTCCTGCCCCAGTGCCATGCTGCTGCTCGGAATAAAAACTAATTTAATGACAAAGAGGGGAAATTCCAAGAATAACCTCGGTGGTTACAACAGCCAGGGCTCCAGAAAAAGCAGGATATACCCACAGGGCCCAGCCCTGGCCAGCTTCCAGTTTGCCCCTGGGGGCACCAGCACATCCACGGGAGGAACAGGTGGTTTGGAAGCTGGCAGTGCTTCCCTTCATCTCCTTCTTCTTGCCATCCAGGGGCATCTCTCCTGCAATCCTTCACCAGGATTTGCTTTTTGGGTGGAAACTTTTTAAAGCAAGGTTGCATCTCAGTGCCTCCAAAGCAGCTCTGAGTACTGCCAAGTCTCAGGAATTTCACAAGAGTGATGAAAACACAACAGCTAAGGACAGAAGGCCCAGGGGAGCATTTTCAGATCAGGAAAACATATTTCTTTAAGTTTAGACTTTTCTGCCAGTAAAAATTCTTGGAAAATTCAGCTGGGGAGGCCCTTCCCCCTCCACCTTCTGGAACACTTTCCTGAAGCTCCCACCTGGGAGGCAATATCTATTTCCATTGCCAGTGGCATTTGACTTCATGATGTCATGGTAGCATACTGTGAATTCAGGTTTAGAACTGGACTGAGGGACTTCAGTGAAATGTGAGACCCAAGCTGAGAAGAAGCCCTGAATTTTTGGTAGTTGCAAAATATTCATGTATTCAGGCCTGTTTGGAAGAGGCAGCTTTGGTACCACCTTTGCCCACTGCAGCCTTCCCCAACATTCCCCTGCTAAGAAGGCTTCTATTTTAGCCACGTTTTCAACATCAGATTTGTTTTTCCAGTCTGGAAATAAGCAGAGCCTTCCTCAGATTTGCTGCAGCTGCCAGAGGGCACTTTCTATGAGCCGTGTTCAATTCTAGGAGATTTGTTTTGGGGGAGATGAATTAAACCCGTTTTTGTGGGCTGGCAAGGAGAGCTCCCCTTTGCAGACACCCCATGGGAACCCATCTGCTGCTGGAAAGGCTCCTATGTGCTATGATGCTTCCACATGCCATCTCCCAGATCTGACCTTTGGCAAAGGATGCAGACAGAGGTGTTCCTGTGCCCAGGGCAGGGCAGAGATCCAGAGCCTGCTCTCCTTGATGGGTACACAGCCACTTCAGCTGCTGCTGTTGTGACAGCTTCAACGAGAGATGTCAGCAGTGCCAGCAAATGCAAACAGTTTTGTCATGGTGGAGAGGCAGCTGCCAGCCCAGCATAGCAGCACCGCTGTGGCAGAGGGTCACGCTGCCAAGCTTGAGGCCACCGAAGGAAATGCCAATTGGTTCCACCCAAGTGGGAAATGACTGGTAATGCTCTGCAAAGGAGAAGTCTGACTGAAATGGAAGGATGCTTTTAAACTGCAAATTTCCTTTCATCTAAACCACAGCTCAGGCTACGTAGGGAAAAGCTGTACTTGGCAAATGTATGGGAATGAGCTGGAAGTGGCTCTGCACCGACAGAGAGAGGCTGTTCCCAGGGCTTAGTGGGGCTGGAGCAGGATCACTGCTAAATAAGAGAGTGGACACTTGTCAGTGGTGAGCTGAAACCACCCTGATAACCACAGACATGGCACAAATAGCCACAACTGGAGCTGCACATTTGAAGTGAGATCTCAGCTTTTGCTTTCTAATGTCTCTGAGCTGTTACAGAGAAGGCAGATGACAGTAAGAGTTTGTATTTCTCTCTATCAAAAGACAGTAAGCTTCCAGGAATCGGGAGCATCCAAAGTGTTCCGCAGACAGCAAAGCAGCCCTGCCAATGTTTCAACACTACTTTTCTGGCCTTTATCTTTCATCAGGCACACTCCACTTAGAGCAAGGACAGGAGGGGCTGGAAGTGCCAGCTCTGTGTGGTGCTGGCACATGAAGCTGGATTCCTTGCGCTCTGCACGCTGTTGGAGACCTCCCGGCGCTGCAGTCGGCATTAGCACTGCAGGTGGACTCAATGCTGAGTAGTTCTGCTTCCTTCCAGCTAAGCAGCACAGCCCCTGGAAAGCTCTCAGGCAAAGGTCCTGCCCTTCACCTATGCCAGAACAATAACCTGTTGTAGCATGGCTCAGCAGGGCTGGATTGCAGACTTTTTCCAATAACTTCAGCGCTTTTCTAGCAGCAAAAGGATTTCACAAATAGAAAATCACGTGTGTAGTTTAACCCAAACGGGCTGCTGGCCCCTGAGAGAAGGTTGGATCCTTCCTGGCACACCCTGGCATGGATTTAGGTGGTGATCCACCCCCACACCTGCGTGGTGGGGTGCTGGGAAGCTCTCCTTTGCTGGCAGATGGTATAACGTGGCTTGAAGCCACGAAGACATTAGGTCAGTGCAAGTGTCCAGCTTGCAGGTGGCATCGCTCTCATGGACCGAGATCTGATGCATTAATCAGAGACCCCCTGTCAGCCCTGTTTTCTGAAGTCATTATCCATAAGGAGAAGGGAAGCAGCAGCCTCCCTACACGCCCTATCACACTCCCTGGGGCACTGTCCCCCCCACTAATGCCCTCACAGGTGCAGATGGTGTTTAACTCCAGGACCTGAAAGCAAAAGCCAGGATCCCTCAAGTCAGGCACATCAGGGGCTAAAACACAGTGGGGAAGGAGCCAAGGCAGGACTAAAGCATTAGGCAAGGCATGGCTGGGGCAGAGAAAGACATCCCACAGCCCTTCCACTGATGGCCACATGCTAGTCCAAAGGCAGGGAATGAGTTATTGCACATGGCAGTGAGATGGCACCAGCGTCTGGCTCAGTGTGCCAATACCTGTGGATATGGCAGAGCTCTGGATCCGGCCCCAGCAAGGCACCACAGGGAGCTGCACCAGCACAGCTGCAGCTGCAACTGGGCTGGAAATGTTTCTGGCTGCCCCAGGGCTTGGGCAGGAGTTCTCTCTCTTTCCTCATTTCCCCATTCCTGGTCACAAGCACACAGGAATTTGATAACCAAAGGGATTGTTCAGTGCATAGTTCCAAGGTGGTGACTCTCCTGGCCTCTGCTGGCATTCCTGGCTGGTTCAGGACACTGCACCTGCATCTCTGCCAGCCAGTGGCAACACAGCGGGGAAGAAAAACAGCTGTACCAGGAGCTCCTCTCCTCCACCTGACAGCAGAACCCACACAGTGCAAGAGGGGAGTGGGGGTCTTGCCCTGCCAGTGTGGATGGGTTGTTTTAGGGAACAGCACACACATTCATCCTGTCTGGAAGGTTCCAGGAACCATGCAGACTCAGCTACAGTGTTTTAAATCAAACCAGTGTGGGACAGAACACCAGAGTTCTGCCCTCCAACCCTTCTCTGGCCACTGATGACCCCAGTGCCCTGAGCTCAGCTTCTCCCATTCAATGGGATCTTCTCATTTTGGTGCTCAGAAACAATCACTACCATGCCTGAGCTTTCCCGTTTGCCTGGCAGTGCGAGAGAGACAAGTAGAGCATATAAACTAAGACAGAGTTCAAGGCCAAGGTCTTTCTGAGGAAAAACTGAAATATTAAGTATGAACTGGTTTGGTCATAATGAGTGCACCATTGTTTTTGCTGTTCCATTTTAGTCCAGAGCCACAAATAACCCCAAGCTCTTGGCAAAGGAAAGGGACTATCTGGTTACAAATAACTTCCCAAAAAGCAATTAAGAAAAGCTCTCTTCACCTCTGTAGGCACTGGGGCAGACAAACATCTTCTGGTTCCAGCTCTGACATGCTCCCTATCCTAATCCAACTCCTTTTGAAGACAAATCCTGCCTTAGAGGCAGCTAATTGACTTCAAAGGCAGGTCCAGGCTTTTCCAGCTCTCTTATGGGCAAAGTGAAGGTTTTGGCCTAAATAGGACATCTGGACAAGGAAACATATATTTAAAGTTGCATAATTGAACAGCCACTCTCAGAAATAAGGCCCATGAGAGCAAAGTCACCCTCAGTAACCAGTCCCCACAGCAGGAGCCCTTTCCCATGCAAACGAGTTCCTGTTCATTGGGGCATGGTATGTACAGCCTCCACAAGCCACAGTTCACCACTTTCAGGGTCTAGTGCCTATTTTAAGCCCATAATTCTTACTTGCTTGTGCAAAACACTGCTGGAATGACTCACTGAAATTGAGGCAAAGGAAATGAGCTCCAGAGCTGAGTCTTCAAGGGTCGCCGCTGGAGACAGTGTGGCTGCAATTCTGAAAGCCATGAAGGTGTCCTCATCCAAAACCCTGACCTGTATATACAATGGCCAGGAAGCTCCTTACCAAAGTGGAAACTGGAAAACAGCACCTTTGTCACATTATCCCCAGGGAACCCAGCAAACCTGCTGTCGTACACCTGCAGGGTCACTGCACCACCTTCCACACTCCCTCGGTGCTGCTGCTGTTCGAAGGGTTTAAGTTTGGAGAAGCCTTCAAACACGCCCTTGACTCCAGGTCACCAGCCTGACACGTGTGCTCTGCACAGAAGGGTCAGTGCCACTCCATGTTCCCGCTTGCCTTGGACACATTTGGTTTCACCATGAGAAAAAAAGCCACAAATCAGATGGGGGCACAAAGAATAGCCACACAAGCTGTTTTGCTTCAGAAAAGATAAGGCCAGAGCCCAAACAGGAACCTCAGAGAAAAATTAAAAATATCACTGCAAACTTGTAGCCTGGCAATGTGCCTAATTGGGCATTGCCCACATCGAGAGGAGATATTCCTGTGAAAACCTGGCACTGAGTAACTCACTCCCAGCCTGGAGATGGGATCCTGCACAAACACCTGCCACTGGAAATCCAGGAGGGGAGATGTAACAGGAAGCGGCAGGAGGTACATAAAATGTAATTTTCTCTTCCTCTGATCGAGCATGTTGAAGAATAGCTTGCCTGTGTTGAGACAGAGTGTGAATACCACCTTGTCAATAGATAGAAATCATGGGGTTGTTGAGCCAGTCAGGGCAAGAGGTTTTATTTCTAGACCATCAAGGGAGAAATAATTCTTTAGAAAAATCAATGAAATTTAAATGAGTACATAGGAATGGCTGGTTTAGCCCCAAAGGTCCATCTAGCCAAGCACTGTGCTTCCAGCACAATATGCCCTTCATCAAGAGAACGGGGTTGTGCAGTTCCCAAGGGCAGCGTGAACATGAGAGATGCGTGGAGATGTGAAGTGCCACAAAACAGATGCCATCCCCTCGAATCCTCCCAGTTCCCCCACGTCCAGCATCAAAATTAGGTTGTTTGGGTGGTTCTGCTGGAGGATCTGAGGGCTTGGCAACCCCCTCCACAGTTCAAGATCATGGCCAAGGACTCAGGTGGCAGAGGAATTATCTTGGCAAGGAGCTGTTCCATGGCAGAGGGGTCACATCCCCCTCTGTATGGCCACATACAGAGGGGCACCACTGTCCCCAGACACCCATCTGGATCATGTCAGGTGGGCTGGAGGTTTCAGTCACATTCTGCTGCCCCTCCTGAACCTGGGAATGAGAAAAATCTGTCTGTGCCATGGGAAAACTGGTGAAGTGTCTGGTGTTCTTCCACAACATACAAGGATGCTAATTAAATACCAAGAGGTGCTTTTCTCTGTTCACAGCTTCCATTCTCTCCTCAACACTCAGCCACCAAGGCCTGTGGTCTCAGCTCAAGGCTTTGCCCTCAGAGTTGGTCCTGGCAGTGTCAGACTCTGCAGCTCTGGAGCTGAACCCTTCCAAAATGCCATCAACAGCTGTGCCATCTCTCTAATTTCATGGTAATACCACCAATTAATAAAAATAAAGCTTGGAGGAGCCTAAGGAGATCAAAGCTGTATCAGGTGTTTTTCCACTTTCTTTTCAAAGGCTTCCAGTAATGAAATTTCCACGACTTCCCCAAGAAATGATTTCCCAGCATCTGTCTCTTTCTGGTTTGGCTCAGACATCTTCTCCTAACCAAGAAAGACACGGAGGAAAAAAACACTTTCTTCCTGTTTTCAGTAGCTTTTTACACAGTGCAAGAGCTTCACACTTATCCTGTTTTGCCTCAACCTTCAGTAAACAATTTTCTCCCTTCCTTCTATCTCCTGCTAGGTCAGATTTTTGCTCCTTCTCCCTGTTCCTACTGCTGTCTTCTGTTCCTACCCTAACCCAAACCTGAAATCTGATGCTTGGGGTAAGTTCCATCAGGCCTTTTCCACCAGCCTTCTTGTAGGAGACTTTGACCCACAAAGACCATGCATTATTCAGAGCAGTTCTTTGGCATTTCTGCTTCACTGACACACAACACAGCACTGATCATTTCACCTTTATAGCTCCTGGCAAAGTCTGTCAAACCTCAGCCTCGCTCATAACTACTCCTTTAACATCCTGAAAGCCATCGGAGCCCCTCTAAGCCTCACGCTGAGACTTGGTGACTTCTTGCTCTTCCAGCCCTAACACGCACGCTTCAGCTTCCCAGACTGACAATACCTCTGCAAGGGAAATGTGAGACTTGTTTGCCCTCCTGCTCTTTAATTGCTGTCCTTGCCCCAGGCAGATCTGTGAAGTCACCAGCTGTGATGAAATCCTGCATTTCCCGTGTCTGTAAATATTTTCTAAAATTTTATTTCCTCCTTAAGACATCAAAAACTAGGTCAACAAGAACAACTGGGATATTTAAGAATCGGGTTTGCCTTTGGCTTTTATGATCAAGGATGCTTTTAATATTGAATGTTCAGCTGTCAACATCGGGACCGACTTAATAATAAATGTCTGACATTTCAGTCATTATTCGGAGTTTTTAATCCTTCCCCTCCCCTCTAGTGCCTGCCTGTTTACTGAAAGATTCACGTTGGTGTTTGCACTGGGAGCCTGGGAGCTGGAACAGGAACGAAGCTCCTCATAAATACCCTGCAGCCTCTCCCAGTCAACAAACCGCTCCGGAAGGTCAGACGGCAGCATGTGCAGGGGAGGAGAGGATGCCTGGGGAGGGCAGTGCTATGGGAACCTGCTAATAAACCCAGCACAGCAGTCCTGGCTTGCCAAAGCCTGGGCTGGCTGCCACACATGGATCAGAGTTCCTGTGGAGCTCCACGGGAGGGAGAGCGGCCGGCTGGGCTTTGCTGCTGCAAGAGCCTCTGGCTTTCTTCGCTATGTGGGCTCCCCCACCCCTCCACAGGCAGTGTCCTGCTTCTTTGTGGCTTCTTTTTTTCTTCTTCCTCTGCAGAAAAGCTCGATCTCAACAAGAGTTGTCCGGCTTTTAGCAGGGCCAGCTTCCCACAGGGACGTGTGGCTGCTGCAGCATTGCTACAAAGTGAGGGGACAACAGGAGGGGACAGCTGCACCCTCAGCACCCCCACAAGTCATCTGTGGGACTTGTGGGAATCACATCACACATGGGAAGGGACATTGGTGCTAGGCCACTGGTTTTCATGAATCACATAATAGATGTTTAGGTTCTTTAAACTTTTCTTAGTTCCAAGGTTCTGGCTTAATGTGTTCTGTGTTTGGGGGACTTTTTTAATCTTTATGTCATATATGGCAGCCTAATTACAGTCATTTCTTTGCCTCAAAGTATTTGAATGAAGTTGCTACATATAATTGTGTGCACATAAGTGACAATAATGCCATGTCTAACACCATGCAGGTACCTGAAGGGGTTAACACCACAGCTTGCACCCAGCCCAAAATTCACATTTCCAGCAGCTCATTAGATAGGTTGTCCACCCTCTCCATCCCACAACACAACCTGGGTGGTTTTTGCTATATTTAACAAAGCTAGAACGAGCTTTCCTGCAGGTAATTGCCCACCCCTCCAAAGGCACTGCAGGCTGGTTTCAGCTTTTTTATTGATTTGGCTGATCAAGATCTAAAAACCTCACATGATTCTGAGTGGCCTTCAGGAACTGCAGCACCACATCACACACACAGGCAGGTGTGGATGTCCAGGGGGAGGATGCACAGCCTGTTCTAGGTAAGGATGGCTGCACGCCCAGCTCCATCCATTCACCTCTTATGACCAAGACCCTTTTTTTCTTTACACTAGAGACACAAGCACCAAGCTCAGATCCTTTCATGGCCATGAGCATTGTCCTTCCAGCTTCTCACCCTGCTTCTCCATCTATCCTACAAATCACGGCAAGGACACGTCACCTCCTCAGCCAGTGGGCTGCTGTGTGTCCTGCTGAAAGCACACACGGTTTTGTTATGCAAAAGATAGTACAAAGAGTCCCCTCCGTGCAGCAGCAAACACAACAAACATTCCTAAATGAGACCAGCCAAACCCAGAGGCAGATCCCAGCAAAATCTATAGGGAGATACAAATTATTCTGCTGCATGCCTGACTGCCAGGAAGAGTTTTGCAAGTGCTCTAATGAAGTCTGGACTGCACCAAGGCAAGGATGTCAGAAATTAATTCCTGATGATCTCCAGTACAGAAGCAGCTCTTCATCTGTCTTTTCAGCCAAGTTGCTTGAGTTTACTGCTTTTCTCTTTAGGAATTAAACGAACAAGTAATTACGTGGGCAGAAATAAAACTGGAAATAAAAAAAGAGAGTATGAGAGAAAACCCCTCCAGTCGACTGGTGGAAGTTGAGGCAAGTAATGGCTGTAAAGAGGTGCCTGCCTCACACATCCCAAGTCAGAGGTTGGTCAATTAGAGCTTTGCCAGCAGCAGATTGACTTAAAAATATGTAAACCAGCTGGCCCTGATACTTCTGTTTTCTTTGTGTACCCGGCGCTGACAAACAGCAGCCATTTTTACATAGCCTTGGGAAAGTTCTTGTTCTGGAGATCATTATTTTATGCAATTATGGTTTTCTCTGTTGAATGTCACATGTGCAGAGGTCATTGCTGGAGATAGAAAAAAGGCTTCTGTTTCCAGAAGAGGCACGAAGATGGGCCACTTTTGGCTGGAATACAAAACATCGTTCTTCACTGGCAGGACACGTGTCCTCGCACACATCCCCTGCCTCTGACTGCCTGCTTTGCTGTGGCCCCTCTCCCAGGGGCCACCTGTCCTCTCACCGGGGTTCGCTCTGGGACTTCAAGTGAGAAATGTGATGCTGTTGATAAAAGCTGCTTGCATGGTGTTTCTGCACACCTGGAAGGTGTGAACGGCATCTCAGCTCCCGTGGGCCAAGCGCTAAACACTGGTCACTGGGAATAAGCAGGTCCCCTGTGAGACTGGGATTGTGGTAGCCTAGGCTGGGACTGAAGGGTGAATGGATACTTACACCAGCTTTGCATTAAAATGACAGAGAAATCAGGACAAAGGTCCTGCTCTAGAAAAACATTAAAATCAGCTGAGCAAAGATAAAAGCGTCGTGACCAACCTTTGGGATCGTGTTTCTCCACGGATGGGCAAGTGAGCACCTGGCTGGACTCCAGGCTCAGAGCACAGTGCCAAACCTTCTCTCTGTGGGGAGCATGGAACAGAGGGAAGCCCAAGCCCAACAGCCAAGGGAGCACTGAGCAGATACTGCTGCTTCAAAAGTTTTGCCTGGTGTAACACCTGAACTCTGGTGCTGGCTCATTCCTTGGTGTCATAACCCACCAGGGCCATACCCCTTTTTTCCTCTCATTTAGCACTGCCAATGCATCACAAACCAGGTAAATTCTTCCTGAACTGGGCAATTCAAACAAGCTGTGCCTAATAGTCCATGTATCTCGTTGCTATTTACTTTGGCATCTTTGACTGTTTTAAATCCCACTTAAAGCTGTCTAACAACCAAGATTATGCCACTCACAACTGCCAAACAAACATCTCTGTCACTGTATGTACACTGGAAACAGGACTTTTTTTTCCCCCCCTCCTTTTTGCTGATACAACACTGGCAGCAAATCACACTGAGGTAAGAGGGAGGGGGTGAGATGATAATTATGCTGTGCGAGTCCAAAGTGTGACACCAACAACTCCCGCTGGCACTAGGCACTGTGGAGTGGACCTGTGTGGGCTTGTAGCACACAGGCACACTGAGAAGGATCCACAGGTGTCCAGTTTAATAACAGTCTCTCTGCACTGCCATCCAATTCTCCTCCAAATAATCAGTCAGGCTTGGCTAGTGTCAGGCAAAACACACATCACCTGTAACACCAGACCCTGCTGAGAGCAGCTCTGGAGGCTCCCAGCCGTCCTGTGTGACGGCAGGATCTGACCCACAAACAAAATGCCCAAAAGGATTTTGACAAAGTGACATTTAAACAATGGTTGAAAATTCATCCAGCCCAGGGCACTTGGCTGCTGCAGCTCTTTGGTTCTTTCCAGTCTCCTGGATGCACACACAAAGCTACCCCTAATCACCAAAAAGAGCAAAATTTAGGGCTGGGATTTGTGTCAGTTCAGTTGACTTGTGTCAGTGAAAGCACCTCCCTTCAAGCATCCCTCTGCCTGCCTCACACACCCCTTCCCACGAGCTCCCCCAGCTGTGCAGATTTCCACAGGAAAAGTTGCCTTGTGAAACGGATTTTTCTATAGAAATGCTTCCATTTTGATGACTTTTCCTGAAATTTCTGATTTCCTTCTTCAGGAATCTGTTGTCAAAAAATTATTTTTCCCCACTGGTTATCCATTTCAAGGTTACTTTGCCACACATTTCACCAATTCTATAAAATAAAAGATTTAGCTTAGATTTAGATTAAAATATTTAACATTCAAAAAAAGACAACCATCCCAGTTTTATCAAAGTAGTTCTCTTGAATCAACCAAAATTGTTCAGGATTTAGAAAATGGAACATTTCCTGCCATTTTCACACCAAACACACCTGGACATCCCAGAGCTCATACGAGAAAGTGCTCCAGCTCCACCACAACACCATCCTCATGCCTGCTCTGTTTCTAAATGTTTCATGAGGCTCCTCAATGTGTTCTGCACACATGAAGCTGCACTTTGAGCACTCTCACTATCTGTGCACAGCATTTCATGCTTCATGAGCTTCCATCCAAGAAGGTGGAACGATGGGATAATCCTAAAGCCAGTTCTTGCAGCCCTTACTTGTGTGCATGGCTCCAGATTTGTGCAGTTGAGCCTTGTTTGCATTTCAAGAGCCTTCAAGCAAACATTAGCTGAGAGGAAAAACAGATGGTGCAATTAAAACCCCAAATTCTCCACGACGGGATGCCCTGACAAATCTTTCAAACCTTCCCTGAAAGGCTGAGCAGGGAAGCTGGAGCAAGCAGGTTTTATTGTCTCTGTGCTGTGCAAGGAGTCGGGTAAAGGACCATTTCTAAAGCTCTAAGAGTTTCCTTAAGGCAGAAGATCTGAGAGTCCCGGAAAATCAAGGCAGAAAGGCCCAAAATGCTCATCCAGAACCTCACAGGGTCTCAAAGCAGCAGTGAGAGACCAGCACTTTGTGCATCTTTCCAGTAGCAGGGGCAAAAAGCTGAGAGAAGCAGCTCTGGAAGCAAGAGAACGGAGAGCTTTGCCAGAGAAACCTGGGCTCATCTGCTGCAGGGATGAAGTGGGAGAGGATTCCACCTCTGCACACCAGCCAGTGAACACACAGGGTAAGTGCCTCTCCCTCCACACCAACACCTTCCTACATGGGGGAGCCCAGGGGGCCACTGAAGAGCTGCAGAAAGGCCTGGGGAAGCAGCCAGGGCTGCACCTGGAGCACACCCAGCAGCTGGAGAGGAGCAGAGGGTGCTATCAAGGGGCAGAGAAGTGTCTCCCCCAAGAACTCACCCTCACCCACAGGGCTGGCCAGCCTGGAGGGCCTTGTCAGTGGCATTGTCATTTGGAAGCCAAGTTAAATTTTTCTGATTTTTTCCAAAGAGCTCCACAGAGGCTCTCAAACGTGATTTTCATTACCAGTCACATTCAAGAGCCATTCACCTCCCAGCTCGTGCCACCGGCATCTGGCCCATAGCATACAACCCTCTGCTTTCTCAGGATGTGTGAACCTGGCTCAAAAAACCCCAAAACAACCAAGCAAGGTCTTGGCAGCTTTGTCTTTCCTAAGAGCACAAGCCCAGACCTCAGGAGCCAGCATGTGGCTCACAGCACACCCAGGGCTCTTTTTTTCCCTTTAAAAATCTTCAACCTTTTTTTGTCTCAACTTGCTCAATTTGCTTCGTGGGTTTGTTCCACCTAAAGTCACCACAGCAATTCTCTCATCGTGCTCCCAACAGTTTGGTGTGAAATGCAGAAGGAAGTGTTCTTTGCTCCAGGCTAACACAGCACAAGCCACCTTCTCAGTGTCACAGCAGGCATGGCACGAGGTCAGGACATTTTAGACTCCTCCACACTCCCAGAGACAAGAAACAAATGTCACAAAGTCACCCTGCTTGCCAAATCCAGGCAGAGGCTGCCAGAAAGAGGTTGCCTTAATTTCATAGCCAAAACCTGCACACTCATCTCCCTGGCACAGGCAGGGCTTGGGGTGCAGAGGATTAGCAGGGAGCTCTGCACCTCCTCAAGAAGTCAGGAATCACATCCTTCCAGCACAGCTTCCAGGAAGCATGGAAAGCCCTTGCTGCATTTCCAAATAGAGCCCATCTCTTCCAGGCACTGACACCAGCATTTGATGAGCTCCACATGACTCTGGCATCTTCAAAAATCACCACCATCTAAGAATACTTGGGAGTCCCCAGCTGGGAAGGGATATTGGGAATAAGGAGCCCTCATCTCCACTGCATTCTACAGTGCTGTTAGCAGCAGAGAATGTGCCAAGAGTTTGGTCATATTTCAAGGAATCTTTTTCCTTGATTCCTAAAAGGAGGAGTTCAGCTTTTTTCTAGAAAGTGAAGTAGCTCCAGTGGTCACAGCTCTGCTGCTGCAGAAAGAATTTTATCCCATGTTAGTTCTAGACATGACTGAATCTCTGCCCAAAAGTACTGTCCTCCTGGATGGACAAACATCCTTCTCTTTGGAAAGCCCTCTTGGACTATCAGACACAGAGACCCCATTTAAAATCATGCTAGGGAGATGTTGAGACTTTTTCTCAGTTTGTTACTGAGGGCCCCAGATGCTCATTTTACCCTCCTCTACTTCCCCCACTCTTAGCACACACCAAAAACACTGCAGCAAATGCTGTGGCCCATCCTCAAGAGCTTTTTCTTTCTGTGCAGTGCCCTGTTTCCATCCCCCAGGCAGGATCCATAGGGAGACTGCACTCCCCCTGTCCAGACACACAGAACAAATCCCAGCTTTGCAGTGACTGTCCCGGGCTGTGGGAGGAAGAGCTTTTTTAAGTTTTCCCAGCTGTAGATGTTTGGTTTATTTCCATAAGAGGTTTCAAGGAGGGCATTTCTTGAAAAACTCTCTCTCCCACAAAAATCCAGGCTGCTCCTTGCTTTTATCTCTGTAAGAAGGAAAGAAGACCTGCTACCACAATCACTGTGCTTACTTGCTTTCAAGTCCACAGGATCAGGGGACATATGCCTGCATCCAACGCCAGCGCTATGCAAGAGCCATTTCCAAGTCATCTGCTCCAGTAGCTTATTCCAAAGTATGTTTGGTTTGATTTTCTTTTTTTTTTGTGGGGGCTTGGAGTAAAGAGGCTTTCAAAATATGCCCATGAATCCCTGTGGAGGAAGGTTGCACAGCAGGTTGTTCAGCTGCGTTATAGGAACTGTAATCGAAGGTGTAGGAGAACAGAGCCAGAATTAGGATCCTGAAGCCAAGGAACAGCAGATCCTCCTGGCTTTGCTGCCTCAGTCTGTGCAAAACTTCCCAACCCACCTCGTTCCGTGCTGTGGTAAGTGGTGTTTTCCATGACGCTGCTGTAGGAGCATGAAATTCTTCAGCTCGGGCCAGCTCATGTACAGAAGGGACACCGTGTCTGTAAGCAGAGAACTGGGAAGAGAAACACAGGAGAAGATGCTCCAAGGCAAGGGCTGGAGCACCACAGAGTGTCACTGGTGATGGGACCCCCAAACCTGGCCCAGGGAGGCCCCAGGGTTCCTGTGCACAGCCCCCACAGTGACAAATAGCCGGGCAATAGATGTTGAACAATGATGGGCCCCTGAGCACCTGCCCTGCACAGCATCTGTGCACAGACTTAATGCTCAAATTCATTAATTTGGCTGATTAAAAAAAAACGCAGCTTAAAAATCTCACTTGTCACAAGACAGCTAAAGACTTGACATGCAAGTCTCTATTGCTGCAGGAAGTACTTAAAGTAAAAAAAAAACCCACAATCAACCAAAGAGAGAAACAAACAAAATGTACAAAGAAAACTACAGCAAAGCTTGCTTTTTTTTTTTTTCCTTCCGTTTTTTTTTTAAGAAAAACTCCTTCTCTTCCTCATGTGTTTGGGAAAACAACTTGCTGATGCTCTCACAGCCAGGGAAGGTCCCATCAGCAAGGGTGAGGAACTCATCAAAGCTGCATTTTCACTCTACCTCTGGACTATCAGACTCCCAAATTAGGCTTATTCCCTGCAACACACCACGGCAAATGTATCATCCACACCTCAGCTCAGCCCAGAAGCAGACAGCTGCCCTGAGAAAACTGTGCCAGACCCCCTGCAAAAAACAACAACAACAACAAAACACCAAGAGGAAAATGTAATTTTGCAGCTGGGAATCTTGACTGTCTCCCAAAGCAGCACTAATCCATCTCACCTTCCTAAACTCCACCAGGAAATAGCTGCAAGGAAGGGGCGGAGGAGGGAAGATCCAGTTATGAAGCATCAGCTGCAGTCTAATTAAAGCTATTAGCAAGCTCTTAGTGGTGTTTATTAGCCCTTACCCAGCGTTGCTGAATGAAGCAATCCTGACATCAGCCTTCTGGCTTGGAGAGCCATGCTCCAACCCCAGCTCGAGGAAGAGAAGTGTTCAGGAAGGCCAAGCTGGTTTCAATCACAGCTATAGCTCTCCGAGTCAGCTCAGAGTTTGTTTTGATCACATAGAAACCAAGGTCCCAGATAAGGGGAACCCACCCTGCATAGGGCAGGAATAAGATCACCCAGTCAGATGAGTTCCATCATGATATCTCTCTGAGCTAGAGGTTTCCTGCTCTGATTTATGGCTACTGAGTCATTTTGAGTTGACAGCATCATTCTGCCTTTGCTCTTCAGAGAGCCAGGGATTGCCAACCACCCGCCCCGGGGATCGGGACAAGACACTCTCAGAAGACAAGACACAAGCCTTGAGCCCAGCTCAGGACTACCTGGCCATGAGTTGGACAGGATTAAAATAAGATTTACATCTTCTGTTGCACAAAACATTCATCACTGGCTGCTGTTGGATGTCTTCAGCCTGCAAACGGTTTGTCTGACATGAGATGTTTCTTAAACATGTCATGCCTTTCAAAGGACATGCAGCCAAAAGCTGCATGCCTCAAGCAGGGCTAATCTCCCTGGAGTCTCTTATAGTAGCATATTTCAAGGCTGTTTATCATACAGAAGGGACATTTTAAAATATACAAATGTATGTTATAAATCACAGTCTTTTCCTGGGAAGGAGCAGGAGGAAGAAACCAGCAATCACTCAATGTTGAGAAAATTTATATGGAGGGATCTTAGCTCTGGGCTTACCACAGCTAGCAGTGGTTGCTTCAGCAGGGCCAAAATCTCATAATCAGAGCACCACAATAAATGAAAGCACTTAGGAAACTCAAAACATACTTAAGGAAACACTGAACTCCCATATATCTTCTCAAGTACATGTACAGTCAGGTAAAATCTTCCATATCCCTGTGATGGACGAGCTGCCTTGCTGTTGTGGTCTAGCTACCAAAGATCTTTACAACTATTTCCTTTACAGATAAGCAGGTTTCTACCATCTCAACAGATGGGTCTGTCAGAAGTGCTGCTGAAGGAGGAAACCAAACACAAAGTCTGAACTCTTGAGGCCGAGTGCCAGATCAGTACCTGAAAAACTGAGCTGTCTTCCCTGACTCATTCCCAGTGTGCGTGACAACCAACTGCTGTGGTCACAAGGTTTTGAAAGACAAACATGCATCTTTCCAAGACTGTGGCCACGAAGAATTGCTCCTGCAAGGCCTTGCAGGACAGTGTTGATGGAAGCTGCCTCTGGGACCCAGCTGATGTGACCACCAGCTCTGCAGGATGTGGCCAAGCCATGCCTCGGCCACCCAGCCTCACAAAACCTGCAGTGTCACCAGCACAACCTCCCCTCTTGGTGAGCAAACGCCGTACTCCATGAAGGTGTTGCTGCCATCACAGCCACCTACAAGCAGCTGCTGCAGAGGGTCTTTTGGAAGACAAAATGTGGTGAAAAGAATCTTTGATTTCATCTCAGCTACATCTCAAACTCGTGGCTTCCAAAAAACAGTCATGTTCAGCAGAGAAATCCTGCGACCATGCTTTGCTCTCACCGTCGGCATTTCCTTGCACACCCTCCAGCCTCACAGGTGTTACACATCAGGCGATGGTGCTGGAAGGTGGATCTTGGAAGCCCTGCCAAGTCAGCCTCAAACTCATGGGAGGGAGAAGCTGCTACCACGCTCTTGATCCATGACCCTTCTGCTGATCCCCCTGCACATATTGGAGGGGAGACACCACATTCCCCTTTCCAGGACCAAACATCACTGAGATGCTGGGGAGGGTGAGCCTCCAGGATGGAAAGCGAGATGCCCAGGAGGAAATCTTGATCCCCCACCACCTTGGGTATCAGACTACATCATCTCATCCAGCTCTGGGCATAGCAGCTCTCTGCCTGCTGCCACTGCAACCCTGTATGAGCACCCTGCCCAGCAAGAAAATGCTGCTCAGTCTCAGGCATGCCTGCAGGTGAAGATGTGAAATGTGAATAAAGGAAGCAGTTTGTGCAGAAAAGTAATGATCCCTTTGGGATCTTCCCAGTTTATACACAATTACATCAAGCAGCTAAAATGAACGAGTGCTCAGCAGAGAAGGGAGGTGGATAATCCACAGGTGTAAAGCCCTGCAGCTCCCAGAAGCAGTAAATGATGTAAAGCAGAGCTGACATTTAAGGATGCATCTGATCCTCTAGTTTATGTATGTCAGGACATCTGCTACTGCGACCTCACACAGCTAAAACTTCCCCTGTCTTCACCTATGTTTGCTGCTGAGCGTAGCGTGGAATAACTCCCTGAGCTGAGCCGCACGCAGGGGATTCCACTCCTTCATGCCAATTTATGGCCAATTCAGGATTTCAGCAACTATTATTTATCACCAGGGCTCCCCGCTAACCGTTACCATATTGGTGAGAAGTTATTCCAAATGAGTTTCCAAATTAGCAACTCTGCGTTCGTTTCTTTTATGTTGGTTTCGGTTTATGAGGGATGTCAGCAAATCACAGGATCCCACTCAGGGTAAATTACCTGGGGATTTTATGCATGATCATTCTGCTAAGCTGAAAAGGCAGTGAGCTCTGCATGCTGCTCACAGTGCCTAAGGCACCAGGGAGGATGAGCCCAACTGCTTCCCAAGGATGATCAGGTTGGAAAGGTGCTTAAAACACCTTGCAGGGATGGATGAGGCTTCCCTGTGCAGATTAGAGCATGCCCAGGCCATGTACCCCTCTCCCAAATCCTGAAACATAATTCCCCTCTCCCTGAATTTATCATTACTGGATGAGAGAGGAAACAAGCGTGTGCTCTCTGTCTGCCTTATTTTATTCTCTGAGACAAGAACTTTTCTACTCAGCAGAAAGCAAACTGGGGCTTGTTTTGTTTAGAAGCGAAGAAATAGCAGGTCTTGACTCCACAGATTTCTGGCAACAGTTACACCTTGGAAAAACAATTGTGTTGGCAGGAAAGTGAAAGGCTCCTGTCTGCTGGAGCAGCCGCTGGCCTCTGTGGGTGTGTTTCCTGATCCCAGACAGATGGAGCATGTCTCCTGCCCTGCTGCACTCCAGCAATTTCTGCTCCAGGATCCTTGTGCCAATTCAGACCAGCAATGGGGCAAGAGTCAAAGGCACTGGTTCTCACGAGGAGGGCTGGGAACAGGAGTTTGTGCACAGGCAGCAGAGCCAAAGATGTCAGGGAATGTCACTTCTCCTTGCAGAGGTGGAGGGACAGAAGGCCCAGGAGGACCAGCTGAGGACCAGCTTCTCCATCACATCAGAGTGACCCCAGTAAATGGTTTCTCGGGGTGCAGCTTGGCAGTGCTGGTCCCATGCACCAGGCTGAGGCTATTTTTAAGCTGGGGTCTGGAGGACAAGGGTTGCCTAGTGAGGTGAGAGACAAGGCAGAGACACAGGGCAGAAAGACCAGGTGATACAGGCCAAAATAAAATTGCCCCTGGCCGTGCCCAAAGCTGTAGAAAGGCCACAGCACATGGGAGGGAAGAAGCAACTGTTTGCTTTTCTTGCAAAGTCTTCTGGCTGGCATCCTGTTTATCTGATGCAGATCCCTCCACCAGAGCGAGGATGGGTTTAGCATCCAACACAGGAATGACAAGTGTCAGGAATCACAGAGCTGGAGGAGCTCTGCTGTCCTGGTTCTCCCCAGGGCACTAGGGACAGCAGGGACACTAACAAATTGTGTAGCCTGGCCTTCCCTAAATCATGGCATTTGGACAAGAGCTTTGACCTTTCTATTTTTTTTTCTTCTTTTTTCTTCCTCTTTCCTTTTCTTTTTTTTTTTTTTTAAGGCGTGTGGCCAAATTAAAGAACCAGTTCTCTCCAGCTGCCTTGAGCCTTGTGTTACCATTCCTCCCCTAATGATTCTTCTGGGAGCCACAAACCCCAGATCTTGCACAGCTCTCATGATCTCTTTCTGCCCTGCAAGATGGACACAGCTGATTTTCACATTCAATTTCCCAGCTTGGAAAACAAAGCAGCACAAAAAAGGGAAGGTGGTGTTTCTTTCCAATTTCCCCTTCAATGTCAAGTCAGGGCAAAGCTTGTGGAGGGACCAGAGTAGAACAGCTGCCAAACTGCAGCTCTGAACGTCACTCAGGACATGGTGATGCCCCCAGAAATAGAAGATCTCTAGATAAAAATAAACCACTGGGACCCTTTCTCATCCTAATCCTCAGGAGCAAGGACTTTCCTTTCTTGTGGACCCACTTCCACCTCTGTGCAGCTGCTAGGCCCCTTGGTCCCAGCCCAGTGCTGTGCTGCTGGCTGCCCTCCTGATGGATTCTGCCATGTATTCCTCTCTAAGTGTAAAACCAGCTGGGTGGTGGGTCTGGGGACTGGTACACAGAGATGAAGTGTCCTTTAGTGGTTTTGCACCTTTGATGTCTAGAATGTGTATTTCAAGCCCAGAAAGGGCTTTTGTGCTGGCCAAGGAAATAACTACTTGAAAGGACAGAGAGAGAGCTGGCAAGGGATGGGGCAAAAGGACTGTGCTGTGAAGGAAAAAGGCAGCCTACCCTTATGTCTTGAAATGCCCAAGACATAAAGTGAGAATCGGCAAAGGTCAGGCTGAATTGGCTCTTGCAGAGGATGACAAGAAAAATAACAAGAGAAGGTTTAGCTGTATGGATCAGAGTAAAAAATGGAGAGGAGAAATGGAGCTGCTGTACAGGGAGGATGGGGTATAGATTAAAGTTAGTCTGAGCATGATCCAAAACTAATGCATCCTGTATCTAACATCGTGTCATCGTGCAGATGACACAGGAATAACAGGAATGAGGAGACAGACATGGAAGTGTCACATTCCTCCAGATTGAGTCAGAGGGCAGAGAGCTCACACCATGGGCACAGCTGGCTCCTGTCCCCCAGCACTGAACACCTGACACTGAAACCTGCTGTGGAAACATTCACCAAGCTTAGAGAAAGGAGAACAGGAAACACAGCACCTCAGCTAAGGAGAGGGGAAAATGCCACTCTCCCAGCTACAGACTGCTAAGGTGTCCCATGCTATATGCCAGGCATAGAGCAAAGTCCAAGGGAAGGAGGATATGGAGCTCGGAGCTACCAGACCATTTTCCATTCCCCCAAGGGTGCCAGCCAGCCTGATAAAATATTGCTGATAAGATATAGCCTCCATCAATGGGAGGAATGGAGATCTAATCTACCTCACCTGCAGCAAAGTGTTTGCTGGAGCACCTTGGCACTCTGTCCCGACAGCACGGGGGGACAGGGACCAGTCCATGGGTTTGGTGGCAGCTCAGCACCAGCTCCTGGACTGACAGGGCAGTGGCAGCCTGTGGGGCACGCTTGGGACAGATTTTTATGGATGATCTTGCCCCAGACCAGGACTGGGCTCACAGCACTCATGGGTCTGAAATGTCCCAGGCAAATGGAGATTCAGAAGCAGGAGTCTTGGAGCATCACTCCGGGAACTCCCCAGCTTCACGACTTGTGACCAGTTTTGGTCCCAGCCAAAAATACTTCAGGATCATCTCATTCCCTTCAGCTCCTGCCTGCCTGTGGCACACGTGTGAGGACTAATTCTCCTGCCCATGACTGTAGCACTCGACTTGCCATCTGATTTCCAGACATTTCTAGGAAAATGCGCAGCTCTGCTGAGCAGAAAGCGGAGCCTGTGACGTGCCTAATCAGCTATGCTAATCTACTGCTGCCACGCAGAGCCTGCACAACGCAGCTCCCAACGCGGCCAGGCTCCTGCTGCAGAGCCCAGCAGCGCTGCTTTGTTGATTTGCAGTGATTTACCTTCAAATTTATCACCCTCTTCCCAAGAAGTTGGCATCCCCCAGCACGAATTGCCCCCCTGCACCTCTCAGTGCCTCTCCAGGCTCTGGAGATGGATGGGGAGCAGGCTGGATCTGGGGGCTCAGCTTGTGGAGGGCCGCAGGGGAGTACTGGAACAACCACGGCTCTAACTCAATTTCTACCCATTTTCTCCTTTGCCTTCACTTCATTATAGATTATTATTTTCTAAACTGAGGCAGAGTCGATTCTGCTTCCAACTGAATTGCCCACAGGCTGGCTCCTCTCCTCCATCCAGCTGATACAATCCTCATAGCAAGTTCCTTCTCAACGGACCCGCAGTCTTTAGGGAGCAATGCCTCATTTGGGGCGAGTCCTTCATCTTTTACGGAAAACAGCGTTTAATTTCCAGTTGTTACTGGCTGTTTCATGGAGCTTTTCCACTAGATAAGAAATGGCATCCATGTACAAACTTAAAAGAGAGTAATTCCCAGCTTGAATTGAGATAAAAAGTTGGGGATCTCAATGTGTTTTGCAGACAAGGTGTCCAGAACAATGATAGAAAGGGTCATTTCACATTTCCAGCTTTTTCTACAGCCCTACCTACTTGTTATGCTGCAGATGAGCACTTACTTCTAAACAAGTTGTTTCAGAGCAAAAACCGAACCATTCTCCTTTGAGAAGTGTCAATGTGAGACTTCACAAAGATTTCTAAACATAGATACTTCAAAAGAACAAGTGCAATAAGGAGACTGGTCAAAACGTATCCTCCTTGGCACAGACTGGCAGCTTGGAAGAGTTCATGTTTTCTGATGGAAAGATGCTAAATGGAAAATATTCCCTGTTCCCTGGGCAGTTTCCTGCGCTGCAGCAGCCCTGGCTCACCCGTACGGGGTGATCCCATCCCAGCAAAGAGCTGGGAAGGCCACTGGGTGTGGGAGGACAGCCTGACAGCCTTTCCCAGGTGCTTCATGGCTCTCTTGTGCTTCCTTCACTACCTGCCTTGCAGTTTGGGGTCCCACTGTGGGGTACACACAGCTCGGGACAAGGGCAGTGCAGGATTCTCCAGAATGTACGACTCGGCTTGACCACCTGGCCAGGAGCCCTTGAAATTACCCCATTCCTTGTCCCATCCCTTCTATAACTTAAATTAAATGGGTGTTCCCAGCTCCTGCAAGGCTGCAAAGGTCACTTTGGGTTCTCCCAAACCCCATTCCCTTCCTCCCCTCGGACATCCCACGCTGCGCCCATGGGAGCCCTGCAGGCAGGGAATAAGCCCCTGGGCAGAAATCAGTGGTGGAAACATTCCTACCTTTCCTCAGCAAGTCCAGCTGAATCCCACTAAAACATTTCTGAGCATATTTGTAATGATTTGAGCAGTTCTGGAGCACGCCCTGCACACTCCAGCCAGGTTTTAGGGGGAACATGCTCTTCTGAGAGAGCTGTTTCCTATTTTTGTCAGCACATTGAACACAGACTCTAAATT
Organism: Corvus hawaiiensis; assembly: GCF_020740725.1. Lineage (NCBI taxonomy): Eukaryota > Metazoa > Chordata > Aves > Passeriformes > Corvidae > Corvus > Corvus hawaiiensis. Next base: position 3,973,916 of record NC_063227.1, on the reverse strand, counting down.
AAAATCTTCTATTTCCAGACTATTTTGATCAACGCTACTTCCTTCAGCTTAAAAGATACAATAAGAATAGACGAGCTCTTACAAATTAAAAGCCTCTCTTGCTTAACAAATTGTCTCTTTGCAATAATTAATTATCTGGAGAGAGATTCCTGCCCTACGCTTTTGGCCTCATTCCAGGCTGTGTAAGGGGTGGGAAAAAAAAAAAAGTTTATATTTGGGAATTTGTTGCCTCACAGTGCCGGCTCTCACACTTCCTGCACCAGGCAGGACCAGTCCAGAGGTGAGCCCATCCTGGGCACAGCACAGCAGTCACCGAGTGCCTGTCACAAGCCTCAGCTTGTGGTTTGCAGGGGAAGGCTCCAGGTACACTTCACAACTTGCTTTAATTTCTTTTTTTGATAGGTGATTATTATTAGGCAGCAGGTCTGTCACTCGGGGCAGCTACCCCATTCCCACATTGATGGTTCCTAGAAGCTCATGGTGCAGGGTGTTGTGGAGATGGAAGATGCGAAAGCAGTTGAAGGACATGGGAGTGGTTGCTGCTAGCCATGCCTCTTGCCAGGTGCTCCAACGCCCGGAGGACTTCAGGACTTTGTCCAACCTACACTTACTCAGGAAATTCCTTCCAGTGCATGACTATCCTTATGATGAGTAAGTCTCAAATAATCTTAGATGTTGCACTCTAAGCCCTTGGCTGCTACTCCTCGTCTCAGGGGTACGGAGCTCCTGCTCACCTTCCCTGTGGCAAAACTGGAAACATGAGCAGGTTATGACATCTGCTCCATCAAAATCCCGTCAGTCTTTCCTCAGGGGACATGTTCTCCGGGCCTCTACCACGTGTGCTCCTCACCGTTGGAGCTTTTCAGCCTCCATGAAGAGGAAGGGCATTGTTGGCTTTGCTCACCCTGGTAGATGCTCCAGGTCCTTAGGAGACAAGAGGCAGGCTGGAACCAGGTAGAATCCAGCCTGGGACTGTGAGAATTGCCCCCTGCAGCAGGGGACACTCACACTGTGGGTCAGGGCAGAGAGATCCTCTGCTGCTTTAACCAGTCCTACCTGACTTGCAGCTGCAGCACCACTGCACCAGGGATCAGCATCCCACAGACACAGCCCCAGTTTTGGTGAAATTACCGGCAGTGGGACAGGAGATGGAGGTGGCACAAACAAACACGTTGTTGGTGTCGTGCAGCCACACCAGTCCCCAGCTCCTCATCTTGTGCTGGGAGCACCTCAGCACTGCTTTGGCTTCATGGTTCCTCTGCAACCTCGGTCCTTGCAGGGCCTCCCTGTGCCCCGTCTGCTCGTGCTGGCAGCTCAGGCAGGGGCACAGCAGGGTCCCTGCACAGGGTGGGAGCTGGTGGCCAGCAGCCTGCCTGGGCCATGCCTGCAGCCAGGTCCATGCCCAGAGCCCTGTGCTCCTTGCCAGCCCCACGGCAGGTCCCGCTGCAGGGCAGCGTTTTGATAATCCTTTCATCCCTGCCCTGTGCCCAGCAGCACAGCCTCCTGCCAGCTTTGCAGGGAAAGGCTTTGGAAGCACCTGGGGCTCGAGCAAGGAATTCTTCTCTGTGAAGCTGTGAGGACTCCTCAGAACAGGCCCTTACATACACAGAGCAGATATCACTCACCCCAAACTGAAACCAGACAGATCATTCCCTCAGAAACTGGCTGACTTTCCTGACAGGAATGCTGGGAGGAGTCTGAGAAGGGGTAAAGTGTAAAGCATTCCATTCTCTCTCTGCTCCTAGACCACAGCTCAGCCTCCTCCATACACGGAGAGCAACAGCTCTGCACAACCCCAAATTAACCACAAGATATCACCCAGACCACAATCTCAGTGGTGCTTGGAGGAGGATTAAATATTTATCTGGAAAACGAGGATGTGCACAATCACATTTGGCAGGATTAGTGATAAAGCCCAAGAAGATCCACTCACTGGAGCCAGAGCCAGTTGCTCCCTTCCCAGGGATGCCTCATGCACTCAGGGGGTGGGTCACACTCTGCCAAGACTCCTGCTCCCCTCGCAGCCTTGTGGTTTGGAGAGAGTGACTGTCACCTCCTCCCATGGACCTCAGCTGATCCCTTTCTCATTACAGTACACCAGAGAGATGAAAACCCCTGTGCTGGTGTCCACAAATTGCTCCTCCCTACACAGTTTAATCTAGGAACAGCTCTGAGTGAGAAGAGGACCCTCCTTGACCCTGGACACACTGGAAAATGTGAGCCTTCAACTCCCTGAAGGAGCTCCGTAGTAGCGTGGAGCCAGCAGCACTCTCTAGTACTCATTAGAGCTTGGAGTGCTTTGTATAACACGAACAGACCGACAACCTGGAAATAAACCTCTAGCATCCTCTCTCTGCACTCAGAGAAGCTTCAGATATATGTCACAGACTGTGTCTATAGTCTGACACTATATCACAGCAGATGGGATCCTGCTAAGCATCCTTGGGATCAGCACTGCAGAAAACAAAAGGCTGGGAAAGGCCCGGGCATCCTCCTCTTTTCCATTACATCCATCCCCGTACAGGAAAGGTGCCTTTGGACAGAGATATTCCTGGAACAGCCAGGATTAATGGCATGCCAGAAATATATACGCAAGCAGGATGTTGCACTGGAGCTCAGCCACAGCCCAGCAAGGGTCTCCCACCACCCTGGGGAGCTGCCTGGCCTGCAGGCAGGAGCAATTCCTTGCACAGCCCCAGACTCACTGCAGATGTTTAACATGTCCTTTCCCTGTAATATTTATTTCCCATGAGTATGCTCTGGCTTACGCAGTCCCTGGCAGGGAATATCCGAGATTTCTGTCATTATTTATCCTTTTGTCCAGGACAGGACTTAGCTGGATTTTTTTTTTTTTTTTTTGTTTATGAAGGAGAAAAGGTTATTAGCATACCAAGGAGGTCTCTGTCCTTTATTTTCATTGTGGATATAATCCACTGGAAATCAAAGTATTCTGATGATTTGAATAAGTTACTGGCCTCTCCCTGCTAGCCAGGAAGTTCAGCAGCCTGTGGTGGGGTCAGTACCTTTCCATGGCTTTTCACTTTCGATTTTTCCAAAGGAAACAACTCAGCACAATCTTCTAATCTACAATCTTCTGCCAGAGTCCACACAAATGTCTCTAAAACCCTACGGGACATGTCACCGACCCCTCTCAGCCTGCTCTGCACCCAGATGCTTTGTTTACTATGTATTTTCTACTCCACTTCCCCCTCCCCCTTCGGCTTTTCCAAACCCAGCTCATGCTGGGGAGAGCAGCGCAGAGCTGCACCTCTGAGCCCTTCTCAGAACTGAGCTGCCGTATGTGATCTCCCAGGCATGTCTTCACTATTTGAGGCTTTTCAGGAGCTCTTGTTTTTGCCAAATCTCGCATTCCTGGAGTTCCTAACTTGCCCTGACTTCTCTTGCACTTTCCCATCTCCCAGAATTGTTGTAGCCTTTAATAACTGCTGCTTACACGCAGATACACACAGAATGTCAGAGACCTCTTGCCATTTCCTGACTCGTTACTCACTCCTTGGCTCCGCACAGCCCACTCAGGGAGCATTCCCGTTTCTTAGCATCCCTGGTTGCTGCCTGCCCCGTGCAGGACAGCGAGCCTGGTCGAGGTGGCCATGTGGCAGGTCAGCCATCAGGTCTGATGAGTATCAAGTGCCTCCTCCCTTTTCAGAGCTTGCTGATGATGATGCTTTCCAGCCACAGGCTCTGCAGGTATCACATCTGCCACTTCCCAGGGTGCAGATGCACAGAGCACAGCAGTCCATGCCAGCAGGAATGCCCCTGCACGGCTCCTTTCAGCTCGAGATCCAGCTGCTTTCCCACACTCCTTGCACAGTCCATGCAGGCTGCACTGCTTCCAGGGAACTCGGATTGAGGGTATGACCCCGTATGGCACCTCAGAGGCTCCACAGCCACCCGGCCACTGCACAAGGTCAGAGTTTGAGGCTCTCCTATGCTCAAGGGTTTGCAGAAGTGGTGGGTTTGCCTATGACCCAGATGCCCCTGCAAGTCTGGAGACGCTCCACCACTGCATCCCCAAATGCACCCTCAAATTTCTCCAGAGATTTTTGGAAGATAGAGCGCACTGAACTCAGAGCCAGCCCTGTGGACAGCAGGGCCCTTTTATAGGGAGGGATTAGTGCAAGGGGGCTGGAGAGGGAATCCTGCCCCAGTAAACAGAGTACTTTGCCCGTCTGTGGCACTTCTCATCCTGAGACTTCCTGATGAAAGATCCCTCGAAGAGCAGAGCCAAGCGAGGGCCCCTGTAATAAATCAGCACCCCAGAGACTCTGGCTGATGCAGGCACTCCTGAGCAGATTTGAATCTTGTTTGTGAGGACGGATCCCTCTGCGTCCGCACACCCCAGCCACTTGAGAAGCATCTGGCAGCCAGTCCATGGCTCAGCTACCCCAGACACCCTCACAGGGCTGCTGATCAGCAGGAAAACTCTCTGGTTCCAGCAGATCATAAGCTTATTAAAGATAGATTTGTGCTTTGGTCTGCAGAGATAAACAGATCAAAGGCGTTTTGGTCTGTGTGCCAGTGCCGCCGGTATCCCCCTTTGGCAGAGAGGGAGGCTGGGATGTGCACTCCATTCCCAGTGCAGGGCATTGGGGGAGCTCAGCCCAGCGGGGGGAGCAGCAGGGAGCGTGCCCAGGGCCACATCCAGAGTGCAGTAAGTCCATCCTTGGCTATTTACATGGGAAACTTGGAAGCAGCTGGTGGGGACTGAAGCACCTCCCTCACAAGGCATCGCTCCCTACGCTGCTCTCCCCGGGCCCTGCGGAGCCAGGGGGTAGCCAAGCTTCGCTGGAGTTCTGCTGCCAGCCCAGGACCTGCTCTGCTCAGGAGGGAGAGCTAAAAGGGGAAACAGGTCCTCTCACAGCTGGCCCAGCAGCTGATATTTGCACAGTGCTTTGAAACCCACAGATGAAAGATTTGAGAGACACGAAAGGCTGTCAGTCCCTGTTTGTCATTTCGTATGGCTCCTCCTTGCTATCGCACGCAAAGGAGACAATTTTCAGGAGAGGTGAGTGCAGCCTTGAGGGAAAGATGAAACGGTGGTGGCTTTTCCTGCCACATCCACTTGCACAAGGAGCAGATGTGTACCCCAGCGCTGGCTGGGCTCCAGTTTCCTCCACCCACTTTTACAGCTACCCGACCTTCTTCCTTTTCAGTCCCCAGCTCAACACAAGAGTCACCAGCCTCCCTGAGCCATCTCTGATATCCCACTCCAGGGTCGGCTCTGCTTGCTCTCAGGGAGCTCACATGGATTGCAAAGCCAAAAATTGGGAACGAGTGACGGCATCAGGGCTCCCTACGGCAGGCAAGCGTGTCCCTGCAGAAGAGAGCCGGGAGGGAGGGAGAGAACCTTCGCCCTTGGCAAACCAGCAACAAAGGCCCTAAAACTTCAGGTGAGTGAGGAAGGTGATGGTATCACTCAGGAAAGCAGCAGCGGGAGGCAGCAGGCATCCCACCCCCCTCTCTGTGCCAGGCACGGCTCGGCAGAGCCCGACACGGAGCTGGGCTCACTTTCAGCATTTCAAATTTGCCGGATGATAACCTCGGTGTCTGAGTTCACTGCTCTGATCCCACCCACTTGAGGTCTGACTCATGTTGCAGTCACCGCTGCCTGGATATTGGTACGAGAGCAGGGAGGGAGGTTGGTTCGAGAGGAGGGAGGAAGCGAGGGAGGAGGAGAGGAGAGGAGAGGAGAGGAGAGGAGAGGAGAGGAGAGGAGAGGAGAGGAGAGGAGAGGAGAGGAGAGGAGAGGAGAGGAGAGGAGAGGAGAGGAGAGGAGAGGAGAGGAGAGGAGAGGAGAGGAGAGGAGAGGAGAGGAGAGGAGAGGAGAGGAGAGGAGAGGAGAGGAGAGGAGAGGAGAGGAGAGGAGAGGAGAGGAGAGGAGAGGAGAGGAGAGGAGAGGAGAGGAGAGGAGAGGAGAGGAGAGGAGAGGAGAGGAGAGGAGAGGAGAGGAGAGGAGAGGAGAGGAGAGGAGAGGAGAGGAGAGAGGAGAGAGGAGAGGAGAGAGGAGAGGAGAGAGGAGAGGAGAGAGGAGAGGAGAGAGGAGAGGAGAGAGGAGAGGAGAGGAGAGAGGAGAGGGACCGAGGCAGCCGCCGCTCCAGCACACACTTCTGCCTGCACAACTGAGCCACACGCACCGGGGGAAAGTTGGAGTCAGTGCAGCCACTGAAGGCTCCCACACGCGCAGGGGCTGTGAGAAAGCAGCACCTTTCCCAGGTAAAGCTTTTGCCTTCTTGCTGAGTTGCTACGCCGGTAAAATACTTTCTAAGTGAGATTTAGAGGGTGGGTCGCTGCTGAGTGGGACCCTGCAGCGGGCCAGCTGGGTCAGAGCAAGAGGGTGTCACTCGTCAGACCCTTGTGCCATCAGCGTCCAGTGGTGGCTGGAGTGGAAGCCAGTTTGGGGACTTTTTTGGCTGTTGCTGGTGGGGACAGCTTGATGTTCTTGGGATCCAAGAACATCAGGGTCAGAGGAAGGACATGGGTGGAGTGTGCCCAGAGCACAGAGGCAGAGCCCTGCACATCTGCAGCATCTCTGCCCAAGCAGCCTCCCCACGAGGTTTGCTGCTGACTTCTTGCACCGACCTGCCCGAGCCCTTTTCTCTGAGCACTCCAGCCCTGCACACCCTGGCAGCTGGTGGGGATCTGCTGCTGCCCCAGCCCAGGGCATGGCCAGATCTGTGTAGCTCAGGAGGGATGGGCAGTCCCCAGAGGTGTGCAGTGCTCGTTATCCCTGCCTGGAATAGGCTTCAGCAGGAGGCTGAACCCCGGAAACTCAGGCAGCTCCAAGCACACTCATGAGCCCGACACCTCTGATTTCAGTTTCACCTTTCCTGGATACTCAGTGCCAAGCAAACTTTCAGAATGCTGACTGCTCTGTTGGGTTTCACATACCTCTTCACATTTCCTGCTTTCAGGGGTCCTGAACAGCTTCTAACCCACAGAGCTCCTTTCCTCCTGGGGAGGCCTGATGGAGGGCTGGTGGCAGTGATGGGGATTTTGTCCAGCCTCCCCCAGCCCCTCTGCTCATGCCAGAGGTAGTAATTGCTGCTTTGTATCAGACATCACACTGGGATAGGGCAGAGAGAGCACCAAGCTCTGGAGAAGCCCAAGGAAGAGGGACAGAAGTGTCTGGGGATACAGCCAGGCAGGACACCAGTGTCTCCTCACATTTGTCCTCTCTGACATTGCCTTCAAGTCCTACCTCTGGCAAATTTGCTCTTGTCCCATTGTGAGTCAGGCTCATGGATCTGGCAGGGGATCAAGAAGCCCATTCCCAGCTTGGGAGTTTTGCAATTCCCACCATCAGACGTCAAACACCCTCTCTCAGACCGGAAGAAACCCCTACACTCCCATCTCTTGGCTGAAGTACCTCTACCAGCATGCCCAGATGTTTAATCTCGGGAAAGAGTTGAACAGAATTTTAGAAAAAGCCACAATGCTCTGCTGTGAGCTCTGCATGGCCAGGGAATGCACTTTGCTCTTAAGTGACTTCTGCCAGCACTTTCCTCAGAAAGAAGCTATCATGGGAGGCAGAGTAACATTTCAGGTCTGCAAGGGCAGAGCCCTCCTGTCCGTAGGACAGAGCTAAAAGGCTTCACGTGGCACTTCTCCTGAGCCCCCCACCACCTCTGTCCTTCCCAGAAGTGGGAAACGCTTCCCAAAGAGAGGCTGCCACATTCAGGCACTCCCTGAGTGCTCCTCTCTGCCCACGTGTCTGCTTATGGTGCTGATGCACCCAGGCTTTTAACAGGTTTAAAACAAACCTGATGTGCCAGAAGTGGAAGCACAGGAAGGGAGAGGAGCCAGTGCATTCCCTGCTGGAGCCAGCGCTGCATCCCATTAATCTTACTGCAAAAGTGCACCAAGTGCTGGAATTAATGATGTTGGAGGAAAGGATGCTGAGAGAAGGGGAAGGGTAATAAAAAGGTAAAATGCAACAGAAATTTCCTGTGAATAAATCACAACCCCCTCCCCAGGGGAGATAAATGCCATTTTAAAGGGGAACACAGTGGATCTAATGCAACATGAACTGCAACAGAGCAGAAATATCTATTCAGGAGAGAGAAGACAGAAATTACTATGAGAATTGTAAAGAGGATAATGGTGAGACTATAGGATATTACAACGGAAGGATCGTTAATGCACCAAAGAAGGCTATGAACAGAGCTCCTTAAAGATCAACCTAGAGGTAAATTTTATTTAATGGTTTTCATTAGTGACCTTGGCTCAGAAAATGAGGATTTCTATAGGAAAAATGTTCTGGTGAGAAACTTGGGAGAAGTTTTGCACTGGACAAGGGACTAAGTACGACAGCAGAAGAACCAGAGGATCTGAAGATTAACAGAAACACACTGGGCTGCACAAGCTCACATGCTTAGGGTCTAAAAGCAAAAATTGCTACTCTAAGCAGCTGAAAACACCATAGGGAAAATATCTGGCTTTTAGGGAACCCCAGGATGACTGCAAACAAAACAAATGCAACCCGACAAGTCCTCACAGCAGAGATAGTGTCCACCAGAACACCAGCACCACTGGAAAAGGCACAAGAAAGATGACCCAGAAGCAATGCCCTGCTCTGGTTCCTTCAATGCCAGGAGGGTGATTTTGAACCAGGAACAGATCCAGGCTGTGATAATGAGGATAATCAGGTAAATGTAAAAGTTGCCTGGTGAGACAGGGCTGGAAAGGTACCATTTATTCTGGCTGTTGCTGCCACAGGAAACAGCTGCTCCACTCGTGCATCGAGGAGGAAATCCACTCGCTTTGCCAAAACACAACGGGAGCAGAGGGCACAGGTACTGAATGTGGCTGCAAGTGACCCAGGCAGAAAGCCAGGGGTGCATGTGGAGTCACAGAGAGCCAGTGCTCCAGGAAAGAGCTCTGAGCTGGACCTGGGGTCTGTGTCCTGACAGCAGTGAGATGACAGCCCCCCATCAATACCAGCCCTCCACTCTGCTTTTCCTGCAAAGCCATGTCCAGAGGCTATGCTCACCTGGGGGAGTGTTTCCTTGAGATAATTTGGCTGATATGGGAAAGTCTCCGGCACCTCCACCACAGTTAAGGTTGCAGCATCTCACATCAGAGCTGACAGGAGGCAGGTCCTGCCCCACTCCACGGAGGAACATCCCCAAGGGTTTGCAGGCAGCTCAGCCCTGCAGCCCACATTGAGCCACGGAGTCCCCAGCTCTACCTGGGCTCCTCTGCAGGGATGGAGACACCACTGTCCCCTTGCAAATGCCCACTCCTTGCCCTGAGCTACTCTGAAAAAGCAAGAAGAAGCAAAACTCCTTCCGGGCACATCTGCAGTGCAGGGCTGCACCGGGAGCTGCCCTGGCACTGTGGCAGGAGCTGAACGTGCCGACGTGCCCAGAGCTGGGACCCAGCAGCAGAGCCCGAGGCAAGGCCCAGCAGAGCTGCAAGAGCCAGAGGCAGGAGCAGGTTGTTGGTGTGTGGCAAAGCAGCCACGTAGGAGGCTGCCATCCACCCACAGCATTTTCTAAGTGTGCTACTCCCCCTATAATTTAATCTGCCATTTCCACATGTTGGTAGCAATGAAAACACATCCCTTTCACTTGGAAATACTCTTCTGTGAGAACAACCTGTTCTCCTCGCTGCTATCAGTGGGCAGGCAGCGTTCAGCTTGTTCCACACTCCTTTTGTGAGTGAACAAAAAGCTTTCCATGGCAAGAGCCTGCGCTGCAGCTGGAGGTGAGGAACTGCTCCACACACTGCTGCCGTGGCTGAAAGCATCGCATCCTTCTCCCAACAGCCTCAGTCCCAGCACCCAAACTCAGAGGGCCTCCTCTCTGGCAATCAGGTTACTCTGCTCAGCAAAAGGCTTCCTACAGGCGGGTTCATGGCTTGTTGTTCGCTTTCCCTGCCTTTGGAAGCAGCAGGGCTCTGGGTATCGCCTCTAATCTCAGTGGTCCAGTCCCAGTCTCGCCCCCATATGGTTCCTGGCAATCAGTAGTTGTTTACTCATGCAGCCTCCCTGGTATACTCCCTCCCGTGGCCCCCATGCCTTTAGACTTGAATCAAAGACATAAATCATCTGAAGAGTATTTCAACCTGCGCCACAGTGTTATCTTGTTGTTGCAGGGGGAGTTTAACTTCAAAATCTCACGTTAGTCCTCTGACAAGGCTGGACTTTTTCCTTTCCTGGAGTTTCTTCTTATTGCTCCATCTCTGCAACCTGTTGCTCTCTGCAGAGAATCAGCTCTACCTTCATGCACAATCCTGGGCACCACCAGGGAGGGCTTCATGGAGTCTCTCTGGGGTGCAGAGAGCCTGCAGAGCTGGGTCGTGCACCGCCCATGGGGACCAGTGCAGCTCTCCCACACCAGCACATCGAGGAGGATGAGGAGACCCCTTATCTCATCTGGGAAGATCATGGTGGGAGACCACAGCTTGGACACAGGCAGCTCCATGAGGGTCCCAGCACAGTCAGTCCAGCTCCTCAGCCTGTTCTCAGCCCTCTTTCTTGTCCCTGCAGTGCCTCAGTTCCCCTTTAGGGATCTTCCCAACATGGGTATTGCTTCCAGTCAAGGAACCAAGGTCCCTTTGAATCTAGTAGTGGTGGGGTCTTGGAGATCACCATAATCAGCAGCTCATTTGGAAGTTAGAGTGGTTTGCTCTGTTGTTTCTTCCCTTACAAAATGCGGATTTTTGTTATTTGTATCCAGACAGAAAACAGACAGGAAAAGGGATGTTCCTCTTCCCTTCCAAGACCCAGAGCAGAGTGGGGATTTCCTATACAGGCTACAGGAGCTACTGTGATTTGTGATGGCAGGGACCAACCCAAGGTGTTGGGCTGCTGCAGAGCACAGACACAAGGGCAAAGTTTAATGGGACTGGCAGCCACAGCCAAGATTCAGAAATTACGTAGTTGTGACTAATTTTGCTGGATTGCATATGAACTGCTTTCTCAGGAAAATTGTTTCTTCATATCCTCTTTGTTCTCACTTCTACTGCAAGCCTACAGGAATGTGATGGTTTTAAAATCCCTGCCCTTCTCTCAACATCCCTACATTACATGGGCACCCCTAGGGCTGGGAGAGCCCAGCTGACAGGTACACAGGTGCCTGGCTGCCAAAGGACTTTCCAATTCGGGCTTGAGTGGGCTGGAGCAGCCAGGAAGGTGTGGACACTCTGTTTCTGGAGGGGTTTGAGGGAAAGCTTAAAGGGTCTTTGCCCACTGCATCTCTGACTTGATGCTTTTATAGTATCACAGAATGGTTTGGGTTGGAAGGCATCTTATAGAGCACCTTGTTCCACCCCCTGCCATGGGCAGGGACACCTTCCACTATCCCAGGTTGCTTCAAGCCCCGTCCAACCCGGCCTCAAACATCTCCAGGGATGGGGCAGCCACAACTTCTTTGGGCACCCTGTGCCAGGGCCTCACCAGACACTTTCTTTTGCAGGTTGTCCTCAGGAGGTGGCAAAGCTCTGTCTCTGCTGGAGCACTGCTGACCACTGTCAGTAACGAAACATGCAGAGGGCATGAGACCCCACAGGACCTGACCCCATGGTCACTCAGAGGAAAGGAGAAGGCAGGAAAGGAAAAGGAGCAGCTGAGATCCACCAGCAGCTGCCACAGGACGTCAGCTCCAGCACTGAGCTCCCAGAGGGGAGCTAGAGACACAAGTGAGTTGCAGTGCCATGTCTTTCCTAGACCATGTCATTCCCAGCACACAAGGCTGAACATGTAAAGTGACTCTGCAATGTTCTCCAAGGTCACTGTAGACCAAGGGTCGCTTTGGGAAGAGCTCTAGGTCTGCCTGGTAGAGGCTCACTCCAAGCAGCTTTGGAGCTGATGGGAGCAGGACTGCTCCATCCTTGCAGTGACGCCATGGATCCATGTTACAATCACACAAGCTCTCAAAAAAGGATGGACTTTCCCCTGCAGCTGCTGGTCGGGTCCTGCCTCGTCATCCTCATCGTGATCACTCTCTGTGGTAACATCATCGTCTGCCTGGCCGTCACCCTCGACCGCCGGCTCCGGAGCTTGACAAACTGCATCATTGTCTCCTTAGCCATCACCGACCTGCTGGTGGGGCTTCTGGTGCTGCCATTCTCTGCTTTCTATGAACTCACCAAGGAGTGGCCCTTTGGCAGCGTTTTGTGCAACATCTACACCAGCCTGGACGTCATGCTGTGCACAGCCTCCATCCTCAACCTCTTCATGATCAGCCTGGACCGCTACTTTGCCGTCACCACCCCACTGCGCTACCGCCAGGTGGTCACTCCCTCCCGCGTGGCCGTGGGTTTGGGTGTTATTTGGACCGTTTCACTGATGGTCTCCTTCCTCCCCATCCACCTGGGCTGGAACACCAACGGGACAGCAGTGCAAAACACAGGCCCCTGCAACAAGGAGTGCACGCTGGAGGTGAACTTTGTGTACGGGTTAGTGGACGCCTTGCTCACCTTCTACATCCCTTTGGTCATCATGTGCATCACCTACTACCGGATACTGAAGATAGCGAGGGAGCAAGCCAAGAGGATCAACCACATGTGGGGCAACACCTCCACGCTACCCATGGTGAAAGAGCACAAAGCCACCGTGACGCTGGCAGTGGTGCTGGGAGTGTTCATCGTGTGCTGGTTCCCCTATTTCACCATGTTCACGTACCGGGGGGCGTGGGGGGACAGCAGGGTGAAAGGCACACCCATGTCCATTGTTCTCTGGCTGGGCTATGCCAACTCAGCCCTGAACCCCATCCTCTACGGGACACTCAACAGGGATTTCCGAGTGGCGTACCAGCACTTGCTGCGTTGCTGGAGGATGGGACACCCCAGGAACTCCCACCTGCCTCCCCTCCAGGAGGCCCAGCCCAGGGGCAGGCAGGAGGGTAAACCCTTGAAACTGGAGGTAAGGAACAAGAAGGGGACACTGCTCACCGATGAAGCCCTCAAGAGGTAAGAGCCTTCCTACACTAGGGACTCTAATGGTAGGTCTGTCCCCAGAGAGGAAGGCAGAGTTGGGGACCCCACAATTTCCATGGACTTTTAAGCAACAAACTGATGCCCCAGCAGGCAATCCTTGCCCAGGCAACTGGTAAATTCAGAATTTCATCACCATCCACAGGAACCCCTCACCAACCACAGCTTGCATCCCCTCCATGCTGGCAGCACAAGCCCAGGTACTCCAACTTCCCACATGGCTGGCCTTCCCCTGGAACTGCCACTGTTCACAGGGAGCACAAAACTTGTCACCCTGGCTTTGCTGGGTAATGGGGACAGTTTTGCCTTCAGAATTTGCTGTACAGATGGGGTGCAGCCGTTAGCTGGGGCTGCTCCCCAAAAACAGCCATGTCCCAGTGAGGAACAGCCAGCCAAGTCTGGGCACACAGCAGAGCTGCAGGGGCCCAGGAAAGGTGACTGCCCATCACAGAGGGGAAATCAGGAATTAGTCCTGGGGCACAGAGTCAGAGCACCTGCAGCCAGGCAGAAAGTCCCTGCAGGAGCCAAAATCTGGGTCCCCAGTTCCCTGCAGAGCAGCTCAGCCACTTCCCTTTCAGTCCGAGCCACGCATCCTCAGCATTTCAGCTATCAGTTTGCACCAGCAGTGAATTCAGCCAACAGCAAGTTCCATTCCCATCTCTGGAAAGGGGCAGGAGTAGCCCAAATTTGGTTGGCAAATGCTTTTAGGAATACAAATACCCATGTAAAGTTTGAGCCAAAAATTCCCTCAGCGTCATCCCAAGTATGTTATGAGGGTCAACCCCACCAAGGGGTGCAGTGAGGGAGCAGGATGGGAGCAAAGTGGGCAAGATCTGTGCCAGGCTGTGTCCCCAGCCCTCTCCCTGGGCACCCATGTCCCCACGGGGCTGTGGCACCCTCTCACTGCCTCACTCCAAGGTGTTCACTCAGCCAAGCACAAGGAGAACGGAGAGGCAGGCTGTCAATCTGCTGCTCCTGAGACTAATCTAACCTCTAAGCAATGCCTGATAAGCAGCCCAGAAACTTTCCATCCATAGATAAGGAGTCCTTTGATTCCCTGTTCCCAGCGTGCCAGCAAAGAAACCGCGCTCGTGCGCTCTCGCAGCACGTGCCCTTGATCCTGCCCCAGAAACAGTCTTGAGCCACCAAAAGGAGAACTCAGGGAGGTGAACCAAAGTTCAGAGCCACCCAAAAGGCTGAGGCAGCATCGTGCCTCCCCCAAGTCACCAATGTGACTTTAGCCAAGGGAGGGAGGCAGAGGAAGAGATACAGGGGTATGGATTAACATGAACAAATACGAGAATGCAGGTCCTGGGGCTGCATTTTTCAGTTTTCAAGGAATTAATGAGGAGCCCAAAGTTATAGCATTTGGTAAACTGTAGGTTGTATATAAAAACATATGGAAAACACGTGCCTAAGGTGGTGGAGGTGTTTCTGCAAACATGGAGAGACAAAGAGAGCTGTCCTGTTTGCTCACACAGAAGTGCAGCCCCTGGGCAAGCCAGGAGCTCATGCACTGAGGCTCTGCAGCTCAATTGGGAGAGCTGGAGATGGGGAACAGGCTGTCGGGATCACCCTACACAGCCAAGAGACAAGAGAATATAAATGCCAGTGTCTTCTCAAAATGCTGCCGTACCACAAAGGGAGAATAATGACTTGGAGGGAGGTAAAAGGGGAAGAAAAATGGGTTTCTGTTCCTCAGGCAGAGGGCAGGGTCACTGATTTCCTGGCTTTCCCCCTCCCATCTTTTCCGGGTAAAAAAGATTCTTCCCCTGGTTCCCCAGAGGGAAGGCTCAAGTAAGGGAATGTTTCTTGACCTTTCAAAATCTAGAGAGCTGCCTCCCCGTCCTACACAGCATCACCACTGTGGTTTCTGCTCACAATCAGATAAAGAGTTGCTCGAGCACCTCAAGGTACTGCTTTTACTTTCTCTCCTTCTCTTCGTGGCCCCCTCACCTCACAGCACTGTTGCACCAACGATCATATGTGGCCCCTTCCAGCCCTTTTTTCCATAGTCAGATACAGAAAGATCTGCTGTTGGCAGATGATTAGGATCAACTAATACCACACAGGACAGCTGAGCACAGGATTTACCCATTCACCAAAACCTGGCAGCCAACTCCACCCGCAGCACAAACCGAGCTGGTTCCTCTCCCCTCTTCCTCTCCACAGAGTCTTCCGAGTCATCTGCCCTGAACATGTTAACAGGAAAAGACCAACATAAATAATTCCAAAAACTCATAACACCCTCCAGATAAGAACACCCAGAGCTCAGAAGAGCTCTGCTCAGAGCAGCTCCATGGGGTCATACAAGGGAAAGCACAACCAGCAGAATTTTGAACCGCTGCCCTTAATAACAATGTCCTTTTCAGTTCTGAGGCATAGGAAAAAGACTAACAAACGAGAGTGGAAATACTGGAGAAGTGCAGCTGGTCTGAGGAGTCACTTGGAATCTCAGTCAGGAGCAGGGCAGAGAATCAAAAGCCATAGGAAACCCCCATCATTTAAAGGGCTGGAGGGCATTTCCATGGCTGAGGACCAGGTAGGGTGGAGAGTCCAGGGCCAAGCAGAGATGCAAGGGAAGACAGCTGCTCCCATTTGCTCACTGGGCATCAGAGAGGAAGGCAATTCACACAAAACCAGTAAAGAAGAGCACTGAAGTGCTCTCAGGAACCTGCTTCAGTGCAATGGAACAGGGCTCTGAAGAGACCTGGTGCTTGTCCTGCTCGTGGCTGTCGGCTCTGAGACTGGACCCTGAGATCCAGGGAAATTAAAATCCTGTGAGAGGGAGCACTACCAGGGAAGTTTTGGGGAAGAAAACACTGGAGCTGAATGAGTGGCTCTGGCTCACATTCTTGCATGTCGGCTGTGCTTAGAGCAGCTTAGGGCAGGACCACAGCCACAATGCATGGGCAGAGAAGTTCCCATCGGAAAGAGTCACTGTCCTAGTGTCCCTCAGGGGACACACAGCAGGCAGACACTACCTGGTGCTTCACAGACCAAAGCCAGGCTCAGCCAGGCTGGCACTGACAGACTGGTCTGTTCTTTTTCTCTTTTTCCTGTCTTCATGTGCGATTTAACCTTTCCAGCACCGGAGCTTTTCTGTGAGTCTCAGCCAGCCCGCTGCCCTAGGACCCACATCTCCCAGCCTTCAACTCCTGGCTGCCTTCTTCCAAAATCCTGTGTGTGAGGTTGAAAGGACAACACTCAGCTTTCCTCAGCAAGAAACTCAATAGCAGAGGCAAGAGCTGCAGGGTGAGTACAAGGCCAGGGTCCCTGGGTGAAAATGAGGGAAGAGGCGGCTCTCCCTGCTGTGGCATCCACTGCCTTTTTCCTGGGGCAGGCATCCCTTCCTGATGGTACCTGGTGCAAAGGGTGATAGCATCAGAGATGCATCCTCACTCCTTTATGCAGCACTGTTTGCTCTCCAAACCCAGTCCCAAGCCCAGGGGAGATGAATAGAGCTGGGCCCCTCCTCTGTGGCTGCCCTGGAGTTTTGGGCTTATAGAACCAGCCTGAGATGCCCTGAAAGATGCTGCATCCTGCCTGTCCCTCACGCACTGAAGAAGCAGCTGCATTCAGACTATGAATTTCCAGCACACTTCATTTTCATGCAAGCCTACATCCACATAAATTGCCAGCAGCTTTGGCGGAGATGCTGGCAGGGCTCCCGAGGTGAAGAGCTGATGCTGCATGAGGCATTTGCTGCTCTCTCCAAGTGCTGCTGTGCTGGAGGCCACGCCTGCCCTGCATGGGGATGCCTCTCAGCTCCAGAGAGCCACTTTGTGCAGCACTTTTCAGGAAGAGTCAGGCAAGGTCACCCTGGGCTCCGCATGCGCTCCCCTCCAATGCTGCACTCCGATAACCTGGGCTCTCCATATTGACTCTGCCTTGGGGGGGAAATACGGTCACCCACGTGCTGGGAGCTGGGCACACTTGGTCCCTGCTGCACACTGAGCATTTTTAACCTTAGCCAAGGTCACAGCAATAACAGGAGCCAGAGCTGTCTGTCTGTCTGTCTGTCTGTCCACACACACAGCTGAAAGGGAGCTGGAGCACAGGGACCCCCTGCCCTGGGCTGCAACATCAACCCACACTTCTCAGAGGTACTCCCTGAGAATCACCCTGGAAATGCCATGGCCCATCAGCAGAAGGAGAACCAGAGGACTGGAGGCTGCAGATGCTGTTCTTTGGGGAGGCATCACTGCTGCCCTGCAAGAGGAGCAGGGTGAACCCCCCAGTCTGGAAATCACAGAGTGAAGCTCCCCAGGGCAGACACAGTACTTATCCCCCTGGCAGTGCAGACACAAGGCAGAGACATCTCTGCTGCTGTCACTGCCCAGCAGCAGGGACAGAGGGGACAACAATTCCAGCTCTTCTGCTTCATGCTTCCCATCTCTGTGCATATGTTCCAAGACACACGTAGCTTCCGTGAGGAAAACGCAAAATGCCAGCCATCCCCTGAGAGGCTGCTGATCTAATCAGCAGAATGAAGTAGAGGCCTTTTTGCAGGAGATCTGAGGTCCTGGTTTGACCACAGACATCCTTTCTGCACCATGGGGGTGGGGGACAGGAAATGCTACCTCGTACAGGACGCCCACCCAAAGAGTCCCTGACCAAAAAATTCCCTGACCCACAGCAGTACCAAGGAGAGGGGCCATGGGAGAAGCAGCACCCAGGAGCAGAGCACTGCCAACCTCAGAACATCAACTTTTGTCAGGCTACAACACTGACAACCCTGCCGCTGCTGGTGGCCCGAGGGACAGGAAGAACAGGCAGAGAAAGCCACAAAGCAAAGTGATGCTGCTCAGAGGGGAGTTGGGTGATAGGTCTTGGGGTGATGCAAGCCTGCTCAGCTCTGCCCAAATGTCAGCACTCAACATTTAGTCGAGGATGCTGAGAGCATCCTCACAGCATCACATCACGGTCCCTCCCAGGCACAGCAAGTGCTGAATGCAGTATCCCTTACACTGGGGAGCAGGCGATGGGGGGAAATGGATCCAGCTGCATCCTGTAAAGCCATTGATCTCCCTCTGTGTTCCCCTGCAGGATCCCTGCTCTGGCACATGGCATTCACTCCATCCCCAAACACTGCTGGAGAGGCCTCTGCCCACCCAGGTTTCTTCCCAGGAGGGTGGTGTGTTAGAAGAGCCCTCGGAGGAGCTGCAGAAGAACATCTCCCCTGCCCTGTCTGGGCAGTGACACTTTCAGCATCAAGCCCCACACCAGCAGGAAGAGATGCCTGCAGAGCTGGGTCAGGAACCAGTGCATGACCCTGGCAGGGCAGGGCTGGGGGTGCCCTCTCCAGACCCATGGCAGTGGGCCAGGCTGCAAGGGCACAGGGTGGAGGGGGAAAGGGGCTGCTGTTGAGATCTTGGTGCCAGGAAGACCAGCCTATGATGGAGAAAGGCAACACAGGCACTACCTTCCCTGGTGCCCTGTCCTAGGGATGTATCCACCCCTTTGAGGGGGTAAGGTGCTGGTAGAGGGGGGGTGATGTGGCGGGAGGGGTCAGCATGGTGGATGTTGGCAGCCACAAGTGCTGGATGTCTGTGCACAGGACATCCCAGTCCCTCAGCATCCGTGCTGGGTCAAGACTGCCTCCCATGCTGGGGAGAGTTTGGCATCCCTGGGGCTGCCCTTACTCCACGTCCCCTGTCCCAGCCCTACTGCGAGGCAAAGAGAAGCCCTGGAGCCTGCTGGGCCATGGGGAGACTTTGAGCAGCCAGGGTTTGCCCCAGGCTCTGCCCTCCCCAGCAGCTCAACACTAAGAGTCCCAGAAGAGGAGGTTTCTGCCCCGAGCCTGTGCAGAAATCATCAGCGGTATAAAAATCTATTTAAGACAGAAAGAAAATGAGATACTTGATTTCTTTGGGTGTGCTTTGTCCTGGGAAGAGCCTCCCTGCCCTGCTACACCCTGCTGTCCCATCCCCATCCCTCTGCTGGGACAGAACCTGGACACAGCACAAACCCCCAGGACACAAGCACGGCTGCCCTGGGCAAGGGCAGAGCACATCGTGCCCAGTGGGACCAGCCAGATGATCCCTCCCTGGTCCCTGAGCTGATGGAGAAGGGGACACCTCGCCGCCCCTCAGGCGCGGACCTGGAGGGGCGGCACCGCTGGCTCGGAGCTTCCCCTGCTTGCTGCGGGCACGGACCGGCCTCGAGCTCCGGCCACACCGTGAGCATCACCCGTGCTCCCCAACCCGGCACAGCACACCCCGCTCACTCCCCCACCTCCTCGACATGGCCCGAGCCACCGCAGCGCTGAGTGTCAGCACCCGCCACTGGTTCCTCTGTGGGCTTCACCCTTCCACCTCTGGTTAGTGGTTACAGAGAGCAAGGAAGGCTAAGAGAGGGGGGGCATTGCAGCTCCAGTGCCTCCCAGCACCCAACCAAACCCCACTAAAGCATCGGTGGGCAAGGAAACAGCCCCAGCAAGGTGATGCCCTGGCAGGTAAGGTGCCCTCATGGTCCTCCCTCATACGGCTTTGGGAGAAGGAGCTACGAGACCCTTGGACTGAGCCCTCTGGAGCAGATTGAGAAAGTGCCTCATCAGCAGCTTTCCAGAGCAGCAGGAGCCGCGTCCCTGCAGAGGAGCACATGGAGAGCTCCTCTTCCCCAAGCAAACCAGGCAGGAGCAGGCCTGAACCACCTGCAGCATCCACACTCCGCTCCAGCTTGGAGAAGAACTGGCAAACACACACCCAAACCCCTGCCACCTATGATAACAATTAGAGACTTATCTAATTGCAAAAATAATTGCAATTGAAGTGTTTAATTACCATACTAAGCAGGAAGAGCCGTTTCCTACTGTTCCAGTAGCACTCTCGATCCATCAAACAAGGTTTGGGGCTTGTTTGGGTGCCGGGGTTTTTGGTTTTTTTTTTTTTTTTTGATTATTAGATTGCAGCCCCAGGGGATGAAGAGATTTGCTAATTAGGGTCTTGGAGAACAACTACCAATTCACAAACACTTGCTTTTAATTTCAATACTAACGAGGCTGGAAGAGGGAGAAAGCCAAAATGCAGAACATCTGTGGCAGTGCTGGCTGCAGCGGCGCTGCCCCCAGCCCCTCCCCACCGGGCTGTCACTGCTCGGGAACCATCCCGGAGACCACGGGGATGGGCTGGGGACGGGCTGGCTCAGTGCAAGCACAGGCAGGGTGGAGCTGCTGCTCTGGGTCGCTGCTGTCACTGCAGCCACCACACAAGCTAATCCCAGCATCGATCATCTCTAATCCCCTCAGAGACCATCGGCTTTCTCAGTGATGGGCTAATCCTGAGGCAGCCGTTCCATCCCCTGGGGGTGCAGCAGCGAGAATTTCTCCAGGTGACATTTGGTTTTGTTCTCCTCTAAACTGACAACAAAAGAGAATTTAATTCTCTCGACAAGCAGCAATTCTGTGAGGGAAGAGAAACTGCTTAGGAAGCTCCTAACCAACATCTGCTCTCTCAGATAGGAAATATCCCCTGCTAGTGGAGGGAGCACAGGAAGGGCTGGCTGCCAAGTGCATGGGGACATCCCCATCACCCTGTCCCTGCAGGGGACACAGGAGCTCATGCTGCCCTATATATGGGACCCCCATCCTCACCTTGCTCCACCAGCCACCCCAGGGGCCCACAGAGCCTGGCTGGGCTTCTTCCACCAAACCACCTTTCCCATCCTTGCCACAGCTCTGGGTAGGGTCCAAAAACCTGCAGAGAGGAGACACAGGGAAGGAGAGAAGCACACAGGAGGCAGGAGCAGCCGCAGGGCATCCAGGCTTCCTGTCCCCAAGAGCGCAGCTGAGATGTGGTGGCTGCCACGGGCCGGAGGCAAAGGAGTGTTTTATTTCTTTTAGATAAAAGAGAAACATCCGTAGAATGAGAAAAAAAGTGAGTTTGTGGGGGGTTTTTTTCAGACTGTCATGTGATTAAACACAGAGGAAACAGAAAAGTAGAGGACAGCCCCAAGCAGTTGAAAATGAGGAACTTTGTGTTAGAAATCTCAAGATTTGATTTTCTGGAATAAAATGTGTTTTGGGGTCACTCACCCAACAGTTTTGGCTGGGGAATCAAGCCTCTGGAAAGGTTATGGAATCCATTGCCTCCCCCCAGATCTAAAAATTACATTTCCATGCCACAGCGTCTTGAAACCAAGGACAAGCACTCCCTTCCATGAAGGAGATGACAATGGGGAAGGCATCATCAGGTGCCTTCCTGGCCTCAGCTAAGCCCTTCTTGTCCAGCCGTTCCCCACCTCCAAGAATGCCAAGGCTGGCAGTGCCAAAGGCGTGGGGCTGATCCCCGACCACCACGGGATGGTGGCCATGGGACCAGGAGCATGGTCATGTCACTGGGATGGTGGCCAAGGGACCAGAGAGAGAGGACAAAGCCACTAGAGGGCACAAGTATGACAGAAACACGTCTCCACATCAAGGGACCTCCAGCTTCTGCAGTTCAACAGTCCCAGAGGTC